>NC_090940.1:231382739-232005143 GCF_040938575.1 Ambystoma mexicanum | reverse complement strand
CATAGTGGAGCGCACATTCGGAGTGCTGAAGTCACGCTTTCGCTCCCTTGACCGTTCTGGCGGGCAGCTGTTATATGCTCCCCGAATAGTGTGCAGGATCATAGTGGCAGCATGTGTCCTGCACAACGTTGCAACACGCCGGGGCCTGCCCGTGGACATGGTGGTGCCCCCACATCCACAACCACATGCACGCCCGCTGCGCATGGGAGGGGAAAGGGCACGGGGGGAGGCAGCCCGTACGCAACTGGTGGCCAACTTCTTCACCTAGGAATCACAGTGCTGGCTAGTGCACACTGCTCTGGCACATACCATCTGACAATCAATGATGACACTACCTGACAATGTCACAAAATTACTTGACAATAAACTGTCAGATACACATCAGCCTGAGATTGTTAACATGGAAGTGTCACTATGTGTGCACCCCTACCTACACATACACCAGCAATGCATCACAACGAAAAGACACAACTCCATCAATCAAATATGCATTGCCACAGGCGATTCACTACATGACAACATTGCCATGTCACCCATTCCCTTCACAGTCCCGCCACTGAGGACACCATGTCATGGTATGTGAGAGCAAACAAACTGGCCATCACAACATGACACCGGTGTCACAAATAGCAGTGCCCCAAATGGAACATAGCCACACTTGAACAGCTAACCGCGCTGGAGCCACTACTACACACCTGTGTAAGAGTAATTTCAATCAAATTACACACCAACCCACCCTGAAGCCCACCCAAACAAGACACAATGCATGTAATCAATGGTAGTCTCATTACCTGATTCTGCTGGTATGTCCTCACCGTCCAGATGTACAGTGATGGCGCCACGCAAAAGTGTCAGTGCACATCTACCGACATGTAGTCTGACTCCAGAGAGTATGCCCGTGTGAATAACTGTGTGAAATACCTGCAAAACATGAGCAACATATGTAAGTAGAGGCACATATCAAACCATCATGCATAGTTAGGTGCAACAACAATGTACACTATGAATGTCTACACAGTATTGACTATGGACTGGCCAACAGCTCATGGGAGTCCAATGTCACCGTGTAATTTGCTGTCACTTGGGCACACCCTTTGCAAGCCCATGGAAACGGAAGCAGGAGGGGTGTGGATGTCTGGTACCCAAGCATCGAAACCAAACTCAGGACAAGCCTGCATGTGCCCAGCCACAATACAGTGTATGCCCAGGTACCCACACAAGGCAACACTATTGAAAAAGAAAAAAAAATTGAGAAAAAATGGCCATGAAAGGGCCGGCGGGGGGGGGGGGGGCACCTATGAGGTCCGAGGACAGGATGCACGCCACAATCCACCTGTGTGGATCATGGGAAACTAAAACACCCCATAGGCTCGTGGCCCACACGGCTACTCTGTTGTGGGAGATGAGTCGCTATCGCTCTGGCCAGACCCTGCAGCTGACTCAGGAGGTGGGGGAGCTGCCTCAGAAGATGGTGTGACAATGGGAGGCAGCCCACGCAAAGCACGAGTTTGCTCCTCCATGGCTGCAAGCAGGCGGGTCTGGTAGTTCTGGTTCTGGGTTATAATCATGCGGAGGTCCCCATGCAGTAACTTCCGGGATGACCTGACCTCCGCACGAGTTGCCTGCATCTCGGCCGAGAGCGTCCGTGTCAGACGCTCCAGCTGCTCCTCTGTCCTTCTATGGGATGAAGCCTCAAGCTCTAACAGGGTCGACCTGAGGTGATGGAATTCTTCCCTCAGGCCTTCCCTGTGGCGCTGGGACTCCATGGAAAGTGATTCCCGCAGAGTCGCCAGTGCCGCCCGCCTGTCCATGTTGGACGCCAACATGTCCTCCCTGTGTGCCTGGCAGATGGACTCTGTAGCCTGCTCCAGTCGCTCCATCAGCCTTTCTGGGGGGACAATGGAAGTGGCCACCCTATCCATGGCCTGTGCAATCATCTCGGATGATGCTGCCTGTTGGGTGGCCATACCGTAGATGGATTGCTCCCAAGCGGTATTGCCAGGTGGCATACGGCCACCACGTTGACGGGCACCACACCTGCCTGGGGCAAGGCGGACTGCGCCTTGCTGTGCCGGCAAGGCCTCAGGCTGCAGGACTGCATTCCCTCTCTGATCTGCAGCCCCAGGAACAGGATCAGAGATTGTGTGGTGTGGCCCTGCATCCGTAACCACCGGAGGCTGAGCTGCCGACACTGACATCCCCATTGAGGGCAATGGCCCGGCTGCAGGTGGGTCGGACAGAGGAGATTCTCTCCCAAGAACACTCACCTGCGACTGCACATAGGTGTCATCCTCCGAGTCTACACCTGAATACTGCTCGGGGGAGGAACCCCCAGAGACACCCCTCGACAGCACGACCTGCAGCACTTGTGGGTTTTCACCCACAAACACACCACGTCCCTCACTTGTGGAAGGTCGGCCCGGGTTGCCCTCCTGGGACGGCTCAACCACCACATCCCCAGCATCAACAAGTGCTTCGTCCCCTGCAAAGACATGAAAGAGAAAAATGGAAACAGGCATTAGCACCATGGCATGCAACAAGGGCTGATGAACAACAGAGGCAGTAGTTCTACGACACATGTCCCACATGACTGGGAGACCTCCTATGCATTCACCATTACTGGGTCTGTAGGGGAGGCTCAGGGCATACAATGTACAGATTGGAGAGCAACGCCTGCTCACCATGCTGCCTAGCACTGCCATCACACATTGGCCGGTGATTGCCATGTCAAAGGCACATGCCATCACACACATGGCATGTGACATAGCCACCAAGTGAAGAGGGAGAGGAGGGCAACTTTTTTGGATTTCAACCACTCTGGTCCTGACATTGCATCATCACATCAATAAGTTAACATGTTGTACATGGATCTGCTAGTCCAAATTGGCCACGATGCACAGTGCCTTGTCTACATCAACAAAATGCAGTAAACAATGAGATTCCACCTCCCCATCACCTGTAAAGGAATCATATAGCATTCGTGAAGCACCGGTCCAGAAATGTATGAAGGTACAGCGGAGCACTGAGGGGTGGTGGGGCAGAAGGGGATGCCAGTCAACAATCCTACTGGTGCTGGTGTCATTCATGTCACGCAAGTGCAGGGGTGGGTGGCACAATGAAGTGCAAGGGGAAGTGGCGGCTGGAAGTGCTGTACAAGGTAAGTAGGACTTAACGTCAAGGGCAGATGGTGTTAGGCGCAGACAAGTGCTGGGGGGGTGGCCTATAGGGGTACAGAGACAATCATGCAGTGCTGTGGGCTCGGAGGGGACAGGGGAGGTACACACTGCATCTGGCTCGGCAAGGTCCTTGCAGATTTCTATGTGTCCTGCAGAGTTGTCACATGCCGCAGATATGTGCCCTTGGATTGGGGATCTCATCTTGGTGAAAAGGGTGAGGCGCTATTGCCTTTGGAGCATGTGGCAGGCCAGTTTGCCAGAGGATGAGCATGATGCAGGACATTCCCTCTCTGCCACCCGGCACCTGTGGTTTGGGTTCACAAGATACGAGTCATGCCAGGACTCTGCATTGGCATGGGGCTTCAGACAGGTGGTCATGACCGTGGCAAAGACATCCAGTGTACCTGACATAGAGTGGAGCATGGAGTGGGCCCTGTCAGGATGGGAGTGAGCCTAAGGGGGAGCTGGATGGGGGGGAGATTTTGGCAGCATAAGCCTCGACTGACACACACTTCATGGGTTGGAATACCAAGAAGGTGTGTGACAGTGGTGAGGGTGGATTTGCCTGTGGGGTGGTGAGGGTGAGCTGGGAGGAGAGGAGAATGTGATCACTCCAGGAGAGAGGAGTGCAGAGATGGACGGAGAGGGGAAAGTCAGATGAGATCAGAGCATCAAGAGTGTGCCCTGCAGAATGAGTAGGGACAGACGGGAGTCTAGAGGGTGAGAGGGAGTTGCTGAGGTCACAGAAAGGTCACGTGGGGGGGTCAACAAGCATGCAGGTGGATGCGTACAGCACCAAGGAAGAGGATTTCTGTGTCTGGGGACATGAGTGAGGAGGAGAGGTGAGGACACTCAGAAAGGAAGTAGTACATTTGACCAGTTTTCCCAGACACAGTACGCACAGTTTGTGAATGTCAAGGTGTGGTAGAGAGAGACGTCACACAAGCCATTCCAGAGTGGAGTAGGTCTAAGTAGGAGTGACAGTGGCAGGAATACCCTCAGGGAAGCCAAGGGCACACCCCCCCTGCACAGTAGTGGCGGGCCAAGGAGAGGGTCTCCTGAACATCAGGTAGGAGTGTGTGAAGGATGCAGACAGAGCTGGCCGTCAGACATGTTTCCATGAGACCAAGGATGTCAAGGTGCATAACCTCATGTAAGTGACAGATATCGGAGGAATGCCTGATGCAGCCGCAGTGAAAGGAGTGTAATTGTGGAGGAGGTTGACAGCCTTGTAGGACTTACGGGGAGTGCTAGAGAT
This sequence comes from Ambystoma mexicanum, assembly GCF_040938575.1. Classification (NCBI taxonomy): domain Eukaryota; kingdom Metazoa; phylum Chordata; class Amphibia; order Caudata; family Ambystomatidae; genus Ambystoma; species Ambystoma mexicanum. The sequence continues at coordinate 232,000,709 of NC_090940.1, read as the reverse complement.
CAGAGGTGCAGCATGTGTAGGAGTTGGAGTGGGAGGCGGAGAAGGATCATGGGAGGGTGCAGGGAGGCAGTGCAGGATTGATGAGGAGAGAGGAGGGGGGACAGCAGGAGAGGAAAGGAAGTTGATGAGATGTGGGTAGCATTTCTCAAGGAGAATGAGGTTGGCCTAAGGGCCTTGGACTGAGATGCTCCCATTACCATGCACATCAATTGTGGCCTCTGAGGATTGGAAGGAGGCCAGGAGTACACCCCAACGGGTCCCACCATTGATGGTGGAAGAGGAGCAAGGAGAGAGGACAGGGACCATGTGAAGGGTCTATGGGACAGGCAAAGGCATGTATGAGCAGATGTCAGTGAGAGTTAGCTTTGAGTAGGCTCAGATGCACTTGTCAGCAATAGGGTGGGTCGCATTGGAGGGCAGGGTGCCCTCATTTGACTGTTAGCAAGCAGGTGTCGTGAGTAGGGCACGATGGTCTGAACTGTAGAAGTCAGGGAAGATAGACCATGAAGAGCAGCATGGAGTGTGAGGGAATGGGGCTCGAAACCAGACGGTACCAAAGCACACAGGTAGGAGGTGGATGTCAAGGCAACATCCACAGTATGACAGCATGTTGGTTGGCATTTATATACAGAGGACGCATTAGCATGTTGTATCATTGCATGTCAGGCATGTGAAGATGAAACTTGAATGGCTGGGGGAAAGTATAGGAATGGTATGTAAGACATCAGATGAATAGACAGGGGAGTATGAGCAACAATGTAGTGACAAAATGACAATTCAAGGGCAACTTCCATGGTGTAGGGCCATATGTGCACTGTTGCCAGTAGGGATAGTGCTGTGGGCAGATGGTGTTGCACTGAACATACTGGATGAGGCACATGGGTGCCACTATCAACTCTGCCACACACCCCCTTGACAGGCACCCAACATGAATGCTTCACACACACACCATGCACATGGATAATACACACATGCATGTGCACTCACCGGATGATGCCTCGTAATCAGGGAGATCTCCCACACCTTGGAGTTGTCCCTCGGTGACGTAGGATCCAGCTACGGACTCGTGTGGTGTGAGTTCTATTTCCTGTGCTGGGGACCCACCTCCAGTCACCAAGGTTGCGGCATGACTTGAGGCCAGCTTATCCTTTGCCCTGCGCTTAAGGTCATTCCAGCGCTTCTGGCAATCACTAGCTGTGCGCCTCACTACTCCAAGGGCACTTATTCTGTCAGCAATGGTCTGCCAGTGTGCCTGGCGTCTGGCATGTGTGGTCTTGGACCCTGCAACGATGACCATTTCCCTATCATGATCTGACACATACTGAACAAATGCATTCAGTTCGGCGTCTGTGAAGCTTGGCTTCCTTGATGGGCCGGACTGTGCAGCCGTGCCTGGGGCATCAGCCTGTGCCGGACGTGCACTCTTCCTCTTGCGCTTGGAAGGGGGTGGGGATCCAGAGTGTCCTACGCCGCTGTGGACACTAGGGGCAGGAGCCGTGGTGGACTCAGTACTGGGTGTGTGGGATTGCACACTCAGCATGGGAGTAGGTGCAGGCATTGGGGGTAGAGGGATGGGGTCAGGCCTGATCTGAGGTGCATGAACTAGGACCGACACAGTCTTGGCAGGGTGTATGAGAGGTGGGGTGGATGGAGCCACACCCTGGCTACGGGGGCCAGCAGATGACCTATCTGGCATAGATGCGCGTGCCCTGATGACACCAATGTGCACCGGTGCACGTGCAGTGGACCTGCTGACCTGGATGTCAGCGATGGGATCACCCTCGGACAGGTCTGGTGCCACAATGGGCTGGTCCGACAAGGGCTGATCAGGGTTGGTATCAGCCACATGACCCTCAACTGGGGGGGGTGGGGGGCATGGGTGTCCCTGACTGGTCCTCCAGACTGGGGGGGACAGGGGCACCCTGCAAGTCACAACCACGTCCCCTAGTGGATCCTCCACGGCCACCACGTGTGGCTCGGCCACCTTTGCCACCCTTACGGCTTGCACGCCTCCCAACCATGGCACTGATGTTATTGTGCGTATGGGAGTCGGTGTGCACAATTGTCCTGGGCAATTGGGTGTCAAAGGGGTTGGGTACCAGATGGTATTCGTACCCTAGTGCAGTGGCAAGGCTATATGACACCCCTGGGGAAAGATGACGGGTCACGCAACGCACAGGCACCCCAAAAAAGTTAAGGAACGTGCACAATACCCCTCCTAGACCACGTGTGCTGATGGAAAACCCTGCACTACGCTGTGGCATCCAGTAACACTTAAATGAACGTATGCGTGTCACACGCAGCCTAGAATGACCTCTGAAGGGGTAGGCTACACACGGGGCAAGCACAGAAGTTAGATACGTGCGTGACTCACCGTCTGCCAGGTAAAAGAGCGTGAAAAATGAGCGCGTTTGGTTGGCAACACCCCCGCCAAAAGAAGATGTGTACGCTGTCTGAGGAGACAGGACAACAGTAGAAGGGGACACTGTTTGAGGGAACAGGCCCAGGTAAACCAGTACAAGAGGAAAAAGAGAAAAAGCTGTCAGAGGTAACAGGGAGTACGAACTGGAAACGCCGTGAAGTAAATCGCGTGTGAAACGACAAGAAGTACAGAATTCACCCACTCGCTCTCCACGAAAAGCACGTACAAGGAAATGGTGTTCTACACTACCTTATATACAGGCCCACACGTACAGCGTCACTTACGGCGTGTACGTGCTTGGCCCATGTTCACCAATCACACGCTTTGTCACTTCTGCGTGTGGATCCTTTTTCTCCAATCACACGCTTTGACACTCCTGCGTGTAGCTCACTTTTCACCAATCACACGCTTTGTCACTCCTGCGTGTAGATCCATTTTCACCAATCACACGCTTTGTCACTCCTGCGTGTAGATCCATTTTCACCAATCACACGCTTTGACACTGCACGTGCAGGTAACTATAGACGCACATATGCTGGTGACGGGTTTTCGCGCGATTCGCTGAGTGTGGGATTTTCACGTGCAAAATCACTCCCTATCAGGCTGTCCACGCGTTCAAACACGAAAGACCACGCTCCTGGCCAAGAGGCCAAATTACAGTCCCCCAGAGCCCTGAGCACGCTCCCACCTGCCATCTGCTGCTGCCTGACGGCCACGTGCCCCACAGTGCTGGTGGGTGGGGGTGGTGGGAGACATGGGTGGGGGCCTGGTGGAGGGTGCCCCTGGTGGATGGGGGGTGGGGGTGGTGGGAGACATGGGTGGGGGCCTGCTGGCAGGTGCCCCTGCACTGCTGGGGGGTGGGGGTGGTGGGAGACATGGGTGGGGGCCTGGTGGAGGGTGCCCCTGGTGGATGGGAGTGCAGGGGGACATGATCAGGTGTGCAGGGTAGTCCCCTGTTTTGTGGGCTGCCTGCAGGGGCCGTGGAGGGTGTACAGGGTACACCTGTGAGGGCCCACCCAGCCTATTCGCGTGTGATAATTCCCGCGTACCCCTGTAATACACGTTCCCTGGCCTATCGCGTGTTCTACTTCACGCGTACCCCTGTAATACACGTTCCCTGGCCAATCGCGTGTTGAACTTCCCGCTACCCCTGTAATACACGCACCCTGGCTGTTCGCGTGTGATAATTCCCGCGTACCCCTGTAATACACGTTCCCTGGCCTATCGCGTGTTCTACTTCACGCGTACCCCTGTAATACACGTACCCTGGCCAATCGCGTGTTGAACTTCCCGCTACCCCTGTAATACACGCACCCTGGCTGTTCGCGTGTGATGATTCCCGCGTACCCCTGTAATACACGTTCCCTGGCCTATCGCGTGTTCTACTTCACGCGTACCCCTGTAATACACGTACCCTGGCCAATCGCGTGTTGAACTTCCCGCTACCCCTGTAATACACGCACCCTGGCTGTTCGCGTGTGATAATTCCCGCGTACCCCTGTAATACACGTTCCCTGGCCTATCGCGTGTTCTACTTCACGCGTACCCCTGTAATACACGTTCCCTGGCCTATTGCGTGTTCTACTTCACGCGTACCCCTGTAATACGCGTTCCCTGGCTGTTCGCGTGTGATAATTCCCGCGTACCCCTGTAATTCACGTTCCCTGCCTAGTCGCGTGTAGAACTTCCCGCGTACTCCTGATTTGAAGATTGCCCGCTTTGCTTTCCTTGTTTGCCTGCCCTGTGAAGTGGTCCAGGGTTAGCGCAGCCCTTAGCAATGATTTAGCGATTTTGATGGCTTTTCCTTGCGCGAGGGCGTTCTTGGGGGCGTTACTGGCGCTGCTGCAGGCTCGCTGCGATTCTCTGCGCCACGGCTGGTTTGGGAGCATGAAATCCATGAATACGCTGTGCGCGGAAATCAGTTTTAGCGCACGTGCCTGGCGCAGACTATCGCAGGCGCACGCTGTGCGCCAGCCGCGTGCGCTACTTGTGCGCTGGATTCTATGAATTACCCTGCTAGTGTCCTCATAGATCTCAAAAAAAGGAACATCTACACTTTCTCAGAGTCTGTGACAGGTCAACACACAAGGTGTTCAAGCACAGATCAGTGCTATTTCTTGCCACCTTATTTACTCCAGACTGTATCTTATGTTCTTTTTCAGAATGGAATGGGTGTAGCTGCGGGTGTAGTTGTGACATGAATTGATGAAATCAGACTTGATCTGCTTTAAAAAAATCGAAAGAAGTGTAATAAAATAAAAAGATTTGTCATGGTAAATTCGATACTGTCTCAGACATGATTCATGGTATAATGAAGAAAATGATGTAAAGTAGCCAATCAATTGATATCACTCGGACATAAGCCCTCATTAGGACCCTGGCGCTAAGGGGTTAATGGCGCCGTAAAAGGTGTCGGCGCCGTTAAACCCTTAACGCCTGATTACGAGGTCCCTTTGCGGGACCCGACCTGAACAGCTGGTCTAGACCAGCCGTTAATGTAGGGGCCTGCAAATGGACTCTCGAGGTAAGTACGGTACCGCAATTTGTCGTACCGTACTTACCGCCTTCCCCATTCCCATTATGCCCTATGGGGAAAGGCCATGGTGGCATGGGGAATTACCGCCCCGCCAACATTTGAATGTGGTGGTAATTCCCCATTCCGCCATGGTGGACTCCGGCATCGACCATGGTGCTAATAGCACCATGGTTTTCCGCCGGAGTCCTAATGAGGGCCATATAGAGAAGTAACCGGTTTTTCCCTTTTTGAAATATATACTTTATTTTTCCCTTTTCAAAAACCGGTCCCTCGATAATAAAAAAGCTGGGAAATACCCAATTGTTAAATTCCTTTATTGGAGGAGCTGTCAAGTCGCACAATGGCCCGCAATATACTTGACAAAGAGAGGTCTGACTCTTAATGTGCCACCAGTCTGAGAGCCTCACAGTAGCCATTGAGATTGCAGCAACCCTCAAATGGTACTTTGGTGCCATACTATACTCTAGCAGTAGCTCTCCTCCTGGGATGAGCATACATCAACAGAGGGACCTTCCTGTGTCAGAAAGCTCATGTGGGCCACTAGAGGGCAGAGATGATCACCACAGGGATGGTCGAAGCTTGGGTGATGACTGTGCATAGCCATTATGTGTGCTTAAAGATTTCCTTATCACTATGGAGGTCTTTCTTAATTGTGGTTAGCATTTTTAGATAGTTAATTTCTGTTCGTAGTAGACCTGCATATAAAAACTGCAGTAACACGTTTTTGAACTCGAGCTGCGATTGGAGGCTCATTTCTCTCCTGCATTTCTTGGCAAGCGGACAGGGGTGCCGTGTTTGATTTTCACAGGGGGAAGATGATGCGTATCATTTATGGTGATCAAGGAGCCATGCCTTGGTCAGTGTTCATGTAGGATGTTTGCTTACATGACCGTGTACATGCAGACATGAATGACGGGTGTGCTTAACAGCCACAACGAAAGTGGTGTAGTTCATGATGTCATCCCATTGTTGTGATGATATATATTGGAAGATCACAAACCTCTTTACAGAGCCAAAGGTGTAAAATCTCCTCCTATATTGGCATTCCTCCTTAATGTCTTAATGTCTCCCTCATACCACATCCATTCCCTACTGCATGCAGAATGGGGTATATATATATATTTACATATATGTGTGTATTGCCTGTCAGATGCAGGAATCACATCTATGCTGAGTTCTAGGGCCCATGACTCTCAGGGCAACATTACACCTGCAGTGATTAGCCATAATTCTGAGACCCCCCCTCTACTGAGGATGAACATTGCTTAAATAGCCTGTGGGAATTTTCCTACTCAAGTGGTTCTATAATCATGTTTTAGCCCACTGTAGCTTCCTAACAGGAGAAACATCCATTTGCTTATCAGTCTGTTCCCACCCACACTGATACCTGCTGTACTTGGGAAGGTGCTAATCACAAAGATATGGCAGCCTGCTACCAGATTTACTTGCAGCGGTGTAGCATGTCTGTGTATGGTGGTTGCCGTAAAGGCCCTCCTCGGACTGTTTGCAAGACCAATGTTAACTTGGAGGAAACATTGTACATGTCGACTTCACCTGGCAGTTGACAGGTGGATAGTCCATGCCTGTATGTATTTCTATCCTCGTCCTCCTCATATGGTAACGCAGCAGCCTGATGACATCTGGTTCGGCCATATTGGACATTGTCGAAATACGGGACCTTAGCCTTGCAGGGCCTCATGTACTAAATTGAGGGTCTTAAAGAACACCCTGACTTTTACAGGCAGCCAATGGCTACTACATTTTGGGTCGATTGAAGTCTGTATGTTTCAGCCTTTGGAAGCCAAAAATAAATAGCATTACAACCATTTAAATGGCTAGAGAAATAGGTTGTGGAGGGTTGCATTCATTGGCAAAATGAGAAATAGTGGAAACTCGCTGTAAAGTCCTCAGATGAAAAAATAAGTGCTATATATTTGACTCATTATGCTGCAATGAAGACAGTGAAGACTCTATTAACACGTATTGCGTACCTGTGTCACTAGAGCACGGCAAGATCCTATGGTTGAGGACCAAGGCCCTCATTACAACCCTGGCGTTAAGGGATTACCGGTAAGGGTACTGGTACCGGTAATCGCTTAACACCTGATTACGAGGTCCCTTTGCGGGTCCCGACCTTAACGGCTGGTCTGTACCAGCCGTTAAGGGAAGGACCCGCAAAGGGACCTTGAAGGTGATTAAGGTACCGCATATTACGGTACCGTAATTACCGCCTTCCCCATTCCCATTGAGCCCTATGGGGCAAAAATGGGAATGGGGAAGGGCCAATGGTAAATGGGGAATTACCACCCCGCCAAACTTGGAATGGGGCAGTAATTCCCCATGTCACCATGGCGGATCCGGTAAATTACAGGCGTTAACCATGGCACTAATAGCAGTAGCAGTGGTTAACGCCGGGGTTGTAATGAGGGCCCACGAGTCAATAAACCACTCGGTAGTCTCGGGAGGATAGTTCAGGGGCAACGCACTCATCTTGAAAGAAAGATGATGCGGAGCAACACAGGTTCGATCCCTGGGGTCCGCGCTTAGAAACCTCAGCGTATTAACCGTGTTATAAACAACCAATCTTAATCATAACCACAAATGCTAGTGATCATGTACTTAGCAGTGCAAAGCAAAACCTCTGTTTCATAATCATTACATTTATATATGTTTCTGTCCATGCACCCACCACCTTCCTCCAAGCAAAGGCCAGCCGAAGACCCCAGGTCGCCTCTACATCGGACGACCACCTGGGTAACATTCATTGGCATGCATAAAGAATGTCAGCCCATGGGAGCGGACAGGATCAGGCCGAGGTCTTAAATATAAATGAAAGGGAAGAGGGTTACGCGAAAATCCCTGTGGCATAGCACGGGTAACCGCCACTAGAGAGCATTCAGAAGGATGCTATGTGGCCTTCTGCATTTCATTCTCAATTCTGTGAAGCATTTGCATCTTTTTGTTGGCCATCTCAAATTTCTGCTAAAAAATAATTGCCCGGACATGTTCAAAAACATGCTGCTTGATTACGAGTTTGGCGGTAGTTGTAAAATGTCTTGTCATTACTATTATCAGGTGTTTTACCATTCGCCAAATTCCGAGTTTCATATTCCGCAATTTGGTTTTGAGCCTTGTTTTGTGAGGTTGTAATTACCTCCGTACCACATGCAGTAATTACCGAACAACATGGAGTCCTCTGGGATTCCAAAATGAAGGATAGCGGAAAGGTCTGCATGACTTGGACCTTTTCCGCACTTGGTAATGATCAAATGCAGTAACGGTAAATGAGTTTGGCGGTGTTAACAGAAGTAATCAGGCATTTAAGGGCTCATTACAAGTTTGGTGGTATCTCAGTGGTAAATCTGCTGCGATACCACCAAACTGTATTACCGTTACCTTCACCTGGCCCGGCAGTATTACTGACAGATTACAAGTGGCGGTAGGTGGTGTTAGTCCCCATTAATTGGAGTCCATTGGACAACATGGGAGTTACTTGCCAGAATTACCGGTGCAGAAATTTCACTGTGGTAATTCTGCTGAAATTTGCCAGAAAACTGGTGGATGTATCTCCAGCTCATAGCAGAATCCTCCTACTTTCCTCCAAAGTTATAGTTGGGCGGTGCGGTAATGCAGCAGTATACGGTAATACTGCCGCATTTTACCAGCACTTTTAATGAGCCACTACCAGCATTAAAATGGAAAACACTCATATCTGATATGTGTGGTGCTGTTTTTGGGCAATAAAACCCTATCAGCGGGTGATGCCTACAAGCATGCCCTAGAGATAGATGTGGGACTAGGTTGATGCGAGACAGCCATTGGCATTGATTGTCCTGGGAGGATAGCTCAGAGGCAACGTGCTTGCCTTGGCCCGGTGCGCGTTATAAATACTCAACTAAGACAAAAACAATTACGCAACTAAAAACAAACAATTCCTGTAACAGCGCCTCGATGCCCGCGGGCTGTGGGAGCGCTATAAAAATGCTAAATAAATTAATGAAATTGCCCTTGTACTGGAAACATAGCGGGCAAGACACGTTGCACAAAGTTGAATCTAGAGTTGTGTCTCTTTGAAAGACCTGTTTCTCTTGCATCATGTCCACTCGATTGATCTCGAATGAAGCTCTGAGCACTTGTTAAACCTCCCTGTAAATCTTCTTCAGTTTAAGCCCCCTCTAATCCAGCCTCTATTTGCAACCACAATGCTGTGATTAGGAAGGGATCAGCCGGGGGGAGCTACCCGTACCCCAGCGTTCTCTCTTGCGTGAACTAGTCCTTGCGTGCATGGGGAGCTGATCAACAGGCGCCAACGTGGACTCACTCTGGGGAGCCCAGGCCAAGTAGGAAGGTCAAAGAACCTTGCTCTTTTGAAGAAATCCCAGTTCACTTTGATATGTGGCCACTGAAGTGAAAAGCTGAGCTGCAGTGGTCAGTAACCGGGTGGTCACCCCTTTGGAAATCAATGAAGAACATTAGATGGCACATTGCCTTTGATCTGCAGGGCCTGCCACCTGTTCCTCCTCCCTATGGACATTGGGGCGGGAGCTGAGGCACCCTCTGAAAACCTGGAGTCTTTCCAGCAGGGTTAAATCGTTTTCGAAACCCTACAGATCATGATAGCAAAATATTTGGTTTAGCAAAATGAATAGATGACAGAGCTTTTCATACTTATAAACATGAATACTAACAAAATGCTCTATAAGCCGGCCTTCCCCCCACCGCGCTGTAATTGAATGTATGCTGTAAAATAATATTTACAGCTCTTGCTAATACCCTGTTTATAACAATTTCAAAGTTAATCAAAAATTGCATGCTTTCAGTTTTGTTTGTAGTTGCTCATGTCTGTTTTTTGCAATCGATGTTACGGAAAGTTGCATTAGGTTTGCAGTGAGTAAAGATGTGCAGTGCTATGTTGTGATATATGGTACTGTGCACCCACACCAGATGAAATGGAATGCAATGTAATAGTAATAGATCGAACTTGAATAGGTCAATATCATTTACAGCATATTTTCTTTCCTATCCACAAATACTAGAGTTACTTGTTGAATAGTGACTTAACCGGAGCTGAATAGTTACTTAACCGGAGCGAGATGGCTCTTAAACATGCAGAGCATGGCTGATGGGTGATGGATTAGAAATGCAGCCTTCAACTTTAACAGACAAATGAAGAAATTGATTGATACAGGTACATACAGGTACATAATGTCAGAATTAAGTGCAGAAACTCCATGCAGGTGATCTGGAATATTTACAACAGACAGACGGCAAACGTTTATTACCTGAACGTATACATAACAAGCATTGCCATAGACTGCAAATGCTAATCAATAAGCAGATCTAGGCGGCACAAATACTATATGTACTGTCACAGATGGCTTAAGGAACAATCCAGCTCCCATAGAAGGTTCACGGTGGCACATTTTCCAGTAGGACACTAGGGGTGTCCCTCTTGCGCTCATGTAGATGCAGCACTTACCATCCTGGCTGAGGCGTAGTTACTCCCCAAGTGAGTACAGAGAGATTACTGATACCTACTGTCTAATCTCTAGGTAGCTGCCAATGAGCACCTAAAGGCAATCACCTTTTCTATCCAACTTTCCTCCGGGACTTTCTAAACTGGTCCTACACTATCAATGTTCTTAGAAACTAAAGACATTCTAGGGTTGTGATGTTGAGACATGCAGCACGACTCGGTCGCCTTCCTTTCACCCGCTGGTGTTCCTCTCCCTATCTCTGACTGTGATTATCCTCTCACTAATCTTCCACAGCCAACTCCACCCATCTTCTCTGCTTCCTGCGTCTGCCTCCTCTGTCTCTCTGATGGCTCTCTCTCTCGTTCTACTACCTGCTTCCTCCTATCAATGCTATTACTCCCTCCTCCACCCTACTGCTCCCTCCTCTACACTCATACACCCTTCTCCACAACACTACTCCTTGTCTACACTACCACCACTGCACCCAACCTTCTACTCTGTTTCCCTCCTTTCACTCTGACACTCACTTTTCACTCACTTCCTCTAACACTATCTCTCACTCACCTTGCATGAAGTCTCACCAGACAGTACTACTTGCTCTCACTAACTAATACCTCACCTTCTCCAGTGCACCATCTTTCCTCCTAATGGTCAACTCTTCTGCCATCTCCTCCTCCTCTGACCACGCCCTAAGAACCCACAACTTGCTATTTTTGGTCGTGCCTCTAATCCTCCCCTCCTTCTCCCATTGGATTACTGGCTCTCACAAATCTGGCCCTGTATTCCCTGCATGGAATGTGTCCCAATCATTGAAGTTTACAAATAGCAGGTTAAGCCCTGCTCCTTCTACCCAAGTGGGACCACCAGGCTGCAACAACGGCGGTCCACATTCCAGAGTGTCCCAGGTCGTGTTAGGGCGATATCGTGCAGTATTGCCCAAGATAAATGAAAAACTATCAGGCGACAGCTGCTCAGTGACAAGTCCTTGTAGCATATCTGACACAGCGGCTAGTGCTCTTTGTGCGCTAGTGGTGGGGGGCAGTGTGCGGCGTGTGTGGCATAAGATATCTTTTGATTACTACATCAAGTGGACACCTGAATCTAAAGCCCCTTACTTATAGTGTACCACCCCACAATTGTGGGCAAGAAACAGGTGGTGTGATCAAAACATTTATTAAAACAATTGAATTAAAGGTGCAGTCAAGGCAAAGGTGACGCCTAGCTTTAGGCAGGCAAAGTCATCACAATGTTACACAATCATAGACAGCTTGCCACAAAAACGTAATTTACCTACCTGCATATATCTCACTATTTCTCATAAATAAGCAATCATTTTCCATAATTAATTCTGCATACATAGTGAGGTCTGAATAAATAAACCATTCCAATTGTGACTCTGCCAGTTATCAGCTATTGAATTTAAATATGCCACATAGCAATCAAGATGGCAGATGGGCCTTAAAAGTAATAGGATTTTTCAAAACATTTTAGTTTCTCTAATATGCTAACTACTTTAAACTTCACATAAAGTTTACTTCCCATACTATAGAGGACGTTTGCTTTCCCCAAATATTAATAACAAATGCTGTTATCAGGGAACTGCTGCATGCCCAATGCTTCCCCCCATGTAAACAATTGAGTACTGCCAACAATTGAGTGCACTACAATATGCTTACAAAAACTTGCATTAGAATACTGTAGGTTTTGGCTTGGGGAGGCAGTGTTATTGATTCAGAATGTACAGAATTTCAGTTCCCCCTCCTAACCTGGGAAAATAATTTTGAGATTGTTTTGATAAGTGTCCCTCACCTTTTATTTCATAGATTAAGTACCACTGATACAAGGTTATTTTCTGTACAATGTGTGAGGAGTCAGGAATCAGACACGGAAACAGATAGCTCACAGTTTTGGCGATAAACCTTTATTAAAAATAAAAGTCGGTTGGAAAAGGCCTCTGTATCTCTATTCTAGGAGGTGTTTCCCTACATCAACCAAAACTAAGAGTCTGTCCGTTGTCAATATATCCAAAGCAAAAAATGTCCTGTGTCCGAATTACTATTCTAGCCCTCACAGTCTAAAAGCAATTCTAAGGTGAAATTACGTAATGTCTTTGGCTTGGAAGTGCACAGAATGTTCAAATTCAAAAGAAAAATACATAACTTCAGCATAAAAGTTCCCAATAGGTAGTTCACAGTTGCAGGGGATTGCTCCCTTCTCCAGTTTTTCTCTTCACAATATTTAAACTCATAATGGTATGAGTCTTCCTTGCAGTTCTCTAATCAGTAAAAACAATGTGTTTATTAAACAATGTTGCTTTTAGTCTCAATTTCACAGGATTCCATTTTAATGTAACATTCTCTCACAGTCTTGTCCTTGTCTGGTGTCTTCTTCTACCAGGACTTCCTCATGTGATTCACTTTGCACACTTGCCAATTTCCCTCTGCCTGGTATACTCTCTTGCCAGGGCTTTCTCATATGCTTTGCTTGCAAACTTGACTTTGCCTGGTATATTCTCCTGCCAGGACATTTCCAAATGTTTCACTTAATACACTTGTAAACTTGACTGTGCCTGGTATGACCTCCTGACAGAGCTTTTTATGAGACGGGCTTTACAAATTTGATTACTTCATTCACAAAAGTACTTGATGACGGGTTCAAAACCTAATGTCTGCATATTTCTGTTACAACAACTTGGCTTTCCTCTTTGCCAATCTTGGTTGTGCTTTAATTGGTTTATTTTCTCTCCTGGGGTCCCAGGATATAGTACTCTTGTTCACTCAGGGTTTCCCATGACCTCCTGGACATTCAGCACCTGTCTCTCCACCTGTGTACCTGTTCTTCTGGTGTGCGGCACTCTGGGAGAGGTACATCCTCCTGTCCGGTCGTTAGTGTTTGGGTGCCTTCTGCAGTTGGCGACATCTCTGCCGCTTGCTACTCCTTCGGTTACCCACTTGTGCCTGGGTTCTTGGGGGGGGGAGCTGCTTTTGCCATTGTCTCTCGCTCGGTTCTCCACCTGCCTCCGGTTGCTTGGATGAGGCTGTCTCTACTGCTCCACCCTTGTCTGAGTTTTAGATTGCAGCTATCTCTGCCACTTCTTTCTCACTCGGTCCTCCGCCCACTTTTGGGTGATCGGATATGGCTGTCTTTGCCGCTTGTTTCATGTTCCGCTCCCGACCCATGTTTGGATGCTCGCGGGCAACCATCTCTGCTGCTTGCATCTCGCTCAGGGATCTCGTTCCCCTGCCATAGACAAATCAGAGCTTTTACCAGAAGGTTCTTTTGGGCAGTGTGTACAGGATGTCCTCCTTCGCGAATCTCCCTCTGGCTCTCGCCTTGCTTCCCTCTCTGTGTTCTCGGCTTCATGTGACTTCTCCAGGCAGCGTCTTTCCCAACCATGGTGGATGTGGCTTTTAAATGTCCCGGCACTTATCAATTGTTCATAACAACTAGACTGTGTCTTGTGCTTTTCACATTCATGGATCTTCATTGCTCTTTTCAACGTTCTGTTTGCAGTACTTGCAAATGCATGGAAATGGTAGTCAGTTCTTTGTAACCTATGCTCTAAATTTTGAAAGGTATCCTCAGCAGCTTCCAGCGTTGGATGAAGGGAGACATGACAATATGCCATCAAGGCATGGGGAATGGAAACCGTATCCCTAAAAGGGAAAGAGGGATACTATGTCCCAGCTATGATGTATCACCCCTCTGAGGGTCACCTCCCCCCATTTTATTGTCCCTCATATATGCCCCCGGGGTCAGGATCAGGCAAAGGCTGCTGTCCCCTGTCCATATGGGTAGAGGTTCCCCCAGGAAAGGAGTGATGACATCAACAGCTTCATCACACATATCTTTAGAGTGAGGGGATTGCATGCGATTTACATTTGCATCATTTTTCAGGAGGTAAAAATGACGCAATTAAATGTGCTCTCATTAACCATTCCTTATTGAATAGCTATGATCTTCACAGAACACCTATAATCAAGAAATATCTTCATTAGACTCTTCTTTAAGCACGATATAAAAATATTAAGAATTTAAAAAATTGGTGAATGCAAATACAAAGAAGGGCTATCTATTTCATTGTGCACCCAACTCTAGAACGCATTTTAAGATGGATTCAATTGACGTTTCACTTCATTTTACATGCAGTGAGATTGCACGGTTTATTTCCTATGTATTTTGAGAACACCTTTCCAAACGTCAGCATTTCTGGGACTTCATAATAAAATAGCTGTAGTGAGCAGATATAATTTATTTTAGAGGAAATCTCATACTTTTGAGAAGAAACTTTCAGTTTTAGGATCAGCCTAGACCCTTTAGATTGAAAATCTCCCAGTCGGCAGGTCACCTCTAGATCTGCTTGCATGATGTTAGGTCCACCTCAGATTCTCTTTTTGCAGATTCCTTTGTGGACATAACTCCTCCCCTGCAACCAGAATCTTCCCTTTTGTGGCCATTATATTGGGCTCTTTCCAATTCCTCCATTCATAATCGTAGTCCCTTGTGGTTTCTGCACTGCAGCTTTTCCAATGTCAGAATATCTATCACCTCACGCTGTTTAAAATGCCCAATATTCTCATGTGTATGTCAAAATCATAACATACTAGGTGATTGGCCTGAGGTGTTCATTGGCCTGCCTCATAGCCAGACACTCCTATTGAATATCCACCCCCAATCTTCATTGGATGACTATCATTTCTATACTTAGGACCAGAAATAAAGGAGTGGGCCAAAATTACTCTTAATATTCTTCACTCCACAGTATTTTTTATTCCATAATTTTTGGTAGCAATCTGCTTCTTTAATAATATATGGATATTGTACTCCCCTCTCTGAGACACACACCTACATGTCAACATACTTTGTGATATACATGTACATAATTGTATTAAAATTAATATTTTCTCAATTATTGAAATGGTAGAGAATATGGCTTTTACCTTTGAAAAGCACCCAGTCATAAGTTCATACCTGGAGCGATTCCAAAGGTATGAGCCAAAATTGTTTCCATATGAAAGTGCCATGTCAATTTTAAATGGGACATGGTTTGCTATGAATTCACAGCCTGGTTGTGTTTCTGTGGTAATGAAACAGGCCTCTCTGTCAATGATTAATTTGGATCGTATTACAGTTACCTTTCAGAACAACCATCTGGTCTATCTACTGGAAGGCAGCATTGCACGGTGAACACTCTAAGCGGAATAATGTTTTCTGAAGTGAATACTCTAAACAAAATAATGTTTTCCAATCACTTCAGATCCTGATCTATGTAAACACCATGAATTTAATTTCTAGTGGTATTTTAGTGTGTATTTATAAGAATGCCTCGTCCTGAAATGGACTTGCACAGGTGGGGGATGTTCATTGTTCGGTAGGTCTGTTCACAAGGCCTTTTCATCCTGCAAATGTAGTGGATTCTTCATGATTAAAGCACACAATAAATCTTTCACCCGGAAATCCAAGGCTATTACCATGGCGGTTGCATCGTCCCCAGGGTGGTGTGAAAGATATTGTATTTGCTATGTTTAAAATATAGTTTCACATTATGATGACATTACTAATTTAATGTCCCTCATATATTTTCCCATTGCACAATTCTCTGTAAGAAAAACAGAGTGATTTTTCAAAGCTCAAAATATATTTTAAAAATTAATTAATTCAAACAAAGGTGGTCCCCCACTTTAATGCAGGGGAATCACCACAATGTTATAAGCTCAAAAAAATCTATTGATCAGTAACACAAGATTTTACTTGCCTACACGAAACTCACAAATATCAACCAACAAGCATTAATTTCCATAATCATTTCTAGGTATATATTACAATCTAAAAGGCACTTAGCATTCTAAATGCACTCCTTCTATGATTGATTCTACGGAAGAAACACAGTATACACAATTATACCATTGCCACTTATCAGAGAGTTTGTTCACATATTACAGCATCCATTTAAAATAAATTCAAAAACCCTTGATTTTCTCCAGTATCAAGGCTTGCATGGTATTAGACAAAGGTTATTTGAATAATTGACATTTATATGTGCATATTCACATCTTTTGGTCTCCCTCTCTGAGTATGTGCTTGTGAAAAATTAGTTATGTGTAGGTCATTTAAATGTTTGTAAGCACAAATCAAATTACATCTGACTCCACCAGGTTTGGATTAGGAAACTAATGCTCTCTGGAATCGTGCACACTTCTCTGACCACATGTGAGTGCAGTCCTCTATGAACATGTGTGTGCAACTTTCAGTCTAAATAAGTATGTACAGCTTGCAATTCAGATATGTGCATAGTTTTCAATCTATTCTTATTAATTTGCCCTCAACTTCACATGTTTGGGCTTGACCTGTAATCTTCACCAGTAAAGAGTATCATGTTAAAGCACCATGATTATTTCACATTATCCATAGATCTGCCTGTGCATTTCAAGATAAGTGAAGTCAGGAGTTTAACACCTTGCACAATTCACTGTGAATAGAATGAATTCTCTGTGCTAATTGTACTTGTGCAAACATCTAATTTTATGACTATGCTCCCCTTTGGATGCAAATGTTCATGATATCATGTTAGGTAATATTTCATGAGGACACTATGGATGGTGTGATTCTATACCGACATGAGCCACAATCTGTTTTCATTTTGTATAAATCTACAAAAACAATCTGCATTCAATTTGTACAGTTTTAAATTGCACCTCTCATTACAAAAATCATTGGGTTTTAACGAAATTCCAACTCGCTTGTTATTTAATTGAAATGGGAGAAACAGGGTGTCATACTTAACACTGCACTTGTATCTTCCTCACGTTAGCATTAATATTAGCATTACCCTTGACTCCCAGCCCCTTTGATTCCTGGGAGTTTGCCATGGCCAGCACTAGGGGCAATTTGGATATAAATATATATATATATATATATATATATATATATATATATATATATATATATATATATATATATATATATATATATATATATGTGTTTCTATACTTATATTTTAAATGTGTTTTCTTATTTTTGGAATATCAGCTGGTAGTCCCTCAGTCTAAAATTACTGCCCCAGCAAGGTAATTTACAGCTGCCAGTGTGGAAACCCAATCTCCAATATGGGCTGATCATCTCTCTCTAAAAGGGCTTCTTTCACCATCCAGCCAGTAGACAGGCCATCCAGTTGGTTTCAGCTCCCCAGCAATAACCTTCCATTTGTATCCAAAAATATTTTCCAATATTAATCTGCTAATATTAATCTCTATTACTCTGACTGAAAGCTGTTTTATATTTTTCACCTCATCCTGTGACATGAAAGGAGGGACTCTTTCCTCCTGATCCCATAACAGCAAAGGTGGGAGGGAGTTTACTCCTCATGATATGGAGATGTATTTTGTTTAATTCCAATAACTTTTGATTAAAATGTGCTAATTTATTAAAATAGAAATCGATTCAATCTACACATCAGGAGGAGGAATTCAGGATATGTAGAAGTATATTCACAGAGATAATTATTATTCCTACTTTTTCAATTCTGTCCATTATTGAATAGGCAACTGTTATACAGGTTACAAGATAGATATATGTTTGTGATTAATACATTCTGGGGATAAGGTACCCTTCCCATTCAGTTTATAAGTGAAAACAAGCTGATGTTTTGCTTGTTCACAGAGATCCCATGTCTTTGAGGGTCATTACACGTTTGGGAGTGCATGAACAAAGTGGTGGTGATTCCATTACCACCACTCTTCCTGCATCACAAAACTGCAAGTTTGCCGATGAGGGTTCACCGACTTACCTCTAGAAAAAAGCTGGAGGTAAACAACCGAGGTCTCTATTCACTAACCATACACTGTATGTGTATTCATTGGGCCAGTTCATTTGCTACCGTTACTACCCATTAGTAAAATATACGTTTTCTTTCTTTCTTCAGTATTCTGGGCATATAAGATTCCTTTCTGTAGGATTGATTTTCCTGTCTTTAACAGACTCTAGCAGTATACCGCAGTATTCATACACCATCCAGTCTATAGGTAAGGCCCTTCTCCCTTATACTTTGTGTCTCTACAATCCACCAGTGGCTATATAAAGTCCTTTTTCTCTCAGTGGAGTGGGGTTTACCACATTCTGAGCTTCATATAATGACCTAAGTCCTCCCCATGGATATTCTGACTCTTTCGTAACATATTTCTCATTTTTTGATTTCTTGCTATTATGTACATTGGTCTATGGATTCTTAGTGTTTGTATTGGTTGTATTTAAACAGATATCCCTTGGCACAATGGATATATGTCTCTAGTACTCATGTGACTTAGAGTATGTAGTTGACTAGTTGGATGTGACTAGATCTAATGGAATGTTTTTTTCATTTTTCTGTTTTGCTTTTGTTACACTATTCTCTACATCAGTTCCTCAAAGGCTTTTGAAGAAGAGGATCAACCTCAAAACACGTCAGCCTACAAGAGTGGATTTTCTGTTATTTGTGATGAAGTAAACAATGTGCTGCTTTTTGTATTGCTTTTGCTTCAATCATTTTTTACGAATAAATGGGAGTTTACCCTCCATCTACTTTTTACACTGTAATTAGTTAAGTGTTTCTGGCCTAACTAGATAGAATATATCTCTAACATACCACTCTACACACATTATGTTGAACTATTATACTTAAGAATTATACGTCTTTGTTACGTATACCCAGAGTGTGCATGGGACGGGAGGACTCCAATCTTGGGTCCTCTTCTTTGTTCCTTTCTACTATAAGGTTTGTGTGCCAAAGCCTTCCTTTCCTCTCCCGCACCTCATAAAATATGAATAGCAACACCCTCCTGGTGTTATCCTTAAACATGTTACCCTGAAAACAGTCCCCACTTGGGTGTGCTCCGACTTCTTCCCTTGTCTTGGGTAAATCCGGCCCGCACAGAAAAAAAACATTGGTATTTTGGAAATAATGGCAATTCCCCCCATGGCGTTCTTAGGGACTCGATGAAAAAAGGAATGACCATCATTGCCAGCCCCTGTAATATCCTGGTAATGGTAGGTCCGTTTGCCTGTATCCTCACGGAATTACCATCAGGATACCGGGAAACTTCTAATGACTCTTTTTAGCTAAATTAATAATTGATTTTATGAGTTGCCTGTCTTTGAGACATGTTGCAGGTTTCCTTGTACTTTACACATTAGCCAGCATTTGGCAGTGCGTATAGGGGCTAGGCTTGGTACTAGTTTGAACACAATGAATCTTGCCCTTACTGTAGCATCCTATCTTGTGATATGATTGGGGGTTTGAGTGAGGGGAATCCTATGTCAGCCCCATCTACATGCACCACCGAGTAGATACATGAATACACAGCTTTCCACCTTACAACAGTGTGAACCAATTCAATACTTTTCACATGTCTCATTTCAAGTTAAATACAAATGCAGTGTTGTTCAAAGTGAAGTGAACTGCATGGCAAAATATAATGAAACTTAGTATTATGTTTGATTTTGATATACAGGAACATCATCTGCCAATAATATTAGAACCATTGCTCTGTGGGAAATTCTGGAATTGTTCCTTTATTTTTAAATCTCTGCATCCATGTTATTGAGGCCTGATGAATTATTTTGGATGTACCAAACATACTATTTGTACATGTGACATAGCTCTACTTCTATGTGAATTTTTCCAGAGGTTTTCATATACTGATCAAGCATTAGTTGAAACAATACACAATTTACATTTGTGTCTGTGTCTTTAAAGCATAGAATCAGGCCTTTTGCACCTTTACGTGTAAACAATTCCCATTTAAATAATTACAGCTCTTGACATGTCCTTAGCATTAGGCAGTCTCTGGATTCTTTTAAATGCCTTAGAAATGGTTGAAGTTTGTCTCTTAGGTCTGCACCCAGTTATTTGCACCTCGAATTTTACAAGGGAACCCTTTTCATCAGGGCAGAACACAAGAGGTGCCATCCAACAAGGGGCATATTTGTATGTATGGCACCTCTCTTGCTCTGTCAGAAAATCTTCTCTGATTTCACTTTAAGAAAACTATCTGTGCTGCATTTTCTTCCACATGGGGAACATGTATGCAAAGCTGAAGTGGAGTTTGTTCATCAGTTATTTCCCTTGACCACTATTCAGCATTTCCCTAAGCCTACTAGTAGCATCTTATGTTTCTGTGTGTCTGAAAGATCTAGTATTTGTAATAAGAACATTATAACCCATACAAAAATGCCATCTTTTGCCATGTACCTAACTATTTGTAACTCTGAAAACATCCACAAATGTATATAGATTTTCTCTGGTATAAATTTCCAAACCTGCATTTATGTCATTTCTTCCATGTACAGTAAAAAGGTGCTCCTTTCAGAAAATATGGCAACGCCCTATAAAATGACAGGATGATTTATTTGATCTGGCTCCCTTTAAATTGTATTTTGATAACACAGGCTGTGTTCTCCTCTTAAATTAATTAGGTTTTGGACACATTTGGGCTATGGTATTTTTGAATTTGCAGTTCTATTGCAGAATACTGATAGTGTTTTTACCCTGGAGCTTTTCTAGCATTTGCTGCTGTCCACTTAACATTATCAAACGTAGTCTTTGAGGCAAAATGTACTCAACGCCCCATATGTTCCTGCAATGGTTTAATTTGTGGCACTAACTGCACTATCCTAGTGACTGGTGAAAATGTTAATGAATATAATGATGCATTCTGATGGCCCTTCTAACTTTACATTGAGGCAGTCTCCATATCTTATCACAAAAGGTCGATGATAGTCACTTGCTCTGTTGCTGCAATATTTCTCTAAACACTTAAATCAAATGTGTCACTCTTGAAGAAGCAGTGAAACTTTTCATTGCCTTTAACTCTGAATACAATTGTCTTTAATTATACCCCAGCTTCAGTTTTCTGGTTCACTGGCTCTCTGTGTACTGGTTATTGAATTCAGATGAGTGAAGCCATTGGGCATGGGGCACTGGTGGGTTGCAGTCCTGTGGGTTGTCTGTTTTTACTTCGGCTGCTCCATTTATGGTTCTACAAAAGAAAGAAATAAAACACCCAGCGTTGTGCTCAAGAGGTATGGACTGCTACAAGTTGGTACTGTTCATATATAAGCATGCACTTGGGGATGGGACAGGAATTGGGGCCCTCTCAACTGCCACCATCCCCTCAGGCTCAGGAGGACTGGCTCTGGCCTCCATCATGGTATGCCTACCACCTCAGGTATAGAGGGCTTCCGATCCCATTGCGAAAAGATCAGATTACTGACCTTGTCACAATACTTTGTATATCTTATTATCTATTCCAGGCTCATGTTGACAAATATGCTGGTGGAAGATGCAGTATGAATTACACAGTTAAGTCATTCTGATCCTGGCAGATCAGCAGATGGACAATGAATGTAAAAGCATGGACACATTTAGTTGTCTGTTTTGTAGGAAAAGAGCTTATTGGGGGGAAAATGATTTTAGCCATTAAATGAATGTTTTTCTTTATCGCTGATGAGAAATACTGTACTTACAGTTTACAACTAACACGTACACCAAAAGCAGATAAAGACATAGGAAATAAGAGAAATGTGCTGGTCACATTGATATGGCATGCAAACAGGCATTTCTAAAACATCAATTTTTATATAATGTAAAACATGTATCTACTCCCAATAGAAATCTCCACTTATTCATTTATTTATATAATATACTTATAGCCAAATGGCTTTGTATATAGATGACAATTAAAAAACACTTATTAAAAACATTATTTTCCTCAATTAAGACCGAGACTAAATTCTCTCATATTATACGAAAATGTTAAAAGCCTATACAAGACATCTTAAAAGGTCCACAATCTTATGATAAAAGGATACAATATAATGGATTAAACTAGTATCATTTCCTAACAAGAAAGTCCACCATATATCAGTTATGGCATTCAGATCTATCCTGTTACTATATGAATTTAAATTTTTCGCCCAAAGGTTCCCCAAACTTTCACAGTGCACTATTAGGTAACTAGGAGTTTCAATTACCTCACATCCACACAGTCTACATTGCATCGCTTCATATTTCAACCCATATTTAACTTCCCTTGTTTCCAGTGCCTCTGAGTTGTTGAACTTCATCAACAAATATGTGCAGAATGTGTTTGCACTTAGCAAAGTCAAACACTTGACATATCCCCACCAAATAAACCCACTCCTTGTTCCTGAAGGAGTTTATCAGCGGATGTAGCCCAGAACTGACATGTATTAGACTATAAAGTGTAAGGTTTAGGCTACAGAAGTTGGCCGATACAACCTTTTTCTTATTCAGCTTTTAAACACGATGTGACATCTGATCTCCATTACAGTGAAGCATCCTAGTTTAAATGACATTTTTGCAAGTTTATGCAGCTTACGCTATGCACGTAAAGCCTGGTGTGCATATTCCAGAAGGGTATCAGAAGTACAGAGGACTAGCTGACAGTATAGAATGGCACCTTCAGGCAACCATACTTTTAACTCATACATTTAACCAGTTGAAACCCTCATAGATGCAGAGTACTCAAAGGGGTGCTGCCAAACCTCATTCACATGTTAAAATGCTCTTCAAGATGACCATGAACTTTTCATTTTATTTTACAACCACACTGGCCATTGTTGTAAATATTTACTTATGGCACTGTTAAGTAGGCCCAATAGCACCCATAACTGCAGCCAGAGTAGTTTAAAACCTTTACTTACAAGTAACATGAGGGGTGGGGATGAAGCACTATATTGCCTATGATTTACACAAATGGAGCAAAGGCATATCTATGGGACCACCAGTTCTTTCCTAATTCCCGAATCCAATACACAGAGACATAGGGCCCAGCTCACTACTTCACTTCACAGTCCTAGACAAAGACCATCAAGCTCACTACTTGATTTCACCTACCAGAATGTACTTCTCTCCCCTTGCCTTAGGGTACACGTCAAGATCAATATTCCTAGCCTTTAACCATGAATTGGCCTCCTGGGCCAATGATGATACCTTTATAACACTTCTTTTAGAAGTCTTACTGCCTCCCTTGCTTAGGGTACACCCTTTGCCATTGATATTATCACCCTATAGCTGAGGGTCATCCACCTAGGTTAATAAAATGCAATTTACATACACGCAAGTATTTCTTCCCCTTCTGCTGAGGGTTCTTGTCAGGCTGTGACATTCTTGGTCACTTGCAAGGTGTTTGCAGCTTTTGACACTGCCCATTTCGTCCTGCCTGGGCAGAACACTTCAATTGTGATTAAGGTGCCATGGCTTGATGACTATACTTAACAAGGTACCCCGCCTACTACTGTTCTATACAATTTAAAGGGCTCTATTCTGGAGAGAACCTTACAGTCATTCATTAAACATTGCAATTTATGTGGTACTGTGTTACTGCACCACATGTGCCTGCTGCCTGTAAAATCAGGTTCCCCTGCCATGCCTGAATGCATGGTCCAAGCAGAGTGTTACCACATCAGCCTAGAAATGAGTGACAAACTCATGGAGCTTTGTGGGGTTATCAATTCCATTATGGAAATACACTGATGGCTCCTTAATCTCAAGTTTTCCCCACCTGCCTTCTGGCATTAACTATCAGATCAGTGGCAAAGTGCCACAGTAGAGGATCATCAAACATCAAGATAAGAACATACAATGCAGCTTAATTGTGCAATAGTCAGAGGTGGAAGAGTAAGGGTTTTTAGTTCTAAGGACATTTCCTGAATTTACCGCAAATCAATCTGGCCTTTGTTGGTAGGAACCCCTCTTACATCTCCTTGCAGACTTCCCTGTCTCTTAGCAGGGTCAAAGTGCAGGATCTCTGCTACCTGTCATTGGGTCTCTTTATCTTTCCCACGGCTATGTCCCCTTCAGCTCTGCTCGTCAACCTCATGCGTGCGATGATTCTGCAACCCCCTCTGTCTATAGTGATTACCCTTTATAAAAGCTACAGTACCATATATGCATGGCCAAGATTGCCACAAATGGTCCCACGTGTGCTCGATGAAAGTGTATGGTACTCTTAGTAACAGCACTGTACATTAAGCTTGTCTTTTCCTAACCTTCACCTTAGGCACCTGTGCAAAATCATAGATGAGCCGCTGAACAAGACGATGAAAAGTTGGTTTGCCAGTTAAAGGCAATCCTGTTTCATGATTATGGGATAAATGACAGCATAGTTGTCGTTTTCCATGCACGCCATGTTTGGGCCACAAGTTCAGTTAATATTGCGTACTCACCCATATTAGGTCACCCTAATCTACGCCCCCTTCGGACAATTTATCAGTTTGGGTAGAAATAGTACAAAATAGATTCATATTGACACAGCAGCACAATAATTAACAACCAAACTTACAGTAAAGGGGTATCCCCAAAATATCATCCACCGAACCTTTAATCAAGAAGCCCTACTGGAGAAAACTAGGCAACAAAACCAAGAAACAAGATTAGTTTGTGTATCCGCTTTCATCAATCTCCCTTTCAAACTAAGGAAGACCATCAAAAAATATTGGAACATTTCGGAAAAAGGACCACATTAACACCCTCGACCGTTTTGTGCTTACAAAAATAGCGACTCAATCAGGAATCTTTTAGTGCAAATAGATATTATAAAGTTACCAACATCAATGCAAATTTCTACCACCATACCATGGGGTCAATCAAGGGTCCGAGGATACCACAAATGAGGTGGTTGGACAGTTTATTCGTTTACAATGAAATCCACAGATTCAACATAGGTTGAAATACACCAAGGCAACAGGACCAGTTCAGTAACTGTAATACTTCAATGGTAGTTTATATGATTACATGCCTGAGTTCTAAACACTACATTGGTATGACCATTAACTGACTAATATTTGTTTTTCAGAACCAAAGCAGATGCATTAGAACATCAAATATGCAATTGCATTTCATAGCACATGTTTTGGAGAATGGGCACAATGAGAACAATCTTAAGTGATCTGTTGGTCTGTACTAACGGCATTGTAGGGTGAAAACGTAACCAAGGGGCTACATCGGTGGGAACAAAGTTTAATGTCCAACACTATTAGCCATCTGGTGGGCCTTATGAAGGAGTGGATAATTATATTTTGTATTCACTGAATATTTTCATGGGAAGATGTTAATCCTTCCATTCATATTTCGTATTGTGCAGGGCAATGACCCCAGGCACTTCTCAGCAGCTGTCTTTATGGCAGAACAGGGGCTCACTAAGGTTTGAATTCCCCCATAAACTACTCACCTAAATCTGATTGAGTTGATCTGGGCACGACTTAAGAAGCACCTCAAGCACATTCACAACCCCACCAACAAGGCAGAACTCTTGGAGGGCATCTTGTAGTTTTGGTGGTAGGGCATCACCCCCAAATACCTATGCAAGGATGTTGAATCAGATTAGGAAGTTGCCCCCAGGGCATGGAGTGTGATAGTGCCACAATCACTATGAAAATGCACTTTGATATAGTGCCATCTGAATGCTTGTGTCATTATCTTACAGTACTACAGCTGTTGTCAGACCTTTTAATGTGAGCAAGAAGACACGTGAAGCACAGTCTGGTTAAGTGTTCACTTAGTGTATCTAGAGGGTGGCAGGGGAGGAACAGGAAAAGAGGAGTGTTGATGATTGCCACCTGTGTTGGGAGCAAAGGGCAGGAAGGGATGGGCATGGTCCCGGAGCAACATTGACTAGTGCCCCTCATGCCTGAGATCAAGGGCTGGAGCAGGGGTTGAGGAAGGGAAGAAATATTTTGGAATCTGCCATTCGCTTTTATGATCAAGGGCGTGAGAGGTGGCTGGGGTACAGGTGGGTAAGGTTGATGGGCACTAAGGGCAAGAGGTGCATCTATAGAGGAAGTAGCAGGGCATCCTGATTCTGCCTTTCCACCCACACGTCTGAATTATAATGTATTCTTCCGAAGCTGACTATGGTCACCCTCAAAACTTGTATGTATAATTTATATGCACAAAGAGGCGGACGGTTGTCCGCAGAAGAAGGGGAAAGCCCACCATGTTGTCCAATCCATCAAAGAGTATACTATGGACCACTGCTCATCCTCTGCAATACTGACTGAATGTTTGAACTATATTTATACCATATCACCCGTGCAGTGCTCATAAGTATTAATATTTACTGCTGCTGAGATGGTTTTGTAATAGGGCAAATGGGACCAAAAGTCTCCTACCTCAAAGCCACAGGGTGGGAGTGGGGCAGGGGGGCTATCAGGTCTGTAAATGGGAAAAGGGATATAAGCTAGTCATGTTACAGGAGCCAGTGGGAGCTGTATCGGTGCCTCTGAGGAGAAAGCAGGGACCGTGAGGCTGGATGTGGGCAAGGAGAAGACAGGGACTGGATTTGTGGGTATAGAGGAGGGGAAGGAAGGGACTGCAATGGAGGTTGGGTATAAGGAAAAGGCAGGGACTGGGATGGTGAGCATGGGCAGGGAAAAGGCTTGGGGTACCATGGTCAGGGGTGAAGAAAAAGCATGTTGTGTTAAGGTGGGGCCTTCAAAGTAACTATCCTGACTCTTCACTGCAATCTCTATTTCAAAACGTGGAGCAAGGATCCCCACCTTTTCCCCCCCATTGAATGACCACATTATCACTGAGGAAGCACAGAATGCAGACAGGATTTTACATAAGCCACTTCTTAACCTCTAGCTCAGATACCTTCTGCCATACACTGAATGCTTTATGCCAGAAGCATGGACGGGAACGTTTCAGGTTCGGTCCACTCAGCAGTTTGAGTGGGTAACCTGTGCACTCCGTGGTGTAGTCCTGCACTTCCTTCGCCTCTTTCTTGCACTGAGAAACTTCTCGTGGAGGCCTCTGTGAAGGGAAATGCTGCATAGTTTAGAATGTTTGGGTGCATAACGACATTCATGCTGTAGCGGAAACATTGCAAGTCTCCCAAACAATGGGTGATTAAAGCTCAGTTTGCATGGCAACACACTGACCTTGTAAATGTTCGTTGATTACATGGTAAGTACTATTCTGGTGCTGAGAAGAACATTGATACACTGAAATATTTCCTGGGCTTTTAAACACACTCTCTGGTCTTTGTCCAGGTTGCAGAGTTATTGGGCCTCATTACACGGATGGTGGAGAACCATGGTGCTATTAGCGCCATGGTTCATGCCGGTAAAATACCGGCACCGCCTTGGCGGAAAGGGGAATTACCGCCCCATTCCAAGGTTGGCAGGGCGGTAATTTCCCCTTCCACCATTGCCTTTCCCCATTCCCATTTTTGCCCCATAGGGCTCAATGGGAATGGGGAAGGTGCTAATTATGGTACCACAGATTGCGGTACCGTAATTAGCTCCCTTGGTCCCTTTGCGGGTTGGTTTTTAACGCCTGCAAAAAGCAGATGTTAAATCCCCCAACCCGCAAAGGGACCTCGTAGTAAGGCGGTAAGGATTTACCGGTACCAGTATTTTACCGGTACCGGTAAATCCTTACCGCCATCCGTGTAATGAGGCCCATTGTGTTCTTATTGCAGCTCTGCCCCTATAGCGGACATATGAAACTGGGGTTAGAACAGGTGGGCAGTATGTATGAGTGTAGGAACCGGATTCTTTTAATTGTCACTACAACGCTAGATTTGACACAGAAAGACTTATCTGCAGTTTGCACAAGCAAGTAAGTAATAGGACATTACTGTAGCTCTGTTTACCAGCTGCTAGTCAGGATTTGCTTCTATGCCCTTACCCCTGATCAGTATGGAAATGCTGCATACACAACTTTGTGTTTTGCAGCTCTCTTCTAAGGAAACCCGAACCACATCCCCAATGAACAAATGAAAGGAGGCAGACACTGTACCTGGTGTACTGTACAGTAACCACATATTGTAGAAATAAAAGTTGCGGTCTACAACCTGAGCCTCACCAGATATTTTGTACTTCCCCTCCCATGACTACTCACTATTGACCGTGCTGGCTAGTGTTGGTGGGAGCTGTTGTCAAATACATCTGAAGACCTGAAGGTTGTAGATCTATCATTAGTGACTTTCGAGAAAGCCCTCCTAAAGCTAGAGAATGTTTTTTTTATTTTAATAATTTTTATTATTTTAATTAATAATGATAACACATGTGTTCGCAAGTTACATACATCTAGAGGAACTAATTACTGCAAATAAACATAGGATAACCATAATAACATGTGAAGAAGTTAAAGAAGCATAAAACATTCAATAAACCATTTGTATTATTTTGCAACGTTCTCGGAGAGAGAATGTTTTTTTTATGATTGCAGATATGCTCTTCAAGTCTGCATATTCTGCAGCGTGATTACCCCAAACAGCAGCTTCTTCTACTATGTAGCCACCTACACCTGTCACTGGGAATGACCCGTAGAACAGAAGCTGTGTGTCCCATGAGCGCAGATCACTATAATCACAGGACCTGCATTTTTCAACTTTGAGGGTGCTTTTTTCATGGTAATAAAGACCTGTTCAGAAGAAATGCTGTAATTGCTGTAATGTATAATTGTTCAATTTTTAATGTTGTATTGAACATACACGGCATTTCTGCACTCATCTCCATCCCTGACCTTCTTGGCTGCAGAATGCTGCTGTACATGCATTAGGAAGTTGTTTGGAGTTCATTGTCAGTCACAACCCTTTCTCTGGGCAAGGGGCAGAAGTGGTCCAGCAAGGTAGCAATGCTAATGTGTTGTTATCGCTTTCATGGGACACCAAAGTGAAGACTCTGTGACAGAGGAAAGGGGTAATGTGTGCACTGGATGACACACAATCACTTACTAACTAGGGTGCTTTTAAAGAGCCACTACCACGTTTTTGTAATGGGAGCTGCAAAAAGACTGCTATGAATACACTGCTCTGCTGGAAGTGCAAAAGGTGGCAGAGAGGTGCAACATTTCCAGTGGAAGGCTCGGGAGTGACAAAGCATTGGACAAGACACAACAGTATGTGCCACCTCCTCGGCTATGCCGTAGAGAAGCCTAGCATTCAGGATTGGTGCTAAATGTTTCTTCATCAGTCCGGGGTGAATGTGGGGCGTGTATACTGTACTGTGCCATAACTTTGAGTGCTAGAAAGTCATTGTCACTTTGCAGTGGAGTGCATAGTCTGTTTATAGGTGAGTACACTGTGATGCATTGGGGATGTGATGAAGCTCATCTATGTTTCTCTAGTCTTTGACGTCACACTGCTAGCTGTGAAATGGCATGAGCGTTTGCCTCTGATACCAAGGAGCTGGGTTTGATTCCAACCTGCGGCAACGCCATTTATATTGGATTTTTTAAAAGACTCATTTGGATCTTTCATTTTGATGTCATCACACAATTGCTGTAAGAAAATCACAGTCATTATATTAATGCTGCAAGGTGTCTGGAGGACGGGAGTTTAGCAAGGTGAAAGCAGCATAACCACATTTCACTTTTGAACAAGTCACCATGGTGTAGTGTAGCGGGAGTGCATTCTATTACATAGTCAATTGCTTTTGTTTGTGAAACAGAAATGAAAATCATTAATACATTATAAATGCAGCAAGTGTAAAATGTCTAACTAAATGAAAGCGTTTAAAAAATGTATTTTGGTGCGTTTGTGTTAATGTCATTGATCTATTGCAACCAAAAAAAACCAAGAAAATAACAATCTATATAGTAAAAACACATGCAAAAAGCAATGGGGAAATAAATCAAAACCAGAAAACATAATAAAATATATACTCAATAAATGCAGAAAGTGCAACCTATACACATGAGTGAATGCATTAAAATCAGCAGTTGTGGTCAGATCGAATCCTTGCACTCAGTTAATTCAGGGTTCACCCAACTAATAAAGCAGTGTCCCCCAATTAACAGGGCTCTATCTTGTTTGAGACCTTTTCCCCAGTCTATCATGGGTACACCAGAAAAGCTTTTAATCTCTTAACCACTGCTACCCCACAGAGCTACAGCCAATTGGACCCCTATGCGCATGAAAGAACACCTTCATGACACTCTACTCTCACTCACAGTGTGCGCGTGGACAGGGTCAGCACATGAAGGAGCGGATGTCCCCCCCTCATTGAATGGCAATCACTCAGTGGTGGCTGATAAACAGTGTTTCGAAAGGTTGTGGGTGAAGATGAGTTGGGGTCAAACCAGTGCTGAGATCTAAGGCTGTTGCAGTCAATGGGCCTCATTATAACTGTGTCGGTAAGGCAACAACGGCGCCGGTAGCACTGTGGTGCTACCGGCACCGTTGTTACCATGCCGCCACATTATGGGTTGCGCTCGCAGGTGACGCTCTGTACGCCTGGTCAGACCATGCGTGCAGAGCGGCATCCGCTAGCAGAACAGGATGGTAGCAACTGTACTGTTATGAACGGTACCGCTGCTACCGTCCTCCCCTTTCCCATTGAACCCTATGGGGGCTCAAATGGGAATGTGGGCGTATCGGGACCCGCGCATGGGGAATTACCGGGCCCGCAAAGGTTAGAAATGCCCGGTTCTTACCCTTTTGCGGGACCCGGAGCCGGACCCAAGTTTGGGGGTAGCCATGCCCTTAATAAGGGCATGGCTACCCCCAAACTCATAATGAGGCCCAATGTAGTTGATTTAAAAAATGTAACTGTGTTGAACACACAGATGAGTGCTTGAATGCAAAACAGAGAAATGCTGTGAGTACTTTCTTCAATATTACAGCAATAACCTGCAACAATATAAGTACCTTGCAATGTGACATTACCCAGTTATTATTTTTGTTTGCCCTATTTTAAAGACACTCAGAAGGAAGTTTCTCCTACCCATTTTGACATTGTATAGTGTCTGTACACCAGGTGGGGCAAAGACGCTAGTGTTCTCCCTTCCCTGTAAGGAAGTGGCTGATTCTATTTAAGGTTTCATTGAAAACTCTTTATATTTAAGACAACTTAACATTGTATAAACATTGTAGTGCATTGGAGGTTCCATATATTGTGTACTTTTATTAAATGGAAATTTCAAAATAAAGTTTGTATGTATGTATGTCATATGACTGATCACGTGAGCATATTGTAACAATTCGTACCAATACCCGGATTAAAAACGTTCCAGCCCCCACTATAACGTGAGTTCTCTTCCCCTGGTTGTCTTTCATTGTTTTGTTTTTTGTGCGCTTTGAGGCCCATAGGTGATTTAGCGCTATACAAAAATGTAAATCAAATCAAATCAAATACTGCTTTAATATATTGTTTACACTGGCCATCAGGTTTTATGGAAGGGCGTGCACTTTTGTAACCAACAGCTGGATTTTGTGTGCATCTAAATCGTCATTCCCCTTTGTTGTAAAACTATGTGATAACTCTGTGATAAAACAGCATTGCTTCTGAACTAGATGCATAGGAACTATACTGGAATGTCATAGGGATCAGGCACAGGTATCATGTAGGGGCCTGGTACGGATGGAAAAGACCTAGCCCCAAGCAATCATACATATTCAAAAGAACAAGCATATTGCATTCCTGCCACTTCCTTCCCTTTTTACATCCACGTCACTATGGCAACCTAGTGGATTTGATATCAGACAGATATCATATCTGGTTACATTTTTCCGCACTGTTGGCCTTGCCGCCGTAGTTCATTGGCCTATGCTACACGTTTGAAAAGAAATAAACGACTCATGTTGGGACGTTTAATGTCGGTATTCAAATGATATCAAATGCTAAGCCTTTGCTCCAGATAAACATTTCTTTTTCTATAGAGCAGTGCTATCTTAAATAGCATTTCGCAACCCAAGGCAGAGAATTCTCAAGGCTGCGGGCAACAAAAATCCCTTCCACCTGAAATGTAAAAGTATATTAAGCCATTTGAGCAAAGTCGCACGCACCACAGCATCACCCTGTAGCTATCACTCGAGGCTAACCTCCAGTTAAGAGCCCGGATGGGCAATGCATTATGGGTATGCAAATTAGCTCAAATGCCAAGCTTTTGCTCCAGAAAATATGTCTTTAGAGTCTTTAGAGCGCAGTGCTATTTTAAATAGCAGTTTGCAACCCAAGACAGATAATTCTCAAGCCTGCAGACAACTACATATCAGTTTCACCCTTAATAGGAATCATTAGTGCAGTACAGTCTAGCAGCTGTTACGGGAGAGCATTTGGGCATGCTTAGAATACACCTGCAAAGTTATGGTGGACTTAAAAAGGCTTGAAAAATTCCCCTCCACCTGAGATGTGAAAGTGAATCAAGCTATTTGAGCAAAGTCCCCCACAGCACAAAGACACCCAGTAGTCACAACTCGAAGTTCAGCTTCAGTTCACAACCGCAAGGAATTGTGGGTATACACATTCACTCATGAAAACTACCTGATGGATATGCACCAAGTAAAAAACAAGATTGGTACAAGCCACCGATATTAATTTTTTAGGTTAAGTTTAAAACTATCCAACAGTTTGTTTTAAAATTTGACAGTGGCGGGGTCCGGCTGTTCCCCAAAAACATATATATACCATCCATGGTGCCTTGCAGCACAGAGGCTTTTCAGAAATAAAGAGGCACATGTTCAATGCCAGAGATTCTTGATGCCGAAAAAGAAAAGAGCTCAAATGCATATTTGGAGCAGGAAAGGGGGGGCGGGGGGGTCCACAGCAGGCTAAGGTTGAGAAGGTGGAAATATGACCAAACAGTTAGGTGGAGAAGATTGGGGAGTCCATTTTGAGGCACATCATAGTTTTGTCTTACCTCAGGATTCCCACTGGAGTCCCCGGGTAAAATCAAAAGATGAAACCAGAAAGGAAAGTGTGCCCTTGAAAGAGCGGGGGAAATTAGTTAATGTGAGAGAGTCTGGGGGGGGTGCATGCAGTGGGGGAAGGTGGACAGACATAACATGCAGGAGGGGTGCACATGGAGAGTGGCAGTAGGGACAGGGCATCTTTTTAATTATAGAGCATTTTCCCATGGCTGCAGAAATGGTCACATTCTGCATTACAGTGTGTATGATTACCTCTGCAATACAAGGCGCCTGTATGAGGATGGTAGTTACGTGTCCATAGGACATTTTCCAGAGTGACTACGGTGAAGATAAAAGAAGGGAGGAAAAGGCGGTGCACCATGGGCCTTCGGCCGTGGCCCATGATATTTTAGCATAATTGTTGCAAAGAAGACAGTGGCTATGGCTGAGGCCACTGGCCATGGCTGAAGGTGATGGCTGGTGGAATCAGGCTATTTATTAGGATGGTAAAAAGGGTAATGGCCATTCGGCCACAGTCATTTTGCTTAATTGTGTCAATGTGGACCGTGGCCAAGGCCCAAGGCTCTGGCCAGTTTGGATCCAGAAATGTAATAGTGAGGGGGCTTTGGAGAATGGTTGTTTATCCTAATTGTTGCAGAGTGGACAGTAGCCACGGCCAAAGTCCAGGGCCAGCGGGATCAGTTATTTACTGGTGAGGGGGGTTAGGCCACAGCCATAAAGCATGGTCCTTGGCCCACAGCCCTTTATTCAAATTGTTGCAGGGTGAACAGTGGCCATGGCCTCAAGGCCACAGCAGTGGGCCCAGGAGAAGGTATAACATATCAAAGGAAAGCAACTTTAGTGAGACAGAGTTAAGATGGCCCACTTCATTGCAAGACAATCCCTGAAATTCGCTGGGTACGGGAAGCGCTGACAATCTTAACATGGAGCTCCCAGACGCCATTGCTCTGAACATGAGATCACGGAAGGGATCAGCAAATTGAAAATGACATCATGGGAGGAGTCTGCGAGGGAAAGCATTCGACACAGTCAACCATACCATCATGCTCAACCATCTCTGTGATAACCTAGGTATCACTGATCAGGTTCTGCCCTGGCTGACCTCTTTCCTCTCTGATCGACCCTTCCAGGTCCAACTTGGGCCCTTTCTACCATCTATCTTCCTCTCTACCTGGGGTCTAACATCTCACCCTGGTTTTTCAACCAATACCTGGCTACTCTCACCCAATGCATTGCCAATTTCTGCTCAAATTTCCAGTGCTACGCTGATGTCACTCAACTCATTTTCAGGCTGCCCTCAGTCACCTCCTCTCCCTCTCTCATCTCTGATTGCCTAACTACCATTCAAGATTGGTGTGCCGCCAATGACCTTTGTCTGAATGCCAGCAAGACTGAGATCCTCCTCATCAGCACACTGTCACCATCCTTTCCCCTCACTCTCTTGCTGGCCTCCCTTGGCCCTCCTCCTACCCCTACCTGCGAGGTTAAGAACCTCAGGGTCATCTTTAACTCCACACTTTCCTTCTCCGCCCACATCTCTGAGGTCTCTAAAAAGTCAAACTTCCTACTGCACCTCCTCAGAGGTACTCTGCCTTTCCTCTCATTCCCCCAGAAGCTCACTGTCTCCCAAGCTCTGGTTCTCTCTAGGTTGGACTATTGTAACAGCCTCTTTCTAAATCTATCTGCCTCTACTCTCTGCCTCTGTAACTAATCGAGACTTGTCCTTGGCCTCAGGCTCTGGGATCGTATCTCTCCAGCTCTGAAGTCTCTCCATTGTCTCCCAGTGGATGCAAGGATTAAATTCAAAACCCTCTGCTTTGTTCACAAGGCTTTCTGGGGCCTGGGTCCAAAATACCTTCAGCTATCCCTCTGCAAATACCTCCCCTCTCGAGATCTTCGCTGTTCTACCTCTACCTCTAACTCCATCAGGGTCAGTCATTTTTCAAAGAAATGAGTTGGGGGTAGATCTCTGTTTTCAGCTGGGGCTTCCCTCTGGAACAGCCTCCCTGCCACTCTAAAACATGATGAGAACCATCTCCAGTTACGGAAGCACCTCAAGACCTTCCTCTTTGCTTCGGCCTTCGCTCCCTCTATCCCTTGCTGATCTGCTCTCTCTTGGCACTGTGCACCTGGCCACCCTCTGTCCCCAGGGCCAAGGTACCTGCTCACACTGCCATCCTCCTGCACTGCTTCCTGGTCAACCATTGCACTGGGGACTGTATCTATATCCATGTATTCCCCCACCCTCCCCATTTTCTTCTTTTTCTGCACTTATCAGACTTACCCAGTCTGCTGCCGTAAACACAGCACTTGCCGCTTGCTGGCTGCACTGCCACTGTTTATTGCCTCCATCATCTATTTATTTGCATTTATTATTATTTATTTGTTCTCCTCCACTCCGCACTTTCCACTCTCCCCCTTGCATGCACTTTTCCCCTTTCCCTTTCCCATGCACTTGCACGTTCTCAATGCCACTGGGCCTAGTAAGATCATTGTTGTGTTCGCCCGTTCCCCTCCCTTGCTTTGTCGCGCTCTGAAACAGTTGTGTACGAGCGTGATACAAATAAAATATAACATATCATATCATATCATATCATAGGGGACAAAGAGCAATGCATCACTTCTCACAGCAGCTGAATTCAAGAGTTTTGCTGCAAGGGATTGGATCACCTTAACTTTGTCATAACAAAAGTTGTTTCACTGAATCACTATCTGGCTGGAATGCAATTGACTAGTAAATGGCAAGAGTGCTTGCTAATACTGCGCAAATGCCCTGTACACATTAAAATGTCGAAAAATGCGAAGTAGAATGAGCCCCCTTCCTCAATGTCTGTAATGATGCGATTGTCAGACAGGCGGGGCAAACAGTTACTATCTGCTCCGCCTGTCTGACAATATAATGATATTGAGGAAAGGGGGATTAAGCGTTTTCTGAGGACCACCCTTTTGCAAGATTGGTTGCCTGTGCATTCGTCCCTGGTTATCTCGTCCTGAGCGCACTGCTTGTGCAGGCTAATTGCCGAAAAACCCAGGCGCCCTAAAATGTCGGCTTTGCATGCGACCATTTAGGACGCACAGCTCCGTATTTACACTGCTTCTCCCTAACGCACACTGGGGGATAAACACGGGAGTGAACGGAAATGCATGCGGAAAAGAACGTGACAGCAGAGAGGGTTGCTTGGAGAGGGTTTGGGGATTAAGTAAAGACTAGGGCCCACCACACGCCTTGACTGCCCTCTTCAGGCCACGCCTGGCACTGCCAATGTTAGCCCGGTTCATGAGCTGGTTATTCTCTGCGACGCTATTGTGCAGCGCAGAGGGGGCAGATTCAAGTTCAAAGAAGGAAGGGGAGGAGCAGCTCTGACTGAGGAAGATGGGAAGTCTAGTTAAATAGCTGGTCAACATCACTAGTCCCAGTCACAGGACTGCAGAACGTATTGTCAACGTCAGGCAGTGTCTCGGTCCGGGGCACTGCTTAGGAAGTACAATTAAGCTGACCGACCGTGCTGGCGAGGGTATGAACGGCGTTGACACAGAAGCTTAATGCGTCACGCAGGGATGACTTTGAATGGCAACACCCGCGGCTAGATTACAGAAACTTTGCACCCGTGCAAGTGCAAAGTTGCACCCTAAACATTGGCGCCATATTCGAAATCATTTGCACCCTGGCAATTGCCATTTTTCCCGGGATGAGCACTTGTCATATTGCAAAAAACATGCACTTTCAAAGCATTTCTGCAATAGGGCAAAATTTGCCCTGGTGCTAATACCATTCCGTATTAGCACCAGGGCAAACTTTTCCCTTTTGCAGAAATGCCTTGAAAGCGCATGTTTTTTGCAATAGGACCATTTTATATACCATGATAAATGGCAGTTATCACAGTGCCAATGTTTTCGAATATGGCCCCCATGTTTTGGGACTGGGGCAAACTTTGCCCTAGTGCTAATACGGTGCAACTTTGCACTTGCACCAGTGCAAAGTTTCAGTAATCTGGCTCAGGTATCTTTAGTGTGGCGCACTATAAGATTTGATAATGTGCAGCTTTAACAATTGTTGCCCCCCCCCATGTATTTTTAGCAGTATTTAAAGGCGGGACAGTCTTTCCTTGACTTCTATGCATCGAATGATATGAAAAGGTCAAACTTGATTTTTAATGCTAAATGGATATTTGGTGGAAAAGGGCATTTACGACACTTTCTGCTAAAAGGTAAATTGCGTTTTTGGGAATATGGTGGTAACGGCAAAAATGTGGTATTTTTTTTTAAATAGCCACTATTTTAAAACAACAGCTCATTATGGGAAAGGATCGCAAAGGGTAGTTACTTCATGTGGTACATAGAAAGTGCTGTGTAGGGGGAAAATGGGTTTTGTACCCAATGCAGCACTTTCTATGCATTTTACATCACGAGGTCCAAACTCCTAATTAGGTGGTATTTAAAGCCACGCCTATTTTTATTGTTATCACCACACGCGAATGAGGCCTGGAGTGTGTGGATTCTTATAAATCCCTTCATTTCACTAAACATCCAAAAACATGTCCACAAAA
Organism: Ambystoma mexicanum; assembly: GCF_040938575.1. Taxonomy (NCBI): domain Eukaryota; kingdom Metazoa; phylum Chordata; class Amphibia; order Caudata; family Ambystomatidae; genus Ambystoma; species Ambystoma mexicanum. The sequence goes on along the minus strand of NC_090940.1, from coordinate 231,963,072 downwards.
GTGACCTGCATCACACTAGTTTTAGATTTCATGGACCCCCCTTTTGAAACCCAAGATAAAATGAAATGTGATTTTTATTATTAAATGTACTTAAAGGATTGCTTTCACCAGGCTCAAGCTGTGGGAGGTGTAGCGATCGTCCTTCCGCCTTTCCCACAGAGGCTGCCAAGACGTATGTGATAATTACACAACACAAAAATGATTGCATTTTTAAAATAAGTTCTATTACCCAAGCACCAATAGGCAAGGACATACATGTCATATGTTCACTAAACCAATTATAATATAATATAACATAAATTGCCTTTAAAGAGCAGTCTGCTCTTTCTATCATGTCCGCAGTAGCATCAATGACTGTCCAGAGACCTTATTTGCCCAAAAGCCTTCCTCCGCAGTCGGCAGATTGGCCGTGGCCTTGTTTATCTATTTCCAGCGAAGGGAGCTGGCAGGTGAAGCCGGCCACATCCCAGGGCCCCCTTTAAGGGTCTCTCTAAACCTCTATCTGGGCCTGTATTAGTCCATCACTGCATAAGGAACATCATGCCCAAGAAGCAGCTGCAGGTAAGCCCTTGCGGGGCACTATATTGCGTTCAAAGAGCAGTATGCTCTTTCTATCATGGCCGCTGTAGAATCAATGACACTACCGAGACCTTCTTTGCCAAAAGTCCACCTCCGCAGTTGGCAGACTGGCTGTGGCCTTGTTTATCTACTTCCCGCCAGGTGAGCGGGCAGGCTAAGCCGGCTACCTGCATGGCCCCCCTTTAAGGGTCTCTCTCTAAACCCTGTCTGGTCCTGTCCGGGCAAGCATGGCGCAACCGAACTAACCTTTAAATCTTCTCTTCCTTTAGTATTCTCATGTGTACCTCTCTTCTACTTGAGGCTTCCACCTGATCTGATGCCCCTCGCAGTGCCAAACAATGCTTTGCAAGATAAGGAGGGTTGGACCTCCGTCTCTGCCTGCACGTCTATGTTGCCCAATCGTCCTTGCCACCTATCTCTTCCCATTCTCCTCTTTATGCATTGAACATGCTGCATGTTTGTTCTGAAACCTCAGCTACAACCTTTATAATTCCTTGTTTATCCACTGCTACTACTCTATCAATTACCATGGAACTGCCCAATGCTTATCACGCCATTTTTCGATCAGCAAGCACATTACGGCTATCTCTACTGTACTTTACCTCACTGTATCTCATCACCAACGTCTGTTGCAACCATTGCTGCCCCCCGCCTCTTGGTGTCCTCCCGGTTTGTGAAAACAAAGAAATTGATATGAGGCTGGGAAGCCCAAAGGAAACACAACAACACAGGTTACAAAGGACATACAAAGTGCTTTATTTAAAATCTACACAGTTACCAAAAAAGTCAACTGACAAACGGATAGCTATTCGGCTCTCAGAGTAACGTAACGAACTTCAACGAAGGTTCGATGCATTAGTAGAGAGACTGTACATTGGAATACTTGGGCTTTTTATACTCTTTATCCAGCCCTGGCCAACCCCCTCGCGGGTTAACCATTCTTAGGACCAGGTTTAGGGTTCCTTGCCAGGTCAATCCTATAATTTATGCATTTTGATCAGTTTCGCTGATATAGTTGTACATTTACACATAGGTCAGGGATAGGACAAGGTCTCAATTCGCGACCCCCACAAGTGGCCTGCAGGCATATTATTTATTCATGTGTGCGGAGGTCACAACGGCCAGAATCTCACTCAGAATGTCATTCGGCCTCCATTTTGATGTTCAGGGTGACTTCCACATTACAAGAGAACCTAAAATGGCGGCTATATCCAAGATGGCGACTTACACAATTTTTCGTTAAGGTCAAGACCTTGCTGCGGAGTCTTTTTACATGATATTTTAGACAACTTGCCGTAGGCCAACATACATTCAAATACTGCAATAGGAGGCATAATATCTTTTCAATTCCAACAGACTCTCCTTTTGGCCTATGCCAAGTGCTAACATCATTTCTAATACTTTTGCAAATAACCCCATGTGTTGTCATCCATACATCCCGAATCATTGTCTTTAATATCAATAGCCATTAGGTCGTTCATCAGAACCTCTTGTAACACGAATTCTTTAGATGCTGTATCTGGGGCATATATTTTATGCCCTATTGTGCTCACCGCTTGGGCACAACATCCCCCTAGCATTCCACATATACTCGGAAGACATTGAAAACAGCAACAAAGGAATAGCAGGATCCCCAGAATAACCAGAATAACAGAAAGCACCTTCCAACCCCAAGACCGTAAAGAATCCCAGAACCAGGTGCTAAGATTCCAATCTCCTACAGGAATATGTACTTCAGAACTAAGAGTATGCAAGTTCTGTATTGCTTTAAAAATTGTCGGCGAGGAATCTGGTTCAAAAACACAGCAAGCGGACCCCACTAATTTGCATACTCCACCTCGTTCTGCCAAAATGACATCTAATGCCATCCGATTTTGGAGTGCTACCAATCTTATTGTTTTTTGTTCTAAGGTCATATTGTAGAGTATGTCCGTGGTCCGGTTGATCGTTCTCTCCAGTACCCTTGCTAATCCCCTAATATTCTCAGAGTTTGTTATTTGTCCCCAAAAAGGGCACAACTGATTTCGCTATATCTCCCAATACTTGCCCAGGGGTATCTCCATTCTTGTCCCGCCGCGGGCGAACCTTAGAAACCTCCAATGTACTAGCTACAAATACCCCGGGTAACAATATTCCTAAATAACAGGTTCCCTGCCAATCCTTGGGCAACCAGGGAAATGCTAAACTACCACAAACAAAATAAACAGGCCCCCCTACATACAGAGGTCTGTTTTCTCCAGTCAAATTTACAATGTTCTTACAACCTTCAAAATCTCACATTGGCCGAGTGCCATTTCTTTGTACACAAAAGGGGACCGAGTCAGGGCTATAATTTATAGAGTAAGAAGGAGGCACGGCGTCCTTATTGCCTATCGGAGCCATTTTAAAGGAAATCAAAGTTTGAAAAGGAAGGGACAGTTTATCAGATGGCCTAATAGAAGCGATAGAATAAAAATGGCATGAGTTGCATTCATTACTATCATTAGAGTGTTATTATGATACTTTTGTCTATGTTGGGAGTCTCTAGGGGACAGAGTGTGAAGGTGTACAGAGGGAGTCAAAACAGTTGGTACAATCTCGGTCGGTAGTAAAGGTTTCAGAGGGTAGATTTCTTCAAAATACCAAAGTCCTACAGCAGTAGTTGCAAAAATAACAATTATCATTATCAAAACACAGCAGTACGTTTTCGGGGCCCAGGCACATTGTTCATTGTCCAAGTTGGTCACCCCCTTATTCACAAGTCCAGTGCGGGGAGCAGCAGTGGAGGTGGCAGGCATTGTAGTTCCTCAATCGACAACCCCAATGTTCGTTGCTGGCGACGCTACGGTCGCGCAATTTCTTAGTCCTTCCCAACCCTAGCCTGCAGAATCCCTTTTTGCTCAACAGAACTTTCTTATACAAAAGAAAACTTCCAATCACTTCCTTTTTCCAGATGCACGGAAAAACCTGTGCCGTAGTTCTATTTCCTTCGTCGAAGGTTGTACCTGGTGGTACCCAAGATTGTCTGATCCGGAAGTAAAGTGTCGTCACTTCCTGAGGGAAGCGACGTATCGGAGGCGACGGAAGTCGCAGAGCTTGAAACAGTATTTTCCGGAAGTGATTTTTCAAGAGAGTGCGGAGACGAAATGGACTGTTCCCCAAGCTCCTCGGGCTCAGAGAAATTCTCCGACGCACTCACAGCGCTGTTTGCTACTCCAAGATCAGAGACTGTAGCATCAGCGAGGGGTTCTGCTTCTTCTGTAACGTGTGGCGTCGGATGAGGAAGTTTCTTGACATGCGTCGCGTGGATCCAGTGCTTCTTTCCAGCCACCCGCACTGCTGTCCTGGTGACCAGCAACACCTGGTAGGGTCCCCGCCAGCGAGGCGCGAGACAGGAAGACCTCTCGTAGGCCTTCACTAGGACCCAACTTCCAGGCTGTATATCGTGTCCTGGGCCCGTGTCCCGTACAGGTAAAGCTGAGTGCACCTGGCGATAAATGAAATACAGGTTTTTAGTTAACTGGTTACAGTAGTCTACAAGCAATACATTTTCCACCTCTCTCAGGGCTTTAGGTTTTGGAAGACCCCAAATGTTAGCAGGTCTCCCCATCACTACCTCAAATGGAGAAAGCCCAGTCTTAATCTGAGGTGTAGTACGCATAGCTAATAATACAATAGGTAAGGCATCTGGCCATTTCAGTTTGGTATCGGCACATGTTTTCGCAAGCTTATTCTTTAAGATTCCATTGTGTCTTTCCACCAACCCAGCACTTTGAGGATGTCTAGCTGAGTGAAATCATTTTTCAATATGTAAGGCAGTGCATTTCTGCAAAATTACTACTGCAATATAATGGGGACCATTATCCGACCAAATTACCCTCGGGAGCCCAAATCGAGGAAAGAATTCTTTTACCATAATCTTTGCAGTGGTCATGGCGGTAGCATCTTTAACGGGGAAAGCCTCGACCCATTTACTGAAGGCACAAATAATTACAAGAACATATTTCAGATTGTTACATCGTTCCATCTCAATAAAATCAAAGTGAATGACCTTGAAGGGAACAGAAGGGGGCCCAAAGCCTCCCCTTGGAGTTACTGTCCCCTTACCCACATTGTGCTGTAAGCAGATCATACAGTTCTGGACATGCCTCTTCGCAGTCTCCAGAATCTTGTTATTCACCCAAACTTGTTCTAATATTTTCGTGATCTGCTGGGCACACACATATGTAGGACCGTGTGCCATCATAACCATTGCCAATACATATGAATGAGGGAGCAACCATTTTCCTTCGGATGTATCCACCCAACACCCTTCATCATCCAGTTTCCCCATTCCTTCAGCCCACCTTTTAGATTGTTCTATTGTGGCATCAGTTTGAATATCTCGCACAGACCCAATACCTTCATCCATTATGTAAGCATCTCTCATTTCCCTCAAGGCATACATGTCCGTGCTAAGGTCTGTGGCCGTTTGTCTGGCTATCAGGTCCGCAAAAGTGTTCCCTTTGCCTACATCATCTATGACCTTACGACTTATGATCTATGACCTGCACATTTCATGATCGCTAACTGTTTAGGGAGTGAGAGTGCCGAGAGTAATTGCACTATCAAGGGGCCATGCTGGATCTTGGTCCCATGTGAGATCAGGAACCCTCTTTCTGACCAGAGCCTTCTAAAGTTGTGAGCCACCCCAAATGCATACTGGCTATCAGTATATATATTTACTATACGCCCTTGGGAGAGTTCACAAGCTCGGGTCAACGCTATAATCTCTGCGGCCTGCGCGGAGTTATGCGAAATTCTCTTAGTTTCAACAACTTTACTCAATGTAGTAACTGTATAAGCAGCTGTAGATGTACCATCTGAAAGTTTGAAGCAGGAGCCATCACAAAACAGCTCCTCTTCTGCATTATCCAAAGGAGTATCTATGAGGTCTATCCTGCCCTTCGTTTCTTGTTCAGTGGTATACAGGCAGTCATGTAATTCTTCGTCACCGCAAACAGTGTTTTGCGGGAAAGGTAAGAGTTCAGCCGGATTAAGAACACAACACCTTTTAATTTGGATGTGAGGGGCAAACAGAATTAATTCATACCTTGTTAACCGCGCAGAGGTGAGGTGTTGCGTTTGGGTTTTGTTCAATAGAATATCAACAGAGTGAGGTACCATCAAAATCAAATCATGGCCTAGGACCATTCCCTCACTCTGTTTTACAGACGCGGCAGCAGCAGCGACAGCGCGCAAACATCTTGGCAAAGCGCATGCGACAGGATCAAGGGCGGAGGAGTAGTAGCCGCACGGCCTATTCTTCCCTCCGTGTTCCTGTGTTAACACAGCCAAAGCACATCCATCACATTCATGCACAAACAACTCAGAGGCCTTGTCATAATTTGGAGTACCCAGAACCGGTGCAGAGCATAGCGAGGTTTTGAGAAGCTCAAATGATCGTTGATGTTCCGAGTTCCATGGCAGTGGCAGAGAAATGCCCTTCTTCGTCAAAGCCAACATCGGTTTTATCACTAGCGAAAAGTTCGGGATCCACAACCTACAGTAAGAAGCCATACCTATTAAGGCTCTGACTTCCTTCTGTGTATTTGGAACAGACATGCCAGAAATGTGTTTTATTCTTTCAGGTGTCAATCTTCTCCCCTCCTTTGACAGGAGGTTGCCTAAATAGGCGACCTCCTGACAACAATATTGAAATTTTTTAAGCGAAGCTTTATGACCATTTTTGGCTAAATGAACAAGCAACAGAGTACAGTGCCTTCTTTACAAGCACTCTCAGAGTCTGCAGCCAAAAGCAAATCATCAACATATTGAAGCAGCGTACAAGTAGGTGGCAATTCAAGGGTGTCGAGCTGCTCTTTCAAAGCTCTACTATAAATGCTAGGACTTTCAGTATACCCTTGAGGTGCCCTGGTAATTGTAAATGAGCGTCCCCCCAAGGTGAACGCAAACAGATATCTACTTTCCTTATGTATAGGAATGCTAAAGAAAGCGTTTTTTAAATCCACAACGCTGAAGTGCGTAGCCGTAGCAGGGATCATTGTCAATATCGTCGTCACATCAGGCACAATTGGAAATTGTGGGGCGACGACTCTGTTAATAGCACGAAGATCAATTATGAACCGGTATGGAATTGCATTGTCGCCTTTCTTATAAACAGGCAAGATCGGACTGTTACACAAACTACCTGTAATCTCCTCGATCACCCCACGATGCACAAAATCAGAGACAATGCATTTCAAAGCACGCTCGCCCTCAACTGATATTTTATACTGCGGAATGCGTGGTAGTTTCACTCCATGTTTCAAAACTATTTTAACGGGCTCAATCTGTAATACCCCGACATCATTGTCGTCTACCGCCCATAAACATTCCGGGACAATGCTAAACTCAGGAGGTAAAGGTCGAATCAGGAACTGAGAATTAGGAAGTTGCTGTGGTGAAACCATCAGCCGTACTCCATCAGAAGAACAATTAATTACTGCATTCAATTTCTTTCACAAATTCAACCCCAGCAAATTCTCTCCACAGTTTGAAGTGAGAAGAAAAGGGCAATGGTCCGCAAAGGGACCCAAAGAAACAGACACCGGTGCAGAAACCGGACAGACAGTCGGTATACCAGAAAACCCTACGGAAACATTTGTTTGCCCTGACAGTGGAATGTTTGGAACCCGAGAATTATCAATGGAGCACTTCTGCGCTCCAGTGTCTATCAAAAACTGGTGTTTCCTATTCCCTACTAATAATTCAACGTAAGGGCCTTTCTGATTGACGGGAATAGGTGAAGGTTCCAAACCCTGCTTCGGGCAATCCTAATGAAATAGAGCCTCGTCAGAAGGAAGCTCTTCAGAAAGGTAGGCAGCAGAAGGGTGATCAAATATGTTCCTCGAGTCCACACTCGAGGTCTGATTTTCCCGTGAAAAAGGTTGCTGAGGATCTTGTAAAAACTGACCTCTATCAGGGCCCCCTGCTCCAGGGCGGCCCCTAGGTCGTCTACCCATACTCCCAAACGCACTGTTTGACCTTTGTCAGAGGACAGAACACTGTGCTCGCCAATGACCTTCCTGGCGGCAATAAGCACATTGATTAATATTCACAGGACCCAAAGGAGCATTTCCTTTTGGGACATACTGACCTCTGGTCTGTGTCGTGCCTCCTCTGGGGTTTCTAACAATTTGCTGTAATAATACTTTGGTTTTCAAATCTCCTTTCCTCTTTTCAATTTTGTCCTTCTCATTGTTAACACGGCTCTCATAATACTGAGCCATGTGCAAAACCTCAGATTGAGATTTTGCCTGCCAAGCGCTCTCAGAGGACATAATCTGTGACTGGATGTCAGGCAACAATCCACGTACGAATTTGTCCACAAACAACCTTTTCCCAGACTCTGTACCTAAATCCTGTCCACTGAAGTCAGAAAATACCTGCTCGAATCTGTTAAAAAATTCGGTGGCGCCTTCAGTTTTTCCTTGAACACAGGCCGTAAGCTTGTCCTAAATAATTCTTTTCTCTGGAATTATAGTTTTTAATTTTGCGACAATTCTATCAGGCAAACTAGGTATTACCTGTGGTGGTTTCTCACCAGCTGGTCTTTCCCCATCAATCCTAATCATATTAGCCCACGTATCTCCCAACCCTGGCACATCGTCTACTGTCCGAACCTGTTTGCATACATCTACGGGTAGGAGTACAGGAAATAGCAATTCAATATCACTCAAGGTGAACACAGAGGACTGCAAGACAGACTCTGTTTCTTTGTAAAACCCCGTCGGGTTTTTCCTGATATTGGGAATTGATTGTCTAATAGTGTTCACTTCCTGTCGTGAAAACGAGACGTGAACAAATTGTGATACATAATGTGCAGGGATATCCACAGCGGGGGCACCAGTCCCAGCATTGGCGGGGATCTCAACTTTTGGGACAAAGGTCGGAGTAACCTCTCTCACAGGCAACTGAGATATAGGTACCTCCGGCCGCTTACTAAGCAACAGAGCCAGGTCGAGCGCTAAGGCAGCTGAAGAAGTGTCGGGCGAAAAAGCCCTTTTACAGATCCCCAATAATTCTATGGGGCAACTAACCTTCTTTCTTACACATTCTTCTTGCAGGTACTGTACCATTACCTGAATTACCTTTCTTTGCATGTCTACTGTATACTGACTATACGTGTCATATACTTCATCTGGCGGAATCGATGAATCAGAGATCCATCGAATCGCATCTTTGGTACAAATTCGTATTTCCTCAGGTGCCGATCTACGGCACGGAAGGAACCGTTTCTGTACATATATTCTATCGTCTTCGTCATCCTCATCTCGTGACTTTTCAAAGTCTTTCCTATACTCAAACAATTTTTCAACATGCCCATATACTTTCTGCTCTGTGTCCCTCGAAAGTGCCAAAGCATTCAGATCTCTCACTCGTTGTGGAAGATCCGATTTTTGTAATCTACCCCACATCACACATAAATGAGTCCCCAAACCTTCGATAAAAACATTTTTGTCGGGAAAACTATTCAAATTAGATAATGTGGAAAAAACATTAACTTGATCACCTTTCTCCATACAATGCTTAGCCCATGCAAACAATTCCTGTTTCTTATCTGCAGAAACAGTATTACGAGTGACGATCTTTGATCCTGCACCTGGATCAACTTCAGTCAATATGGGGCCACTCGGGAGCGGAGGTTTAGGTAAATTTAATAAAGGTGCAACTATCGGTGCAGAAGGAAGGGGCGGTGCGATAGGTGGAGGAACAACAACTATGGGACTAGGAACAATAGGTTGTACAGGGGGAACAGGAATAACAGCAGGAGTAACAGCAGGAAAGGGCAGAGTGCCCAAAATAGGAACATACGGAGGTGGCGCTGAGGCATCATGCCTGCGTTCGTTTAACAATTTCTCAATAAATTCTTCGGAAACATGGAAATCTCTAGAGGGGTACATTTTCTGGATTCCAAGTGAAAAAGCCCTATCCATATTTTTTACTGATTCTGAATGTTTTTCTTTATCATATAACAACGCTTTTTCAGCGTTTGTTTTATGACGGCGTGCATGTTTGTCCCTACTTTTAAGCTGCTGTAATGCTTCTTTTTTCCAATTCTGTAAAACATCAAAGGCTGCAGGTCTAGCCTTCTTTTTTGGCAAGATTGATTCTAGGTATTCAATACGGGGGATCTCAAAACTACCGTTGACTGGCCACTGAAATTCGGAGGCATGTCTGGTCTGTCTGTGCCAAATATCATTAAATACTATACTACCAATGCCATACTTACAGTACATAGTACATGCTGGCGACCCCTCCTGTGGTGCCGGGCGGCTAAATTCCAAAGATTGTCGATCGCTGCGGAACAGAGCCCTAAAGCAGCTAGACAAGTTCCCAGGCATTTCACAAAAATTTGGTGTTACCTGGTCAATAATTGTGTCTGCAGATACAATACGCCAAATTCAAATTGTCAGGGTTAAATTAAGAGCCGGGTCACGACTGCACCTGACCAAACCTAAAGAGGACCGTACGGTTTATCAAAGAACTTACCTAACGAATTTTACCTTGTGTTTGGTGGTTTCGACAAATCTGCCCGCCTCAAAAATGGACCCTCGTCAAGATGCCGTGTCAGAACACACGACTATCGTCCAAGGATCGGATCATGCAGCGCTGCCGAGGTATCGCATCTCGTTCTGTCGGGCCCGCAGAATCACACCGTCCGATCCCGGTTCGATAGTCTGCGTCAACCTTCAATGATCCGGCATCAATCTTGAGGGTCCCTATTCGGGCGCCAACTGTGAAAACAAAGAAATTGATATGAGGCTGGGAAGCCCAAAGGAAACACACCAACATAGGTTACAAAGGACATACAAAGTGCTTTATTTAAAAGCTACAACAGTTACCAAAAAAGTCAATTGACAAACGGATAGCTATTCGGCTCTCAGAGTAACGTAATGAACTTCAACGAAGGTTCGATGCATTAGTAGAGAGACAGTACATTGGAATACTTGGGCTTTTTATACTCTTTATCCAGCCCTGACCAACACCCTCGCGGGTTAACCATTCTTAGGACCAGGCTTAGGGTTCCTTGCCAGGTCAATCCTATAATTTATGCATTTGGATCAGTTTCGCTGATATAGTTCTACATATACACATAGGTCAGGGATAGGACAAGGTCTCAGTTCGCGACCCCGACAAGTGGCCTGCAGGCATATTATTTATTCATGTGTGCGGAGGTCACAACGGCCAGAATCTCACTCAGAATGTCATTCGGCCTCCATTTTGATGTTCAGGGTGACTTCCACATTACAAGAGAACCTAAAATGGCGGCTATATCCAAGATGGCGACTTACACAATTTTTCGTTAAGGTCAAGACCTTGCCGCGGAGTCTTTTTACATGATATTTTAGACAATTTGGCGTAGGCCAACATACATTCAAATACTGCGATAGGAGGCATAATATCTTTTCAATTCCAACAGGTTTGCATGGAATGATTCACGGCCTCACTGTTAATCTTTCTGGCCTGATTGACTTGAATGTACTTGGTTCTAGCAAGTAGGGACAGAAACTAAATCATCTCACCTAAGGACTTAATGCTGGACATTCATGCACTATACGGCTGCTGGACTACCTCTTTTGTCATAATCTCTAATCTATGAAACATGTTAATCTGTTATTACCTAGTTACTACTTTGCCTCGCTCTTCATGAAGTGTAGCCTGCCCAGTCTGTGTGCATACCCTCATGTTGTCTCCTACACTTGTCTGCATGCCTGAATTAGCCCCTCACACCTGGACGTGAGGCTTTGCCAGTCCGTTGACACACACCTATTTTGTCTATTATATATACTTACATGCCTGAAGTAGGCCCCCACACCATGAGGTGAGACTTTGCCAGTCCATGTACACACACCTATTTTGTCTAAAATGTTTGCTCGCATGCCTGAAGTAGCCCCCCACACCATGAGGTGAGGCTTTGCCAGTACGTGTACACACACCTATCGTGTCTATCATGTTTGCTTGCATGCCAGAAGAAGCATCTCGCCACAACTTGAGGTGGGGCTTTTCCAGTCTGTGTATACACACCTATTTTGTCTATCATGTATGCTTGCATGCCTCAAGTAGCCCCCCACACTATGAGGTGAGGCTTTGCCAGTCCATATGCACACACCTATTTTGTCTATCATGTATGCTTGCACATCTGAATTAGACCCCGCATCATGAGATGAGGCTGCACAAAGTGTGCTTCTACCATCTAACATTGCTGTAATCCATATGCGTATTCTTGCACTCTATGACCTGTACTATGCACTTTACTGTAACTAGCACCTAGATGCCTCAGGGCTTTGTGCGGTGATATAAATGGTAAATCATTAAATCAATATTATATACATAGCATAAGGTACCCTGTACCTTATTTTACGAGGACATTGCAAGTCACAGAGTAGTGTTGGGGTCATTTAGAGGTACAAGGCCAAAGACCTATGGCCATAATAGGGCTGTAGAGCCTCAAGGTACCTTGCAACGTCTCTTCTCGTAGGCTAGGGATTTTGCATTCCGTATAATGCATGGCCGCACTGACATGCCCCTTAGGCGTGAGTGGGCAGAGCCTACAATGATTCCTTACCAAAGTTCAGGATGAACATACACACCCATATCACTTAAGGGGCCTGGTCTCTTGCTTTCTTCAACAGGTATTAGTTATTGATGCAAATAATCAGTCTCAAATCTGTACACTACTATGCATCCAAGCATTGTTATTCAATGTTTTAAAGGCATTTTATAGTATGACATAAGTGACAACATGATGATAGAGTCTTGCTCTTCAGTGGTAAGATCCAACATTGTAAACAATAAAGATAATAACATAAGCAGCCCTTTATCAATTAATGAAAGTAAAGGGTCACAGAAATATTTTCCAGGACAAAGGAATCTGAAAACGAGTCCGTCTTTAAATAAGTACTCCAGTTGCAGCTGGACTTCTGTTCTGTGCTGGCCAATTGTAGGAGACACAACTCGACTATAAGATTTTATTTTTACAGTTTTGGCAAAGATGTAATTTTCTTAGTGCAGGTGTGCAGTCTGTCACTACTAATCTGTAATGAGGACATTATTAGTTTTGAACACCTTTTTAAAATAATTTAACATACAATAATATATGAACGGATTGCCAAAATAAAAGAGACTCTTAAAGAGCTGCCTACACTGCCTTCCTTTAGCACTATTTGCCTTACATAATCAGCCAGGCTCTGACCATCACCTGACTCCACATGAGCTGGTGACATGGCACCAAATGCATACTCCCATTGCTCCTCCTACACAGGCTGTTACTGATGCTGGGAATGCTGCAACTGTGTTGGGGAAGCAAATTCATGATTATGTGACAGCTATGACTGAATCTCCTTACTTTGTTTCGACACATGCAGACACGGCGGGGGGGGGGGGTGGCCTAGAAGACAACAGAAGAAGAAGAAGAACCACCTGACCTGGACAATTTGTTAAAGCCACTTTTACTATAATGTGGTGATAGGGTCCTGTGCCTTATCTTCGTCAGATAGTGGCACACACCCTGTTTACTGTGGCCCTTTTTACTGTAGAAGCTGTCACTCCATCTGCAGTTAAAGTGGAAGGCAGACGCGTGTGGATCCACTGTAGCGACATGAAACTATATAGAGGTGACACCCCCGTCCGTGAATACTGAGCCCGTAGGTGAAGATGACGCATGAAGATGACGCATGATGACTTCAGAAAAGATCGATGACGAGAGCCAATCAGCAACAGGAAAAATAAAGATGCAGAATTTATTCTTACATACAAGAACAGCTGTTCCAACAGCCTTTAAAGGTGGTAATTTAATAATAAAACACAGCCCTTCTCAAGTAAAACAAAAATTACAAATGTTTCCCATAGCCTGGTCCTGTCATTTTATGTGAACACTTATTCCTTTCTATTAGCCTGGAACATCTTCCTGGCAGTAGTGTTCTTTAACATCAAGAAGTATATTGTTCTAGAAAGAAATTGCTCTCCCTTTTAACCAGGTTCTTCCTTCAAACATTTGCTCTCTTTGAGAAACAAATGAAACATTCCCCCTGACCGATCCATGCGTCCATTGAACGAGATGAGCCATTTTCTTTGAGAACCCAGAAGTTTGTATACCCATATGTAGCTGCAAAATGTAAATACCTCATCAATCATGATAGGAGCAACATTGTTCTCCTTTTTGTGGCTGTACTTTAATTACTAGTTCACAGTGCAACACTATAGCATGTACAGCCAGACAGGACCAGCCTCTCATATTATCCATGATGTGAGCACCATTACAATACATATAGTAATGCCAAATGAAACAACCCCTGAGACAAATCCCAAACATAGCTATTCACGGAGGAGGGAAACATGAAGTTTAATTGATGATCAACGTTTTATGGGACAAACGTTGATAATATCGCTCATGTCTCCAACGATATGTGCTATCGACATATGAGCTGAGTGGGGAGAGAGACATCTAGTGAGAGATGTTTTGTGTGTTCCCTCACACCCTATGCCATGAGTGCCTCCAGAATATGCATACTGCTTGACACATCTTGCAGCATGTATGACCAGAGGGAAATTTCAGGGCAGAAGTGCCTCCATGCAATGGGTAACCAAAGAAGATTCCCCGAGTGAGGATCATTTCATAAAGGAAGTGTCAGTGATGAGTGATGTTGAAACACAACATGAGGTAATACGTTATATATTATCAGGCCAGCGAAGAGGTGAAATAATAATAGAAGACCACCAATTTCTGAAATGAACTGACCAATGGGCAAGAGAAATTCCTGGATGTTGGGAAAGAGTCCAGTTACAAATACAAGGACAGGTATTTACCACACGAAGCTGGGCCGAAGGACTGATCAGATCTAAAGTAGAGGTGCTTGTAGAGGAACGTGAGTGGTTGTGCAAAAGGTAAATAAGAGGAGCCTCAAAGAATTGACTAAATATATCAAATTGCTAATGTGGTTTGAGAAACAAGAAGGTGTTTCTCCCACTAGTCCCGGGGGATCTGTGATCCAGGTGGCCAGGACACAGCAATCCGTTTTGGATCCAGTTTGTGGGGGCGGACCAGTGCAGGAGGATAAACCTGGGTGAGGAGTCTTCAGGGAGTGGGAGTGGGACGCCAGATGGTGAGGAGTAGTATCCCCTCCCCTATAACACCTTTACCCCATCCTATCAGATAGGATACATAGGAACTCTACCCCCGTACTTTTCCTACATGAACACTTTCACACAGACAGTCCGCTCTGGGAGAAATCAGACTAACATCCAATACAATGGTCCAGTGGGGTCAGGCAATCTCTTACACCTGACTTCCATTAAGCTTCCCCGCACGGATAAAAGACGGAGCACGAAAGCACACTCAGAGCGAGGCAAAACAGAGGAGGAAAAAGCATTTTTAAGACAGCAGATGAACAAGAGAAGCAAGGCAGCAAAACAGGAAGGGATCGCAAGGAGGGTAATTCCCTTGACTTCTCCAACAAGAGACCATTACTTTCGCGAGTCCTCGATATTAGAAAGCGTAAGACCAGAAAGTCAGGCTGAACAATCCTGTACAGTGTGCCTGAGATACCCACATCACTAATCCTAGAGGGGTTGAAGCTGCAGCTGCTGTCGTACCGTCCTTTGCTCCAAGAACAAAGCAGCATCAGTGAAATCGACACAGCTGGTGAGTTGGGGAAAATGATACAAGGCTGGTCTGTGTTGAAGCCAAGGTAGCAAACAGCAACATTGTATGCGAGCGCTGGAACATACATTGTTAAATCGCATATGAGAAACGATGCAAGTAAAAGTTGAACTGCTGATGAGTGTTTGAACTTTGAAGAGACTTTGATGCAATACCTTTGACAGAGTGGTCCGTCTATGCGTGGATGCTCAATCGAAGATCTCTGTAAGGTATCCATCTGACAAGTGGCAGAAGTGAAATTTAAAGGGTTATATTAAGAATAGAACAAAGAATTTTGAATTGAAGTGGTCCTGCGATGGGTCAAGCACAATCCTGCACACAATCGAAGGTCTTCGATTTTGATATAGTAAAGAAAGTTTGGGCAGCCATCCCATTAAAAATGAAATCTACAGTGCATCTCTGAATGAGCACAGGACTCAAGGGCTCAGGAAAGCTAAAAAGGTTGAATGTACAGAACTACTTATCTGTGCAGAGCTCAGACAGTGGCTAACTAATGCCAAGGTTAAAGTGAAATTAGGAAGGATCGGTATGGCTGAACGAAGGCAAGAGATAGCAATTCCCAAGAAGCAAGTAGAATATATCAAAATTAATTAAAGTTTTATAAGAGCACGACCATCTTTGTTAGCCAGGTACAACCAAATAGTAAGCCAAAAGACCCTGTGAAGAGTAAGTCAAGAGTGTCCCCAATGGTAATAGAAAACACGGCACACACATTAATATCAGCTGAAATCTCAATAAATAGAAGGTCAATCTATTCCAAACACGGTCCCATCACACGTGACCCATAATTGGAGAACCATGGCCATTCATTAGAAACAAATACAGACGGGATACCTGCAATATACCTACCCATGTACCTAGATGTGAATCGCCACACAAGGCTAAGTAGAAAGGGATTGCCCTGTCTCATGGCCTGATAATGAGGGATTGTAACTTTTAATTGAAGGAAGATGTTACATGGGCGTCCCTCCCGCTGCTCTAAGTCTGGCTCATATCCTGATGGCCTTGCACGTGTCCAAGATTGGTAAGCAATGTGCAAACCTATTTAAATTTTAGAGACATGCCACCCATTAAGTAGTATGCCTAACAACCCCATGCTGTGAAGATGTTGTAGATTAACCTTTATCAATATAAGGGTGGTTCCAGGTGGAGCCATCAGTTATGTGTAACCCAATGAAAATGATTAACACTTCACTTATGGAATTTATACGTACCTGTACAGTTCCCCGTAATTTTGTGAACTGAGACTATGTTATGACATCATTAATGAGGAGTTTGCAGTACTTAAGCACATTTTATTTTATAAGTATGTCGAGAGCCATGAGATTTCAATGCTTGTATGCTGTCCCAGCTTTGTTGTGATGTGACTAAAGTTGGGTTTTGCCGTGCACTTTGTCTACTGCGTCATTGAGTCTTTTTTTGGAATGACTCTGTTTCCTCTGGGCTTACCTGGGGCGCTTGGGCCACCGTAACACATGGTAGCAGAGGAGGGTCGGTAAGTGTTGTTGGACAGCCGAGGAGCAAAATGTAAAGGATGATTGCATTTAAAGACACACTTAAACATTTGTCTCATGTCATGACACAAAGGGTATGTTATTTTATGTGTATGTTGATTGGTATTTGTAAATCACATATCTGATTAGTGAGTACATCCATTAAACATACTAAGCCAATCAGAGTTGCAGATTTAACACCATATATGTTGACAGCATGGGAGCAGCAGTGTGTGGTGGCAACAGTGGGCAGGGAGCTGCCCATCCTGACGTGTAACAGGCATGTTACGAAATATTTGAGCCCTGGCACTTATTATTTTACAGATTAAGCACTGCCTATTCCTCTACAGGCCACTCTGAGTCTGAAGACTGGGCATTAACTTGCGTTTGTGGAGCCAGTTTCTGGGATAGCCAGTACAATTGAAGAATGCATGGTGGGAATACCTTTTTGAATCAGTGAGCTGATATTTGGATGGACTTGGCGTGATCTTGCTGAACAATGTCATTAGGCACAAAGTTAATATTGATAAAAAATAAAAATGATGAAAAAATGCAATAGCAACTGGACTGTGCCTTTATGATGTTTTTTTTCATGGCTAAACTGGATCTGGTATTGTACCCTTCACAGCATATAAAGCAATTATAACAAAACAGAACTCAATAACAGGTTTATGATTGGGTATTTGGTAATGATTACACATTTATTTACAGTAGGTAGAAAATGGAATAGGGAAGAATTTAGCATGAAGGGCTATGGAAAACATATATCATTTTATTAAATAAAATGCTGTTTTCTTGTGGATGACAGGCAGACGAGAATTTGTGCTTTATCCCCAAAAGGATAGTGGTGTGCTCAAACATTTAATTTACAAAGCGTGGTCCATTTTAAGAGCATAGCACTTTGCGCACTCCCCACTTGGAAAAACCTCCCATACAAGGAATTTCACACCTGACGTGGCATCTCCATGGGTGCATGGACAGGCTTCGATCCAGTGGGAAAAAGGACATACCATGACTATCCTATACTTGTACCCGTTACAAATTTGGAGCATATCCACATACTCGATATGCAAATGCTGAAATGGCCCAATAGGACTGGGATTTGCTCCTCTGACTGTTCTCAAAGTGTGGCCAGCAGTGAAAATTTGACATACAAGACAATTTATAATGAAATTTGCAATGTGTTCATTTAAGTTAGCGACAAACCACTTCTCCGAAATCAGCACTGCAAGTCATTCCCTTGTTATGTGTACTTGGTAATGCAACTGTTCTAGTGCTACCGTAAGCCGCCCTAGGGGTATAACAGGTTTCTCGGTGCTGTCCTGCTGCCACATTGCTTCTGTGGGGGACAATGAGCACCCCCTCTTTTCCATAATTCCTGTTCTTCTAGTGGTGCCCTTCCCTGCAACTCAATAATTAGTTCTTTGGGTAGTTTTTTAAAACCCTCCTTCACCAACATGGTGCGTCTACATGTGTATTTGTTTGGGACAGTTGCAATGTCAGATACTTCTGGGAAACATGCTGCCCTTTTTGCTTCTAAATCAGTGGCCTCATTGCCACGAGAAATCAAATCTGCACCTCTTGTGTACACTGAGCATGTCAATACGTCGATAGCTGATGGAAGTTCAAATGCATCTATGAGTCTTTCTAACAATGGGGCATTTTCCAACGTGACAGTCCTGCGTGTACTGTGGATGTCGCATAGGTGGAGTCGGAATACACAATTACCGCCTCATCCTTATTTGCTTCAAGTAGCAAAATCAAAGCTACCAACACTGCTGCTTGTGCTGAAAAAATAGCTGCCAATCTTGCACTTATTATCTCAAAGTTGGCATTTGCTCCTGCTTTCACCGCTGCTGTTCCACTGTGCCTTTCACCAGAGCTCTGATCTGTCGTCGATGACACTTCAACAAAGATAATTATCCCGCCTATTAGGGCATTTTCTTTAACATGAGATACATCATCCTAGTAATCAGTGTAGGTAATACACTCATGCACATAATCTCCCTCCTTTACCGTGTCTGCTATTAATCTGTCTGGGTTCACTGCTCAACACCTAACAATTATAACCAATAGATTTGATATAAGACCTTTTAGCCATTGGCTCACTTTCGTTAATGTACTTTTGGGCTTTTTAAGAATGGCAAAAAGAGCATGTTCTACATAGTGTGTTACTGAATAGCCCATAGTTATGCTGGCCACTGTATCCATTGCGAAGGCTGCTGAAGCCAATGCTTGCTCACATGGGTAATGGCCTCTCATTACTGGATCTAAGATCCCACTGTAGAATGCCAATGGATTCTGTCCCATAGAAATCTTCTGTGTGAGGACGGCTGTCATCACTACCCCATTTGAATGGGAAAACAAAATCAAGTCTACTTTGTACGCAGGGCTCAATAACACTGTGCTAATTGCTAGCTTTAACTTGTCAAAAGCGTCTATCATCTTGCCCGTCCAGGCTATGTCACATTTGTCCCTGTGTGCTTCTTTTGGTCCATTTAAGAGTGGCCTGACAGATGTGCTGTAATCAAAGACCCATGCACTACAATAATTACAAAAGCCCAGAAATTGCTGTAAATCTTTCACTGTCTCTGATCTTTATGTTTTCATTATTGCTTGCACTCTTTCAGCTGTCACCTTCTCCCTTCTTTTGAAATTAGCTGGCCTATGTATAGGACCTCTTCCTGACAATATCATTGTTTCTCTCTTTTCACTTTGTACCCTTTTTCTGCCCGCACTGTCACCAATTTTGCATAGTCTTTCCTGCACTCTTCCTCCATGGTGCTGCAGACTAAGATGTCATCCACATATTGGATGACCCCACTGCCAAGTTGTATATTTCCTAGGTCCATCTGAAGCACCCTGTTGGAGACCGAGGATGATTCACAGGACCCCTGGGCTAAACGGGAGTGTTGCAATCGGATTGCATGATAAGTGAATGCTGTGAAATATTGTGATTCTTCATGTAAGGGAATTGAAAAAAAGCATTCTTGAAATCAGTCACTGTAAAATATTTAACTGTAGATGGGATGTTACATAATATTGTGGCTGAATTCAGCACTAACGAAATTCTGCCTCAAAAATATTATTCAGGGGGCACTGGTCTTGTATAAATATCCATGACCCCCCATCGCCATCTTAATTGGGTACATCACATGATGATTCTGAAGGCACTAATATCCCCTGCCGCACTAGGGTGGTGATGTTTTTTATATAACCTCATCAGCTTCTTTTTACACAGGATACTGTTTTGCTTATGGAAAAATGCTCCCTTCTTCAGTTTAATTTTGGCTGCCACTCCTTTTAATAGACAGACAATATACTGACTGCTGGTCGATAATTAACTTGGCACATGTGCCAAAGCTTATTGAAGAAAGGATGGTACTTTCCTCACTATTGACATCCCCAGGGGATTCTCCCTGTCCTCAATTTGCAACTAATATGTGAGACTGATGCTAAACATCACCTCGTCAACTAAGTCCTCACCTGTAAACAATTCTTCATATGTCAAGTCAATCAGTCTGTGTACCAAGTTGAGCACTATTACTGTGCGTCAATTCACCCCTTCAATGTCTACTCCATGTAATATTACTCTGTCCTCCCTTTAGCTGCTTCTAGCTCCTTTGTAATTATCTGCCTTTCACCACGTCCGCGGGTACCTTTGGTCTGAGCAAAAACTCTGCTGGTTACCTCAATATTTTGTCTCCTTTTCATGGAAGCCATGCAGTAGCACATGTACTCCATAAAGGAATACGTCCGGGATAAGTTGCACCCTCTCAGTGCTTTCTGATCATAGAAGGCGGTTATGAATTCTTGTGCATTTACATAGTGGATCCCTGGGGTAGAACATATTAACCCCATTTCAGTAAATGCATTGTCTTGCAAAAATATAGCCATAGCATAGACATGTCGTGTTCTCCCATGGTGATAGGTAATTTGTCTGTAAAAGTAACAGCCAGTAGTTGCTGCCCCAGAAAACCATTATGCATCCGTAGAAATGACTGACATTGGGAATTTTCCCTCTCTACTACAAGATCGAGTCACCCCCATGTCTATAAGGAAAGAGAATGTCTTGCCAGCTATGGTGACCCTGATACTCGGTTCCTCTAGTGGGCCTGGTCTAATCGATAGGATGGAACACATCACATTTATTCTGGAGTCTATCCTATTGTGGATACATATTCAGTCATGTAACAATGAAAGGATTCCCTCCCACTACTGCCACATCCCCTATTTTAGGTGTAGGTGTCTGCAGTAATATGTTTGCCTCTCACATTGCCACCGTGTTCTGTTGTGCTGGTGCCTGTGCCTGCATTGGTGCTTTCAGTGTCTGAGGTTGCATTGCCTGTTTCACCTGCTGTATTTGTGGCACTGGTGTCTGAATCTGTCTGCAATCTTGGGCATAATATTCTGGTGGTTCTGCGCTATATGGTGGGGGTTATGCTGGCTTCCCTCATGTATCTACTGGGTGACTGTTCCTTTCCTACTTCTGCATACATGTGAAATGTGCCCCATTTTCCCACATGTCCAACACTTTTGTGGTTGCCCTCCACTAAAACTTCCTCCATATGGAGCTTAGAATCCAAACCCTTTGCCTCTGGGTGCAAACGCTCGTCCCTGGGGATAATAAGTATGATCTCCTCTCCCTGTCAAAATTGATGTTCATTCCTGGCTGTGCTTGTTGTGCTCATTGTGCATTATAACTTTCTCTCACACTTGGCAATACTGCTTCTTCCACTGTCAATTTTGACAGATTTCTCTGAACCAACTTTGCTTCCTCAATCTTTCTGTCTTCAACTTTCTTTCGGTGCTGCTCTTGCTTTAGTCGACAATGGTGAACAATAGTCAACTGTATTTCTGTCAATGGTTTTGCTTCCATTCCCAACATTTGTCTAAGCTGTCCTGCACTTCTTCAGGAAGTCCCTGACATAAGATATGATAAAAAAATGATTATGTTTTTATCCTATGGTTCCCTAGTCTCTAGTCTCCATTTCTCTTGAATGTCCTGTATATATGCAGTTGGATCTTCATCTGCTCCCATTTTACAGTTCATGATAGTGCTCTCGCTAGTGAGTCTGGGTACTGTACCCTAAGCGCTCTCCATGCATCAGTTCGACAATTATTAAAGGGCGCTGTACTGTTTGGTATTTTGTGAAGTCACCTTGGGATATCCTGCTCACCTCCAAATGTTGTCTGATTGCTCTCCCAATATGTTAGCAAACAGGTTTTCATGTTGCCTATGGCTAATGCCATCCCAGATGTCATCCTTTCCAACTCATACATCCCTTTGCCTGCTTTTGATGTGAGTGATGGTATCTTACAAATTAAATTATTTGCATCTGTTTGTGGCCATGGGATATTATTTGGCAGTCGCCCCCTTTCTCTAATAAGGGAGATTGTGTTAGCCCGGTGCTATGCCCTAATGCTGTTGCGCCCTTTGTCTTTGTCACACTTCTGTCATGCTAGCCCTCTTCCATCCTGATAGATTTCTCAGTCTATTCACATAGGGCGTTTGTCTTTCTAAACTACTTGAGCGTACATTCAGGCGTCTTGGGTATTCAACCTGTTCTGGCCTCATTGCCAGTTCCTCTATCTCTGCTCACGCGACCTCTTTTCCTATCTGTGTACACGTGGATGGGGCTTGTGTCACCTCCTCCTCACTCTCTTCTCCCTCTTCATCTTCAAACATTGTATCCCCACTGTCTTCGTCTTCTTCATACTCTCTATCCTCAAAATCTAGTCTTCTAAGAGAATTTACCCCATATGCTCGACTAATTACTTCTTGTAACACATCCCTTCCTTCACCTTGGGGGGACCCTCCCCTACTCTCCCTTATACTGGTGTCATCTCCTCTACTCCTGTACTTACTTTGTATAATTCCTTCATCTTCTCTGTCTGGACGTGTATATTTGTTAATAATGTGATAAATTTCCTTTTGGTCTTCTTTCCTCATCTCATTGTCTTTCTCTCACCTTTTCTTCTTTTCTTTCTCTTTCCCTCTTTGCATCTCTTCATTTATTTATTTTTACTTTCTTCTACTCGTCTCTTCTCCCTCTCTCTTTCTGCCTCTTGTCTGTTTTTCTTTTCAATTTCTTCTTCATTCCTCTTCTATTTCTCTCTTTGTTTCTTTGCTCTTTTTTTCTTCCACCCTGCACCCTTTTCTCTTCTTCTTTCTCCTTTCTTTCTCTGACTTCCTTACATTCTCTCTATTATCATCAGCGCCCTTTCCATCTAGTTAATACATTATTTACCCTCCTATCCATTCATTTGGCACAGTTGCTGTTTCATCCCTGTCGTCTTGCATGCCTCTCTCTATCTGAACCTGTTCCTCGGCTTCTGTTAACTTCGCTTGCAAGCCACAGTGATCGGCATATTCTACATGTGTGGACATTGGTTGTTGTTTGCTTATTTTCTCTCCACTTATAATGTCTTCACTGCTATATGTGAATTTGTGGGATTCATATTCCCTGACTCTGCTTTAAATGAATGTACTGGATATAATCTTTGTGGAGTCGAGGTCAGATCACTGCATTGGGAGGAGGAGTCGTGGGCATCATACACCCTTTGCCATGATGGTTAAGCATCCATTCTTTCAGATCTGCCTCCACGACATCTTCCCTGAACATTTTCCATAACGCGAGTATATATAGTCTGTTATTTAACTGTTTGTCCATATAAGCGGCATGTAAATATGTGCACATGTGTTGCAGAACTGTCTTCAACTGAGTGCCTTCTTGTGTCCAGGATATAAACAGCAGTGTCTTTAACCCATTCCGTGTGGACAAGTATTTACATCTCATTGCTCTCGACATACTTATCAAAACAATTGCTTAATTACTGTGAACTCATCATCAATGACGTCATAAAATAATCTCAGTTAACAAACCCTACGGGGAACAGGGATAGGTTAGTGGGTTCGACTATATGTATATTCCATAAGTGTTAAACATTTTCATTGGGTTACATATATCTGATGGCTCAACCTGTAATCACCCTTATATTGATAAAGGTTAAGGAACATCATCTTCCCAGGAAGGGTTTGGGTGACATACTACTTGATGGGTGGCATGTCTCTAAGGATGTTAATAGGTTAGCACATTGCTTACCAACTTGGATACTTTGCAGATTGTCAGGATATGAGCCAGACACAGAGTAGGGGAGACAGGACCATGGAACATTCTTCCTTCAATTAAAAGTTGCCATCCCTCATTCTCAGGTCATGAGACCGGGCAATCCCTTTGTATTTAGCCTTGTGTGGCGCCTCATGTCTACATGCATGGGTAGGGAGTATTGCAGGTGTCCTATCTGTGTTAGAATGAATGGCCATGGTTCTCCATTTATGGGTGGCGTGCGATGGGACCATGCTTGGAACAGATTTACCTTCTATATATTGAGATTTCAGCTGATATTAATGTGTGCGTGTTGTGTTTTCTATTACCACTTGGGACAGTCTTGAGCTACTCTTCATGGAGTTTTTTAGCTTACTGTTTGATTGCACCTGGCTAAAAAAGGCTGGTTGTGCTCTTATAAAACTTTAATTAACCTGGGTGTATACTGCTTGCGTCTTGGGAATTGCTATCTCATGCCATTGTTCAGCCAGACCTATCCTCCCTAATTTCAGTTTAATCTTGGTATTAGTTGTTAGCCACTTTCTGAGCTCTGAACGGATAAGTATTTCTGTGGATTTAGCCTTTTGATTTTTCCCAATGCTTGGAGGCCTGTGCTCATTCAGAGACGTGATTCAACTTCCATTTTTTAATAAGATGGCTGCCCACCTACACTCTTGCTTCTATGTTAGCGAGTTGTATTCGCATGTCGTTCATGTTGCATTCACCTCATGCACTGGTCATGTTAGTGTTTTTCATGTCTGTGGATGCTATGTCAATTTTCTTTTTGTCTGAATGCATATGTTATCTATTGTTCCTGTTCGTCATGTGGGGTGCATAGTTGCTTCATTTCTAGTGCACGCTTTTCTACCATTACAGCGTTAGTTTGAATGCTTTTGCCATCTTCAGCTGACATTGCTCCAAAACCCTTCTTTACTTGCGGGGGATAAGGGCGGAACAGCTGTCTCAGTGAATATGTCTCACATTTGCAGGGGAGGGGCAGAAGCTATGGATGAGGTATTCAAGTTTCAAAAGTTACTACATTTGTTTAAACCAATGTTACTAATTAAATATCTTTTCAAATGCATTTTTAGCAACATATTTGGCTAAAAATAAAACATTCTATTGTACTCAAACATTCTATTCCGGAAGGAAATGCATTGTAATGTGTAATTGTGGGCCACGTTTTAATTGGTACCACAACCATTTTTTATGTCTTAGTCTGGCCAAAGCCAGTTCTCAGATGCACCGTCATCTTGACCCAGTAACTCAGAGGTTAGTGCATGGATTTACCAATGACAAGCTTTCAGATGCACCTTCATCTTGACCCAGTAACTCAGAGGTTAGTGCATGGATTTACCAATGACAAGCTTTCAGATGCACCTTCATCTTGACCCAGTAACTCAGAGGTTAGTGCATGGATTTACCAATGACAAGCTTTCAGATGCACCTTCATCTTGACCCAGTAACTCAGGGGTTAGTGCATGGATTTACCAATGACAAGCTTTCAGCTTAAAGTCAATTTATTAACTCAATAATAATGAAAGTTGTAGGTTTAGTTGTGCATTGGGAAGAAAGAGGTACATGTTTGTTATTTATTGTTATAAAATTGTTTTATCATTATGTTCATTACAGCTGACTATGACAACAGCACCTATGTTTATCCCAACTGGCATTGCTAGTTCCCAGTGCCTCTTCATCCATTACACATTTGACAGCAGTAAGCATTAGAAATGATGACATTAAATATTGCTTTATCTTTATTTCCATTACAAATTAATCAGAGAGAGCACCACATATGTTTATCCCAACAAATATTGCTAGCTTCCAGATGTATCTTCATGCATTACACCTTTGACAGCCGTGCCAAAATGGAAAAAAAACAACTGTTGTGGCAAACACACGCAGTGTCTTGCTGATTAAACCTTGGGTTTACCACATTCAGGTTGGATGGTTCAAGTCCACTCATTATCATTAAAACTGTCATTCTAGTATATTGAGCTTTTGCTTTGGAGAAAATAGTTTGTTTTGGCTTTTTTACTGTTATAAAATTATTATTTGGTTATTATTTTCATTATTAATGACTCTGGGAGTGAGCGCCACACCTATGTGTGGGATGTATTTACCCATGCATCCGAGCCATACCTCAAAACTGTGCAGTACTGACATGGAAAACATCATGATGGCCAGAGCTTCCCAGAAAATGCACAGGGAAATGCATGAAGAATAGGCTGCCACTCATTTTTGCCGATGTTATGGGCACAGAAGGACACTGCCTAAAACCACCATTGGACTACCCACACAGTAGTCTGAAACCATTGGGAGTGGCAATGCTGATTGCCAAAAGCAAACCCATAACTGTTGGGAATTCATTTTCTTAAATCCCAAAAAGGGGTGCAGTACCAGTACTCACCACTATCCAAAAGCCGGCATTTTAAAACCACCAGATTTTGTAGAAAACTGAATAAATGAACCCAAAACATGCCAAAGAAAGACATTTTAAGAGGTGGATCCAATGTAAAGTTATATTATGAAGTGACTTGAAGGTTTATAACAAGACTGGCTGAGCTGTGGATTTCAGCAGTTTAAGTAAATTTGGACTGAAAGACACTAAAAAATCTAAATGTTTAAATTGACTGAGTGACCTATTTCTGAGTGTCACATAGGTTGCAATTGTTTAAATGTCATAGTTTTGAACTTAGAATCAGCATTCTAGCTGCATATGTAAAAATGTTTAGTTTTATTTAAATGCAGAAAACTGGGGAACAGAAGTGACATTTTATCTGAAACCTGGCTTAAGGAACTGAATTCTGCCTGGCAACTACCCCCATCAGGAGTGAAACTTGAGTCACAGCTGTGTTCCCAGGCCTATCTGCCTTTTGCTGGCCACACTAAGGATATGCCATCTCTCTGATAATTGAATTAAGGGGAGCCCCACAGAATACAGGAGCTCTGAACAAAGCCCTGTCCTGACTCAGGCAAATGTTTTATTGGCGGGAGTCGTAAATGGAGCTTCCTCTTGGCAGAAGCTGGGAGGGGCAGGGTCTCTGAGCTTGGCAGAAACTGGAAAGACTGGTTTCTGTACCATGTGACATGAAAAGACACACCTCTATAGCCAGAATATGGTTTTAGAAAAAGATGAATAACTCATAGAGCGGACTTGTGAAAATTATTTAAATGACACCATAATTCTTGTGATTTTTCTGCCCACATTTTAAGAGGTTTTTAGAACCGGTGGCATGTTCAGGGGGGTTTTAGCGGAAAAGAGGATATTACTCAAAATGTGTGCATGTGAAAAATCTGACACTTCATCAACTAATGTCCATACTCCTTGCGCACATGTGTGTAAATTTGGGGTAATGTCCGGGATTGCAAACCAGTTAAAAAGTGCAAAATATCGCCATTTCTGAATGCAAGCCCCCAGGAAGAGCAGAGTTTGAACAGGGTATACCTCCTGTGATATGTGATGGGTGCATGTAATTTCAAACCACTGTGTAGCTATGAAATATGTATTTGGTTCAAATCTAGAGTTGTGTGCAAGTTGACAGGAGGAGTGTACTTTCTGCAGGCTGTAAAATGACATCACTCTGACACAACTTAGCTCCCCCAATCAGGGGAGAAATGAAAGCTTGGCCAATGATAAGTGGAGAGGGGCTGGCTAGTGATGCTGCTCACACACACCCATTTTAAAAACACATAAAAGCAGAGAGACAGGACAGATAGGGACCTTCAAATCCATTTGCAGCTGGAAGCTCTGCCGGGAAAATCCATACGTTACCTCCATCAACCTTCAGAGAGCAGACATAGAGACTTCAAATCTATCAAATTTCCAGAACCAGAGAGAGAGCAGAGCTGACCCAGATCACTGTTAGCAGAACCAGAGAGAGCTGACCCAGATCACTGTGAAGTGCAGAGTCCAGTCTAAAACCTGACCAGATCCGTGGCGAGGCCCATTTCACTCAAGAATATAGTGTGAGTACCTAGAAAACTGTGCAGAACCAATCTCTTAGTTAAAATAATATAATTCAATCCTATTTTAATCTAAGTAGAACTGTCTCCTAACTGTAACCTGTCATTTGTAAAGCTGTCACCTGTCATTTTCTAGTTGCAAGCTGTACTTGTCTTTGTGAACTTTAAAATTTAAATCTGAAAAACGACCTTTATTCAATCGCTCATATCTCCGCGACCGTTTGTGCTAGAGACTTGCAGTAACTTTCATCTGGAAGCTGAGATCCTAGGCTTTCATAAAACCCCAAAATGATATGGATAGCCCTTGTAGTTCTTCTGTAATAGCGCCCGGCGCATTCACGAATTTTGCCACGATTTGAAAATTTCTCCACTTGCAAAAAGATAGCTGCTTTTGCTTTCCTCTGAAAAAAATCGTTTGCCTCATAAAAACTATCCCTGCATCACTGCTAGAGTGAGCCTGAGCTAATATTATCTAGATACCACTCACCCTGAACCTCTAGAGGGAATTAAAAGCATTTTAACATATTTTCACTCCATTGCCAGCACATATCAAAGCATTTTGCCTGTGTTTTCAACTTCTGTAGTCTAAGTTGCTGGGTGAACTGAATTACATTTGAATTGCATTTCTGAGAATTGTGTGTCTTCCTTCCCTTTCCTTGCATTGCATAAAAGGGGGGGTGAATTGTACAAGAAAGTGATTACATTGTCTTTGCTGAAATCCTATCAAGTTATTTTCTGTACTGCATTTCATTCCACATTGCATCCATTGGAAACCATAAAAGTATTGTTGCTATCTTATCCATCCTATAACCACTCATCATTGATTATAAAGAAGTGTGCTAGTGCCAGATTCTCCGTTGTTAATCTTTATCATATCAGATTAAGTGTGATATTCAATTATTAATTTATTATAAAGTCTGATATATATATCTATTGTTTAAATTATCAAATAAACCTTTTAACTTGCAAAACAGAACTACTTCTTGGCTCAGTGGGTCAGGAGGATTCCAAGAGAGGGGTGTTATATAGGGGTAGTCATCCAGAACGCATGAACTGGACATAAAGATATATCAATAAGGGTTTTCATTCAGTATTCTAGACTAGGCGTTGACTTGGCTGTAGTGCTGAATTGAATCCTCTTACAAATTGGGGGCTCGTAGCCGGGATTCTGGGTTAGAATACCACTTGTGCAGCTTAATACAGTGTGCTAACTGACGGGATACATACATCCAGTCGGATCACCACCCTGCATTACGCTGTGAAGCATTCCTCAAAAGGGACACTCCAAGAAAAGGTCTGTTCTGCAAAAATAAAATACTAACTTCTGTAAGTCAGGACAGAGACCAATCTCTAGAATGACGACCTTGGTAGATATGAAAATAGCCAGAGAGCACTTCTTACATAAACTATTTGTGAGAGGTGAATGGGCTGAGCAGGGCCAGGAGACCTGGTTGCAGGCCATCACGCGACAGGCCACTGAAACAGGGTCAGACTTATGGAGAGATCAGGGTCCATTACATGTGGCCCTGAGTGAACTATATATGGCTCCTAAGGCCAAAGATGAACACGACAAGATTGTTAGGATAGCGGCATATTTATATTTATATATGGGAGCCATACAGAATAAATGTGCTGAAGGCCATGATCTGGCAAAAAGGCAACAGATGGCGTTAGAGAAGGCCCAATCTGATCTGGACTCTTCTGAGCAAAGGCTGCACAGAAGCCAGGAGTCAGAAAATGAGACCAGACAGTACATCACTAAAATAAAGGAGGATATGGATGTGCTGCAAAAGGAACAGTCAGAACAGGATACCAGATTTCGGGCCTTGCAGAAGGAACACCAAGAAGGTTTGGACTCCCTACTGCAAAGCCAGAAAAAGCTGGAGCAACAACTGGACTTCAACAGGCTATGTGCTGAGCAGGTAGTCACCCTGCAAGGCCACCTAGATAGGGAAAAGGCAGAAAGCAATAAACTGATTCTGAAAGACCTGGATGCCCAGGCAGAGTTTGATGAAGAGCGCCGGAAAGCTGGTGCCCTTCAAAGGCAGAGGGACGACCTGGCAGCACAGATGCAGGAAAGAGACACTTTAGGCCAGGAAGTCTGCCACTTAAAAAAGGAAATTGAAGAAAATCACCTGGCCCTCCAGGGGCTGGGTGACCTCCAAAAAGAAAACCAGAACTTGGTAGAGCACACCAGAAGGGTGGAAGATGCTCTGGCAAGAAAGGAGCAGGCCAGTAGGGATGGTACTCAGGAGGTAAACCTCCTGCAGCAAAGACTGGCCCAGTTCTCCAGGACCAACCAAGAAGCACAGAGGGAAAATGAGGCCCTCTGTCAACACAATGATAGGCTCCAACAACAGGTAGCGATGCAGGAGAGACTGATAGAGTCTAGTAAGGCCTTGACTGAGGAACTGAAAGCACAAATGCAGGCTCTTGCATTGCAACAGGGAGCAGGGGCGGATAGAGATGAGGTCCGCTGGGAAAGAGAGACTCCTGACCATAACCTCAGGAGCCCTAACACCAGGGGCCTTCATCTCTCCCAGTCCCTGGACTCTACCACCCCCATGTCCCCTGGCGCACATGAGCACAGGGCCACAGGGATGGCAGATTACTATCCAGCTAAAAGTATGGGGCTCATAGGCCAGTACCACTCAGGAATGGAGGGGTGGGCATCCGGGTATGGGCACCCAAGTACAGTACAGTTCAGTGGGGAACCCCAGGAGAGTAGGCCCATTAAGGGCATCCTGAAAACCTCTGCCCAGTTAGGTCAGTGGAGGGGGTACCCATCAAATCCTGGCAGCAAGGAGGAATCTGAAGACTCCTCTGAACTGCGCAGGACACAGGAGACCAGGTCCCCATATTCTGCCAGCCATTCCCAGGCTCGCAGAATCCGGGAAAACCTGGAAGAGCAGACAAGAACCTCTGGGAGCAGTGCCTCTGAGTCAGAGGATGAATGGACAAGGGTTACCCGAACCAAAAAGGCCAATAAGGCAAAAAGGGCCTTGCTTAAGGACCCCTTAAAGCAGATTAAGGCGATCAGGAGCGTCATCACGCCTTACCATAAGAACGCTAAGTATTCTGTTTGGGAGCACTTTGAGTTGTTTGAGCAAATGATGGAGACTGTCCATTTGAAGGACAGCCAAAGCTGTATTCAATATGTAAAGTGGACCTTCTCCCCGGAATACTCCAGTTTCTTTGCGGGGCTGGAGGACCAAAATCATTTAAGATGGTCCACCTATAAGGCGGCCATCTTGAAACATTTTTCCATTCATAGAAATCCTCAAGAGGCTCGCAAGGCAGCCTACAATTTGCAATGTGGGGAGGATCAGGCCCCACAAGAGTTTGTGCAAGAACTGAAACGTGCCTTTGCGCAGACCACCAGAAGGGTGCGCACAGACAGTAGAGAATTCATTAATACATTTTTTCATGCCTTGCCAAATACAGCTCGTGAGAGATTTTCATGAGAAAAGATCTTTAGAATGGGTCATTGAACAAGCCACCCGCATCTACGAGGTGCAGAAACCGGTGGAAAACAAAAACCAGCCCAAAAACCCCAAAACTTACAGCATCCCTGCTGCTGCCAAGGTGGCAGAGGTAAAGGTCACCCCCGTTTTGGATTTTTTGGAGATGGGGGGGCCTAAAAACCTACCTGCACCTAATAATGCTAGGCCCAGAAGGTCCTCGGGCCAGTCACAGACAGGGACCCAGGGAGGCAGCCCCACAAATGGGGTCCCTCGCTCTTCTGATTATGTAAGTCCCCGTTACAAGGGAAATCGACCCATCCTGGGTTATGTGTGGACTCCTCCAGCCCAAGGGGGGGGATCCAGCCAAGCACCTAACCCAGGGAACTTCCCTCCCAACTTCCCACAGGAGGGCAGAAATTCTCCAAATCCTGGGCAGAACTTTTTCCCCAGGTATCCACCCAATTTCCAACCCCAAAATCATCCATCCTTCTTTCCCCAATTCCCTGAGCCCAGACAACCTAATCCGGGAGAGGGGAGGCCAAGGGTGGAGGGGTACCCAAATCTTCCCAACCCGGGGTATTACCAGAGGAGGGACAGCTACCCTTCCCGGGATCAGCCCAGGGGAGAAAACAGGGCCCCGTATCAGCCTGAGCGGGTTTCCCAGTTAGAGCGCCAGGTTCAAAACATGGCACGGGATCTGGGTCACATGCTGAGGGCTCAGCAGAACCCTCAGATGGGCGTGCCGGCGCAGAACGCACCCAACTCTGGACCTGGTGCTCCAGAACAATGACGGGGCCAGCACCCCGATAACTCACCGGTTCCCAGGGAGGAGGCACAAGGGGAAAGGGGGTGTAAAGCCTTGGAGGAAGCTTCCTTCCTCACTTGTAAACAGCCCCTGGAAACCCAGGAACCGGAAACAAAATCTCTTGCCCCTGAAAGTCTGCCTCCTAAGGAGCAGAGGGGTGGTAGGAGAAACAAAAGACCCAAACAGACACAGTTTGAGGAGGAGGTACGGATCTTCCAATTTGAGGGAGAGGGATCCTCAGAGGATCCTGGGAAAAGGATCTTCTCCTTCAGAGAGGGGGGAACTCCTCCCAAAGAAAAATGGGTCCCTAGGGATTCAAATCCAGACTGGGGAGATGTGGAGACTGAGCTACCGCCGCCCACCATCTCATCCCAGAACCAACAGCAAGAAAATCCCCTGGTTCAAACCCATCCTGGTGACTGCCTCCAAAAAGGGGGGGGGCGGCCCAGAACCGGAGCCAGGGGAACCCACAATGGCTCTGATCTCCAGTTGCCAACTTTTTCTTTCAGATTCCCAAGGCTCTCCACAGAATTCTGCCCAAATCTCTTCGCTAGCGATGTCCAAAACCAGAAAGTTAGCCCACCAGTTGTCCAAAAATGTGCATTATCTGTGCCCCCTTGAGGAGAAGGAGGGAAGATACTATGCCCCGGTACAAGTACAGGGGCAGGGTACAATTTTGGCACTGGTGGACACTGGATCTCAAGCTACCCTTCTGTCCAGAAGGGCCTTTGACGAACTGAATGCAGGAAGGGGAGAGAATTACCAAATTCCTCTCACCTCTCTTCCTGGACAACTGCAGAACTTTGACGGGAAGGAAATTCCCGTTGAGGGGACTGCAGACTTGGACATTAAGATCGGGCGACACAAGTTGAAACACCCGGTCATAGTTGTGACCCCAGAGGGCACCCCTTGTTTACTAGGGAATGACCTCCTGAGAAGGTTGTCACCCCTAATAGATTGCGTAAACAAGGTCCTCTGGACCCAGACTAGCCAACCAATAAAATTAAAACAGAGTGTAAACCATATTAGTTTAAACGGCACCTGCCACATGGTTGAACAAAAATCTGACCAAGTAGAATTTCACTTCCAGAATAGCCAAATTCCAGACGTGACAGTAATAGCAGTAGGACAACAGACTGGTGATGGGGGGTCCTCTCTATTTCTGAAAATCAACCTTCCTTCCAGTTTAAGGTGGTATTCCACACTGGAAGGAAACACCCTGAAATTCTTTACTAATCCACAATAAGAAACTCCCACTCCGATAGTCCAGAAAGATGTGAAATCAGCTCAGAGCCTGGCTGATATTCAGCAAATTGGAGAGCAGTTGTTCATCCCTGTTCAGTTAAATGATGGGAAGGACTCTGTTCTCGCTCGAGTGTGTGTGAACAACGGTAAGAGCTTCATCAGCGAAGCCATGTTTCGCCAACTCCCAAAAGATCCAGCCATTCCCACCTTCAAACTGATAGACAAATGGGAAATGGACCTGGAAGCACCTAATTCCAAACATCTCCTGCCAAGCAGGTGTATGCTCAAAATCTCCATTGGCAACAAGAGCATAGTCCATAATTGTTGGGTCGTGCGAGACGTCCCTGCCGCCTTTTACTTAGGCAGTGACATTCTCAATCGCTTCGCCATTAGTTTGGACCTAATAAACTTCAAAGCTTGGTCCCGATTAGCGGGTAATCCCATGGGCTTTGATGATCCAGAAAAAGCATTTAGGTCCGCTCAATTGCTACCTTATGCAGTTGAAATTCAGGTTAAAGAGGAAGTCACCATCCCAGAAAGGACCCGACAATTCTCCCTGGAAGTGAAAGCTAAAAGAGGACAATATTTGCAAAACCCTGATGCTT
The DNA here is from genome assembly GCF_040938575.1 of Ambystoma mexicanum. Classification (NCBI taxonomy): domain Eukaryota; kingdom Metazoa; phylum Chordata; class Amphibia; order Caudata; family Ambystomatidae; genus Ambystoma; species Ambystoma mexicanum. The sequence continues at coordinate 231,929,123 of NC_090940.1, read as the reverse complement.
ACATACATCTAAACGCTTCTCTCCAACAACAAGGGTTGGGGGTAAACCCAACTCCATTAGCCAACATAGAACATGACACCATTCCAATAGAGGTGGATAACAGCGACTTAAAGAGTATTACTCTAGCCGCATTTTTCCATCGACTTAGTAAATGAACTGTTAGGACTAATCCCCAAGGACTGTTTTGACAGTGACAGTGATGACAATACAACACCAGACAGGATTTTTACCCGGCATGGGGGGAACTTCCTGGTGTACACTTCCTGCCCCTATGGTAAGGAAGATGTGACTTGTGACTTCAGGATGGATGAGGTGATTTTCCAGGTCCATGAGGGCTGCCTTTCCCACCTGAAGCCTCCGGTCCAAATCAGCACTCTGACCAGGGACTTCTCCACCCAGCTGGAGGAGGCCGCGGAGATAGCCAAACCAGAAGTCTTTCCAGGCTTCAGGCAGATGGTGGAAGAGAGAGTCAACCTAGCTGACGCCTGTGTGACTCTGGAACAAAAGCAAAAGTTGAAACAAGTTTTCTTGGATTTCCAAGATCTCTTTGCGGTAGACTCATATGACTGTGGCCGCACCGACATCCACACAACAACAATCCCCACGGACCCCCCACGGACCCTGGCATGACTCCTGTGTTTGTGAAGCAATATCGCTTGCCTCTCGCATCAATGGAGTCCCTTACTGAAATAATTAAGAACCTTGAGTCCCGGGGAATAATCCGTCCAGTCCACAGCACCTTCAATAATCCGGTGCTGGGAATATTGAAGCCAAACGGCCAGTGGAGACTCTGCGCCGACCTCAGGGAGCTCAACAAACGAGTCCATACTTCCCGATGGCCTCTGCCCTTCATTGACCAAGGGCTGGCCCAGATTCAGGGGTCACAGGTATTCACTGCAATAGACCTGACCAATGGATACTGGACCGTGCCTGTCAGTAGGGAGGACCAATACAAGCTGGCTTTTACCTTTGGGGGCCAGCAGTATACATGGACCCGGACTCCCTTCGGATACCTCAACTCCGGCAATGAATTCAACATTTTTCTACACAAGGCCATGCCCGACTTGGGTGCAAGGGGTAACCTGGCTTATGTAGATGATGTCCTCATCAAAAGTTCATCTGTGGAGGAACACATAGCGGAGATCCGTTATGTTCTGACACAGTTGAGGGCCGCCGGAGCAAAACTTTCCTTTCAGAAAGCACAGTGGTGTAGAACCCGTGTTAATTTCTTGGGGCATGAGATTACTCCTCAGGGCCTCTGTCCCCAGGAAAAGAAAGTGGAAGCACTTCAGAAACTGAAAGACCCCACAACTCTGCGGGAACTAAGGAGCCTCCTTGGACTGACTAATTACAGCAGAAAGTTCATTGAGGGCTACGCAGAGATCACCAGACCCCTGATTCATCTCCTGAAGGGGGGGTCAAGTGGGAATGGGGTCCAGAACAAGCCGAGGCAGTAAGACAACTCAAGAGAAGCCTCTCACAAGCGCCTTGCCTAGCTTACCCTGTCAGAAACAAGGAGTTCTTCCTGGAGACAGGGTTCTCTAATACGTCCTTGACGGCAGTATTATACCAAAAGCATGACAAGGTCAATAAAGTAATATCCTATGCGAGCAAAACTTTATCCTCTGTGGAGGAAAAATTCAACGATTGTGAGAAGGCACTCCTGGCAACGGTGTGGGCATTGAAGAATTACCGCCCGTTTATCCAGGGGGAACACATCATAGTGGAGACTCCACACCAGCCCCTGCAATATCTCCAAAGTGATAGAATCCGGGCCGGAAATGTGAGTAATTCCCGAATTACTTCCTGGATTCTGTCAATGCAAGGCTTTCCTGTGGAGGTCAGATATGGCCAAAACAAGAAGAGTCCACTCGCGCAAGGTCTGGCTGACTTGCATGATTGTGCCAGAGAAAATTGTCTCGAGGACGAAAGTCTAAAAATCAAGGACAACATGGAGGCATACCTTAATTCCCCACACAAAGTCTTTGAAGAGGACAAGTGTGAGGGAATGCCCACTGTCTATGTGGATGGATGCTCTTACCATGTTGACAACAACGGGGAGAAAGAACTGGTGGCCGGCGTAGGGAATGCATGGGTGAATGAGTCCCCAGAACCCTCCGCTGGATACAAAATTGGTCCCCGAAGTAGTCAGGTGGCAGAATTGATGGCTGTGCATCAAGCCATCCTCACTGCTGTCCAGCATCAACTCCACGAACTGGTCATAATCAGAGATTCGGATTATGTACGGAACGGGTTCGTGGAGCACCTGGTTAATTGGAAAACCAGAGGCATGTTATGTGCTAACAACAAACCCTTGAAACATGGGAAGTTGATTCAAAACATTGATGATCTGGTCACCTCGAATGAGATGACCATCTATTGGAAAAAGATCAAGGGTCATTCCAAAGTAGAGGGACCAGACAAAACTGGAAATGACTTAGCTGATCAGCTGGCCAAAACCGGGGCCATCCAAGGGGATCTAATTGAGATTGAGTCCCTGTTGGGGGAAATCCAGGTCACTGCTATCACTAGGTCCCAGACAAATGCTCACAACAACCTTTCAATTGCCCAATGGAGTAAGGAGACCCCTGATGCTGATTTGATTACCGCTCAGAAGGGGGATCCAATTATTGGTAAGTTTTACCAGCACCTTGAGGACCCTGAGAACTTTCCCCTGACGGATACCGATTACATTGGGAAAGAGGACCTAAGAGTGTTGATGAAATGTCCAAAAATGTTCCGAATCCAAGACGGTTTGCTGGTAAGGAAATCCAAAGCTGGCCATGACCAGTGGGTGGTTCCTACCTCATTCCGAAGCCTGATGTTAAGTCACGCCCATGATGCGGCTACTGCCGGTCATAGGGGGTTTCACACAACATTGGAAATCTTAAGAGAGGTTGCATACTGGCCACACATGGGGCAGGACCTCGACCAATACTTGAAGGGGTGTCTTGTGTGTGCACAATTTCAGCCATCATCCCTCACGCACCGCGCGCCTCTCCAAAAGCGGGGGATGACACTGCCATGGTCAGATTTACAAATCGACTTTGTAGGCCCCATGATTCGCTCTGCTAGGGGGAATAAGTACATGTTGACTGTGACATGCTTGTTTACCAAGTGGGTGGAATGTCTCCCAGCCCCAAATTGCAAGGCAGAAACTGCAGCTGCCCTGATGATTAACCACATCTTTTCCCGTTTTGGTCTACCTCAAAGGATTGAGTCAGACAGGGGTAGCCACTTCACCAGTGAAGTAATGACAAAGATGTGGGAGATACTGGGGGTCAAAAGGAAGTTGCATATTGCTTACAGGCCAGCTTCTTCTGGGGCAGTAGAGAGATATAACCGAACCATTGTGAGCATCTTAAAAAAGTTTGTGGCAGATTCTGGGCCAAGTTGGGATATCCGATTACCTCTAGTCCTAATGGCCATCAGATCTACCCCTTCATCTGCAACCAAAATGTCACCATTTGATTTGATGACTGGGCGCAAGATGGTGCTTCCGCAGCATTTGCTCTACAGGACCCAAGAGCAGACACTGATAAATGCCTCCACTACTCATGAGTATGTGGAGAATTTAAGGAAACACCTTCAACATGATTTTGCTTATGCTCAGCGGAATCTAGAAAGATCGGCTGATAGCATGAAGACCCATTATGACCTGAAAACTTCCAGGAAGGAATATCAGGTGGGAGACCGGATCTATCTATACAACTTCCAAAGGAACCAGGCCAAGCAGCGCAAATTTTTGCCTACATGGAAGGGACCCTTTGAGATCATCGACAAGATCTCCCCTGTGGCCTACAAAATCCACATCCCCAAAGGTCCTTTGGCAGCGGGGGAAGACAAGTGGGTCCACATAAACCAGTTGAAATGTTGCCATCCCAGGCACACTCTGCAACAACTGGAGGAATCCTCTGGAATCCTAGCGGGTACTGTCTCAGACTAATTCAGTTCCAATCCTAAAACATACCACATCTAGTCTCTAAAATATTGTGATTTGCATGAAACTGTCTCTTAGTTATACTGTTTTTTTTTCAAAATAAGAATGTAATGTTTCATTATGATGAAATGCATATGCTGCCCCACTATCTCAACAGTGGTGGAAAAATGTCTATGAATAGGTATTGCCGCTCTTCCTTTGTCGTCCTAGGAGAAAGAAAACCTTGAGACGTGCCAAAGAGGACGATCCGGGGACCGGGAGCAGAGACGCAACGGGTCCGGGGTACCGCCCAATATTCCCATCAGGACCGGCGAGGAGAACCGATCGATCAGTACCGAATGGAGGAAAAGATGCTGAACTGTGCCATCTATTGGAAGAAGATGAGGAAACATCCCAGGTCTTGCGAGTCCCATTCGTGAAATAGAATGGCCATCGCAAGAGGGGGGCTTGTGGGATGTATTTACCCATGCATCCGAGCCATACCTCAAAACTGTGCAGTACTGACATGGAAAACATCATGATGGCCAGAGCTTCCCAGAAAATGCACAGGGAAATGCATGAAGAATAGGCTGCCACTCATTTTTACCAATGTTATGGGCACAGAAGGACACTGCCTAAAACCACCATTGGACTACCCACACAGTAGTCTGAAACCATTGGGAGTGGCAATGCTGATTGCCAAAAGCAAACCCATAACTGTTGGGAATTCATTTTCTTAAATCCCAAAAAGGGGTGCAGTACCAGTACTCACCACTATCCAAAAGCCGGCATTTTAAAACCACCAGATTTTGTAGAAAACTGAATAAATGAACCCAAAACATGCCAAAGAAAGACATTTTAAGAGGTGGATCCAATGTAAAGTTATATTCTGAAGTGACTTGAAGGTTTATAACAAGACTAGCTGAGCTGTGGATTTCAGCAGTTTAAGTAAATTTGGACTGAAAGACACTAAAAAAATCTAAATGTTTAAATTGACTGAGTGACCTATTTCTGAGTGTCACATAGGTTGCAATTGTTTAAATGTCATAGTTTTGAACTTAGAATCAGCATTCTAGCTGCATATGTAAAAATGTTTAGTTTTATTTGAATGCAGAAAACTGGGGAACAGAAGTGACATTTTATCTGAAACCTGGCTTAAGGAACTGAATTCTGCCTGGCAACTACCCCCATCAGGAGTGAAACTTGAGTCACAGCTGTGTTCCCAGGCCTATCTGCCTTTTGCTGGCCACACTAAGGATATGCCATCTCTCTGATAATTGAATTAAGGGGAGCCCCACAGAATACAGGAGCTCTGAACAAAGCCCTGTCCTGACTCAGGCAAATGTTTTATTGGCGGGAGTCGTAAATGGAGCTTCCTCTTGGCAGAAGCTGGGAGGGGCAGGGTCTCTGAGCTTGGAAGAAACTGGAAAGACTGGTTTCTGTACCATGTGACATGAAAAGACACACCTCTATAGCCAGAATATGGTTTTAGAAAAAGATGAATAACTCATAGAGCGGACTTGTGAAAATTATTTAAATGACACCATAATTCTTGTGATTTTTCTGCCCACATTTTAAGAGGTTTTTAGAACCGGTGGCATGTTCAGGGGGGTTTTAGCGGAAAAGAGGATATTACTCAAAATGTGTGCATGTGAAAAATCTGACACTTCATCAACTAATGTCCATACTCCTTGCGGACATGTGTGTAAATTTGGGGTAATGTCCTGGATTGCAAACCAGTTAAAAAGTGCAAAATATCGCCATTTCTGAATGCAAGCCCCCAGGAAGAGCAGAGTTTGAACAGGGTATACCTCCTGTGATATGTGATGGGTGCATGTAATTTCAAACCACTGTGTAGCTATGAAATATGTATTTGGTTCAAATCTAGAGTTGACAGGAGGAGTGTACTTTCTGCAGGCTGTAAAATGACATCACTCTGACACAACTTAGCTCCCCCAATCAGGGGAGAAATGAAAGCTTGGCCAATGATAAGTGGAGAGGGGCTGGCTAGTGATGCTGCTCACACACACCCATTTTAAAAACACATAAAAGCAGAGAGACAGGACAGATAGGGACGCAGGGAGCAGGGGCGGATAGAGATGAGGTCCGCTGGGAAAGAGAGACTCCTGACCATAACCTCAGGAGCCCTAACACCAGGGGCCTTCATCTCTCCCAGTCCCTGGACTCTACCACCCCCATGTCCCCTGGCGCACATGAGCACAGGGCCACAGGGATGGCAGATTACTATCCAGCTAAAAGTGTGGGGCTCATAGGCCAGTACCACTCAGTAATGGAGGGGTGGGCATCCGGGTATGGGCACCCAAGTACAGTACAGTTCAGTGGGGAACCCCAGGAGAGTAGGCCCATTAAGGGCATCCTGAAAACCTCTGCCCAGTTAGGTCAGTGGAGGGGGTACCCATCAAATCCTGGCAGCAAGGAGGAATCTGAAGACTCCTCTGAACTGCGCAGGACACAGGAGACCAGGTCCCCACATTCTGCCAGCCATTCCCAGGCTCGCAGAATCCGGGAAAACCTGGAAGAGCAGACAAGAACCTCTGGGAGCAGTGCCTCTGAGTCAGAGGATGAATGGACAAGGGTTACCCGAACCAAAAAGGCCAATAAGGCAAAAAGGGCCTTGCTTAAGGACCCCTTAAAGCAGATTAAGGCGATCATGAGGGCTGCCTTTCCCACCTGAAGCCTCCGGTCCAAATCAGCACTCTGACCAGGGACTTCTCCACCCAGCTGGAGGAGGCCGCGGAGATAGCCAAACCAGAAGTCTTTCCAGGCTTCAGGCAGATGGTGGAAGAGAGAGTCAACCTAGCTGACGCCTGTGTGACTCTGGAACAAAAGCAAACGTTGAAACAAGTTTTCTTGGATTTCCAAGATCTCTTTGCGGTAGACTCATATGACTGTGGCCGCACCGACATCCACACAACAACAATCCCCACGGACCCTGGCATGACTCCTGTGTTTGTGAAGCAATATCGCTTGCCTCTCGCATCAATGGAGTCCCTTACTGAAATAATTAAGAACCTTGAGTCCCGGGGAATAATCCGTCCAGTCCACAGCACCTTCAATAATCCGGTGCTGGGAATATTGAAGCCAAACGGCCAGTGGAGACTCTGCGCTGACCTCAGGGAGCTCAACAAACGAGTCCATACTTCCCGATGGCCTCTGCCCTTCATTGACCAAGGGCTGGCCCAGATTCAGGGGTCACAGGTATTCACTGCAATAGACCTGACCAATGGATACTGGACCGTGCCTGTCAGTAGGGAGGACCAATACAAGCTGGCTTTTACCTTTGGGGGCCAGCAGTATACATGGACCCGGACTCCCTTCGGATACCTCAACTCCGGCAATGAATTCAACATTTTTCTACACAAGGCCATGCCCGACTTGGGTGCAAGGGGTAACCTGGCTTATGTAGATGATGTCCTCATCAAAAGTTCATCTGTGGAGGAACACATAGCGGAGATCCGTTATGTTCTGACACAGTTGAGGGCCGCCGGAGCAAAACTTTCCTTTCAGAAAGCACAGTGGTGTAGAACCCGTGTTAATTTCTTGGGGCATGAGATTACTCCTCAGGGCCTCTGTCCCCAGGAAAAGAAAGTGGAAGCACTTCAGAAACTGAAAGACCCCACAACTCTGCGGGAACTAAGGAGCCTCCTTGGACTGACTAATTACAGCAGAAAGTTCATTGAGGGCTACGCAGAGATCACCAGACCCCTGATTCATCTCCTGAAGGGGGGATCAAGTGGGAATGGGGTCCAGAACAAGCCGAGGCAGTAAGACAACTCAAGAGAAGCCTCTCACAAGCGCCTTGCCTAGCTTACCCTGTCAGAAACAAGGAGTTCTTCCTGGAGACAGGGTTCTCTAATACGTCCTTGACGGCAGTATTATACCAAAAGCATGACAAGGTCAATAAAGTAATATCCTATGCGAGCAAAACTTTATCCTCTGTGGAGGAAAAATTCAACGATTGTGAGAAGGCACTCCTGGCAACGGTGTGGGCATTGAAGAATTACCGCCCGTTTATCCAGGGGGAACACATCATAGTGGAGACTCCACACCAGCCCCTGCAATATCTCCAAAGTGATAGAATCCGGGCCGGAAATGTGATTAATTCCCGAATTACTTCCTGGATTCTGTCAATGCAAGGCTTTCCTGTGGAGGTCAGATATGGCCAAAACAAGAAGAGTCCACTCGCGCAAGGTCTGGCTGACTTGCATGATTGTGCCAGAGAAAATTGTCTCGAGGACGAAAGTCTAAAAATCAAGGACAACATGGAGGCATACCTTAATTCCCCACACAAAGTCTTTGAAGAGGACAAGTGTGAGGGAATGCCCACTGTCTATGTGGATGGATGCTCTTACCATGTTGACAACAACGGGGAGAAAGAACTGGTGGCCGGCGTAGGGAATGCATGGGTGAATGAGTCCCCAGAACCCTCCGCTGGATACAAAATTGGTCCCCGAAGTAGTCAGGTGGCAGAATTGATGGCTGTGCATCAAGCCATCCTCACTGCTGTCCAGCATCAACTCCACGAACTGGTCATAATCACAGATTCGGATTATGTACGGAACGGGTTCGTGGAGCACCTGGTTAATTGGAAAACCAGAGGCATGTTATGTGCTAACAACAAACCCTTGAAACATGGGAAGTTGATTCAAAACATTGATGATCTGGTCACCTCGAATGAGATGACCATCTATTGGAAAAAGATCAAGGGTCATTCCAAAGTAGAGGGACCAGACAAAACTGGAAATGACTTAGGTGATCAGCTGGCCAAAACCGGGGCCATCCAAGGGGATCTAATTGAGATTGAGTCCCTGTTGGGGGAAATCCAGGTCACTGCTATCACTAGGTCCCAGACAAATGCTCACAACAACCTTTCAATTGCCCAATGGAGTAAGGAGACCCCTGATGCTGATTTGATTACCGCTCAGAAGGGGGATCCAATTATTGGTAAGTTTTACCAGCACCTTGAGGACCCTGAGAACTTTCCCCTGACGGATACCGATTACATTGGGAAAGAGGACCTAAGAGTGTTGATGAAATGTCCAAAAATGTTCCGAATCCAAGACGGTTTGCTGGTAAGGAAATCCAAAGCTGGCCATGACCAGTGGGTGGTTCCTACCTCATTCCGAAGCCTGATGTTAAGTCACGCCCATGATGCGGCTACTGCCGGTCATAGGGGGTTTCACACAACATTGGAAATCTTAAGAGAGGTTGCATACTGGCCACACATGGGGCAGGACCTCGACCAATACTTGAAGGGGTGTCTTGTGTGTGCACAATTTCAGCCATCATCCCTCACGCACCGCGCGCCTCTCCAAAAGCGGGGGATGACACTGCCATGGTCAGATTTACAAATCGACTTTGTAGGCCCCGTGATTCGCTCTGCTAGGGGGAATAAGTACATGTTGACTGTGACATGCTTGTTTACCAAGTGGGTGGAATGTCTCCCAGCCCCAAATTGCAAGGCAGAAACTGCAGCTGCCCTGATGATTAACCACATCTTTTCCCGTTTTGGTCTACCTCAAAGGATTGAGTCAGACAGGGGTAGCCACTTCACCAGTGAAGTAATGACAAAGATGTGGGAGATACTGGGGGTCAAAAGGAAGTTGCATATTGCTTACAGGCCAGCTTCTTCTGGGGCAGTAGAGAGATATAACCAAACCATTGTGAGCATCTTAAAAAAGTTTGTGGCAGATTCTGGGCCAAGTTGGGATATCCGATTACCTCTGGTCCTAATGGCCATCAGATCTTCCCCTTCATCTGCAACCAAAATGTCACCATTTGAGTTGATGACTGGGCGCAAGATGGTGCTTCCGCAGCATTTGCTCTACAGGACCCAAGAGCAGACACTGATAAATGCCTCCACTACTCATGAGTATGTGGAGAATTTAAGGAAACACCTTCAACATGCTTTTGCTTATGCTCAGCGGAATCTAGAAAGATCGGCTGATAGCATGAAGACCCATTATGACCTGAAAACTTCCAGGAAGGAATATCAGGTGGGAGACCGGGTCTATCTATACAACTTCCAAAGGAACCAGGCCAAGCAGCGCAAATTTTTGCCTACATGGAAGGGACCCTTTGAGATCATCGACAAGATCTCCCCTGTGGCCTACAAAATCCACATCCCCAAAGGTCCTTTGGCAGCGGGGGAAGACAAGTGGGTCCACATAAACCAGTTGAAATGTTGCCATCCCAGGCACACTCTGCAACAACTGGAGGAATCCTCTGGAATCCTAGCGGGTACTGTCTCAGACTAATTCAGTTCCAATCCTAAAACATACCACATCTAGTCTCTAAAATATTGTGATTTGCATGAAACTGTCTCTTAGTTATACTGTTTTTTTTTCAAAATAAGAATGTAATGTTTCATTATGATGAAATGCATATGCTGCCCCACTATCTCAACAGTGGTGGAAAAATGTCTATGAATAGGTATTGCCGCTCTTCCTTTGTCGTCCTAGGAGAAAGAAAACCTTGAGACGGGCCAAGGAGGACGATCCGGGGACCGGGAGTAGAGACGCAACGGGTCCGGGGTACCGCCCAATATTCCCATCAGGACCGGCGAGGAGAACCGATCGATCAGTACCGGATGGAGGAAAAGATGCTGAACTGTGCCATCTATTGGAAGAAGATGAGGAAACATCCCAGGTCTTGCGAGTCCCATTCGTGAAATAGAATGGCCATCGCAAGAGGGGGGCTTGTGGGATGTATTTACCCATGCATCCGAGCCATACCTCAAAACTGTGCAGTACTGACATGGAAAACATCATGATGGCCAGAGCTTCCCAGAAAATGCACAGGGAAATGCATGAAGAATAGGCTGCCACTCATTTTTGCCGATGTTATGGGCACAGAAGGACACTGCCTAAAACCACCATTGGACTACCCACACAGTAGTCTGAAACCATTGGGAGTGGCAATGCTGATTGCCAAAAGCAAACCCATAACTGTTGGGAATTCATTTTCTTAAATCCCAAAAAGGGGTGCAGTACCAGTACTCACCACTATCCAAAAGCCGGCGTTTTAAAACCACCAGATTTTGTAGAAAACTGAATAAATGAACCCAAAACATGCCAAAGAAAGACATTTTAAGAGGTGGATCCAATGTAAAGTTATATTCTGAAGTGACTTGAAGGTTTATAACAAGACTGGCTGAGCTGTGGATTTCAGCAGTTTAAGTAAATTTGGACTGAAAGACACTAAAAAAATCTAAATGTTTAAATTGACTGAGTGACCTATTTCTGAGTGTCACATAGGTTGCAATTGTTTAAATGTCATAGTTTTGAACTTAGAATCAGCATTCTAGCTGCATATGTAAAAATGTTTAGTTTTATTTGAATGCAGAAAACTGGGGAACAGAAGTGACATTTTATCTGAAACCTGACTTAAGGAACTGAATTCTGCCTGGCAACTACCCCCATCAGGAGTGAAACTTGAGTCACAGCTGTGTTCCCAGGCCTATCTGCCTTTTGCTGGCCACACTAAGGATATGCCATCTCTCTGATAATTGAATTAAGGGGAGCCCCACAGAATACAGGAGCTCTGAACAAAGCCCTGTCCTGACTCAGGCAAATGTTTTATTGGCGGGAGTCGTAAATGGAGCTTCCTCTTGGCAGAAGCTGGGAGGGGCAGGGTCTCTGAGCTTGGCAGAAACTGGAAAGACTGGTTTCTGTACCATGTGACATGAAAAGACACACCTCTATAGCCAGAATATGGTTTTAGAAAAAGATGAATAACTCATAGAGCGGACTTGTGAAAATTATTTAAATGACACCATAATTCTTGTGATTTTTCTGCCCACATTTTAAGAGGTTTTTAGAACCGGTGGCATGTTCAGGGGGGTTTTAGCGGAAAAGAGGATATTACTCAAAATGTGTGCATGTGAAAAATCTGACACTTCATCAACTAATGTCCATACTCCTTGCGCACATGTGTGTAAATTTGGGGTAATGTCCGGGATTGCAAACCAGTTAAAAAGTGCAAAATATCGCCATTTCTGAATGCAAGCCCTCAGGAAGAGCAGAGTTTGAACAGGGTATACCTCCTGTGATATGTGATGGGTGCATGTAATTTCAAACCACTGTGTAGCTATGAAATATGTATTTGGTTCAAATCTAGAGTTGTGTGCAAGTTGACAGGAGGAGTGTACTTTCTGCAGGCTGTAAAATGACATCACTCTGACACAACTTAGCTCCCCCAATCAGGGGAGAAATGAAAGCTTGGCCAATGATAAGTGGAGAGGGGCTGGCTAGTGATGCTGCTCACACACACCCATTTTAAAAACACATAAAAGCAGAGAGACAGGACAGATAGGGACCTTCAAATCCATTTGCAGCTGGAAGCTCTGCCGGGAAAATCCATACTTTACCTCCATCAACCTTCAGAGAGCAGACATAGAGACTTCAAATCTATCAAATTTCCAGAACCAGAGCGAGAGCAGAGCTGACCCAGATCACTGTTAGCAGAACCAGAGAGAGCTGACCCAGATCACTGTGAAGTGCAGAGTCCAGTCTAAAACCTGACCAGATCCGTGGCGAGGCCCATTTCACTCAAGAATATAGTGTGAGTACCTAGAAAACTGTGCAGAACCAATCTCTTAGTTAAAATAATATAATTCAATCCTATTTTAATCTAAGTAGAACTGTCTCCTAACTGTAACCTGTCATTTGTAAAGCTGTCACCTGTCATTTTCTAGTTGCAAGCTGCACTTGTCTTTGTGAACTTTAAAATTTAAATCTGAAAAACGACCTTTATTCAATCGCTCATATCTCCGCGACCGTTTGTGCTAGAGACTTGCAGTAACTTTCATCTGGAAGCTGAGATCCTAGGCTTTCATAGGACCCCAAAACGATATGGATAGCCCTTGCAGTTCTTCTGTAATAGCGCCTGGCGCATTCGCGAATTTTTCCGCGATTTGAAAATTTCTCCACTTGCAAAAAGATAGCTGCTTTTGCTTTCCTCTGAAAAAAATCGTTTGCCTCATAAAAACTATCCCTGCATCACTGCTAGAGTGAGCCTGAGCTAATATTAACTAGATACCACTCACCCTGAACCTCTAGAGGGAATTAAAAGCATTTTAACATATTTTCACTCCATTGCCAGCACATATCAAAGCATTTTGCCTGTGTTTTCAACTTCTGTAGTCTAAGTTGCTGGGTGAACTGAATTACATTTGAATTGCATTTCTGAGAATTGTGTGCCTCCCTTCCCTTTCCTTGCATTGCATAAAAGGGGGGGTGAATTGTACAAGAAAGTGATTACATTGTCTTTGCTGAAATCCTATCAAGTTATTTTCTGTACTGCATTTCATTCCACATTGCATCCATTGGAAACCATAAAAGTATTGTTGCTATCTTATCCATCCTATAACCACTCATCATTGATTATAAAGAAGTGTGCTAGTGCCAGATTCTCCGTTGTTAATCTTTATCATATCAGATTAAGTGTGATATTCAATTATTAATGTATTATAAAGTCTGATATATATATATATTGTTTAAATTATCAAATAAACCTTTTAACCTGCAAAACAGAACTACTTCTTGGCTCAGTGGGGTCAGGAGGATTCCAAGAGAGGGGTGTTATATAGGGGTAGTCATCCAGAACGCATGAACTGGACATAAAGATATATCAATAAGGGTTTTCATTCAGTATTATAGAATAGGCGTTGACTTGGCTGTAGTGCTGAATTGAATCCTCTTACAAATGTTTATCCAAATGAGCATTGCTAAATCTCAAATGCGTCTTCATCCTTTATTCCTTTGATAGCTATGCCATAATGTAAAAACCTATGATTCCCCAGAAGCTTAGAGGTTAGAGCGTGGGATTACTAATACCAAGGTTACATGTTCAAGCCCACACATTGGCTTTATAAGTAGGCTGAGTTTTGCATTAGGATGAAATAGTTACAATTCTTAATGTTTCTTTATTTTTACAAAAAAATTGCTTTCTCTTCATTTTCACTACAAATGAGTCAGAGAGAAAATGCAGCACCTATGTTTTTTTTAACAACTTTATGTTCCTTCCGAGGATGTGTCATTCAGGCCGGACTTTGAGTCGGATGTGTCATAATCGGATGTGCCTGATGCTGGCCGCAAGTAATTCCACATGGGGGCCCATATGTCCTTTGGACGCAGGTCGCTTTGATGTTTCTGACATAAATCTCCTCAGACTCCCGGACATATATAAGGTCCTTAAGCCACGCTCGTCGAGTGGGGGGTGTTTTGGATTTCCACAGTCTGAGGATATTCCTCTTGGCAACCATTCCTGCTACCGCGAAGAGCTAGCGTGTTTTAATTGGGACCTTTCCTATGTCTCCCAGTACTTATTTTTGGGGGGCGGCTGGGATCTGTAGGTCTATGATATCGCTCACTGCGTCTGCTATCTCTTTCCAGAACTGTTTTATGCGGGGGCATGACCAGTACATATGAAAGGAGTCCGCTGTTGGGGACTGGCACTTGGGACATTCTGATTTCATTGCGGGGTTAAATTTAGCTATATTGTTGGGTGTAATATGTAGGTGGTTCAGTATTTTGAATTGAATCTGTCTGAAGTTTGCGCATAGTGAGGCAGTTTTAGTATATTGGCAGTATTTGTACAATTGAGTGTCATCTATAGGGGTGTCCAGATCTCTTACCCATTTAGCTTTCATCGTGTTTTTAGAAGGGGTGTGTCATTGGGTGGCCTGGTGTAGCGTGGATATGCCACCTGTAAAGCCTTCCGTTGTCATGATCTCGGTGAGGAATGGATATGTGGGGGGACTGTTTCTAGGGTAGCAAACTTCCCTTCCGGGTATAAGTCTCCCACTCGCATTTATTTTCCCGGATCCCATCTCTTCTGTAGAGCCTTGTCTAGTGTGGGTTCGAGGCCAGGGTAGTGCCATAGTGGAGCATGGGACCAAAATGGATTCTGGCATCCTGCTCTGTCAAATATTCGGAACCAGGCTCGCACGGTGGAGCTCACAGTGTCAAGTTCTCCCCGGACCCTTGTGGCATTGGCAAACGGCATTGCTCTAAGGTTTAGTGGGGATGCAGAGAATTTTTTGGCTAGTACGTGCGCGTGTGGTTCTGCCGTCGCTGCCCAGTACTTAGCGATATATACGCTTGTGCTGCCTGGAAATACAATATAAAATCTGGAGCAGCGAGGCCCCCTGTCTCATACCTTTCACTCATTTTGGACCACTGGATACGGGCTGTTCCCCTGCTCCACACAAAGCGTGTTGCCATTTTTGTAGTGTTTGAAAGAATGATTTGCCAGGCCATATCGGAATGTTGCAAAACAACTAAAGAAGTTTCGGCACAATCACCATTTTCAGTAGTGATATGCGTCCGTATATTGTTATCGGGAGTTTCTCCCATACCCGGAGTATATGTTCTAGGAGTTCCAGGTAGGGGTCATAATTATTTGCCATTAAGGTCTGTTTACTTGTGGATAGTATGATTCCCAGGTATCGGGCTGATGTGGGTGACCATTTGAACTGTATGGTAGCTGGGGACTGCACTCTGGCAGGAGTCAAGGGAATGATTTCAGTCTTCGCTTGGTTTATCCGATATCCTGAATACTTGACGAACTTCTGAATTTCCTTCATCACTGGCGGGAGGTGAGTTTCTGGGTTTCTGAGGTATATCATAATATCGTCTGCGTATAGCGATACTTGTTGGAGGGGGTCCCCTAATGCGTATACCCCTCCATTTGAGTTTGTATCTTACTTTGACTGCCATTCCTTCAATAGTGAGTGCAAAAATGAGGGGGGACAATGGACATCCCTGCCTGGTGCCTCTTTTAAGCGTGAAGCTTGACAATAGCGTGTTGCTAGTTCTGACGGACGCCCTTGGGTCTGTGTATAGGGCTTGAATGTATCTAGTGAATACCGGGCCGAACCCCATTTTACTCAGGATCGCATACATGTACCTCCAAGACACAGAGTCAAAGGCAGCGTCCAGGGTGACAGCAACGGTCTGGGCTTTTGGGTCCATCTGTGAGGCAATAGAAAATAATCTCCTGAGATTAAGTGCTGTAGATCGGGTGGGAATGAATCCCGCTTGGTCAGGGTGGACTAATTTGTTCATACATTTTATTAGACGGTTGGCGATTGCCTTGGCGTATATTTTGGCATCAGAGTTGATTAGTGATAATGGGCGATAGGAGGCAGGGTCTTGGGGTGACTTGTGTGGCTTTAGCTGAACCATAATAATCGCCTCTCTCATTGTGGTTGATAGGGACCCCCTAGTCAGCGCCTCTTCCCATATTTCTAGTAGCTTTGGGGCAAGTTCAGATTTAAATGTTTTGTATAGGTCAATTGGTATACCGTCAGAGCCTGGGGTCTTGCCTGCTTGTAGGTCCATGATGGCTTGTTCTATTTCCTCATTGTTCAGAGGGAGGTCGAGCTCTGTCTTGTCAGCTTCGTCCAGTTTAGGTAGGGGAAAAGAGTCCATATATTCCTGGAGGGCTTCAGGGAGTCTGTATCAGCATTAGCATAGCGGTTTTATAGAAGTTTCGGAACACTGCAGTTATATCCGCCGGACTTGTTTGTACTCTTCCGTCTGTGTCCGTTATACTGATTATGTGTCTCATACCTTGTTCTGCTTTGATGAGATTGGCCATTGTTTTGCTGGCTTTGTTTCCTTCGCCGTATTTTCTTGCTCTCACGGGTTGCGTCATGTAGAAAAGTTCTCATTCAGCGAGTGCTCTGAAGTTCGTAAGTTGCTCCGTTATTTTGTGGGGGAGGATTTCACTATTATTCTGCGCCTGCTCTGTTTTTAGCCTCTTTAGTATATGCTCGGTTTTGGCTAGTTCTGTTCGTATTTCCTTCAGTGTTCCATACATCTGTGACATCATCATATCTCGGAGCCACACCTTGAAGGCTTCCCAGATAGTACTGGTAGATCCGACAGATCTGTCATTCCGTTCGAAGAAGTTTGTTATGTCCGTCCTAAGTGTTTCTACCATTGTGTCGTCCTTGAGCATGGCTGGGGGCATTCTCCACATCTGGGGAGTGGATTCCGAGTTTTCCGGGGCCAGTTCGAAGAGGACCGGGGAGTGATCAGATATAGTCTTTTGTGACTGTGATCAGATCCGGTGAATTTAGCCAATAATCTATACGTGAGCAGGAGCTGTGCACACTTGAGTAGAAGGTGTATTCCTTCTCTTGTGGGTGTAGTTCCCTCCACACGTCTGCTAGGGGTAGTGTGGACATGGTTTCAAGTATGATGGCTGCGGCTTTAGATTGGTGTCTCTAGCCGCTCGAAGTTCGGTCAAGGTTAGGGTTGAGGATAGTGTTCAGATCTCCGCCCCATATCACATTGGCATGGCCAACCAGCGATATCCATTGCAGGTTATTTAGATAGAAATTTGGGGTGTCGATATTAGGACCGTAGGTATTTATTATGATTGTTTCCTTGTTATATAGTGTCCCCCATACAATCACATAGCGACCTTCCTCATCTATTGCAGTTCTGGTTATCTGGAAGTTGACGCGTTTGTGTATCATTGTGAGCACGCCTCTTGCCTGGGTCGAGTAGTTAGTGGCAATTTTCATTTGGCCCCATGTCTGGGCAAATGTATCCATGACTTTTCTGGTTGCATGAGTCTCTTGTAGGAGAAGAATGTCTATTTTGTGTCTGTTGGCGTAGCTTATCAGTTTTCTGCCTTTGATCAGATGTGACAGACCTCTGATGTTCCATGTTAAAAGCCTAATCCCTTGTGTCCTCCTTATTGAGGTCATTTGTAGTGAGTTGTCTCAAGAGTTCTGGTGGTAGTCCCTCGTTTTGATGTAGTACGTTCTTTGCGCTTGTCAGGTTTTTGTTAGTTTTCAACAACATTCCCCTTCTAGGGTTATGCCTGTAATTAGGCCCATGGTTCAGTTATCTTCCGTAGGGTCTGTTATTTATTCTTCTTTGGTTCCCAACTGGGCAGCAGGCCCTTGCTTTCCCTCTCCCCCCACCCTCACCATCCCCCGAACTGCACAGTGTAACCCCTTGTAACTGTGTCAACTTTTGCAGCAGTGGGTGGCTCTGTGAGCACATCGCTCTCCTTTCACAGACAGAACACCCCAGAGGCTGCCGCGCCTTATTGCGATAGAACAGAACCTGCATTTAACTCTGGCATCTCTCCAGGTACTCTTCTTCCTTCAAGTGTTGGAGCTGCCGGGTTGGCTGTTTTTGTCTGGGAGTAATGGGATGTTCCTTTCAATATAGCCCATAGCTTCTTCAGGAGTATCAAATAACTGTGACTTGCTGGAGATCTGTAGTCGGAGTCTGGCTGGAAATAACATAGCGTATGGTATAGCACGGGCTCTAAATGCTTTTTTAACTTGATCAAAGGACCGACGGGCTACTTGTACTCCGTTGGAAAAGTCCAGGTATGTGTGTATTCTTGCTGAGTCATACAGTAGGGTCCCTTTCTCTCTGGACAGTCTCCGGATCAGGTCCCTGTCCCGGTAATTAAGCAGGCGGGCTATTACTGTTCGAGGTGGAGCTCCTGGTTTGGGAGGGGGAGCAAGGGACCTGTGAGCTCTTTCAGTCAGGAATTGTTGGGAAAATTGTGCTTCGGGGATGATAGTGCGGATCACTACTTCCAGAAATACTTCCATTGGGATGTTAAGGGGCTTCTCCGCCAGTCCGACCACTCTAATATTATTGCATCGTGATCTCGATTCTAAATCCTCACATTTCATTTGGACCGTCTTCAAATTTTTCCTGATGTCTTCTATGTCTTTTCCGTGCTGGGCAGTGGTATCTTCCAGCTCCCCTATCCTGGTTTCTGCTTCAAGAACCCTGGTGTTTACCTGTTGTAGGTCGGATTTGATAGAGGACACCGTGTTTCCTATGTCGTCTAGTCTCTTGTTAACTGCTTCAAATCCAGCCTGAAGTGCTATCATGTACGGGTCTGAGACATTGTCATTGGGTGGCTGATGGCTAGCAGTCGGAGCTTGGGGTGTTTCCACTCCTTGTGCCTCCATATTTGCGTTTATGAAGGCATCCATGGGGCCCTTTCTGGCGCTCTTGTTGCCCCTGGGCATTTCTTTATGGATATTTGTGTATTGCTGGAGGTGGTGGCGGGTTTAAGCACAGTTGGTTTTGTGTTGTACTCTTCCGTGACACTGGTCGAGTCAAAGGTATCGACCCGATAAGAAACTTATGCTGTGGGGATCCCGATGGGGTTTTGAGCGGGGACTGCTCAAAGGTATAGAATTCAGTTTAGGGGTCTCTTTGGATTGTTGGTCATGGGATGCCTCCTCCCTCCTCTTGCGTATCAGTATTCCCTTTGGCCTCTATAGGCAGGTATGGGGATTGCGCTTTATTGGCTTCGTCTTCTTGTTATTTGCGTACCCGCTTGCAGCACCTATGTTTATCCCAACATAAATTGCAACCTCCCAGATGCATTTTCATCCGTTAAACCTTTGATAGCTATGTAATAATGGTATTGGTAAATTTGACCAAATAATTTTGAGTGTATGGCCCATTTCACCGAATTTAGGCTGTATGAAGTGACCGTACAACCAAAAATTAGGTCAAATGGGCCATACGTTTCCATTTCCACCTCTGGGACATTGGAAGCGGGGGACTTTAAAATATTTAAAAAAATATCAGACTAAGGGACCCTGCAGCGTCAGTTCTGACACGCGTTGCAGGGATGGAACTAACACGCAGGGTCAAATGAAAAGCGAATGTTGAAAAGTAAGTTGGGGGTAGGGAGGTGGGGATGTATTGGGGGAAGTGAGCGGGAGGGAGGTGGGCATGTATTGGGGAGGGAGGTGGGGAAGTATTGGGAGGACGTATTGGTATGATTTTGCCCCAGGGAAAATTGGGTTCGGGGGGCGGGGGACAAAATTGACTACGGTCAAATCTGCCGCAAACAATTATGCCACGGTCAAATCATACCAATCTGTTATAATGCGTACACCTATGCTTTTTGAAAGGTTACCAAGTAGTTCAGAGTTTAGATTGTGGTTTTAGTAATCACATGTTTGGCGGTTCAAGTGCACTCATTAGCTCAACAAAAATAATGACTGTAGGTTGAGCTGTGCATTGAGAGGAAACAGGTATAAGGTTTCATGTGTTTTACCTACATGAATATATTGGTGTTATTGTTATTTCCATTACGAAGGACTCGGAGAGAGAGCACTACCTAAGTTTATCCCAACCAGCATTGCCAGTTCCCAGATGCTTCTTCATCCATTATATGTTTGACAGCTATGCCATAATGCAAAATGTTATGCCTCCTATAGCAGAGGCATAGCTTTTTGCATTATTTTGCAGAGGGGCATACTGTAGAGCAAGTAGCACAGATGGCAGCGTGGGGTTCTACCTATGGCAAAGTTGCACATCCAGCTCCGCTCATTGGCTTGCATATACTAAAACTGGCAGGTTGAACTGCGCATTGGGTGGACATAGACGCACATTTTAGTTTTTTACTGTTATAAAAATATTGTTTTACAGTTATTTCCATTACAAATGAAAAAGAGAGAAGGAGCAGAACTTATGTTTATCCCAACCGGCATTGCTAATTCCCAAATGCATCTTCCTCTATTAGACCTTTTACATTTGTGTCATAATGCGAAAAACTATACATAGGGAAAGGACACCCTATAGCTCAAACATTAGAACATGTGTTTGTCTAATGGCAAGATTGCAGGTTCAAGTCCACTTGCTTGCTTGAAAATCCACAACTTGATCGTGTCAGCTCTGTGTTTTGTGAAAATAAACTGTTTAAAAAATAATATTGGTATAAAAAAAATATTGTTTTTATCATTATTTCCATTACAAGTGACTCCTGGGGAGAAAGCAGCACTTATGATTATCCCAGATCTATCTCCCTTCATTTTGAATACCGTTCTGCTGAAAGACACATTAGTTTAGAGGTTAGAGCATGGGTTTGCAAATGGCAAAGTAGCATGTTCATGTCCACACATTTGCAGAGAAGTACTCAACCTGATAGGTTGACCTGTGAGTTTGGAGTACATACTCCAAAGTGTTCTCTGTTATAAAAGAAATGTTTTATATTTATTTCCATTGCAAATTACTCAGCTTGCCACAAAACACGGGCCTAGCTGATGTTACTCTTAAACTGGGATCATTTGCTGAAACCAAAAGCAAGATTTAGTACTGCACCAGGTACACAATCTCTCTGCCTTATTTTGTATTAGATTCCTAGGTAATTACCCAGCCTAGTATTACCAAGTTACTTTAGAAAAGATGTATTCATAACATGGGGAATCAGCTTGCAATTATACTCACTCTATCCGTGGCCTCTTGGAGAGAGACTCAGGTCCTGACACAGTGCTGAACATGTAACATCATTATCATGGAAATATACTCACAATGAACAGTCACACACGTTTCTTTTTTAAACCGTGCCCTTCAGTTTTTATCTATATTCTATATTTTCTCAAAATATGGGCAAAGTACAAATGCAGTTTACAAAGTGTCATAGAGAAAGAACATTTTGCAGGAAATGTCAATTCATATTTCACACTTTGTCACCTGCATTCCACATAGCTCAATAAAAGTGAAAATATTCTGTAATCCTTTTTTTTACAAAGCTGCCCACAAAGAGGTTTGTCAGGTGGCCCAGAATTATCTGTGGAAATGATACCTACTTTCAATTTTTAGCCAGCTGACAACTGACTACCCAGATGCAACCCTCACCATACTATATTCTATTGCACACAAACATGATGTAATGTCCTCACTTTTTTAAATGTATGCTCACCAAAATGCCTTAAGAATATGGGCTTGCAGAGCCAGCGAAGGACAAGCTATGTGCCCTCAGTCTCACCTCAGCTTCGAATTCCCCCTTGCTCCCTCCTCCTTCTTCCTCTTCTGAAGAAGGCCTCTCAGTCACGGTCAGCCTGGACTATCTGCCTCAGACTGTGCCCAATTTACCTCCTGCTTCTGCAATTTTCTCCCTTTCAGCAGCAAAAAGCCCCCCTTTCCCTTCTGCACCCCTTTCTGAAGCCTCCTTTCTACCTGCCCACTTCATGTTTACACCCCTCCACAAAGTATAACATCGGCCTGCGCATGACTGTGATGTCATATCTCAAACAGACCCCTCCTCTGAATGGCCAAACCTCCTGGAAACTTCCAGAAGTCCCTGTTGTATTCTAACGTCACCTTTGAGTAGAGTTTTAGTTTAATGAACACCATTCCTCCCTGCTCTAGAACACAGACAATGGGCCTACTTTGAGCAACAAGATTTTGTGCATTCAACACTGTAAGAGCAGCTTTAATTCCTGCATTTATTTTGTAAACAGCATCTCAGAGCCTGTGCTTGCATTCCCGTTTACATCCCAATTTGCACACTATGTTTGTACCAACGATTTGCACAAAGTGCTATGAACTCAGCTGTCCCATTCTAAACACTAATTGTATTTGTGTGTTATATGTTAGGAGTTAGTAGTTAATCATGCTAGGAGTTAGAAATTAGTCCCTACACTACCTAAAGGTTTACACCGCCCTGACAGAGTAAATCCCAGGTTACCTCCCCAATCAGGTTTGTATCAATTCTCAATGCTGTCTCATCTCAGTGTCTTACAAGCACCCTATCATATCACCTCCGCAGGAGTCTAAGGGCTTGAGCAATTCGGTTGCAGGCAGTTTGGCCACCAACAAATGCGGCACAAACAAACAACCCAGTTCCGAAAGAAATACACCCCCTGAACAAACAGTCTCGAAATCCAAAACATCAAAGTAATTAGTTCCTTCCAGTCTCATCATTCTGAATTACCCTTTTACCTGTCATTCTGAGCCCGGCCTCCTTGACGATATTTCAAACAATTCTAAAAATCCTTTCACTTCATGCCAGCATTCCCATTTCATAGTCAGACCCAGTACCCAGTGATCAGGTATTTATACCTGATCAGACACTTCCAAAGGAGCACATTTGCCAATCATTTACCCCTTCTGATCCAATTACACCCACGCTCTAACTTTAGTCCTCTAGAAAAAGAGTACAATCCTTAAAAGAATGGGATCAGCAGCATAGATGACATTGCCAGGGAGCACTAGTTTAAACTTACGGAGGATAAAATTGGACATCTGCTTAGAAAAAAGTCCTACCATTTGCATGCATCAAGTACAGTCTATTCAGAAAGAAAGGAGTTGGGTGAAGTACTTTATGCATGTTATAAGGAATTTGGTGTATAAAGTGCAGGGGTCTGCAACCTGCAGCCCTCCAGCTGTTTTGGACTGTGACTCCCATGAACCTGCACCTTTGACTATGCTTGTTGTGGCTGATGAAAGGTGTAGTCCAAAACATCATAAGGCCAAAAGTTGCAGACCCCGGATGTACTGCATACTGGATATGAATGTGTATACAATGCATACACAAAAAATACGAACACTACGCTACTGTCTGGAGGCATACCAGTGGATACTTTTAAAGGCTTTTTAGGCATCTGGGTGGCAGTGAAGGCAAGATATTTTATTGCAGTTGTCACCACATCAAATTTTCCAGCTGCCTGGATAAGAGTAATCATATATCCCATCTTTAAAGAGGCTGGTGTGAATGACCATCTCCTCAAAGACCCAATTCTCTCCTGGACACTCAATGTAAAATGTTTGCGAGGGTAATTGTGGCAAAAGTGGAAAAATGGGTTAGGGAAAATAGAATATTTAAGCTGTACAGCTGTACTGATGGCAGCTTACTCGGCCTGCAATAACGTATGCAGGTAAGACCATCGGGCGCACGCTGCCTTGTGGTGCTGCACACCACTCGTAAATAATATCCCAGGCAGCAGCAGTGCCCTTTGTCATCGGCACCCGATTTCACCCCCATCAGTCTTGTCTTTGCCTGGTCCTAGGAGCACGCAGCTCCAGCTCTGTTGGCTACTCCAGCCCACCAGCATGGCCGCCCTCTTCCACGGCACCAAAGTGCCTCAGAGGGTAACCATGACAGCGGCATTGCAATGCTCCTCATTGGCCCGTTGTTCCTGGACCAACCCGAAGCCCTCAGGCGAGGAATCCGGCCACAGCACTAAGACCCACACAAGGCCAGGGACGTCATTTGGGCATCACCAGGGGTCACAACTGCGACCCCTGAGGTCTTAATTGCTACCCATGTAGTCTCCCTTGCTACCCCCGCAAAAAAAGAAAGTTGTTTCCTGGGCTCTGGCCAACACCATGTGGCTCTTTGTTTCTGGAGTGGCTGGCTTTCTTGTGTAGGCCTCTTGAAAAACATGGGGTTCCACAAGTGTAACAGCGAACAGTGACCCTAAATAAGACATAAAAGGAATAACAAATAATTTGTCTTTCTGGAATTCTATACAATGATTGCTAGATTCATTGAAACAAAATGTTCAAGCACACTTCAGGGGGTGAGTCACTGATTTATATATCTCAAACTGCCAACGCAGACAAACACTTTCAATAAGCATTTAGTGTATAACAAGCATCCCTTTTGGACTACGTCTTTTGCTTTTCGCAAGTTGCAGTTATAGCATGTATTGTTCTGCTGTTGTCTCTGTTACGATCATCACAAGACATTCCATCTCGGTGTCCTCGGTCACTTGACACAAAATCCTTGTGCCTAAAACCCTGTGTATAGTGTAGAAATGTTTTACCATATCACATAAAGTGGCTCTCGATTTCATTGTGCTACAATTAATGCTTTGTTGTATTGTATCTTTCTCCATGACATGCTGTTTTGTTTGCATGTATGAGGTGACAAATGCCCCGAGTATGGGATGCCGTGTGAGGGCGCTGCTTTCCCTGCACTACACTAAAGGTGTTAATACATAGTAATGAACCCTCCCGGTGGTATGTATTTTGCCAACCACTGAAGCCTGAAAAGTAGTTCCACACAGGCTTGACATGTGGCCAACTTTGCACCAGACCTTCAGATGAACTGGCCTGCTGTCAAATCTCAGTTACCAGTTTAATGGTATCCACTACAGAGTGTAATTTGCTTTCTGACTTTGAGAACATTCAGATATAATAGCTCATTTTTCTATAGTCGATAAGATAGCTATAGTTGGTAGGATAGCTAGTGGGTTGAGAACTTTCTGCTGTAATGTGTGTGTGATCTACAGTTTGCAAATTTGAATCCCGACAAGGCCAACTAAGCCTTTCATCGTTCTGCTGTCGATAAATGAGCACCAGCACAGGTTAGGTGATATCGTTGTTATGTGATGCCACTTCCTGTTTTGTCAAGGGGTGAAAGGTCATCTTCCACCACTTCCCGTGATGTCACTTTGGGGTAGGCTCAAATGAAATCACTTCCTGTGATGTCATCAGAGGTCAAGGGTCATGTGATGTCACTTCTGATACCCTTGGCATTTTGGTGAAATGACATCCCTGCACAAGGCCGCTTCCTCCATCAGGCCTCCTTCCACGATGCTGGCCGAAGCGAGAGGCTCTCCTGGCTCCTCCTCCTACAACCTGACCCTGTACTGATGGCAGCTTACTCGCCCTGCAATAATGCATGCAGGTTAGCCTATCAGGTACACACTGCCCCGTGGTGCTGCACACCACTCGTAAATAATATCTTAGGCAGCAGCAGCACACTTTGTCACCAGCACCCGATTTCACCCCCATCAGTCTTGTCTTTGCCTGGCCCTAGGAGCACGTTGCTCCAGCTCTGTTGGCTACTCCACCACACCAGCATGGCCGCCCTCTTCCTCGGCACCGGAGTGCCTCAGAGGGTAACCATGACAACAGTATCGCAATGCTCCTCATTGGCCTGTCTATCCTCCTCCTGGTCCAACCCGAAGCTGGCAGGCGAGGAAGTCGCCCATAGCACTAAGGCCCCCAAAAGGCCCCTTCCTCCATCAAGCCTCCTTCCACGATGCTCGCTGAAGTGAGAGGATCTCCTGGATTCCCCTCCTACAACCTGACCCTGCACTGATGACAGTTACTCAGCCTGCAATAATGCATGCAGGTAAGCCCATAGGGTGCACGCTGCCTCGTGGTGCTGCATACTACTCGTAAATAATATCCCAGGCAGCAACAGTGCCCTTTGTCGCCGGCACCCAATTTCACCTCCATCAGTCTTGTCTTTGCCTTGCCCTAGGAACACGCAGCTCTAGCTCTGTTGGCTACTCCACCATGCCAGCATGGCACCCTCTACCTCAGCACTGGAGTGCCTCAGTGGGTAACCATGACAACGCTATCGCATTGCTCCTCATTGGCCCGTTGTTCCTCTTCCTAGACCAACCCGAAGCCGGCATGCGAGGAAGCCGGCCACAGCACTGAGGCCCACACAAAGGCCCTGTCTGAGTTAGTTGGAACGTGAAGGAGCACCTCTCCTTATATCTTTTTCCGAACTTGTACAACTTTTTGTTTCATGCAACTTCTTCTTGCAGCGGTAAGCTGTCCTAAGGCACCACGCGTACCTCTTCCCCTCTACCCATCGATATCTACCTATCAACCACTCCCATTAACACTACAATGCTATGCATGCCTTAGAGCTCCCTGACAAAATGCCTTGTCTAGAAAAATCGAATTTAAGTGTTTCTACATCTGTGCAACCATTTTCGGTTTGTGCTTAGAGTGTATTGTCTAGAAAAAATCGAATGTATGTGTTCCTACACCTCTGCAAACATTGTCGTTTTGTGCTCAAGCTAACCATAGAGTGCCACTCAGATGAGTGAGACGTTCATCCTGTGGTCAATGCATATTTTGCCGTACCTACGGAGTTCTTACTGTGTGGCATCCTCTTGGTTGCCACCCCGCTTCCCATACGTGTAGCTTTTGTAAGTCTGTGCACCCATACCTATCTGACTCATATCCTGTCTGATGTAGCCCCCTGTAACATAAGGTGAGGTTTTGCCAGTCTGTGTTTGTGCACCTATTTAAATCATATCCCGTCTGATGTTGCCCCCTGTAACATGAAGTGAGGCTTCGCCAGTCTGTACACACACCTTGTCTGACTGTATCCTTATGTTTATGCTTGCACTTCAACAATATACCACGTACTTCTGTAACTAGCGACTAGATGCCTGAGGCCTTGTGCACTGGAATAAATGCAAAATAAATAAAATAAATAAATAAAATACCGAGTGACGTCCAACTGAGATTCCGACACGGCTTGGGGACTAACGAACAGATACTGAATTTGTATTTTATCACAGCAAAGTCATTATATTTCAAGTGTGAACCCATATATCTGGCATTCATGGATCTGAACACAGCCTTCATCAAGGTTAATAGAGGGAGTTTATGGAAAATGCTCAGATCCATGAATTGCCCAGGGGTCCCAGTGAACATTCTATTAGAGATACATATGGGAAATACAGCATACATAAAAGCTGGCACCAATGGGCAGTGCAGTGCTGATTTCAGGGCAGTGCAGGTGTGTGCCAGGGATGTGAGTTAGCGCCATTGCTGTTTTTGTTTTATATTAAATATTTTCAGGAGTCGCTAATCAGTATTGATGCAGATGTGCCAGGGATTGCAAAGTGGCATGTTCCCGGCATTGATCTATCCAGACAATACTGTGCTTTTAGCCTTTATTCTGCCAGCTCTACAACTACTTATTACTCAGTGCACAAGTTTTATGAACTCCTTAGATCTGCAGATAAATACCGGGAAATCAGCTATTATGGTCTGCCAGCTAGGTAATCGAGTAAGAAACATGCCATCTATGTTCACCAATTCTCAGAAAATACCACAGGTTACGGACTTTAACTACCTGGGAGGTAGATCCTCTTCCCATTTTAAGGGGAAGGTACATGTCCAGTTAGTATGGGGCACATATAGATGAAATAATGCAGAAACCAACCAGGAGCCATGGCACCTAATGCATATATGTCCAAACCGTTGGCAGTTGCCAAATACGGTTGTAGGACTTGCACACTCCAAGTCACAGAGAATAGTTTTACAAAAAGCTGATTGAGTCTACCTCAATCTGTACCCAATTGTGACACTCACCTGGAAGTAAACCTTCCTTTTTAAAAAGATGACCTCAAATTAGAGCCTTGTTTTATTGGCCCCATCTCTGGAACAACTTGGAAGCAGTATTGACACATTTTATTCTCAGAGAATATCTGGCACATGCTAATGCTACAGAGATACCGTGGCTTTCACACAGTAAGAATAGTAGGGCAAATATGAATGCATTGAGTCACCTTAATAATCCAATGACCATGGCTAAGCCCTGTGTAGGGGCTCTAAAAGACTGCTTTCTGCTATCTTAGAAGCACAAAGAGAAGACAGAAGATTACAGTTAAAAACCAATCGCCTGCATGTACTCATCTGTAGGAACAACGTACAGGAATACCTTTTGTGGGTTCATTCTATCAGCAAACAGTGGCCCTCATTACGAGCATGACGGTCTAGGAAGTACGGTACCGGTAAGCATGCTGGCACCGTACTTCGCGGACCGCCATACTATGGGCTCTGCTTGCGGGAACCATTTCACCTGGCAGGTTTTTCCTGGCCGGTGTAACGCCACCCGCGGCCAGTGCACGTCAGATTCACCGGCACATGTAGAGTTGTGCCAGTGTATCCAATTTCCCCATTTCCATTCAGCCCTATGGGGCAGAATGAGGATGAGGAGGCCCTTGATTCCGGCACCCGAAAATGGGCAAGTACCGGGTCCACCTAACTCAGCATGACCCGGTTCTTCCCCATTCACGGGTGCCAGAAAAAATGCAACTCTGGCAGCCTGAGTTGTAATGAGGGCCAGTGTCTTGTAACTAGAGCCAGGCTCAATAAACTACTGATAAGGGTTGGGACCTCAGTATGGTCCAATCATGGCGATTTGAACTGCCCACTGTGTGGAGCAATGTGAGAAGATTTGCTCCATTTCTTTTTCTTTTGCCCCAGTTACCATTAGATTTGGAAATTAATCTTATTCCGATCCTTATGGAGTCAGGTCTCTGGCAATATCGACTGGCTTTATGTTATCTTTTAATGGCAGAGTCACCCCGTAAAAAATTGGCTTCATTGTCTTAAATAAGACAGCCCTACATTTAAGGACCAGGACAATACAAATAAGTGAGTTGGAACCATGCTCGTAGACAGTTGAGACACAGAAGTGCTAAAGTATTATTTTTATGCAAAGTTTAGACTGCAATATTTTAATGTGCTCTTAGGATTGTGTTTTATTGCATTTATTGCTGTTGCCTTAAGAAACGTGGTTATGAAATGTACACTCTTTGGCAGCATGCATGTATAATGTTTAATGTATATTTATAGCTGTGATGAATTGTATTGTATTTTTCTATTGTATTTTGCTTTTATGACATTAATTGTCGAAATAAAGAAATATCAATCTACAAATCGACAAATTACAAGGCATAACATAAGCAGTGTTGCATAGCAATTTTATGTATAATTCTGTCGGTTTGCTAATTAAACTAACACTTGAGAAATTGGATCCCAGTGATCCTAGTAACTTCGGGCCCATCCCAAATTTCCCTTTTGTGCTGAAAGTACTTGATAAAGTGGTGTATGTTCAATATCAAGATTTTGTGGGAAAAAACGATATCCTTGCTCCTGGACAGTCTGGGTTCAGTGTGAACCATGGGGCCGAGACTGCACTATTGGATCTCAAATACGATTTAGCAGAAATAATTGATAGGGGTGGTCAGGCATTGGTATTACTATTGGACTTGTCGACCACTTTTGATTTGGTTGATCATGCTCTCCCGGCAGATAGACTGGTTAAGGTTGGCGGATGTACTACCTCTGTTACCTGCTGGTTCAGATAATTTCTTGGCCCTAGAACTGTATCTGTGACCAAGGGTCGTGCGCAATCTCAAATGGCCTCCCTTCTGTGTGGTGTACCTCAGGGCGCTTGCCTGTCACCATTACTGTTTCATGCGTACATCAGGCCTTTGTGTGATCTGCTCTACTCTATGGGTGTAAAGTTCACAAATTATGCGGACGATACTCAGATTATGATAGAATTATCTGGTTCCTACAGTAAAGATTCAGATCTTGTCAATTAAGTGTTTTAGGCAATACAGTCTTGAATGGCTCTGGCTTTAAACAATAAGAAAACTGAGCTGCTCATTGTGGGCACCCCAAAAAAGCTAATTCAACTTGGGCCATGATTGCAGCAGCTATGATTGATTCAAACCTGGATTATTGCAACAGTTTGCTTGTTGGAACCACCCTAGCAAATATGAAAAGTTTACAAGTGATCCAAAATGGAGCAGTCGTCGGTACCTTGTGTCCGACGCTCATAGAAAATTGCACTGTCCCTGAGTCATTCAAATAATTTGGTTCAAAGGCACCATCTTGATGTTTAAATGCTTGGCAGGTGAAGCACCTGCATATCTTTCCTCATGAGTATCGAGGGTTCCTTTTAGGTGGACTCTATGTTCCAATAAAGATATCTCACTCCATCAACCTTGAGTTCTTTCTAAAAAAAAGATTGGTGGCTCAAGTTTCAATGCTTGGGCACAGAGTCTTTGGAACTCGTTACCATCTGATCTCAAGAGATGGGTGTCAACTGTTCAATTAAAAACATTTCTAAAAACGTATCTCTTTGATATGGGTACAGGTTAAAGGAATGGTGTGCTCATAAATATTATTGGCCAAAAAGATGGCCAATAATAAAAAAAGATATCTAAAAAAATATATTTTTTAAGTCCCTATGTAAAGTATTGAGCAAATGAAGCTCAAACTTTAAAATGGGAAGCCCTAGGAGGCATCCATTTTGTGAAATGGATGCCGCCTGTGCGGCACTAATGAAGTAAAAGCTAGCCAGCTGTAGTAAACAAAAGCTACCACTGGGTGGCTTTTGCTTCATTGGTGCGGGAGGACGGAGACCAGAGACTGCAGGCAGGAAAGCTACAGCTGCATCTCGGTAAGTGCTAATTTCTTTTTTTTAAATAAGCACTAGCTGCTGGAAGAGCCCGGAAAAGGTAGAAATAAAACCGCAGCTTTTAAAACATTGTATTTATGTTTGTGGTAGCTTCAGCTTGGAGCCCCCTGGACTCCCCCAGTGTTGGGGGAGCCCAGGAGACTCCACGTGAAAGCTGCCGCTGTCAGAATAACAATGTTGTTGTATTTATGATTTCCGTGGTTTTCCAACCACAGCAATCACAAATACAACAACGTTCTATTTTTAATTGACGCGCCTCTGCTTTTTGCGTTCATTTTACGTTTTCTGTGCTTCCCTGGGTTTGGGGGGCACAGAAAACGTAAAATGAAAGTGAAGGCAGCCTCCTCACCTCTGCTCCGGCCGCAATAAGCAAAACCTCCCAGCAGGGGGCTTTTTCTGCTTGTTTAGTGCCGCAAGGGCACAGCTGAGGAGGCTGCCTGAAATCACAAAGTGGATGCTCCCATGTAGACACTTTGAGCCTCATTTGCTCAAGGTGTTTACATAGGAACTTCCATTCAAAATATGTCTAAACTATGCCAATCATTTTAGCAATTAATATTTCTGAGCGCACCATTTCTTTAAATTACCCTTTCTGACTTCCTTGTTTCTCTGCAACCCCTTTTTATATTTTTTGTTGTTGGTTTTGTGAGTGCCTTGAGGTCTTTGGCTGAATGGTGCTATAAAAGAAATAGATAGATAGATAGATAGATAGATAGATAGATAGATAGATAGATAGATAGATAGATAGATAGATAGATAGATAGACTTGTGTAATAGAGCTGGCGATTCAAATTACCCTGTTGAATGAAAACACTGCTCACCCTGCGTTCTGCTCTTGCCTTAACAGCTCTTCCCAACCTCTTTTCTCTGTTCACTGCAAGTTCAAAGTGGCTGCTGGAGGGTCCAGCTGTAATCCTCTCCTCTACTCTGTAAATGTGCCAAATGATTGTGTTGAAATTCTACACATGAAAAGTGCATCCAATTTCAAATAATTTCAAAACAGAAGTAATCCAGATAATACTTTTATTAGGCTAATCTATCTGTTTGGCAAAGAGCAGTTAACTTTATTTAGTGAAAAGTCCTGCAATTTCAATCTAATATTTTTTTAATATATATAATGCATAATTACAGTATTCATACTGCAAAGCACTGCATTGTCTTCATTTACTTTGGTAAAGTTAAGGTTAGTGTACATAAATCTCATAGTCTGAACTATAATTTTGTTATGGAAGGTGCATCATATTGATGAGTGAACACTTTTTTTTTAAATGTACATGAATACATGACCAAATGCTTTTGTATGTCTGTGACCTGCTGGTTGTGTACATCTGTTCTACTGGTGCTCAACCCATGAGTTGACCCCAAACTCCTTGATATTCTTTCTTTTCATCCTTTTGCTTTCTACCAACTACTTGAAAGTGAGATATCTACAAACTACAATATTCCATCTAGTTTCCCAAATCTGTATCTGCCACGCCATCCACTCTGCTTATTCTCTTACTTCCCCCTCATGTAATAAAGACGCAAAGCTAAATAGATGTGTACACAAAGTATCCATCAATAGTTGCAACCAGTTTGTACATCTACAGACCAAATGCAAGATACAAACTTCAAAAAGCTGGCGGGGTGAGCTTCCCTGTCCTTGCCGCTAAATTATTGAACTCCTTGCCTAATCCTATCAGGAATGATCCGTCGTTCCACTCTTTTAAGAACAAAGCCAAGATGTGGCTGGCAACCCAAGATGTCTAAACCGGCACACTCCACATCGACTCTGTACTAGAATCCGGATATCTTACCTTTGGTCCTTCTGTCTGTTCTTTTTAAAACTGCTTTTTCTTACCCCGCTTTCCGTTGATTCCTTTATGTATTGCCGTTTACTTTCCTGCTTACTATTTATTCAGACTGTTTACTTCTCGCTCATGCTATTATGTAAATACGTGTCATTTTTTACCTGTTGTCCATATGTAACTGTAACAAAAGATATGTGCCAAGATGCCTTGGGGCCAGGTGCGCTCTACAAATAATACAAATACAAATACCTACTGCAATACCATACACTGTAATTTGTCTCCAGAGCTCTCTTTGCTCAGCGAATAGGATGTCAGTATGTTTAAGCACCTGGGGGAGGGAGCTGGCTAATCAAGTGTATCCACATGTTGCTGACCACGTTTCATGCTGGCCCACTGCATCTCTGATCAGCCCTCACCTTGTCCACAGGGCTGAAATGCTGAATTTGGGTCTAACTGGCTCAGGCGTATAGGCCATTACCGGCCCTGTACTCCCCCTAAAGTGGTACTTAATGATATATTGAAAACAATGACAGGCATGGACCATCTTGTGTATCTGAAGTTGACAATTATCCTGCCTTCTGAAGACCATTCTATGTAGTAAGTCTCTAGCGATTACTTTCCCTTAAGATTGGGAGAATGCTTGATTTATGAAACTTCTGAACTTCTCCTTACACAGTAAATGATGGAGCAAGTTACAGTAATTGGGATAGTGCCCTGTGCAACACCAACTGCAATCAGCTGCATGGAACATTGCACTGAAAACTGTTTTCAGTGCCTTTTTATTATATCTATTTATCTGCGTCCATTCAGCAAGCTAACCTTTACATTTCATTACCACTCATCTCACTAATGTCTTACTGCAGAGGTGCACAAACATTTTGCATTGTTGCTTATTTTATGACTTGGGCACAAAAAGTGGCATTAAAAATATTAGTACAGAATAGCTAATCAAATGAGTGTGTTTGCTAATCAATACAATTTTATTTAGCAAACTATGCTAATCAATTTTTGAAAACTAATGTATACCTTATAATAGGCATGCAAAAAGTGGGCTTATTCAGGGAAGTGGGAAGGAGTAGATGGGATCATGCAAATGAAAGTATCCATTAACAAAAGAGTATATGACATTATATGGTTAATGATTGATGGGACATAATGGCATGATACTCTTGTTGTTTCTAGAGGTAAATTAACTTTGAGTCCACCTGGCACCGCTGCTGCTTTTAACTGGGTACATTTGAAGTCAGTAATGGGAATTCCTTTCTTTTTTTCCTCCAAAAAAATTCTCTCTCACCATTCAAAATGTATATGTTTTTTACTGTAGGGGCTGGTTACGTTTATCCACTTTTGCACTTAGCCATATGCATGTGCCCCACCCAGCACTTGTAGCAGGGCCTGAAGCCAAAATGTTTGTTTTTGAGAAACATACATTTCCATGGGCACATTTCGACTTGTCTAATTTGCAGAAGGGAATGTGACTCGGCAAGCCTGCATACCCAAAGTAAGGGTGTCAATTATGCAAGACTTAATGTACTCATTTAACGTTATACCTTTGTGAATTGGCTACATCTAATGCATTTGACTAAATCGCGTTCCGATGACCGCCCACGATTATGGAATTATCTGGTCTTGTATCCTGAAATTCATGCCAGAAAGCATTTTGAAAGCACCATGAACAGTTCCCATTTTGAGCTCCTGAATGTCACTATGTATAGGGCTGCATTTAACACAATGTTGATATCATGCTATGTGAATACGATATGTTGTGTGGGCTTTGATACTCTTTGGAATAGTCCAACCTGCATGAGAAAACAAATGTAACAAAGAATAATGCATGATATGATACAAGTCATTCATAACGCGCCTGTACACAAGAGTTTCTTGGCGCGGCATAATGTAGTTTGTTAAATTATAATGTGTGTATTTCTATCCTCAACACTCCCTTTTATCCACAATCTCTCTGTTCCCAACCCCTTATCTGTCGCTTCGGCCCATCCTTTCCTAGGATTCTTAGGGGTTCCTTCTAAATGAAATTCCAATTGCATGCAGAGGATCGTCAACATTAGCACTTATGTGACACTGAGTCCACTGCATGCAATTTTCAAAACGTGCAAGGCAGAGCTTCATTGCGGATTATAAAACAAGGCAACCTTGCTGCTACTCCTCACTTTTACGCTCGGTTTTGCAAAAAAATAAACGCTGCCTACAAATTACGCTTTGCAGGAGGTGTTCATTAATGAACTCCTACGGAGGCCGACAGCTCATTGGCCGGTGCAAATGCACAGCACATTTCACAGGAATCCATTCTTTTTATGCCTGCAAGGAAATCTCAAAACCCAGCGTTCTCTTGCAAGATGGAGGACGAAAGCAAAGCAGAGATTCACCCCCAGCTTTGTGCCCCGCCTACACCTTCGAAATGCACGAAAATGACCTGGAGCATAAAAAATAGGAGCATAAAGACAACACACCTGGCTTAAATGCTTTCGTTTTGCATTCTCAGTGCAAAAAGACCCCCCCTCCTGGCACTGATTGAGTGATCGCGGCATGTTGCGTGGATCTTTTTGCGACTAAGTTGCCTTTTTATCGCATGCCCTTCCCTTACTGCTCTCTGGGGGTCTGGCGTGTTGCTAGGTCTGGAAAAGATCCGGGGCTACGCTAATGTCGGAACTTGGGGCTAGCTAGCCTTTTGATTGTAGCCCCTGAGCTTCTATTCGGGGCTACAACCAAAAGACCCAGTGTTATTGTCCCCTCAGCCCCCTCCTAGCAACGCCTCTGCTGGGGGTCATTTTCAGGAAAGCACGGATCAGTACAATTGGTGGTGAAAGCGGTGGTACACTTGTAGTGCCATTGTGGTGATACACTTGCAGTGCCATTGTGGCAGTACACTTGTAGTGACATTTTTGATCGATCCACAAGATTCTCTTTCATTGGTCAGACAGTTTAGGGAAACTGATCAGGTGTTACATCTCTGCCTGCTTGTCCTACTCCCCAGACAAATGTGACTGCATTACCGCATGTATTTTCACTGGATTTCTATGGCATCCACCTGAAAGCACTGACGCTGAAAGCAAGAAGATTTCATAGCAATCCATGGAAAATGCCTCCCTCCGCCCTTAATTGCAGGAGACATTTACACTTTTCCAGTGAAAAAAAGTGAAAAATAAAGGCGATTTTGCATTTGTTTTACTCATTACTTTGGCACTATGTGGTGGCCAGGTAAAAACTGCACGAACAGTGGGTCCTTTTGTGCTCACTTGCAAATAGATATGCTCCCCACCAGGTAATTTAGGATTTAAATTAAAATGAAGCCCGGGATTGTGTGGGCATACACCCATTTGTCCATTGACGGATTTGGGTGCCCTCAATTTAGCCTCCCGGGAACAACAGTCCCCCAACACAAAAGCATAGCAAATCATTGAGCACTGTGGCTCTTTGCTCAGGAATGACCCTGGGCCGCATTACTAAGGAGACCTTCTGACCCCAGTAGGGCGGTGCCCGCAGCCAGGGTGAAGGTCAGCGGCAGGGCAGTGAGCCTCGCATGCACCGTCCTGCTGTCACTGCTGCCCAGTGGTTCCAGATTAGCCGGCTATTAGGGCTGTCAATAAGCTAAAATGGCCAGCTGTGAACCGAAGTAAAACTTGGAGAGGTCACAAATGGCAGCAAGATGTATTTATCGCGTTAAACGTGTCAAAGTATTTGTTTATTTATAACGCGCTTAACACCCAGAGGTTTCTAAAACCGACCGGGATCGAACCTGTGTTGCACTGTGTCGTCTTGTATCCAAGCAAAGCATGTTGCCCCTTAGCTATCCTCCCTAACTGTTGCTTAAGCGCTGTCAGAATTTCCAGAGCTCTGATGTTTCCAAAGGCCCTGAGTGAGAAGGCCATCCAGCCCTTTTCGTTTCCCTGTGGATCCTGAGACTTGTAGTTGTTTCTTTCCCGTTTGCTATTTAGGAAAAAGCACAGGTCTCAGAATTCCAAGCGAAAACACGAATGACTGACCTTCTCACACATGTCCACGGGAAACTTGAAAGCTTTGCATGTCATATATAACCATGAAAGAGCAAATGGCAATACAATATTTTTGTTTGCATTACCTATTTTATTAAAGGCTTGCTGGCACATAAGATCTGCCGTAATGTGTGCAAAACTGTGAACCAACAAGTCACATCGGCCAATATGCTTCTTTGATAAAATATGGATGCAGCAAGATGCTGTTTGCATTCAAATATTATTACAGACTTGCTATCAAATACACGCTGTCATAATTCCATAAATAACAACAAAGGATCACATCACGCTGGCCAATACATTTAATATAATATGAAAAGCATAAAGGGTAAATTGAACTTTTTGTTTTATAAAAGTCAACCACATTGCTTTCCTATGATGAGGACATGGCACAAAGAGGAAAACTACATGAAAGGCAAAATATGAGGAGAATGAATGATGACTCATTTGGTCATTTTGGTTACTAATAGGCTAGGATCATACAGATGAGAGGCCCATAACTTGAGGCCGTCCAGATGGTTTGGACTACATCTCCCATGCTGCCTCTCCATTGACTAATCAGAGCAGAACTGGTATGAGTTGTAGTCCAACACATCTGGAGAGCCAAATGTTGCAGGGCCCTATTCTAGATGGACATCCGTCGCCAGTAGGCGACGTTCAAGGGTCGCACATCACTACCCTGCGTGCCTCAACTTCACTCCTGGCAAAGTATTTATTAATTCCCTATTATATTGTAATGTTTTCATAAATGTAGCCTCAGATTGCTGTACAGAAGTAATTGAAATAGGGGAAAGAAAGGTCAAAACAAGAGGGGGGAGAAAGAGATACAAGTAAGTCATTAGTCACCATTACTCTTGTAGTTCTTCGCAGTGGGTACGCTATGGTTGTATTGTTCTATTTAGTCATATATTCATATTTGTATTTTGTTTTTTGGATTTATTTTATTTTCTCTGCATTACACTGGCTGTTTTGAAGATCGATAAAAGATGGCAATGTTTAATGCAATGATCCAAGATAGCTTGTACACTTTTTGTATCAATCCAAAATCTCTTACAACTTATATTGTTACAATGTGTGTTTTTTGGGATTTTGGGAATCTTCCTCGAAATGAACATTGTTATTTAAGCAAAAAGTAACCAACCTGGCAATCAGGGGCAGGGTCTTGGGTCTTGGGAAAGACAGATACAAAGCTTTCAAGAGATCTCAATAGAGGATACATTGGACATCCTCGCCACAATGAAACCCTCAGCATGTGCAGTGATATACTGCCCCCCAAAATAATCTTGGACAATGCAGATATCTTTGCACCATTGCTTACGAGGATAATCAACGCCTCGTTTTGTGACAAGGTAGTCCAACCTAGCATTAAGACAGTCACTGTCACCCCCCCCCCCCTCCCGGTGAAGAAACCTAACCTAGATCTTAGAGATCCGAGCGATCTAAGACCCATAACTAACTGCAACTTTGTCCTCAAAGTGATGGACAAGGTTGCCACTGCCCAACTGCAAACCGGACCTCGGAAAATGACAGGCGAGATTAAATACCACTATTTTGTTTGCAGTTTTTCATTTAGAATCAAACTGGGATTGACAAAGTGACATTCCTAAACTTGAGCTGCACAATTTGTGTTCAGCCCATTGATTTGCTCTTAGTACTATGTTAGGACAGGAACGTCCCTGTCCCCTTTTTGCTATCACTACTTTATGATTTCCCCTTTCTTTTGCTAATTAATCTACTTCTTTCTCTGCATGCTTCCCCTTCTCTCTTACACCACCACCTGGACTTAAACCTACATTTTTTGTGATCAATGAACATGAATGTATAGGTGTGTGTCTTTCCCCCTTATGTTACCAATGATAACAATACAACTTTTTGTTTTCTGTTTTGATTCATACTATTGTTGCTGGTTGCATATACTGTATGTCTGGGTGGTTACCACCAGTTAACAGTTATTTTCAACTTCTGTCTGTGCAACCAAATACAGAACTGTTTGATTTTACATAGACTT
The DNA here is from genome assembly GCF_040938575.1 of Ambystoma mexicanum. Classification (NCBI taxonomy): domain Eukaryota; kingdom Metazoa; phylum Chordata; class Amphibia; order Caudata; family Ambystomatidae; genus Ambystoma; species Ambystoma mexicanum. Next base: position 231,890,603 of record NC_090940.1, on the reverse strand, counting down.
TGTCTGTTTTTCTTCTCTGGTGTCCCCTCTGTTTTGACAAAAGGACTAGATGTGATGTACATTAATGCATTTATGGCAACAATGGTGGGTTGGCAAGGAGAGGTCACAGAATAATATTAACCCATTTGCTTTAAAACCCATGGCACAGCAATACTCCCTTTTCTATGATCTACTGCCCAACTACAGGCCTACGTAGAGGAAAACGAGATCCTGCACCACCAACATTCCGGCTTCTGCGCAGCACACGGCACGAAAACCGCAATGCTTGTCCTTCAGACATACATGCTGAACATAGTAGAAAAGGGAAAGACTGGTCTTCTTCTTCTTGACTTAAGCGCGGGCTTTGACCTTCTCGATCATTGTCTGATTCAATGTGCACTGGAAAGAGTTTCAAATTGCTCAGAGGGGGCAATTGGCTGGCTATTGTCATTCCCAACTAATAGGAAATCTAAGGTACACTGTGGAGATAAATTCTCCCATATAATGGGCATACTTTGCCGGGTCGCACAAGGAGCTAGTATATCCCCATTACTGTTCAACCTATATCTACAACTCCTCTGTGAAGTCCTTGACAACATTAATGTCTACTTTGCCAACTATGCCGACGATACTCAGTTGGTGGTAGCGCTGAGTGGAGAATATAGGAAGGACAGTGACACCATTAAGACACTTTACAACAACATTGAATCTTGGATGGACCACAATTTGCTCTGCCTTAATGGCAATACAACCGAGCTGATGGTTTTTGGATCTGCCCAAGCGCAAGCTAAATTGCACCCCAATACGAGTCCTTCCTCATTGAAGATCTCCCAATACCAGTAATGGGCAAGGTCAAGACCCGGGGAATGTTTTTGGAGGCCTGTATGAGCGCTGACGCACAGGTCTTGTTTGTGAGTAAGAATTGCTCTTACTACCTTAGATTCCTAAGAGCAATCAAACCATACTTAAGCGAGGAGAACTGTGCCACTCTAGCCAGGGCAATCATACTCTTGTGTCTGAATTAAAGGAATGCTCTAATGCTTGGTGCGAACAAGCAGTGCATTGCTAAATTCCAGCATATTCAAAACAACGCTGTTCGAATTATCAAGCAAAAATCTAAGACAGACCACATCAGCAATGCAAGAATGGAATTGCATTGGCTTAAGGTGGAAGACAGGGTCCAGTTTAAAGCAATGACACTGGTGAACAAGTGTCTCCATGGTAAAGCACCTGCATATCTTAAATCCAAAATCACCCGATATGTGCCAGGTCGAACTCTCAGATCTGAAACAACGGGCCAAATTGTGGTGCCCACCCATAAGAGAGCAAATGTATTAGACAAAGCCTTCCCCATAGTTGCTGCAGGTAACTAGAACAACTTACCATTAAACCTGAGATTAGAATCCAACCTCATCAGTTTCAGGAAAAAATTGAAAACTCATCTTTTCAAGTAAATATGCTCCTGCCACTACCCCCTAATATAATTGTCGCTGGTACACTGGCTTGCCAGTCGTCCCATTTCCTTGTATGTCTTTTCTGTTAATGGTGTCTTTTTGTCGCGCCCTGATGCCTGAGGGCAACCGACGTGATACACATAAATACAACAATAAAAAGCAGCTATAAGTCAGCCCTGCGCCAAAGTAGTGATGCGTTTCTAGAGACGTGTGTGAAATGGTCACTCAAGACCTGCACCATGGGGAAGACAGTAGGAATGATGGCAGCAATTGCTGTGGAGCTTTTGAGCACCATCAGCCCACACTCTCCACACAATATTGTACACACAAATTCTCTAAACCTTCAACTTACAAATTCACACAGACTGTACGTCACACGCTGATGCATATGCGCAACCGCGTTTATATTGTACTTGCGTTTTTATCACCTCTGTATCTTTGTAACATTGCAAACTCTGTAACCCTGTAACAATATCAACGCCATGAACTACTATATTAATGGCAAGAATACTACCACATTTATGTCACTCCGTAACTTTACCATTGCGTGAAGCCAAGAACAGAGCACAGATGCCTTCGGGCTGGGGTGCGCTATACAAATTGCTAAATAAATAAATAAATAAATAAATAAATAAATACAACCAGCAGAAACACCAGGAGCAAGCAGCAATCTATTTCACATGAAGTGGGCATGGTTTGAACAACCCTCAGGAACATATATTAATCTGTATTGCAAGAAGAAAGCCCTTCCTATGTCTAGGGCACACCAGGATTTACTGTGGAGGTCCCCTCCTGCCTGTGCCAGCAGCCGCCAAGCAAACAAAGGTCCAGAGAAGGTGATAATAGTGCAGAGGTCAAGTGGCCATCCCACCCCTCATTGCAGTCATCACATTACAGGACCTGATGCTTTGCATCTAAGATGCATTGCCAATGCATCTAAGATGCATTGGGGTGGGGAAAGCACCAGGGCCAGCACGAAATATGTCGGCGAGGGGCAATGGAAGTCTTTTAGAATGATGTTTGGGAAAACCTATCTGCATATGTTAACAACCAAAAATGTATTATCTAGTGTAGTAAAAGGTGTTAAAAATCAAAAGATCAGTGGAACATGGTAAATTTGTTTTTTATGCACAAGCAGTTGTTCCAGTTGGTGCAGCTTCTTATTATCCTCTAGTACAGTTCCCATCACAAAATCCATCAAATGGGAAGATGGATTTAATTGCAACATGTTCTTAATGAAATGTTCAAAAATACCTGGAGGAGAACCAACTCCTAGGCCTGCGGCAATCAGGCTTCCGCCCACGACATGGCACTGAATCAGCCCTCCTCGATTTAAAGAACGAAATGGACAACTTGAGAGACATAGGCAAACCTGCACTTCTCCTACTCCTTGACCTATCAGCTGCCTTCCACCTGGTCGACCACAACACGCTGTGCCGTCACCTTGCTTCTGCGGCTAACTTCTCCCCCAAAGCACGCGACTGGATCACCTCCTTTCTCCAAGACAGGGCTATGAAAGTTTTCTCTGACTTGGCCTCTGCCACCCCTAGCCTCCTTAAATGTGGAGTCCCACGAGGGTCATGCAGAGCGCCAACTTTCTATAACCTTTTCACCAGGCCGCTGTTTAGCATCCTGGATGCCATGGACTTATCATACACCAATGATACGGATGATACGCGGGTGTTAATCCCACTCACAGGTGACTACAAGACTGAAAAAGATAGAAAACCTACAGATAGGAACAGTCTTCTACATTTTTCAAGCTACCATTCAGGCTACCATTCAGAAGGACTAAAATATAATTTACTGTACAGTCAATTTCTCCGCTAACAAAGAAACTGCCCCGAAAAGACAGATTTGAATTCCATGCCAAGCAATTACAAACTCGCCTCACAGAGAGAGGCTACCCCAAGAAGTCCATAAAAATGGCCAAGAAGAGAGCAGCCAACACGGACCGTGCAATCTGTCTTACAACGGAAGAAAAAAAAACATAAATAGGACTGTATGTGTTACTGCATGCAACCCTCTCAGTAACGTAACAAAAGCATCTATTAACAAACATTGATACCTCATCAAGAATGAGGGGGCTTTGGACAGGAAACCCATGTTTGCGTTTAAGAAAAACAGAAACCTTAGGGACACATTGGTGCGCACATTTATTGAACCTGACAAAGAGACAAACACCCTATGGAATCTAGCGCCTGTGGTGGGCCATTTCAGCTGTGGTCAATGTGTGGCGTGCAAATACACAAAATCATGCAAAACATTCACCCACAAGGATTTCCATTGGACCCTCAAAAACCACACCAACTGCGAAAGTAAATTCGTCATATATGTCTTCAGATGCCCTTGCGACATAATCTACATCGGCAAAACCATCAGACCTATTAAACAACGCATATGGTGAGCACAGGTCATGTATCAAAAATAAGGTGGCAGATAAACCACTTGTTGACCATTTTGTGAGATTTGGACATACTAATGAAGATCTAACTGGACGATTATACAACAACTGAGCCCACAAAAAAGAGGTGGCGACATTAATCTATCCTTCACCAAATTGGAACAACAGTGGGTGCATAGACTGGATACGGTAAAGAATTGATTAAATATCACAGTTGAATGGAAGCACTTCTGGAATTAATCAGCAGCAAGAGAGGACAGAAATACACACCAAGAACCCTTACCTAGCCTGAACACATGCTTGTGGCTTCCACAGACCAACCACAAACATGGACCTTTAGAGCAATTGGCACTAGACGTGCCATGTATAAACTAGAAACTCATACTTCACAAAGGCTAGGCTTTTGAGATAGATGTTCATTAACACTAACTTGCTATGGGGTTTTCTTGGTATTTTCTTGGTAAATTCAGATCACCCATGTGGTATGCCATATGCTAAATATGTTTCTCTGAATTTGTGATCCTCCATAATTGCACATTTGATTCACCAATTACGAGATGTGGGTTTCTTTTTGAAAAAATGCTTGTTGTTACCAAAAAGCTGCTTCTAATTTAAGACTTGATCTGTAAAATTCAGACTGCCCATGTTGCATGCCAAATTCGAAATGCGTCTGTTGAAATGCTGTATATCTTCACCTCAATGTGTTTCTCGGAATTCTTGTTCCTCCGTAACTGCTCAGTTGATTCACCAATTACGAGATGTGGGTTTGCTTATTGAAGAAATGCTTGTTGTTACCAAAAAGCCACTCCAAATTTAAGACTTGAGCTGTAAAATTCAGATTGCCTGTGTTGCATGTTAAATCCGAAATGCGGCTGTTGAAATGCTGTATATCTTCACCGAAATAATAACTGTATAACAATAGGCACTGCACACACCACTGTTTGGAGCATCTGCATATAGGAACTTGAAAATGAGGACTACACGTCCCAGGATGCCTCACTTCCGCGATAGTAGACCAACAAGGTAGACAAATCAATTGCGCAGGGGTTATCTCAAGACCTTTTTCTGCGGGATGATTAATACTCAAACACAGAGCATTGGCTCTTTTAATGTTCTCCTGACATTATTTGTGAACCGCATCAATGGCATTGGTAACTCATTACAGTTAACCACAGCGCGCCAGAACGCGCACACCCCTCTTCCCACTGGCCCATTTGTCCACATGGGATTGGACACTACCAGCAGGGGAGGTACTATTAGGTGAACAGCTAGTTTCGCTTTCAACAACGTTGCCCCGGCAACACGTATCCAGCACTGCTGCCAATATCGGGACACACGAGGCAGGGGCACGAGTCCGACTTGACTCCATTACAAGTAAGCAACACTGCCAGCATTAGATCTGTACATCGCAACTTTTTCCATCCAAATCGCATTAGTCTGCCAGGCACCGAGCAATCCGCTGTGGCAGGAGCATTTTTCACCCATACAGGACACGCCCCCGAGTGCCACGGACCTGAACCACTCCCATAGTCACACATAGACATGCCGTTGCCTCTTTGTAATGCATGCCTATATCACACAGAATACACTCTGCATGCCTGACTCACCCGAAGACAGACTGTTTATGCAACTTGCTCAAACCCGATTCTGTTTAAGTCACTGTTGGGGTGATGGGTATGACTCACATGGAAAACATAAGATGACACAGTCCTCTACATGTTTATCCATTGATCCATGCATCAAGACCGTAATTAACTAATGTTATATAATCCCGGCTGGACATCATAAGAAACGTGTTCAGCAACGCACAGATAAGGTAAGAATTGCTTCCCCGATCATGATCATAGTCATTGGACACAATAAGCCTATATTGACATAGGCACTGCATTGTTTTCTGTTACTTGATCCTCTGGAGAGTCACAGGATTCTTCAACATATATGCAGTGGACTGGAACACTGTCTAACAAGTTGCCCCCACCAAGTTCAGAGGGACCTGTTTACGAATACTTACTGCAGCATTTGTTTATGATGGTAAGCTTTACACCAGCGTTCCATAATGGGACAGTGGTGTTTTTAGCTCATTGAGCATCTAATAAGAATTTTTAAGTTACAGAATAGTCCTATATCGAGATCACACATCATTCTAACACTCGCTTCCCACTGTCATTATCCCTTGGCAGATACCCTTCGGACTCTGAGATCTCTTCTCCTCTGTCCTGAAGAAGGCCACTCTAATTACAAGCTTCAAGAAATAGCTACATTTGGCCGAAACACTACAGTGTCGACCTTTCTGTCACAGCGTCTTGTTTTGTATGTCACATTGCGTTCTGTTTGGTATTTCAGAGTTGCATCTTGCTCTGGAAAGCACATGCTCGTTTGTAAAAACTGTATCGTGTATGATAGAACCTTCATGTACATTTGTGAGTTAAAATCCTCTGCATTTAAGAGGATGGTACACAGTGGTATTACCTCATTGTCAAAGTGAAAGAGCTGTCCATTCTGTTTTGGGTTTGTCTTGCAAAAAATTTACAAACACTACATTTTTTGTGTGGAAATAAACGACCAATGGTCCAAAAATGTTTTGTTTCTGGTATTCACTACAGTTCCATCGGTCAGTCATTCAATATTTAATTGTGTAGTTACGCAATTAAGAACTTTACATGTGATCTCTCACCCTGATTATTTGCATAATACTATCAAATGGGCACAGTCAAGGTGGTAAATATGTATAAAGTCCCAAGAGATGTGTGGAGAAAACCCCCGCGGTATCTACACATAGCTGGAATGTCTAGTCCGGGACTCCTGATAGGATTGAGAACTGGGCTCACGGGAGGTGTTAAAGAGCTTAGACCTCGGAACATTATGCAGCAAAGCTTGCCTGAAGATAGGAGACCTCTTTGCGGGAGGGAAGTTATTGACTTATGAACAATGGCGACAGACATATGATATGCAGGAGAGCTCTTTCCAAGTATATGCACGGATAGTAAAAAGATTGGGGGACATATGGGGGATATCCCAGAGAAGCCGGAAAACAAATCCACTTCTGCAACCGGTGCTGACACTTGAGGGGGGAAAGGGGCGATTTTGAGGATGCAAACAGGCATTCAGGGACAGAGACAGAGGAATGAATTGGGGATTATAGCCGAATGGGAAAGTGATGTAGGATACTTGATCTCAGAAAAGAAATGGACAGGTATATGGGAACAGGCCAAAAAGATATGACAAAATGCAAGGTTTTGCTTAATTCAATGTAATTATTTACACAAGGTATACATGAACCCTACAAGGCCACACACGACGAATCCGCAGGTATCCCATTGTTGTCCCAGGTGTTGAGGAGACTCAGTAGGTTTCTGGCACATGATATGGAAATGCCCGAAGACGCAAGCTTATTGAGAATGCAATATTAGCTCAAAAAAACTCGTGGGTACATGGTTCATATGAGTGCAAGCCTGAGGTATGCATTTGGGGACTGCTACCAGGGACGAAAAATAGATAAAACAATAAGGACAATGGCACAATTCCTGTTAATCCTAGCAAAAAGGAGAATTGCAATATCTTGGAATTGCCCCAGGGGCCTGTCACCACTGTCCTGGGTGAGAGATGTCCAGCGGTAGGGCATGGCGGAAGCAGAGGTCTGAGGAAGCAGAGGGAACCAGACCAGGAAGGGGAAGAGGGGTTGGATTGGGGACAAATGTTGAATGAGTTGATGGCCTCAACAGAGTACATATAAAGGCACCAAAGGTGGAGAAGTAATGGATACACAGGAAGAACTTGATGAGAAAGGGGAGGCGGATCCAGACCCCCAGTTGGGTAGTGAAAAGATTAATGTAGGCATACTTACATGCTTTCGGTTTTGCTATTAATGCTGTGGTGCAGTCAACAGTGTAACTTGCTATGTTAATATGGTCAGAATAATAAAAAAGTACATAGCAGGTTTGATGGGGAAACCTAAGGTGAGAAAATAGGACCGCGTTCACATATAGCCAGGGCACATATGCCTGAAAACTGTAGCATGGCAGCATGTTGAAGTGCTTTTAGTCGAACGAGATTGACTTTCAAAGGTTCGAGTAGTGACTTGAGTTTAAATGGAACCAAGGCCTAGATGAATGTCTCGGAGTTAGGTTGATTTTTAAGATAACAATTGTATTGGTATTATATTGGGTTTCCAGTTATAGATCACTAAACACAACAAAATCAGAAAATGTGAACAGAAAAATGACAGCTTTCCTTAATCATTTAGGAGTAGCTGCTGACTTGAAAAAGAAATGTACACAACTAGAGCTGTAATTACTCATTTAGAAATTAGGACAGCATAGCACATGCATTAAAGACAAAGCATAATGATCCGAGAAACAATGAGGTTGATCTCATCTAAAAAATTAAAAACAACATGCGAGTTACCTATATCTGAATCTGTCAGAATAATTTAAAGTTCTGAGCCGCATTGGTGGCCTCTCTGAAGCTTGGAACGTGACCACTGCTATGACGTATTGCACTCTAATACAATGTAGCACAGATTTGACGATAGAGGCTCTGGTTTTATGTTTAAATGTGATTTTCCACATGAAGACCATTTTTTCAGATGCTTATAACTTTGGCAACTTTCAACGAAACTGTACAAAACTTTCCAAAAACATATGCATCCAAACTGAAATTCTTTCAAGCAGTTCCATAAAGGTGGGCACAAACTTCTAGGTGGTCCCAAATCGTCTTTTGCCATTTAATTTATCATAGCACAAATTCAGCTCTCACAAAGAGCACAAACCGCTGGGCGTATTTACACCAAACTTGAGATATATGGTAACATCTGGTTCCATTTGTGTGCTTTCCTTGGATTGGTGATAACCCATCTTTAAAAAAATGGTGGCAAAAATATTTGTAGGTGTATCTAGTACTCACAAACCTAGTCACATATTTCAGAAGGCCAATTAAGCCCAACAAAAATGTCTAAACAATTTACATTGTGACCTGTTGAGTTTGTGGTTGGTCAGTGGAGCCCATTGTGACAATGTGGAAAAAGAGGTATGTTGCTCTGGGCCAGGTGGGTTAGGCTATCAGAGGTGTGGAATATGCTACCCATGCCATCCATATAAAGAGCAGTTTTGGACATGAGGTTCAATGGGCCCAGTTTTCACATCCAAGCCTGGCTAGAACCCCCCCCCCCAAGGAAGCTCCGAAGGGTAATTGGTGGTCTGCAGACAATGCATGGGCCGAGATGGTGCAGAGGTTGGTTTGAGCTGGATCTTTGGTAGGCAGTGGACCTGTCTTGAGACCTATGGGACCCACATTGCATCACTATTGGCCGTAGACCTGGCTTTGGTGTAGACATGTGGGACCTGCAGACCCACCTCAGGGATCAGGTGCTTTGAGCCAAGTCTGAGACCGAACTGGGTTGGATGCAGACCAGCCACTGGGTCCATGCGTCCCAAACCATGCCTGAGCAAGGTATTTTGTGGCCCATAGACTGAGCTCAGTTCAAATGGCCACGAGCCAAGCCTTACCAGGGCCCCCAGATACAGCTCAGTGTGTCTGTGGCATGGCATAAGTCTATGCCCTGGGCTCAGTATCTACTAGACATGGTTGCTTGCCATGCCAGATGGCCTCATTAGTTGAGTTGAAGGTTGACATGGCATGGCCAAAGGGAAAGTGTCATAACCCAGGTAAAGTGGCCCACTGACATAAGAACTAATAGGAAAAAAATATTGCAGTGATTCAGGTAGCACATGCCACTGATACTACTGGGTTGGGAATGCTTTTTGATGGTGTTCTTGATGCTATGATGTTTTGTGAGTATACAAAACCAGCAGTAGAACATTACTAAATGAGCCCATTTAGTGATCTCCACTAGTAATGGAGGACAGATATTATTTACTGTATTATAAAACTACAAAGCAGAGTGTTAGTCAAACGTAAACTCAAAATTTAATTTTGGCTGGTTTCATTTTTTATAGTGTATGGATATTAAGCTCTCTAATGCTAAGTAGCAGAATGCTGAAACTCACTGACTTCAACTCAACCACAGCGCCATCCAGGAGGGAATTCCAGGGGGTTGGCTAAATGATGTCCCCCAACCAAGAAGTCCCATCTATTCGACAGTGATCACTCACTGAAGGCTAGGGATTAAGATTACACCGCAATAAACCTGTTTTTACATGACCTTTGGAGCAATGTATCCATGGGAGAGAAACTCAATTCTCAGATGGTGGTGTTTTGGATGTACAAAGTAAGTATTCTCAATAATCTCTATTCATGATATGCATATTCACCTCTTTGGAACTTCTAATGTCAAGAACATAAAAGGCCATAAAATACAGATTAAATTAAGGAGAATAAATACGAGAAGGAACAAAATGAAGACACTCAACAGTAACAATATATTTCAATAAACTGAAGGCATAGTTATGTTCGAATACAGAGCAGTCTACAATGGATAGAATGAGGTAGAGTGAGAAAAGTGACAAGAAATACATGTGGACAGAGCCTTCTAGTGAATTATTTCCTCAATAGTTTATATACTGACAACCGCACAGTGACAGAATGACTACAGTTCTGTGAATAAAATCCCTGTCGACGTAAATGGAATCCAAGACCACTGCCCTTAAGCAAATTGATGCAGAAAAAAAACTGAACTGTGCTGCTCCTTTTAATTGTGAGGCAGATGGTTAAGTGAAGAGAGAATCAAAGACCAATGGATGCTGTTTCAAGCTTAAGAGGTGCCATAAAAATGCATTATATTTGGTATGATTTCTGCCTTTTACTCGCTACCACGGCAAGGATGAACCAGTAGGGCACAGGTAATCATCGACACTCCTGAGAGATAACATTTGACACACTGGGGCCTCAAGTACATTCCACCTAAAGACTGGGTTTTTACCAATGTCAAGGAAAACAGGAGATGCAGAATGCACCAGCTTAAAATAGAACTTCATTTCTAAAAATTGGACGAGGTCCAAATCTGTCAAAAATATAATACAGTACAGACATTTTAAAATTATACAATTTCAGTGGTAGAATGTTGTCAAGTGCTCTAACCGACACACACACACATTTCTTACTGCACATCAAATGACATAAATAAATCATCATTTTTTTAATGTAATGTTTTATTTCTCCAACAACCAACAGATAATTGTACAAAGCTAATATTAATATAGTGAACTTAAATGCTATCCTACAATATATAATGTAGAAAAGCAGTGACTCTGTCTTGTTGGTTTGTATAACAATGGTGATTAATTCAGCATGAATATGTGTGGATTTGAAGTTGACCTGGGTTTCAACTCTGAGCAAAATAGCCCACTCGTCCAGGAGAACATTTTACAGGTGACTCTTGAAAAATAACTTTTAAACATCTACTGGTAAACATCTGTTTGTTTATTATAGCTAGCTTCAAACAGTTTCATTACACTTAACATGACATGTTGAAGTATCAATCATCATAAACCCAACATGTCTGTTGGTATAATTTGGTGAGAACAAAAGGACCAATCATCTTATTTCAAATCAATCCATCCTTGAACCCATTAGATAGTTTTCATCGGACCTTAGCCCACAGTTTAAATACAGGGCACAATTCAAATATTACTTTAACATATAGAAAGTAATGATTCTCATAATTGTGTAGCCATATAACAAAGGGTGGGCTGCAAAGCTAAGAGTTGCCTCTTCATGTTTACTGCAAATTTGCATTGTCTATGATTTTTAATAGTTAATAAAATGAGAGAAATGCATAACTTTATGAAGCAATATGCCAAATACACATAGGGCATAATGCATATCCAAGCATGCATCTTCAAACACAGATTCAAATAATGTTGGATTCATTAAATTAGCATATTGCTGTAATAAATTATGAAAGAAAAAGAAAATAGCTGTCAAACACATTAGGGGTAGAATTTGGACCCCAGCATTTCTGATCACAAATACAGAAATATGAACATTCAATGATGATTGGGTGTGTATTAAATGGGTGTGTCTGACTGTTTTGTGAATCCATAAAAATATCAGGCCAATCAAATAGTGTGACATGATTATGGCATACAATGCACATTTTGTAGATTTTAAATATAGTGTGAGCACAGAGAAGAACATTCTGACACTGGGAAGAGCTATAGGAAAGATGCCACCTGGTACTATTGTATAGATTAAAGAGAGAGACAACCCTAAGGGCTGCAGAAGGGAAGGTCTCTGTTCCAGGAGATAATTGTTCCAACTTTTCTGAGTTGTGTGTGCAAAGCTATAGATTTTACTTCTGTATGTTCGGCGTGCCAATCTTTTAAAAATCATATTCTCATTAAATCGTACCCAAAGGAGCTAATAGGTATTTAATACGGAATAAGAGATGAGGGCAAGTTTAAAAAGGAGTAATGTATACTCCCATAAAAATAGTGGAAATTTAAATCCTATGTAACCCCTCGTTTTGAAACAGCACAGGGAGATTCATAAGTGATTTGAAAGAGAAGGAGTATTTATATTTGTCCAGTAGAATCTGAAAACCATTTTCTCAGGTTGGGTGGGTGAGTCAAAATAGTCTGTGGATTATAAATTGAAAAGATGACTTCTCTAATTCAAAATCTGCAGAATGTAAATAGAAGTTATTGTAAGCGTGTTTTAAACTGTACACACAAGTTAGCAGCCGATGTCACTTGATCGACATGCGAAACGTAAGACATGCAACAGTTCTTTGAGTCTATATATTGGTAGTTTGATTGGGGAAGCAAAATTATTTGAATCATTTGTAAATGTGACTTTATGTGTGATTTGGAGACATTTCTGTGATGGCAAAGATGTTGATACACTGACCGACATGCCGTGGAAGTACAAATAGAATGTCTAGTGTTATTCAAAACTTAAGATATATACAGAATTCATCATGGAAATGAATGGATGTGTTTGAGAAATAATGAGATTCATGCAGGCAAGTTAATTTTATATTCAGTAGACAAGATGCTTGTTGTTGTGAAACATTGTGGTGGCTTCCATTGCATTAGGTTTGGGGTCCACCTTTAATTTTTCTATTTAAATAAATTTGAGTTTTGAGCAAACCACCGGTTTTCTTGCCCAGAATTGTGGTGTGGGACTGCATATAAGGGGGCATGATATTGGGGAGCCCACTTAATAAGCAACCCAAATATTAACATATTGGCCCTCATTACGACCCTGGCGGAATTCGGAAAACGATGGCGGAAATGCAATACCGCCATCGAATAGCGCTCGGTGCGACTATGACCCGTCACCGCAAAGAACGATGCCATTAGCGACACCGTAGTGAACGCCAACGCTAACTGCACCAAGCACGCGCGCGCGTGCCATGCCAAACCGTAAACACCACCATGGCGCAACGGTACGCCAATTCCGACCCCAGCGGACATGTACCTAACGCCATCAAGCATGGCGGAATGCACCATTCCGCCATGGTGAGAAGTACGGCATCGCGAATCAACCGTAAACGGCCCCACTGACTGCCCGTACACCGCTCCCTGCCCACAAAGTACAACTCCCCGTAGGTGCAACGAAGCCACAATGCAACCAGTGAAATGCACAAGTCACCCATGCATGCCAACGAACAAATGGACCTCAAGAGGGGCCAATGGGAGCTGCAGGGCACAGATGGCACGAATACAGAAGCCATCCCAATGGACATGACCACAGTCCCCCACCAAGAAACGCACGCAAACACAGGCACCTGTGACCAGCAATATTCAGAAAATCACAACATTCCACCAGTCCACCTGGCTGACCGGCATCTGTCACACAAAACCCAATCCCCCGCCCCTGAGCATGACAACATTCAAACTGTCATATTGGCAGCCCCCATCCCTGACCTCACGGGCTTCGTAGGCAAACGCGCCCAGTACAGGACCACGCAACAAAACTCCGAAGCTGGAACCCAATGCAGATCCCCTCACAATACATCGCTCCCCAAATAGGAATATGCCACATCACTTGCAAAGAAGAACGCTACACGGCCCATATCAGAATAGAATTTTAATGCACATCAATATCACCAAGCCCATACAGCCATCAGGCCATGAACTCCAAAACACATTTCACCATTGTGGGCTGCATCCGCAAGAAATGACCAGCCACTACTCGTGTGACGCCCTGTTCCCTCATGGTACACAGAGCCACATACACGTACGAAAAGGCAACATGGAAGCGCACAGAACCGCAGGGCCGTCCCAATGGGGAGGCACTAGTCCAGCTGAAAGGCCGAAATGTTGCTCCGAGCCACCAGTACTGCGTAAGGGCATGTGGCCCATTGGCGATCGTCCCATAAGATCGTAATGCTGCTCCACTGATTAACACGAAGCAGCAGGTGTCGGGAGTAAAATCCATCTGCAGGAGTGGCATACAGATGGCAGTGGCAAAAGGGGAGGAGATACCTGTCAACCAAAAGAAAAGAAACAGAATAGAATGGCCATCAGAACTACATTCGAACAACTCACTTCAATGATCACACTAGATCCACAGCCATATGCATGCAAGCCCACTCCAAAGGATCATCACCACCCCAAAACCACTTGCGAATCATAACTACCTATATCGAGGTGAAAACACCATCACAAACGAGTGTACCTGTGCATGCGCCTGTGAAAACAGAATCCTTCAGATGGGATTGGTAACGTGCATGGACACAAGTGTCTGAAGGCGCGTCGAGACAGGGAGGGCTCAACAAGGCCAGATAGACGATGGTCCCACTATGGCAGCCCTGCATCACATAGCGCAGGGGGGGCGGACAGATCCCAAGAAGCCCTGTACATGGCAAACACTGTATCAAATCACCTGCCCATGCATCCATTCATCATTCCCTCATCCCGTAATGAAAACGCCTGAATATTTACTCACATAACATTAGAAATATCCATTGAGTCTGTGCGTTATGCAGCCTGCAAAATCCACAGTGCCCCAGCACGTAATTCCAGTCTAGTGAAGTAACATGTATTTGGGAACGTCCTGCCTTATCGTCCACTACGCAATTGCGCATCCCATACTATTCATATCAATCATAGCATTCTCGCCATGGCCCCTGTCCCAAGGACATTGAACAATAGAACGTTATATTTGCAGTCAGACCTGTGGGCATCTCCTCGCCGCTAGCTGAAAACCGAAAGCGCCGCCCTTCGAATTCCTCATTTGCAACATCACGTCGAAGAGGCATCTGTGGCCGTTTGAAAACACTAATTAATCCATCGAGTGCGGCTGTGTGTGAAAATGGCAACTGCCTTCACCCACGAATGGGACGCCCCGCCCGTCGTTGCAACTCGGTACAGTGATGAATGAGGGCCCACCGTTACTCGAGTAGTACGTTCCACTGACCCTTCACAACTCTGTTCGCGACTGCACAGATAGTATGTGAAACAATGGGACCACAACAGAATGAACATATCAACCAATGTTACACGGCCATCGGGTACAAATACAAGATTGCAATAGCAAGATGCCATTCCACGAATTGCAGCGTTGTGCGCGGGACGTGCTCGGCCAAAGGGGAGAGCAGTTTGCACAGGTGGAATGAATCACCACAGGTGGAGGCCATTCAGCCTGGAAACACATAAATTTCACGCCCAGTCTCCTCCCACAACCACTCCGAAATGCTACCGGCAGGACTCGCGATGTTGGCCCTGGGGGACCTGATAGCACTGCAAGTACTCCAACTCCAAGAAGAAGACGAACACCAACTACAACCGGCCGCACGGAGGAGACGCAGGAGGAGGCCAAGGCAGGGCCAGCAAGGGCCGCCAGCACAGCCACTACCACCACGCAGGCAGCCCGCAATCCCACGCCTCCGAGCACATCCGTTCAACCTCACTGATGAGCAGATCCACACCCTCTACCGTTTGGACCGGGACACCATAGCCGCCATTGTGGACATGACACAGGCTGACCTTGTCAGCATGATAGACAGCCCAACCGCCATCCCACCCCTACTGAAGGTGGTGTCTGTACTCCACTTCCTGGCCACAGGCACCTACCAGCACACAGTCGGACAGTTGCATGGCATATCACAGCCACTGTTCTCACGGACACTATTGCAAGTGCTCGATGCCCTCCTGAAGCACGCAGACGACTACATCTCTCTACCACGCTCGGAGCAGGAAATGACCAACACAAAAGTGGGATTCCATGCACTTGGCGGCATACCGGGTTGCATTGGTGCCATCGACTGCACCCATGTGGAATTGGTCGTCCCACATGCCATGGAGGCCCAGTACCACAACCGAAAACAATTTCATTCCCTGAATGTACAAATGGTGTGTGACTCCAACAGGATCATTACACATTGTTGTGCCCGATTCCCTGGATCAACCCATGATTCTATGGTCTTGAGGAACTCTACAATACCACGCTACATGGAGCGACACGCAGGGAACAGATCCTGGCTACTCGGTGAGTCTCATTACATGCATGATAATGTGGGGTATGTGATTCGGCAATGACCTGGCAGGAAGGGGGAGGGGGGTGTGCGTACGTAGCAATGGCATTCCACATCATACGTTTCTCGTCCACATACAGGTGATGCCGGGTATCCACTGAAGAGATGGCTCCTCACACCAGTCCGCAACCCACGGGACCAGCATGAGGAGGACTACAACCATGCCCACTCACGTACCCGTGTAGTCATTGAACAGGCATTCGGCCTACTGAAGACCCGTTTCCGGTGCCTCAGCAGGTCTGGCGGGGCACTCCTGTACCGCCATGAGAAGGTTGCAAAGATGGTGATGGCATGTGTCATGCTCCACAACATGTGCGTACGTAGAAATGTGCCCATGCCCCCTGACGCAGAACTGCAAGCACCTGATGATGGTCATGATGAGGGTGGGGATGTGGCAGCACCTCAAGGAGTCTGCGAGGCACCGGAGGGCCGTGACATTCGTCAGCATCTCATTGATGCATGCTTCTAGCACTCACGCCTGGTGGCTGATACATGGACACGGGATGCGTGGCACTGTGTGTGTCTGGTACATGCACAATATGGACTGTACGCCTATAATGGCCTAGTACACAAAGATCAATGTCCACACATCTCATTGGTTGATCGTGCACTTTTTATGGCATATGTGATATCATGTTGTACACCCTATCGACCCGCCACCCAAGTGAGCCCAACACACCCCCTCCACCCTCCCACCTCCCCCCCGAACACCAGTGTCCAAAGATGCTCATCGTCCGTGGGCAGTCGCTATTGCAAGCCCCCTCTGCGGGTATCAGGGGCACCCCTGCCTGTGGAGCGCAGGTTCCTCCCAGATCTACGTTGGGGGCTGCCCTGGACGGAACTTGCAACGGATGATGTCTCTGCCTGCTCACGTCCATGCATGTCCCTAAGGGTTTGCGAGAGCTCAGTGAGCACACGGCGCACTGCGGCAAGTTCGGCACATACGTCTTTGGACGTCGCATGCAGTTCCCCCCTCAGGCTCTCGGTGCTTCTCTCCATTTGGACTCTCAGGCTCTCGGTGCTACTCTCCATTTGGACTCTCAGGCACTCGGTGCTACTCTCCATTTGTGCCCTTAGTGTCTCTGTACTTCTCGCCATTTCTGCCCTAAGTGTCTCAGTTGATGTTTCTATGTCTGCCTTAGTGCCCCCACATTCATCGGCATGGTCCTTGAGGAGCGTGGCCAGTTGCTGCTGTTGCACGATTAACTGGTCGAGGGACTGTTGCCTCTGCTGGGCCATGGCCATTTGCGGGGGTGTCACAGAGGGGCTGTTGTCCTCATGTTGCCTTGCCACAGGGCTTGTGGGGGATGGCCAGTCGTCGTCTTGTGGGTGCCCCTGCGTGGTATCCTCATGTAGTACGGGATGGAACAGACAGGGGGATTGGGACAGGTCATGGATGGATCTGACTTCGACATCCCCGTCTTCTGTGTCGGAGCATGCTGCCATCAATGGGGTGTCACCTATGGTGCTGCTGCCACCGGAGGCAGTGCCTTCTGTGGCATCCGTTGGGGGGACCTGTGGTGGTGGTGTTGTGGCCATGCTGGCTGCTGGGGTGCCTGTTGATGTTCCCTCCTGTGTGCTGCCACTTGATTTGTGCTGCTGCCGTGTCTTGATGCGTGCAGCTGAGGTGGAGGGTCTTTGGCCGTCGGTCTTGGCCCTCTTTGCAGGTGTGCTGGTAGGGGTGTCCTGGAGCTCGTCGTTTGGATCGGACCCTGTGGTGGAGTAAAGGAGGGCGAGGGTTATTGGTGGGTCTGTGGGAATTGGAATGGCAATGTATCACATGCATTGGGGTGGTACCTGAGGGTGATTTGGGTCGGGGCCTTGGAGGTGCTTCCATTTGTGTGTGGAGTGAGGGTGCAGTTGTTTGGCAGCCTGCAGTTAGGGTGTGCCTGCTGCACGTGTAGTGCGTGTTTTAGGGGTTTTTAATTATTTATGTATTTATTGTGGGTTTTAACGTGCGCTATCAGGCCAATGTGTGTGGACGTTCTCCTGGACATGTGTTTCTGTTGCACTATGGGGACACATGGTGCTTCGAATGGATGGACTTTGTGGATTTAGCATTGTTTCATTAGGCCCACCTACCTGAATCTTCGGATGTCTGCACTCCTTTCTCCATCCCTCCGACTCCCTCTATGCTCTCCATTCCGATGGTGGAGGCACAGATTTCTTCCCAGGGGGTCAGCTTGATTGGTGATTCCGACCCTCCCCCGGTGGCTGTGGCAATGTTGCGGTTGGCAGAGAGTATGCTGCGGACGCGTATCCGCAGGTCGTCCCACCGCTTCCTGCATTGCTGTGGGGTGCGGGGTGCGGTCCCCACCGCACTTACCCGCTGTGCCACCAGAGCCCATATGGCCTTCTTGTTTGCGAGTGCCGTCCTGGTCATTTGCGTGGAGAAGACGACGGCAGCATTCTCCTGGAGGGTCTCTGTTAGCACGGTGAGTTCCTCACGGGAGAAGTGGACCTGCCGCTTGCGGTCGCACGCTTTCTTCGCTACTTTTCCCATTTTTCTTGGTTTCGCTAGGGTGGATGACGGGTTGGGTTGTGTCTCAGGGTGGTGATTTTAGTGGTTGTGTGGTTTTAGTGGTTTTATAGGTGTACGGCGGGTTGTTTCCCGTTCCGGGCCCGTGTTTTAACTTCCGTTTCCGTATATTTCCGGTCACCGTACTTTACGGTAGGCGCACACTGCGGTGTCCGCTGTGATGGGTGGCGGTATTGCACCTAGGGCGCCGTACGGCGGCGGTGTGGGCCATTTTGGGGTCATTTCCGCCATAGCGGACATTGCACTTCCGCCATGCCGTGGTGCTCGTGCCCGACGGGTCGGAATGGGCCGCACTTTGCTCCTTCTTGCAATGGCGGAAACGCTATTTACGCTGTGGCGGTCCGGTCAGTCACTTTCCGCCAGGGTCGTAATGAGGGCCATTGACCAAAACATATCTTACAGTCTGTGAGAAACCAGAGGGTGTCTCACCCGCCAGTCCCCGGGGAACTCTCTCTCAGGTGGCCAGGGCACGGCCAACACCTTTGGATCCAGACCCTGGGGGTGGACCACTGCGGGAGGATCAACTGGGTGGGGGCTATTCGGGGAGTGACGGTGTGGCAGCTGAGGGTGAGACGCGGAATTCCCCTCTTTTTGTACATCCAACCCCTCCTATTTTTTAGGTTCCGATGTCCCAACTCGCCCCCATTCTGCACAAACATTAGGCAGAGGAAGAGGGTGACTGAGAGTAACAAGATTAACTCTTATACATTGTACTGGACATGTCCCACTAATTGGGTCAGGCAAAGTCAGGCACTTGACTTCAAGTGCATACACCTGATTCCAATTAGCTCTCCTCACACGGAAAAAAGGTGGACCCTAAAGACACACTCTTAGCAAAGTGGAGCATGAGTACTAGCAGAACTTCCGGGGAGAAGGTGAACCTGCTGTAGCAGAGTGACAGACCAAGGGTTTAGAGTACAGAGCCGAAAACCCCAAGAGTTTTCTTCAAGAGGTCTTTGCCTCCACAAGGCCACACAAGACACGTGGAGAAGGCCAGATCCCAATTTCGAAGACTGCATTGTCTTTCAAGGATGCCAGTGACTCTCCTGGGTGAACGACAGAGTTGGGGTGGTGAGGCCAAGCCTGTGGTACTAACCTTGACTCGTGAATTGGAAATCAAAAAAGCGAGAAAGAACTGCGCACAGCCGGTTAGTTGGCAAGCAACCTGTGAGACCGGTGTGTGCTAAGAAAGATTGAAATTTGCAACAAACTATCGCAAGTTAAGGCTGCACATGTGTGAATGAGACGCAAGGAAAGGCAGACCAGTGAATGAACTTTAAAGCAAAAACAGCAGTGGAATCCGCAATACTGAGTAACGGAGTGGTCCGACGAAAAAGAGTAGCCCACTCGAAATTCTCATTGAAACTTGCATTGTTTGAGGTGATTAAAGTAAATGAACTGTAAAAGTGAAAGTCAATGAAGTTAACCCTGAGAGAAGGGGAGAGGAAAAGCGGTCCTGTGGTGGTCTGTAAAGGAAACCCTGCACATTTCAAAAGTCTTCGACACCCAAAAAGCAGTCTGAGCCCAACTCTGGGAGACCTGAAGTGCAAAAAGCTTGGGGAAGACAGCCCCAGCAAGTTTTGTTGAACTGTGAAAGGTCTGAACCTGGCAGAGGGGGACCAAAGTTAAATTGTGCAAGGTCTGAGCCCAGCAAAGGATGCCAACATTGAACTTTTGTTGTCTTTTTGAAGAGGTCTGAGCCCGACAGAGGGGGACCGGTGTGAACGTTTTGTTTTGTTATTTGGGGAAGACTGGAACAAGAGCCTTTAAAATGGAAGGCCAGGTGGGCCTTGATCCACGTTCTGAACTGTTTCAGTGTTAAAACCTGAGCTAGCGTGTGTCATCATTGCCTATAGAAACTTGCTTATTACTTGCTGTCTAAACTTGGGGAGGAGAGCTGATTCAGCCACATTTATCCTTTGTCGAACACCGATTTTCCTTTTATATACATACCTCCTTTACATATCTTTTTGTACAAGAGATATGGCAGACATTAAGTTTTGTTTGCAAAGGTCATTTTGATTTGACAGACACAACTAAGACTGTTTTCTTTATTATTTGATGGTCAAGACGACTCCCATCCTCGTTATAAGGCAAAGTAGGAGTTTTTCCAAGCCCTGCAAAGTTAATAAAGGTATTACAAATTGTATTTTTTGTGTCAGTGTCATACTTGTAATACTGTGCCTCGCCTACAAGTCCTACTCAGCCCACACTACTATTAAATCAACTGTGATCCCAATCAACTGGCATTCACTCAAGGAATTACTCCTTGCCACCTTAATGGACTCAGGCAGGCTATACTCTACAAGAGAATCACAGAAGAAGTTCCAAACTTCAGTAGTACTGTGGTACTGTTAAGACGGATTTCTGAACTCTGTCCTGGTGGCGCAGAAGTTCAGAAGGCCAACCTAATTACTTGGAACAGGGTAACCTCTGGACAAGCCAGACCAATCAAGGTAGCGATCGCGGCGGTCAAGACTAGGTCTCAAGAGGGGTGAGGGTGACTGAAAGCCCGCAATGAGCACATAAAGCAAGAGCGCTTACAAACTACTCCAAACAGTTGTTTATATCAAAAATAGATACACATTTATTATAAGGCCTTGAAACTAATAACCACAGTAAAAGCAGCAATATACAACGATATTAAACCAACACATACACTATCCACCCAATATATATACAGAATACACAGTTTCACAGCATTAGCAGCACGAAATATGTTATCCACCTGCAGGGGAAGGAAAACAGGCAGTGCGAACCAATGCGTGTGATATGTCCGCCTTCTGAGGCCCCTAACTGGATGGTAGTCCAATCCCTACGAAGAGTGGAGCCTAGCGCTCAAAAGTACCTGCACACGCCGGTGCCAATGGGCAGAAGGTGAAGCTCTTCGGAGGACGTTGGACAGCTCTGTAGGGTGCCCTAATGAAGGAGAACACGGTCCGCGACTCTAGCGCAGCCTCCACTGTGAGGCAGAAGCAGGGCGCGAGTACGGACAAGGGGTGCTGTATTTACAGCGGGGAAAAGCAAGGGGCACTGCAGGAGGGCGACCAGATCCTAGCTAATCTACTCACCGGTCCCCGAAGCAAGCAGGCCCGAGCTTCTCCTCGATGGATGCAGCTTCTGGCAGGTTCTGAAGAGCAGGGAACGTCTCGTCGTCGTGCAGAGTAAAAAGACGTCCCGATCGAAGAAACAAGCACAGTTTTGTCGCCACAGCAGGGCAACGGAACGGCCGGGTGTATTCAAGCCAAACGAGCACTGCTCACCTCTAGCTTAGGGTTGCTAAGCAAACGAAGCGTGTGAGCGTGCCCCGGACTCAGAATACCACCCAACCTGTCGGCGATTACAGAGCAGGACTCCTTAGTAAGCTGGTCAGTCAACTGGATGGCCCAGAGACACTTCCGAAGGCTTACGGCAGGAGTTGATGAAGGTGCCGGGAATAGCTGGTCCTGCTATTCCAATAGGTCGAAGCGCCAGTACAGGCCTTCTTGTTCGATCTTAGGTGGAAAGGGCTTCACCGGACGACAGCAATGAGGAGCAGAAGTTCTTCAGGGGGTCACCAGCGATTCCTCGGTCCAGCCTCGTGTTCGCAGGATACTTGGCTCCTGTATCCCTGGGTTCGTAAGAACTCAGGAGATCGACATGGCAGTGGTGTTTCCAGCTCCCTCTTATCCACGGTTCCCTTCGCGCCAAAACGGAGGGGAGCCAATGGGAGATCCGCTCATCAACACACATACCATACGTGGACCAATCACGGACCACAGTGGTCCCAGGCATTCACACCACCCTAGACTCTCTGGCACCCAGGATGTGTATTGGGACCAGACAGCCCAGCCCACATCCTGGGGGCACTCAAACGACATGTAGAAGCCCGCGAAAGCAACCGTGTTTCGCGGGAAACTACATGCCCAAATAAGGAAGGCCCCGGGTCGCCTGACCCGGGGGAAGGTAAAGGGAGCAAGACGGACAGTGGACGAGACAAAGGAGCCTCGTGGTCCGGCCATTTTGGGTAGCCGGGCCACCCTTTTGTGTTCGCGGCAAAAAGGTGCTCAGAACGGCAAAAGGAGCTCAAAATAAACCAAATGATCGCTGCCACCAGCCCAGTCCCTGAATGACTTGCACCGATCCAAAAACCATCCTACAAGAGTGTCTAGGGTCTGTAGAAGGCTAGAGACCCAAGAGAGCTGTAACTTAGCTTACAGTGCCCTCTTGTGTCGTGTTGCTCTAAAATGGCGACACGATAAAAGAAACTACGGGAAACAGCGTTCCCCGGTACTGACTGTCTTAAGGGCATGTCAGTTTCCCCGTAAGAAAGGAGCGAAAGCCCAGAGGAGTACGGCAGAAGGCTGCACTTCTCTGGCAAAGTCAAGAAAACAGGTTGAAAACAATAGCAAAAAGTTTAGGGGTTGCCACATGGAAGGAAAGTTCCCTACAATAACGAAATCTTTCCTAACACTCGCCCCTCCCAGACTATGGACAGGGGGAACTAATCCACCCCTGGATGAGTCTCTTGTTCAGGTCGGTAAAACATTCTGGACAACCCATCAGCATTGCTATGTTGGACACCTGGCCTATGCTCAATAGTGAAGTCGAAGCCTTGTAGACTTATGGACCACCTAAGCAACTTTGGATTCTCCCCCTTCATGTTCATTAGCCACTTTAACGGCTTATGGTCAGTCTGCACAGTGAAGTGGGTCCCATAGAGGTAGGGCCGCAGCTTCCTTAGGGCCCACACAACAGAGAAACATTCTTTCTCTACCGTGGACCATCTGAGCTCTCTGTCCTTAAGCTGGCGACTAATAAAACCGATAGGGTGTTCCTTACCCTTCTCATCTACTTGTGATAGTACAGCTCCTATCCCAGTGTCAGAGGCATCCGTCTGCACGATAAAAGGTCTTTGATAATCAGGGGCCCTGAGCACAGGGGCCTGGCACAAGGAGTCTTTCAAGCCATTGAAGGCCTTCTCACACTCGTCAGTCCAAGTTACCTTCTTGGGTTTCTTCGGAGTTGTGAGGGCAGTCAGAGGAGCAGCTATGGTACCATAGTCTGCTACAAAATTGCGATAATACCCCGTGAGTCCTAAGAAGGCTCTCACTTGGGTTTGCGTAGTGGGGGTAGGCCAGTCTTGTACTGCTTGTACTTTACTGGGGAGAGGCTGTATCCTTCCTCCACCTACTTCATGCCCAAGGTAAACCACTGAGCCTTGTCCAATCTGGCATTTACTCGCCTTTATGGTCAAGTGGGCTTTCTGAAGAGCCTGGAGCACAATCCCGAGGTGTTTCACATGGTCTTCCCAGGTGGCACTGAAAACTGCTATATCGTCCAGATATGCAAGACAGAATTCGTCCAACCCATTCAACACATGATTCACAAGCCTCTGGAAAGTGGCAGGTGCATTCTTCAATCCGAACGGCATTACCCGGAATTGGTAAAGCCCGTCGGGAGTTGAAAATGCTGTCTTCTCCTTGGCATGTTCTGCTAAAGCTATTTGCCAATAGCCCGCAGTCAGGTCAAACGTGCTGAGGTACTTGGAGGCACCCAAGGTATCCACCAGCTCGTCAGTTCGAGGCAAGGGGTGAGCGTCTGTCTTGGTGACAGCATTCAGAGCCCTGTAATCCACGCAGAACCTCAATTCAGAAGTGCCTGCCTTTGGAACCAATACCACAGGACTGGACCAAGGACTACTAGAGGGTTCAATCACCCCAAGGTCTAACATCTTGTTGACCTCGGTCTTAATATAAGACCGTACTTTATCCGACATCCTGTATCCCCTACTTTTGGTAGGTACACTGTCTCCTGTGTCAATGTTATGTTTGCACCAAGGTGTCAAACCAGGTGACTGTGAAAACAGGGGGGAAAACTGCCTAAGCAAACTCTTCACCTCAGCCTGCTGATCAGAAGTCAGGTGAGGGGCCACTCGGACACCCTCAACGGAGCTATCTGAAGGACCGCTTTGGAACAGGTCGGGAAGAGGTTCTGACTCCTCTTCCTCAACGTCTGACGCCAGTAGCAGTGCTGCGATTTCGACTCTTGGGACGAAAGCCTTCAGCCTATTTACGTGGAACACTTTTGGAGCCTGTCCAGGCCTTCCAAGGTCCACTAAATAGTTCACCTCACCCAGGGGCTCCACCACTGTGTAAGGGCCTGACCATTTGTCCTGTAAAGCGCGAGGCCTTATAGGGTTCATGATCAGGACTTGCTGACCAGGGGTAAAGTGAATTAAGGAAGCTTTCTGGTCGTACCAATGTTTCACCAGCGCTTGTCCTGCCTTCAACTTTTCACTAGCCAAGCCCATCAGGAGTACCATCCGTTTTCTGAGCCCTAGCACATAGTCAACTACATTGGTAGTAACAGGGGGAGTGGGCATCTCCCATCCCTCTTTGACGATGGCTAAGGGTCCCCGTACATGATGACCGAACAGAAGTTCGAAGGGGCTGAAGCCAACACCCTCCTGTGGTACCTCTCTGTAGGCAAACAGCAAGCATGGTAAAAGAAGATCCCATTTTCTTCTCTGGGGCTCCTCCAGAGCCCCAATCATGCTCTTTAACGTTCTGTTGAAACGTTCCACCAGACCATTGGTCTGGGGGTGATATGCAGAAGAGAACTTGTAGGTGACCCCACATTCTTTCCACATAGCCTGCATATACTTCGACATAAAGTTGCTGCCACGATCTGACACAACTTCTTTAGGGAAGCCAACCCTAGTAAATATGCCGAGTAAAGCTTTTGCAACTGACTTGGCAGTTACAGTCTTTAATGGGATGGCCTCAGGATACCTGGTTGCATGGTCGACCAGCACCAGGATAAACCTATTGCCTGAGGATGTTTGCGGGTCAAGGGGACCAACGATGTCGATCCCTACCCTTTCAAATGGTACCCCCACAACTGGGAGCGGTACCAACGGAGCTTGGATTGTCGCGCCAACCTTACCAGACAACTGGCAGGAGGCACAACTCCTGCAGTGACTTTCTACTTGCACCCCCATCTTGGGCCAGTAGAAGTGCATAGATAACCTTTGCTTGGTCCTCTTCATTCCAAGGTGACCAGCAAGGGGAACTTCATGCGCCAACTGCAGGAGGAAGGGTCTAACAGCAAGGGGAACCACCAACCTCCTATGGTCTCCTTCTGTAGACTCTGTGGGCTCACTGTACAGGAGTCCACCTTCCCAATAAATCCGATGCTTCCCAGGAGGTTCACCCTCAAGCTGGGAGCAGGCCTGTCTCCTTAGGCCTTCCAGAGATGGGCACTCACGTTGGCCCTTACTGAAGTCGTCCCTATCAGGACCTCCTTCAACTAACAAGTCTTTTAGTTCAGGATGGTCGTTGGGGTCGAACACTTCAGGCATCGCCACCTCCTCGTCAGGCTCGGGCGATTGACCAACTCCCTCCACCGCAGTGGTAGGCGAGCTCGGGGGAATATTCTCTTTCCCCCGTCGGGACTTGTTGACTCCTTTCGCCTTGGGTTTCCCCTTCGGCTGGGGCGGCGTATTGGACTTGGCCAATGCTGCCCGTGCTTGAGACCGTGTGTAGGGTCTTTCGGCAGTGTCTCCTACGAGCCCTAGAGCTCTGAGATCATTGCCCAACAAGACCTTTCCCGGGACGTTTCTCTGAATGCTCACTGGAATCCTAACTGCTGTACCATTTAAAGTTAGATTAACAGGGATCACGGGAAACATACGGAGGGGGCCGTCAGCCAACTTAGTGGGCATCAGAGGAGCTCTGGCAACTTCCTCTGAGTCTACCAAGGTAGAATCCACTACAGTTCGACTGCACCCACTATCCCTAAGAGCTGGAGTATCCACTCCATTGATCAGCACACTGTCTTTAAAGTAGTGCTTGGTATTATCCGGAATCCTAGCATACGCCTCTGCGACTTTAGGCTCCCAGGAACCCAGGGACACTAAAACTACCTCAGCCTCTATTCCGCTGGGAAATGAGTCTGAGGAGAAGGATGCTCCTGTAATCTCTTCTTCCTCGTAGGAGGAGAAGGCCAGATTAGCGGAGTGGACCCCCAAAGGTTTAACCTTACACCGGGGATCCCCCTTCACATGGTCAGTTGCTCCACAAGAAAAACAAGCCCCATTGGGTCTGTTTACGTAGGGAGGCTTATTATAACCAGAGTTCTGTTTCGGAGGCGAACCTCCGCTACCCTGTGAGTTCTCGTATGGCTTACCCTTATTTTTCTTTTTGTGGCCCTTATGGGAAGAAGATTTAGCAGATTCCCCACCCTCCATATCTTTGGACTTTTTCCCTTCCTCCTGCTTACCAGGATGAGTTTTGTCCTTATGGGACACTCGATGTGACACCCATAAGTCTGCTGCAATGGCCAGCTTCTTAGGATCTATCTCCTTCGAATCGGCCAAATGCTGCTTAAGCTCCGGGGAAGAAGAAGCAAAAATGTGTTCCAGCATGACCAGATTGATCATGCCTTCGAAGGTAGAAACCTTATAACCTTCAACCCAGCCAGTTAAGTTTTTCAGGGACTCAGCTACATACGACACCCAAGTACCACCTTCCTTTTTCTTATACTCTCTAAACCTTTTCAAATATTGGGTCGGAGTCTTCCCAAACTTTAAAATGAGAGTCTGCGTCAACATTGCAAAATCAGCGCGCTCAGCCTTCGACATTTCCATAATGGCACTGCAACCAGAATGGGGCAGTCTGCTGAGTAACCATGCAATCTTATCCGCATTATCAACCTCTTGAACCTCGCATGCATACTCAAACGCATTCAACCAGTCCATAATGTCATTTCGTTCCTCATACACACTGAGCAGATCTTTTGGAAACCGTGGATGAGAGGAAGCCCCAGAACCATGTCCAGGACCCTTGGACCCATTTGCGAACTGAAGCTTGGCCAGTTCCAACTGGTGATCCCTGTCTTTTTGTTTTTCTGCCTGGTCGATTTTCAGTTTGGCTATGCTGAATTCAAGCTCCTGCTGCCTAAACCGCAGCTCTTGCTTCTTGAATTCAAGCATAGCCTCCCCATCAACACTGGCAGAGGAAACGTTAGACATTACATCCTCCCTGTCCTCGTGGTCGTGATGGATCAGTGCAGCGGCAGAACCGTCGGTTCTGCCAGTGAGAGCAGCCCCACCACCTTCTGCACTGTCCTCGGAAGTTATAGCGTCAAGCTGCGCTTCTTGCCACGCCACGATTCTCTGGATCATTTCCAATTTAGTGCCTTGAGAGGAAACCCCTCTCTCCGCACACATCTTCTTCAATGTTTCAGATTTCGAAGCATTTAAGGTTAATAAAGTATTCGTTTCCATACTGTTGATAGGACTATGGCCTTTTTAACGTTATATTCAATACTTTACTGCGTGTCCTGGTTGGAATAACCTGAAAACGCCTTAGCTCGTGCGCAACACTGGATACCTTCAGTCGTATCCCACCGCTGTACACCAATTTGTTAAGACGGATTTCTGAACTCTGTCCTGGTGGCGCAGAAGTTCAGAAGGCCAACCTAATTACTTGGAACAGGGTAACCTCTGGACAAGCCAGACCAATCAAGGTAGCGATCGCGGCGGTCAAGACTAGGTCTCAAGAGGGGTGAGGGTGACTGAAAGCCCGCAATGAGCACATAAAGCAAGAGCGCTTACAAACTACTCCAAACAGTTGTTTATATCAAAAATAGATACACATTTATTATAAGGCCTTGAAACTAATAACCACAGTAAAAGCAGCAATATACAACGATATTAAACCAACACATACACTATCCACCCAATATATATACAGAATACACAGTTTCACAGCATTAGCAGCACGAAATATGTTATCCACCTGCAGGGGAAGGAAAACAGGCAGTGCGAACCAATGCGTGTGATATGTCCGCCTTCTGAGGCCCCTAACTGGATGGTAGTCCAATCCCTACGAAGAGTGGAGCCTAGCGCTCAAAAGTACCTGCACACGCCGGTGCCAATGGGCAGAAGGTGAAGCTCTTCGGAGGACGTTGGACAGCTCTGTAGGGTGCCCTAATGAAGGAGAACACGGTCCGCGACTCTAGCGCAGCCTCCACTGTGAGGCAGAAGCAGGGCGCGAGTACGGACAAGGGGTGCTGTATTTACAGCGGGGAAAAGCAAGGGGCACTGCAGGAGGGCGACCAGATCCTAGCTAATCTACTCACCGGTCCCCGAAGCAAGCAGGCCCGAGCTTCTCCTCGATGGATGCAGCTTCTGGCAGGTTCTGAAGAGCAGGGAACGTCTCGTCGTCGTGCAGAGTAAAAAGACGTCCCGATCGAAGAAACAAGCACAGTTTTGTCGCCACAGCAGGGCAACGGAACGGCCGGGTGTATTCAAGCCAAACGAGCACTGCTCACCTCTAGCTTAGGGTTGCTAAGCAAACGAAGCGTGTGAGCGTGCCCCGGACTCAGAATACCACCCAACCTGTCGGCGATTACAGAGCAGGACTCCTTAGTAAGCTGGTCAGTCAACTGGATGGCCCAGAGACACTTCCGAAGGCTTACGGCAGGAGTTGATGAAGGTGCCGGGAATAGCTGGTCCTGCTATTCCAATAGGTCGAAGCGCCAGTACAGGCCTTCTTGTTCGATCTTAGGTGGAAAGGGCTTCACCGGACGACAGCAATGAGGAGCAGAAGTTCTTCAGGGGGTCACCAGCGATTCCTCGGTCCAGCCTCGTGTTCGCAGGATACTTGGCTCCTGTATCCCTGGGTTCGTAAGAACTCAGGAGATCGACATGGCAGTGGTGTTTCCAGCTCCCTCTTATCCACGGTTCCCTTCGTGCCAAAACGGAGGGGAGCCAATGGGAGATCCGCTCATCAACACACATACCATACGTGGACCAATCACGGACCACAGTGGTCCCAGGCATTCACACCACCCTAGACTCTCTGGCACCCAGGATGTGTATTGGGACCAGACAGCCCAGCCCACATCCTGGGGGCACTCAAACGACATGTAGAAGCCCGCGAAAGCAACCGTGTTTCGCGGGAAACTACATGCCCAAATAAGGAAGGCCCCGGGTCGCCTGACCCGGGGGAAGGTAAAGGGAGCAAGACGGACAGTGGACGAGACAAAGGAGCCTCGTGGTCCGGCCATTTTGGGTAGCCGGGCCACCCTTTTGTGTTCGCGGCAAAAAGGTGCTCAGAACGGCAAAAGGAGCTCAAAATAAACCAAATGATCGCTGCCACCAGCCCAGTCCCTGAATGACTTGCACCGATCCAAAAACCATCCTACAAGAGTGTCTAGGGTCTGTAGAAGGCTAGAGACCCAAGAGAGCTGTAACTTAGCTTACAGTGCCCTCTTGTGTCGTGTTGCTCTAAAATGGCGACACGATAAAAGAAACTACGGGAAACAGCGTTCCCCGGTACTGACTGTCTTAAGGGCATGTCAGTTTCCCCGTAAGAAAGGAGCGAAAGCCCAGAGGAGTACGGCAGAAGGCTGCACTTCTCTGGCAAAGTCAAGAAAACAGGTTGAAAACAATAGCAAAAAGTTTAGGGGTTGCCACATGGAAGGAAAGTTCCCTACAATAACGAAATCTTTCCTAACAGGTACTAAATAAAAGAAGGCCCAACCAAAGTTCTATGAAAATGGGATAGTTTGATTACACTAACTATATAAACACACTCATCAAAACAAACACTATACTCCACCCTAAGAAGACACAGAATATGTCTGTTCAATGAAGATGTCTTTTAAAAAAGCTAAGGGGTGGTGTCTTCCGGGTCACTTTAGCTCCTTACGGCTGGTCAAGGGGACAGCACGACTTCAAATACATTTAGAGGCTTGTTTTTGGGTGCAACAACACTGTTCTAGGTGTAAAGTGGCTTCAGATATGTTCAGTCAGCATCAAGACATTTTACACAGTTTTTCCCAATGGATTGTGGACACTGAGACAGTTCAGTTGGCTTGAGACTATCCAGTAATGTGATGCAGTCCTGGAGCATTGATCAGCTAGAATCAGGTGAAGAAACCAACCAGGCAATGGGTTGAGTCAGCATCTTGGATTGGTTGAGATAGCATGAAGAGGTCTAGTGATGTGATGCGGTCCTTCAGTGGCAATCGACTCAAAACAAAGGAGCGCATTTAGGCGATGTGTGGAGTCAGCAGCACAACAGCTCGGCAGTGGACACTTCACAGCCTTTCCTTAGAAGCACTGCAACTCTCCATGCCCCTTAGGAACAGTTACTGTCTTCCTGGAAGGTGACAAACCTTTCCTGGGAAGACAACAGCTTTTGATGGGGATGATCCCATATGGTTTGTTTTGGGTGAAACTCAGTCCCAGACAGTGAATACACAGGAGCTCCTGACCGGAAAGGGCCAATTAACCAGTAAGTAGTCATGTATTATAAGTTATACAATAACTCTTACCATGCATAAAATTGATATTGCATGTCATCTCGGAGCTCCTTATAAAGGAACTGCATCTTTGGCTTTGTTGCTCTATTTGGTCACAATCTCCTAGTGCCCTGCCATATCCTTATGATTTATGGTATAGGGTCCACTTTAACCTGGATGGGAATAAACATTTGATAAGCAATCATGGGTCAGGCATAATATGAAGTCCTGACCTTGTTAATGGGCAGAAACAAGGTATTGCATGTCAGTCATTTGCAAAGATCATTGTGTCTGCTTCGCCTGGGATCAACCTTGTAGCTTACATCTGTGCATACAGGTGTTAAACCCTGTGTTGATGTATTTTATTCATGAAGTGCCAAACATTCCATAATCACTTTATAGTAATATAAGAGACTTAAAATGATCAAGAGCAGAAGGTTGAAACACATAAGCGGCAAGCTGCACAACAGCAGGAGAGACAGCGGACAAGGCTAGGATGAGAAACACTCTACCCATGATAGACAGCATTTCAGGGTAGACAGCATACACAGTATCTCAATCTACAGTGCATCCACAATAGCCAGCATATAATAATGCATGAGGAGAATGTCTAGAGTCGGAGGCCCTGATTCACAGAGTGTTTTCCAATGGGGTCTTGCCATTATAACACGCTTCTGTGAATTAGGAACAGAAAAGCTATTACATATGCCAGACCCTCGCTCTTCTTCCTCTGTTTCAGTTTCACCTTCGCTGGGAGTGGTGCTGGTGCATGAGGGATGGCTTGGTAATATCCATTGCATCCTTGGCCCAGGCTCTGTGGAAACTCATAGTGAATGATTTTACAGTAGTACGGTATCTAAAACTATGGATTTCACATGCAGGCAATTTGTGATAGGGCAGAATATGGACAGTATAAAGCAGCAGACTGGTCAAGACAAGGCTTGAACGTTGGCCACTAAAGGTTAACCATTTGATTATGTCTGATGGTAGTGCGATATCTTGTACCACCGACATGTACCCCATTTCCATCTAACATAAGGAAGCATGCTCTTGCTACAGTGTTCAGGCTCAATAAAAGGGCCATCCAGCTTACTCTGATTAAGAATACCAAATCATATTCAATTATCAGGGCTGACAGGGCTGACAACTCTGCACAGGAGGAGAAGCTGGGCACCAACCTTAGTATGCACCTGGAACAGCTGGATATGCCATACACTAATCAAGGGGCAGCACACAAGCACCCTGCTGGAGTTCTCTACCAACGTGAGCTAACAAAAGGGAAATGCCCCCATAGAAAAGGTCCAGATGGATTTATCTGAAATCAGAAATGGAAAAGCACACCCTCCTCAACATACAAAAACGTAATGGCGCCTGGAAAGCAGGTTCGCTGCTTCTTGAAATGCTCTCGTAATGAAAGTGCAACCCCTTTCCCTTTTGCCTAAAACCTTATCCAAAAAATCTTTTAAGAAAATCACAGCTGCTATTTATCTCACTAAAATGTTTATATTTCACTTCATAAAATTCCATATCTCTAGACGATGACATTCATGAAGCATATAGGGCAGTGGCTTCAACCCCATAATTATCAGGGGGTTGACAGTATCTGCTGAGGGTTTTTATGATAGTCCCCTTCTCCTTGGGGGAAGTTTCAGGGCAGGTAACTTGAATAACTGTTTTTTCTTGGTAGCTTGCAAACTCAGCCTATGTGTTTTAATCTTTATTTTCTCATTCTGAGTCTTGAATTAAAATCTGTGGAATAAAAATAGCCTATGGGGGTCATTACGACACTTGCGGTAAGGGATTACCGATACCGGTAAGGGCATCGGTACCAGTAATCCCTTACCGCCCTATTACGAGGTCCCTTTGCGGGTCCTCCCTTAACGCCTGGTTTTACCAGGTGTTAAGGACGGGACCTGCAAAGGGACTTTGGAGGAAATAACGGTACCACAATTTGCGGTACCATTATTACCGCCTTCCCCATTCCAATTGAGCCCTCTGGGGGCTCAAATGGGAATGGGGAAGAGCCCTGGTGAATGGGGAATTACCGCCCCCGCCAACCTTGGAATGGGGCGGTAATACCTCCATTCATCAGGGCGGAGTCGGTATGGGTTTGGAGGCAGTCATGGGGCTAATAGCGCCATGGTTACCTCCAAACTCGTAGTGACCCCCTATGTGTCTATTTATCACCAGCCACACACCTCTTCAACATTGCTGGGTAATGGCAGGCTTTCCTTTAACAGTTTACCTTTTAAATGGGCATGTTCCTCCTTCAGTTTTGCCAAAGTCCATTTTACACGTGTTGAAAACTGCTAGCATTTCTTTCATTAAATTCGGTTTGGCAGCCCCATCTGCCTTTGCAATACTGCCTTGCAGCCAAAGTCATTTTCCTGGAAGCATGAGTTTTATCTGAACACTGATACATGAAAGTGACCAGGCTCCGATAGTTGAAGTTCTTTTGAAGACAGCTGGTGTTTGATACATTGTGGAGAAATATGTGTGCTTTCCCGTGCGAGTAAAATAAAGATCTTGTTGATTTCTTTTCAAGCTGAAATGACTGGGCCTGTCATTCAGGAACTAGGCCTAATTTTGATAATGCACAATGACTTCTCCTGGGCATTGCAGGACCTTTTCAATTACAGCAGTTTCATAGTAAATGGATGGATTTAGCCTCAAAACACAATTTTTAAAGGGTGAAAAAAGGTTTCATTCTGAAAAGGAATTTTTGGGTTTTCAGCAAGGCAATGCTGTCCATTTACTTAATTCCATGTTAAATGATGCAGAGCACACTGGCACATTCCTGCAGCATGTACTCTGTTCCACCCCACCTGAAATGTGTGTGTGGCAGGGTGATGGAGCCAATTTTTTTTTTGTTGATTGTTGTTGTAAAAACGCAATTTTGAGATCCTGATGTGCACAGGACCCAGTGCAGCCATTTTGCTGTTTCTTGCACCAATGCAGCAAAATGATGGGGTAAA
Source organism: Ambystoma mexicanum (assembly GCF_040938575.1). Classification (NCBI taxonomy): domain Eukaryota; kingdom Metazoa; phylum Chordata; class Amphibia; order Caudata; family Ambystomatidae; genus Ambystoma; species Ambystoma mexicanum. The sequence continues at coordinate 231,856,519 of NC_090940.1, read as the reverse complement.
GCACAGCTGAGTGGGTTAATATATCCCACAAGGTGTCATTGCGTTGTATTTTCAATCGTTGCACACACAGCCTGGATAAACAAGAGAGTATGTTTTCAATGCATTAGCATTACTGAAATAGACATTTTTCTCTTGAAATGACATTTATTTACTGATGCCAAAAAGCACTTCTAGGACTCAGTTAATTTACTAATCTAACTACAATCCTAGGAAATGTAAGGGAAGTGTGGTCTGGTAATTAAAACAGCATCCATTTCACTGATATCACTGGATACCTTAATATTCAATGGTCGAAAGTGAAGCTGACCACACATCTAAATAAGTATGGTTGTTTTGCCTTATACAAATAATTATTAATTCCCTAATGTCAGTATCACCATAGTTGTTGAATCTTAAAAGGCAAGCATTGTCAACAGTGATCCCGCTTTCATGGTGAGCAGGCTCCGCATTAGTTTAACAGAGGTTCAGATCAAAGTCTAATGAGATTATATGGGCCGTATATGACATTAAACGCCTTGGGCATGAACGTAACAACATGCATTCATAATGGGACCGTGTTGCAAAATAGCGTATTGAGAAAGCTTTCCTGGCAGGTGTCAATCACAGAGATATTTTATCCCCATCACTTCTAGCAGAGAGTGAGTCATCCTGGGTGGATATCAATCTATCAATGAGCCATGAAGCAACACCAGATATTTTTAGACAGAAATATCTGCATTTAATCATTAATCTTCATACATTGACTATCACTAACACAAGGAATGCTGTATAGGTGTGAAAGCCAAAGGTTTTAAGGGCACACTCCTTCCAGCAGGTTGGTATAGACTGTCAGCGTCCTCTCACGCTCATTTCCATTGACATGTTGAGTTTTGTAGGGTTTTGCAGTGCACCTCCTTCTTCCCCCTTTGCTGTTATAAGAGTGGAGCACCTGCAGATGGCACTAGCTACATATAAGGTCATTCAGCAATCATTCATTCCTGTGTGTGCTGGTCTAGTGGCATGCAACCGTGCGCAGTGCCAACAACAGCGTATGCTGGTGGCAGGTGCACAATTTGAAGCAGAACTGTGCCTTTTGGAAAAACGTCTGCACATCCTAAGTCAGAGAAGGCCAGTTCATCTTAGCAAGTGTTCCACCAATCTTATAAGATCCTCTCCATTTGACTGTAGAGAAATTTATTTGAGTAATTACTTGAAGGCTCTTGTTCACACGATCACCTACACAGTACCTACACTGCACCACCACAGATCTTTACAAGTGTGGCCCATAATCAAGGAGAAAGTAAAGCTTTGGGTATGCAAATTCTTACTGAGGAACACACACTTTATAACAGCAATGATGGCATATATTGTAATAATCTAATGGCAGTGTTAATTGCAACATATCTTTGTCAGCCTGGGGCCAATCGCTCTTCATGAGTTTCAACCGCAACAGACACATTTTGCTCTGTTGCTTAGTTTTCGAGAAACTGTGTCCAGCTCAGTTCACTTGTTTCCACTGTAAGACACATTTCTTGTACATTCTTGCAATATTTGTTTGGGCGCAGTACAGGCATATTCCATACTTGATCCATACAAAATCAGTGTTGTGGCATTCAAATGAGTCCATACAGAGCTGTTCATAAAATGTACAAGATCAAAGCCAAGAACACTGTTCTGCAGACTGCTTAGTCTTAACAACCCTGAACACCACCAAATATCTTTTCAAGAGGACCACCATTACCTTGGTGGTACCAATTCCTTTTCCCACCTCATCAAACCATCATTATGGCTAGGCAACTTTCTACAATTTATTTTCTCCACAAAAATCAGCAACATTCAGTAAAGGATCATGAAGGTCAACCGTGATCTAGAAATTAATGACGTCATTCCACCTTTCAAATGATAACCTCCATCTCACATTCCATTGTCCTTCACGCCCCTTAAGAGGTTTTCACTAGACCATTTAATTCTTCTAAACCAATGGGAACTCCTAGAGATCTTTGTTGACCTACAATTATCAAACTTCCCATCCAATCATCCACAAAAACCTCTGAAGATTGATCAACAGTTCCCTCCTCACAGGAAGTGTTCCAAAACAACTCAAACATGCATTATTCCACCCCGTTCTGTAGCTAAATACAACATATCCCTCAATCTGTCAGTCCTAGGAAAAATAAACCCAATCTCTTAGTTCCAATTCCCAGCCAGGTTACTGGAGATATATTTAACCACATAGATACCACCTTCGGTCAAAGTTAACAAACGTCTTCACCACCAACAAGCTGGCTTCTATTCTGACATAGGTATGGAATATGTCCTTTGTGCGCAAACTAAAGACATGAGAAGTCTATCCAGCACAACACATGCCCACGCCTTAGTCCTACTTCACCTCTATGCCACTTTTGCCATAATTGTACATTCCCTACTTCTGGGTCGATTCAACCACAGAGGAATCCAAAACGTATATCTATACTGGCTCAAATCCTATCTATCCGAGCCCACGAACTCTGTAGCATTACCTCCTTTCGAACCAGAATAAACAGTAGTACAATGATGAATACTTCACGGCTCCATTCGAGTGCTGTTGTTCTTCCTAATTTTTCTCAGACAATCTGGACCCAGGGAAGGGTGCTCAGCCAATAATGTGGCTGGAAAAGTGAGTGAGAACACACTGTATAATGCCTGCTTTTTCTAGTCACCTGAGACCCTTCCCCGGGTGGAGCCATCTTGATTGTGGGGAGGCAAAAAGGAGCTTCTCTGGTAACGGCCCACAGCCCTTGCCAAGGCTCTCACTTTTCTTGGGAATGCCTAGGCTTGGGCTGGCGGGCTGTTACAGGCTATGTACACCCCCGCCGACCCAATGTGAGAGGGGGATTGGTACATTGCAGACCACATCAATTCCTAAAACCTCTGCTTCTTCTCTTACACAGATCATGCATATACACCTTAGAGCTAGGTACAACTTCAATGAACTGACCAGCAACTTCATCAATTGCATAAAGAAACTTTCAGAATCAATGAACCCAAATCATCTTAAATTCAACCCCACCAAAAGATAATTTCTTTCAATTCTGGCACACTAGTTTCAATACCAAAAATATGGCCTCAATCCCTGGGACCCTGATCAAGCCTATTACAAAAAAGTCTTTAATTTAGGGATCATCATTTATTCTGAGTACACATTCATTTGTATCAGCTCACTAGTCCAAAATAGTTTGAATGTCTCAGATCACTGTGACATATCATCAACGTCTTCCCAAAAAGCCACACAATTGCCATTGTCTACGTATTCAGCTCAACCCGACTGCAGCAAAGAAAACTATCTGTGCCTCCACCATTCCCAAATCTACATACTCCACCTAGTCCAGAATGTGTCTGCCTGTCTCATATTTGGCCGTCATTGTCGACCATGTCTCACCAGCAAACAGATCACTCCAGATCCTTCCCATGTATTTACGTACGTATGCATGGAATTTATCAAGCACAAGACTAGAAGGGAAGCAGTAGTGCACTGTACATGGAGTGCACCTAAGGGGTAAATGTTAGGGTGCAGGGGTAGCAGAGGAGCCGGGATGGGTATGGCAGCAGGGGAGTAGGAGCTGCATAGGCAGAGATGTAATCAGCTCCAGGCAGCCCTACTTTGCTAAGAACCAAATTCAATGCCCTATGCATCATCCACTGTGACTCCCTCTCCCGCCCCCGGTACTACACACAATTTAATCTCTGAGAAATTCCAGAAAAATATACCAATGTGATCACTGAGATCCAACCAATGACTTCTGTTCCATCAAAAACCCACCTCACAGGGAAAGGATCTGCCTTCTCAATCCAAGCATGCCACTTCTGGAATTCTCTCCTGGTTCATATCTGCGGCTACATACCCACCTGGGCTACAAAAATGCACTGAAGACATTGCTGTACCATACCACAAACTCCTCCTAACTTCCTCTCTGTTGGCTTTCCATGGTCTGCTCCTTGTCAGTGTGGTATCGTGAACGCTTTCCCCGTGAGAATGGTCGGGAGGATGCTCCCTAGATGATGGTGTCTACCTTGACATGATGCTGCCTCTCAGGGGCGTTGCTAGATCTGTAAAAGATCTGGGGTTATGCTAAGGTTGCGACTGGCAGGACTCAGAGCTAGCTAGCCTTTTGGTGGTAGACCCTGAGCTTCTAACTGGGGCAACAACAAAGAGACCCAGGGCTTTGCCCCCCTCAAACTCCACTAGCAACGCTTCTGCTGCCGGACACAACTAAGCATCGTTAAAGGTACTTGTGCCTGCTACATCATCTCTGCCAGGAACTACTTTTAATTCACCAATCAGGGCCAAGATACCCTCAGGCGAATGTTGCACTTTACAAGTATTAAAGAAAGAAATACCAAATGTTTTCCTGGCACCAGATTACAGAAACTGTGCACCGGTGCAAGAACAAAATTGCAATTTGGCAAGGTATTACCAGTACACCAAAGTTTGCCCTACAGCCAAAATTATTGGGGCCATGTTAGAAAACATTTGCACCATGACAAGTGCAGTTTTGCATGGTATTGGCACTAGGGCAAAAATTCCCCTAGTGCAATAAATGTTCAGTGCATTTTTGCAAAAGGGCAAAGATCGCCCCCCCTAGTGTGAATACCATTCCATATTAGCACTAGGGCAAACTTGCGGCATTGCGCTGCTTCACAGCTAGGTTCACACTATATAAAACCCAAATACAAATTCATGCCTTGTTAACTATTTAGCATTTTCCTCACTTGACTTCACTGTACTCCCGCTACATTTCCTTATGTGTTTGTTACATCTGAACAGTTCTGATTTTCTGTAAATTTGCCTCGCAAATAACACATTTCTTTCCGAAAACATAGCCGGCTCTCCTAGGAAAAACGAGGACGTGAACACTTCAACAATCTAGCGATGTTAACTTCTACGCTGCCTCCCACCTCCTCCAACCCCTGGAGAAAAACGTGACCCCTGCCCCTTTCGTAAAGCCAGATATTAGTCTGCAGTCAGCTGACAGGAAACCGCAGAGAGCGCAGAAGAGAAAAGAAAAAGAAACACACAAGGAGAAAAAGCACCGCTTAGGAACAGAAAAGGCCCTTATGAGAACATGTTTTCTTTCTTAATGTCCAGGCTGCATGCCTTCACAACACGTGCGCTCTGAGAGTCAGGCACTTCAATGTTCTCCTTAGGCAAATATTTCAGGGCGGAACTAAAGAGAGGGCCCTGGGGTGTTACTTGTAAGGGTGCACTTACCCTGATATGTTGTTCTTGTACAGGTCACAGGCTGGGAGTTGAAATGGGCATATTTCAAATGTAAATTTGGCATTTAAAGACATAACCTTTCATGTAACCTCCCCTCAGGTGGTAGGGGAATACAAATTAGCCACAAAAAAGGTCATTTTATTTGCAAGCAACAGCAGAAATAAAATGGCAATTTTGTAGTTTGCCAGGCAACGTTCTGAGGTTCAAATTGGGGACATGTATTATGTTCATATGTGCTGCGCATGCTCTGTTGAATGTGTAACAATTGGGCTAATTAAGATGGATGTGTAGCTTTAAATATGCATTCAGTGTAACAACGGGTGCCTTGCTAATAATTAATATGATTTACCTTAATAAAGCGCTCCATACCTTGCAGGTTCATTGTAATGTTATTAATGTGTGATGTCATACCCTTACAGTACGAGGCAGAATGCAATATGCTTCTACAAGTCTGGAAATCGGTTTCTCATAACAGGATGGACATCACAACTGACCTGTAATGCGAACATGACATCACAACCACTCTGTAATAAATGATTACGCTTGGTTGTAATGCTTCACTTCCTGTGGCTTGCGCCAGCGCACAGCAGAATTGCAGCTGTCATTGTAGGACTTAATTAAAACTCTGACGAGCTTTTCAAATTCCTTGCTTGTAAAATAATTTTCGGCCACACTTTACAGCCATTATTTGACAAAGAACTGCTTATGGTGACATGTTTAATTTGTGCTCTGCTGGAGTTCCCAAAAATATTCTGTATTCCATTTATGGAAAAAAGAGTACGTTCCAATAGGGACCGGGGAAGGAGACAACGTTCTCAGGGACTATTTTCGTGAAGGTCATAGACAAACATTTGTTTTCCTTGACTTATCTCTTTATCATAAATCATGTGTCCTCAGTCGGGTAATAGACTGGCTATGCTAAAAGGAGGCATGTGAAATGAATTAAAGTCTGAAAGGTTAGGTCAACCAGGAATTAAACATGCCTTGTTGCCTGATGAAGCACTGAAGGGTCGAAACCTGCTACAGACAATGAAGGATTGCTTGGGTTTTTGGCTTGATAAAAGAAACCGAGCGATGAGCTCGATGCTGGAGAACATCGACCATATGGAAAAATTTAGATTATAGGATCAGTGGCAAAAAGTTCCTCTAGAAACCATGGGCCAGAGAATGTATAATCACTGTAGACGAGCTGTGTCAAGACCAGGTCACTTTAAGCTTTTAGGTGAAGAATGGGACGAACACAGGAGATAGCATGCATGCTTCTTGGGGACTGCATGGCCACGGTCCCAAGAGATACCAAAGGGTTTCGAACCAAGAAGCCCGGGTCGTCTAGTAGCCCTAAACATGGAAAATAAAAATATGAGAGGGCTGGACCTAGCCAAAAGAACAAAAATCGATGGTCAGAGTCGGGCCTCTGAGCTGGACGCCGATTTGGAATCCAAGAGGTGGAATCAATGCTCTAGCATGGGTTAGTCCTTAGTCTTCATGCAGCACCAGGTACTCTATGATGGGTTTCGGAACCTCCCCCCAGCTAGCATTCCCGGTTATGAACTAAAAGATGATGACCGTTGCAGGGCGAGTGGGGAAGACAGGGCTTGCTTGGCACACACATTTGGGCAATGTAGGAGAGTTACACAGTTTTGGTAATATTTGGCTGGAGTAATGGATGATCGTGTGGGTGAGCGCCTGCTCCTGTAGCCACTGAGGTGGGATACTTGGGAGATATTGCTGAGATGACTGGGGGTTGCATATATCTTGATTTTGAAAGTCTGGAAGAGTAGGGGGCACCATGCCTAAGGGAATGGGTTAATGAGATGGTTTTTCCAGCATTGAATGAGAAAGTAATGCTTAGTCAGAGGAGTGCAAAGAGGAATCAGAAGTTCTGAAGACAATGGGCCTCATTACGACTTTGGAGGCAGCCATGCCCTTAATAAGGGCATGGCTGCCTCCAAAATCGTGTCCGGGTTCCCTGAATGGGGAAATACCGGGCCATTACGACCTTGGAAGGCCCGGTATTTCCCCATTCAGGGAATCCGGACCTGGACGATCCCCATTCCCATTTGAGCCCCCATAGGGCTAAATGGGAATGGGGAGGGAGTTAACAACGGGCCCGTTAAGAACGGGCCCGTTGTTAGCTCCCTGGTCCCCTCGCGGGACCCACAAAGGACGTCCGGTCTGACCAGACGTTCTGAGCGAGTCACGCGAGGGAACCTCGCAATAGGGCGGAATGGGTTTAGCGGCACCGGCACCATTACCGCCGCTGTTAAACCCATTCCGCAGGGTCCTAATGAGGCCCAATGTTTAGACTGGGCCAAAACATGCGTTAACACTGGAGTGTGTTGTTGAGATGATAGAGCCTAAGATGAAATGCATTTGTCAACTTTTTTTGTCTCATCTTTTGTAGTTCCTTTTGTATCCCGTATCTGTCTCCCCAGAGGATTGTGAGCAGTTCATAATGAAAAAGTGCACAATTCTATGTGAAAAAGACTGTCAACTGATTGGAGAGCTGGTGCTGCTCTAATTTCAATAAAATATTAACATTTAAAACCAAAAATAAACACCCTTGTACATTACCACATGGTTTTCCAATTAATACCGTACATGATTTCAACGTGATCACTTATTTTAACACAAAAAGATAAGATATGTGTCTACAATTGCTGTGTCCTAGGGAAAAAGAGGAAAACTGCTTTCCGAAATGGTTTGATGTTCACTGTCCCCAGAATGTGCTGGTCTTTTGGCTATCACAAGCATGAGGAAGGGATGCCAAAGGGGAATCACCTGTAGTCACGTGTCTACTTTGTGCCCGAATTCTTGCTGTTTGTATGAAAAAGGAAAAGGAGATATAACATGAACACAATTAGTTGTATGATGCTCACAATTGCACAGACCAAGATACAGTTTGCCACTTATCGAGCATAACAAATTGTCCTTATATGCCAACACAATGCAAAGAATTCAATGCAACACCAAACTTGCAATATGGCTGCACTGGAATGCTGCAGTAACAGAACGACTGCCACGCTTCCACCATTTTTCCCCGCACGGCCATACTCCTAATGAGGCCCTGCCATGACAGAAAAAAATAAGTGCTCTCCTTTTAAAACACCAACATCTTTGAACTTAGTGCAACCCCATTTCTTACTATATTTTCAAATATTCAGCTTCATTAACTCTTTGTTGCTTTTGTTTGCCCGCCCAGGAGAAGACTCACAAGAAGTATTCAAAGATTACGGACCATTTGTTTTTAATTGACCACTTAGATGGGACCATGCGCTGAAAGAATATCTAAACAAATACTCTAATTCATGTACATTTATATTTTAATACTTGAGAACAAAGTCAATGGGCTTGAAGCAGAGCAGCTATCATATTGTATGACTACACACAAGGACACAATTGGGAGTTGTCTCCCTTGCTACCTCTGTGGTCTCCCTTGCTACTCCTACAGGGTAATTCATAGAATTTCGCACAAAAGTGGCGCACGCGGCTGGCGCACAGTGTTCCCGTGCGATGCACTGCGCCAGCCGCGTGCGATAAAATCCATTTAATCGCACAGCGTATTCATGGATTTTAGCCTCAAAAACCAGCCGTGGTGCAGAGTGGCGCAGCGACCCTGCAGCAGCGCCAGATACGCCCCCAAGAACGCCCTTGCGCAAGGAAAAGCCTTCAAAATTCCCAAATCATCGCAAAGTGCTGCGCTAACCCTGGACCCTGGGACAAACAGCAAACGCCAAGCGGGGAACGTGTATTTCAGTGGTTCGCGGGAAGTTTCACACGCGATTGTCCTGGGTACGTGTACATCAGGGGTGCGCGGGAAGTAACACACGCGATTCCATCAGGGCACGTGTATTCCAGGGGTGCGCGGGAAGTATCACATGTAAAAACAGCAGGGTACGTGCATTTCAGGGGTGCGCGGGAAGTATCACACGCGATTCCATCAGGGTACGTGTATTCCAGGGGTGCGCGGGAAGTATCCCACGCAAAAGCAGCAGGGTACGTGTATTTCAGGGGTGCGCGGGAAGTATCACACGCGATTCCATCAGAGTACGTGTATTTCAGTGGTGCGCGGGAAGTATCACACGCGATTCCGTCAGGGCACGTGTATTTCAGGGGTGCGCGGGAAGTATCACACGCGATTCCATCAGGGTACGTGTATTCCAGGGGTGTGCGGGAAGTATCACACGCAAAAGCAGCAGGGTACGTGTATTTCAGGGGTGTGCTGGAAGTATCACACGCGATTCCATCAGGGTACGTGTATTTCAGTAGTGCGCAGGAAGTATCACACGCGATTCCATCAGGGCAGGTGTATTCCAGGGGTGCGCAGGAAGTATCACACGCAAAAGCAGCAGCGTACGTGTATTTCAGGGGTGCGCGGGAAGTATCACACGCGATTCCATCAGGGTACGTGTATTTCAGTGGTGTGCGGGAAGTATCACACACGATTCCATCAGGGCACGTGTATTTCAGGGGTGCGCGGGAAGTATCACACGCAAAAGCAGCAGGGTACATGTATTTCAGTGGTGCACGGGAAGTATCACACGCGATTCCATCAGGGCACGTGTATTTCAGGGGTGCGCGGGAAGTATCACACGCGATTCCATCAGGGCACGTGTATTTCAGGGGTGCGCGGGGAGCACTACACGTGAATTGCCCGTGTGGGTCCTCCCAGGTGTTCCCTCTACACCCTCCACGGCCCCTGCAGGCGGCCCACACCACAGGGGACTACCCTGCGCATGTCCCAGGCAGCCCATCCACCATGCCCATGCCCCCCAGCCAACCCAAATGTCACCTTGCACTACTGCCCACCAACGCATGTCCCCCTGCACCCCCACCCCCCAGAACTTTGGTGCACCCTCCACCAGGCCCCCACTCATTTCCCCAAGCACCCCCACCCCCCAGCATCCAGGGGCACCCTCCACCAGGCCCCCACTCATGTCTCCCAGCACCCCCACCCCCTGCATCCAGGGGCACCCTCCACCAGGCCCCCACTCATGTCTCCCTGCACCCCCACCCCCCTGCATCCAGGGGCACCCTCCACCAGGCCCCCACTCATGTCCAACTCATGTCTCCCTGCACCCCCACCCCCTGCATCCAGGGGCACCCTCCACCAGGCCCCCACTCATGTCTCCCAGGACCCCCACCCCCCAGCATCCAGGGGCACCCTCCACCAGGCCTCCACTCATGTCCCCTTGCACCCCCACCCCCCTACATCCAGGGGCACCCTCCACCAGGACCCCACTCATGTCCAACTCATGTCTCCCTGCACCCCCATCCCCCTGCATCCAGGGGCACCCTCCACCAGGCCCCCACTCATGTCCAACTCATGTCTCCCTGCACCCCCACCCTCCTGCATCCAGGGGCACCCTCCACCAGGCCCCCACTCATGTCTCCCTGCACCCCCACCCCCACCAGTCAGGGGCACCCTCCACCAGGCCCCCACTCATGTCTCTCAGCACCCCCACCCCCCATCAGTCAGGGGCACCCTCCCCCAGGCCCCCACTCATGTCTCCCTGCACCCCCACCCCCCAGCACTGTGGGGCACCCTCCACCAGGCCCCCACTCATGTCTCCCAGCACCCCCACCCCCCACCAGTCAGGGGCACCCTCCACCAGGCCCCCACTCATGTCCAACTCATGTCTCCCTGCACCCCCACCCTCCTGCATCCAGGGGCACCCTCCACCAGGCCCCCACTCATGTCTCCCAGCACCCCCACGCCCCAGCATCCAGGGGCACCCTCCACCAGGCCCCCACTCATGCCTCCCTGCACCCCCACCAGTCAGGGGCACCCTCCACCAGGCCCCCACTCATGTCTCCCTGCACCCCCACCCCCCAGCACTGTGGGGCACCCTCCACCAGGCCCCCACTCATGTCTCCCAGCACCCCCACCCCCCACCAGTCAGGGGCACCCTCCACCAGGCCCCCACTCATGTCCAACTCATGTCTCCCTCCACCCCCACCCCCCTGCATCCAGGGGCACCCTCCACCAGGCCCCCACTCATGTCTCCCAGCACCCCCACCCCCCAGCATCCAGGGGCACCCTCCACCAGGCCCCCACTCATGCCTCCCTGCACCCCCACCCTCCACCAGTCAGGGGCACCCTCCACCAGGCCCCCACTCATGTCGAACTCATGTCTCCCAGCACCCCCACCCCTCTGCATCCAGGGGCACCCTCCACCAGGCCCCCACTCATGTCCCCCTGCACACCCACCCCCCAGCATCCATGGGCACCCTCCACAAGGCCCCCACTCATGTCTCCCTGCACCCCCACCCCCCACCAGTCAGGGGCACCCTCCACCAGGCCTCCACTCATGCCTCCCTGCACACCCACCCCCCAGCATCCAGTGGCACCCTCCACCAGGCCCCCACTCATGTCTCCCAGCACCCCCACCCTCCAGCATCCAGGGGCACCCTCCACCAGGCCCCCACTCATGTCTGACAGCACCCCCATCCTCCAGCATCCAGGGGCATCCTCCATCAGGCCCCCACTCATGTCCCCCTGCACCCCCACCCCCCAGCACTGTGGGGCACCCTCCACCAGGCCCCCACTCATGTCTCCCAGCACCCCCACCCCCTGCATCCAGGGGCACCCTCCACCAGGCCCCCACTCATGCCTCCCTGCACCCCCACCCTCCACCAGTCAGGGGCACCCTCCACCAGGCCCCCACTCATGTCCAACTCATGTCTCCCTGCACCCCCACCCCCCTGCATCCAGGGGCACCCTCCACCAGGCCCCCACTCATGTCTCCCAGCACCCCCACCCCCCAGCATCCAGGGGCACCCTCCACCAGGCACCCACTCATGCCTCCCTGCACCCCCACCCTCCACCAGTCAGGGGCTCCCTCCACCAGGCCCCCACTCATGTCCAACTCATGTCTCCCAGCACCCCGACCCCTCTGCATCCAGGGGCACCCTCCACCAGGCCCCCACTCATGTCCCCCTGCACACCCACCCCCCAGCATCCAGGGGCACCCTCCACCAGGCCCCCACTCATGTCTCCCTGCACCCGCCCCACCAATCAGTCAGGGGCACCCTCCACCAGGCCCCCACTCATGTCTCCCAGCACCCCCACCCCCCTGCATCCAGGGGCACCCTCCACCAGGCCCCCACTCTTGTCTCTCAGCACCCCCACCCCCCACTAGTCAGGGGCACCCTCCACCAGGCCCCCACTCATGCCTCCCTGCACCCACCCCCCCCCCACCAGTCAGGGGCACCCTCCACCAGGCCCCCACTCATGTCTCCCAGCACCCCCACCCTCCAGCATCCAGGGGCACCCTCCACCAGGTCCCACTCATGTCTGACAGCACCCCCATCCTCCAGCATCCAGGGGCATCCTCCACCAGGCCCCCACTCATGCCCCCCTGCGCCCCCACCCCCCAGCACTGTGGGGCACCCTCCACCAGGCCCCACTCATGTCTCCCAGCACCCCCACCCCCTGCATCCAGGTGCACCCTCCACCAGGCCCCCACTCATGCCTCCCTGCACCCCCACCCTCCGCCAGTCAGGGGCACCCTCCACCAGGCCCCCACTCATGTCCAACTCATGTCTCCCTGCACCCCCACCCCCCTGCATCCAGGGGCACCCTCCACCAGGCCCCCACTCATGTCTCCCAGCACCCCCACCCCCCAGCATCCAGGGGCACCCTCCACCAGGCACCCACTCATGCCTCTCTGCACCCCCACCCTCCACCAGTCAGGGGCACCCTCCACCAGGCCCCCACTCATGTCCAACTCCTGTCTCCCAGCACCCCCACCCCTCTGCATCCAGGGGCAACCTCCACCAGGCCCCCACTCATGTCCCCCTGCACACCCACCCCCCAGCATCCAGGGGCACCCTCCACCAGGCCCCCACTCATGTCTCCCTGCACCCGCCCCACCGATTAGTCAGGGGCACCCTCCACCAGGCCCCCACTCATGTCTCCCTGCACCCTCACCCCCCAGCATCCACGGGCACCCTCCACCAGGCCCCCAGTCATGTCTCCCAGCACCCCCACCCCCCAGCACTGTGGGGCACCCTCCACCAGGCCCCCACTCATGTCCCCCTGCACCCCACCCCCCTGCATCCAGGGGCACCCTCCACCAGTCCCCCACTCATGTCCAACTCATGTCTCCCTGCACCCCCTCCCCCCTGCATCCAGGGGCACCCTCCACCAGGCCCCCACTCATGTCTCCCTGCACCCCCACCCCCCTGCATCCAGGGGCACCCTCCACCAGGCCCCCACTCATGTCTCCCTGCACCCCCACCCCCCAGCATCCAGGGGCACCCTCCACCAGGCCCCCACTCATGCCTCCCTGCACCCCCACCCCCCAGCATCCAGGGGCACCCTCCACCAGGCCCCCACTCATGCCTCCCTGCACCCCCACCCCCCACCAGTCAGGGGCACCCTCCAACTGGCCCCCACTCATGTCCAACTCATGTCTCCCAGCACCCCCACCCCCTGCATCCAGGGGCACCCTCCACCAGGCCCCCACTCATGTCCCCCTGCACCCCCACCCGCCAGCATCCAGGGGCACCCTCCACCAGGCCCCCACTCATGTCTCCCAGCACCCCCACCCCTCTGCATCCAGGGGCACCCTCCACCAGGCCCCCACACATGTCCCCCAGCCAACATGTCATCACAATCTAGATCCCTGGCCCTTATGGTCAGCCTCCAAATGCCAAACACCCACCCGAGTATTGCATCCACCCACTTAGAAATGGCAATAACATGATAGAACCCCAATTGCAAGTTTGGAAATGAACACTTGTCCCTCACATACACCCAATGGGTATCAGTGAATGTCAAAACCCATATCATGATATGCATGAAACCAATGAGATGATACTACACATTGAAGTTTGAAGAAAAAATATGTATTAAAAGCAACATAAATTGAATCAAAAATAAACAAACAAAAATGGGAATTAAAAAATAAAAAACAGCATGTCTGTGAAATAATGCAAAACCACAAATCATAATCCAAAGGAAAGGTGTTCAAAGTCACAGTCCACAAAAGTAAATCCAATGGAAAATTAAAATCGAAAAACCATTGCTCCATGGGTAAATCATTAAAAAAAATGAAAATCCAACAGTCAACTATATACAGATAAACAATCCAGGGTCCATGATCCCAACAGAAGAAATTAAACCTATCCAATAACACTACCTAATAAAAAAAACTATATACAAAAATGTGGCCCATTGTCCAAAAGGTCCAAAAAAAATGCAAAAACAAAGGAAACCTAACACTAACTACAGAACTATTTACAAGGGCAGCGGGCTAGTCCGACGGCTCACTTCGGGATGTTCCGGGCCAGGGCATCATCGAACTCCTGCTCAATGTCCCGGAGGCGGTCCTCCTCCATGGCCCCGAGGGTCCGCAGGGCTGTCGACATGTTCACCTCCAACTCCCTGCGGATTGCCTCGAGGCACTCGGCCCACCTCAGGGCCCCCTTCATGGAGTTCTCCGCCCTGACCATCGTGAGCCGTGCCTCTTCCGCCCGCTGCCGCTCCGCATCTATGGCGTGGCCCAACCGCTGCCACACGGAAGACAATTCCCGTCCTGGGTCCTCCTGCCCTCCGGCCGATGCCTGCCCCTCCGATGTCGAAGGCCCCAAGCCATCATGGCTCCCACCTCGTTGTTGCTGCTGCTGTGCCTCTGCCCGTGCACTGCCTCCTGCTGCCTGCACATCCTCCACTGGCTGGGGTGCAGTCGTTGATGTGGCCACCCCTGCTGGACGTCCGACTCCCGACTGTGGCAGGGATGCCTCCTCCACCAGCCTGGCCGCACCGTCAGAGGCAGCTCCACAGGGCACCCAGGTGACTAATGGGTGGGAAGATGGCACGGAGAATGACTGGCGCATAGGGGGTTCAGTTGAGGAGGGGGTCTGAGCAAGCCCCATCAAACGGAGGAATCCGGCATGGGTGACCTGTCCCAGTAGGCTGACGCGGTCAACAAGCCATTCGAGATGACGTGCAGTATCCTCATGAAAAGACTGCAGGTCACCTTGCATGGCCCGTTGACGCAACGCCACACCAGTCAGGACAGGCTCAACCCGGACCCGGATAGCCATGTCCGCAGGCAGAGGAAGGCCAGTTGTTGTGAGCTCATCCCCTGCCTGGAAACGGGTCTGGACGTAGGCATCCCTGCTGGTACAAGATGATGCAGTGACAGGATCAGGGACAGGATTGCACACAGGCACCTCCGCAGCGGCCTGTTCTGCCTCCTGTCCCTGGTCCTGCACTGCACCACTAGCACCAGTGGAATCCCCACCTCCAGACCCCGTCTCTGTTGCTTGCACGGCCTCCTCCTCCACCAAACCCCCCACCAACCTGGATGACTCCGTGCCATCTTCCCCCGTTGGGTCCTGTGAGGTCTCAGCTGCCCCTTCTGCTGCCGAGGAGTCCAACTCCGACCTCCGCCTCTTGGACCTCCCCCCGGCAGCTATGGCCTGGGACGCGGCACCGGACTCCTCATTCCCCGACGAGATCACAACCTGGGAGGGGAGCCGGGCCTTGTGTCTCCGGCTAGCGGTGCGATCCCCGCCGCTGTGCTCCACAGCGCCTTCTCCGCCCTCTTCATCAGTTGACGCTGCAGACAGGGAGAACTAAAACACAGGCATCAGGGCACTGTACAATGGACACATACACACATGACAGTTGTACATGAGTGGCATTGGCAAACCTCAGACATGGCATCACAATCGCCAACACACATGTCATTTCAACTTGCACACATGAGCCATACCACCGCCATATCGCAACTGCCAGCACCATCCATACACATACAACAGCATGAGCAGGCAAAGGTGAGCCAGACATCGCATGCAACACAGGGAGTGCACTACACATGCACACACACCATAACACTTGCATGCATGTGTACACCTCTGCCAACTGTCGCAGTGTTTAGATGGGCATCCATGTCACATCTGCCAATCAGGCTTCCACATCCCGCTGTCACATGCATCCATGTTGCATCACTGTTGCACCATTGTCAAATACACACACATGCACATGTACACAGTGCTGATACATGCAGCTGAAAACAACATACATGCGTGACATCACGAACATGCCTATTTACATACACATTCATCCAAACATGTGGGCCCACACAACTGCATTTGGCATGCAAGCCTACACACACAAGCACCATCCAAGTCTCACACATGACAGCCCTCGCATGTGTTTGCCTCACGGCCCTGTACACCCCCACCCATACTCGGCCCCATAGAAACAGATGTGCAACCTGCACACTACTGGCACATCACTACACGCACAGCTTACAATCATGATGCATGTACACTTACCGCTCGACTCCAACCCCCCTGGGCCCATTAATGGCCATTTTTTTTTTAATTTATTTATTTATTTATTTATTTTTTATTTTTTGGACAGTGTGTTGCCTTGTGTGGCTCCCGTGGGCATAAGCTGTATTGTGGCTGGGCACATGCAGGCTTGTCCTGAATTTGGGTCAGATGCTTGGGTTTGTGTGACACACACCCCTCCTGCTTCCCGTTTCCATGGTCTTGCAAAGGGTGTGCCCAAGTGACATTGACGTACACGGTGACGTTGGACTCCCATTTGATGTGTGGGCAGTCTGTAGTCAATACTGTGTATACATTCCTAGTGCATATTGTTGTTGTATTGTACACTGCATGGTGTATTGATATGTGCCTCTGCATCCATCTCAATCTCCTAATTTGCAGGTCCATTTCTCATGTCTTCACAAGGCGGTCTACTTTGGGACTGGAGCCCATGTTGTAAGCAGTGCACCTACACTCTTGCGTGGCGCTAACACTGTATACTTGGAAGTGTTCGAAGTGCTGCCATTATCAGGTAGTGAGGTTACCAATTTTTTAAGTCTGTACTGTCATGTTTATGGTAGATTGGAAGTTGTTTAGGTGATTGGTATTCTTGGTAAGTATTTGGTAATGTGTGTTGTTGGTCCTGCACTACTGTGAGCATTTCATGTGTGGCCAGTTTCCATTAGGGACACTGTAGTTGGTGACACTTGGGGCATGTTGTGGGGATTAATTTGTTTGCTCTCACATTGCATGACATGCCATGGTGTGTTGTGTTGCTGTGCCGGGGAGGGGTTGGGTGACATGGCACTGTTCTCATGTTGTATTTTGCAAGTGGGTATTCATTTTTGCTGCATGGAAGTGTGTCTTTTGATGACACTGCATTGGTGGTGTTTGTGTAGGTAGGGATGCACACATTGTGACACTTCCAGATAAACAATCTCAGGCTGCTATGGTTCTGACAGTTAACTGTCCCTTTGTTCATCATAATTGTCAGATTGAGTCATCATTGATTGTCAGATGGTATGTGCCAGGGCTGTGTGCACTCCACAGGGGTGTGCTTTCTATGTGAAGTAATTAGCCACCAGCTGCGTACGGGCTGCCTCACCCCGTGACCTTTCCCCTCCCATGCGCAGCAGGCGTGCATGTGGTTGGGGATGTGGGGGCACCACCATGTCCACAGCCAGGCCCCGGCGTGTTGTAACATTGTGCAGGACACATGCTGCCACTATGATCCTGCACACTACTGGGGGAGCGTATAACAGCTGCCCGCCAGAACGGTCAAGGGAGCGAAAGCGTGACTTGAGCACTCCGAATGTGCGCTCCACTATGCCCCGTGTTGCAATATGGGTTGTGTTGTATCTTACCTCGGGAGGCGTGATGGGGTTCCAAATTGGCGTCATCATGTGTGTGCTCAGAGGGTAGGCACTGTCCCCTGGGGAGGTGGTGATGGGGATCATTAGTGGGGTATTGGCATTACTCTGTATCTGTCATGCATGCGTGTGCTGTGGCATTTCTACTCACCAAGCAGCCATGCATCGCCATGCCGCCCAGCTTCCATGTCCCGGTTTAGGGTTGACATCCTGTAAATGAAGCTGTCGTGGGCGGACCCTGGATAGTTGGCATATACTGAGGTGATGATTCCCTTGGCATCACATACTACCTGGACGTTGATGGAATGCCAATGCTTGCGGTTTCTATAGATGTGCTCAGATGCCCTGGGGGCTCGTAGAGCCACATGGGTGCAATCAATGGCACCAAGCACTTTGGGGAATTGTGCCACCCTGTAGAAATCCTGGCTGACAGCCTGCCTTTCTGGGCAGGTATATGTGCCTGCGGACTGATGGGCGTGCAGTGATGATGGCCAACACCTGGTGTAGGCACCGTGACTGCGTGGCCTGTGACACCACCCCCCACTATGGCACTTGTCCGCTGAAATGATCCGGTGGACAAGAAGTGCAGTACATTGAGGACCTTCTCCAGGGGGCTGAGTGCTTGGGAGCACAGGGTGGATGATGTGAGGTCATCCTCCCACTCACTGACCAGGTCGAGTATTATGTGTGGTGGAAACCTGTACCTCCCATACACCTGGTCATCTGGCATACCAAATAGGCTGGTTCTGGGTGTGAAGATTCTGGCACTGACTATCCTTCTCCTCCTCCTGCGGTATCCCACGGCCACTGCTGCTAGGAACGGTATATTCATCCTGGCGTCTGAGCTTGTTTGTTGTTTGCGCACTCTTTTATGCTGCGCGGGATGTGCGCCTGCTTTATGCTGGCGTACGTTTTTCAGGATTGGTCCTTTTATTTTTTGGCGTGTTGTAGGCGAGCGTGTAAATCTTCCCGCCCACCCCAGGAATACACGTAACACGCTCTCCCAGGCTCAGTCGCGAGTAAATAATCCCGCCCACCCCTGGAATACACATACCCCACTCTCACAGGCACAGTCGCGTGTGTAACTTCACGCGCACACACCGAAATACACATACCCTGCTGAAATCGCGTGTGGAACTTCCCGCGAACCCCATAATACTCGTATTCTGCTGATATTGCGTGTCAGACTACATGCGCAACCCTGATATACACGTACACAGGCGAATCGCACTGCTGGGGGGTGGGGGGTGGTAGGAAGGAGTGGGGGCCTGGTGGAGGGTGCCCCTGGATGCAGGGGGGTGGGGGTGCTGGGAGACATGAGTGGGGGCCTGGTGGAGGGTGCCCCTGGATGCAGGGGGATGGGGGTGCAGGGAGACATGAGTGGGGGCCTGGTGGAGGGTGCCCCACAGTGCTGGTGGGTGGGGGAGCAGGTGGACATGAGTTGGACATGAGTGGGGGTCTGGTGGAGGGTGCCCCTGGATGCTGGGGGGTGGGGGTGCAAGGAGACATGAGTGGGACCTGAGTGGGGGCCTGGTGGAGAGGGCCCCTGACTGGTGGGGGATGGGGGTGCAGGGAGACATGAGTGGGGGCCTGGTGGAGGGTACCCCTGACTGGTGGGGGATGGGGGTGCTGGGAGACATGAGTGGGGGCCTGGGGGAGGGTGCCCCTGGATGCTGGGGGGTGGGGGTGCAAGGAGACATGAGTTAGACATGAGTGGGGGCATGGTGGAGGGTGCCCATGACTAGTGGGGGGTGGGGGTGCAGGGAGACATGATTGGGGGCCTGGTGGAGGGTGCCTCACAGTGGTGGGGGGTGGGGGTGCAGGGGGACATGAGTGGGGGCCTGGTGGAGGGTGCCACACAGTGCTGGGGGGTGGGGGTGCAGGGAGACATGAGTGAGGGCCTGGTGGAGGGTGCCCCTGGATGCAGGGGGATGGGGGTGCAGGGTGACATGAGTGGGGGCCTGGTGGAGGGTGCCCCTGGATGCTGGGGGGTGGGGGTGCTGGGAGACATGAGTGGGGGCCTGGTGGAGGGTGCCCCTGGATGCTGGGGTTTGGGGGTGCAGGGAGACATGAGTTGGACATGAGTGGGGGCCTGGTGGAGGGTGCCCCACAGTGCTGGGGGGTGGTGGGAGACATGAGTGGGGGCCTGGTGGAGGGTGCCCCTGGATGCAGGGGTGTATGGGTGCTGGGAGACATGAGTGGGGGCCTGGTGGAGGGTGCCCCTGGATGCAGGGGGGTGGGGGTGCAGGGAGACATGAGTGGGGGCCTGGTGGAGGGTGCCCCTGGATGCTGGGGGGTGGGGGTGCTGGGAGACATGAGTGGGGGCCTGCTGGAGGGTGCCCCTGGATGCTGGGGGGTGGGGGTGCAAGGAGACATGAGTTGGACATGAGTGGGGGCCTGGCGGAGGGTGCCCCACAGTGCTGGGGGGTGGGGGTGCTGGGAGACATGAGTGGGGGCCTGGTGGAGGGTGCCCCTGGATGCAGGGGGGTGGGGGTGCTGGGAGACATGAGTGGGGGCCTGGTGGAGGGTGCGCCTGACTGGTGGGGGGTGGGGGTGCTGGGAGACATGAGTGGGGGCCTGGTGGAGGGTGCCCCTGGATGCAGGGGGGTGGGGGTGCAGGGAGACATGAGTGGGGGCCTGCTGGAGGGTGCCCCTGGATGCAGGGGGTTGGGGGTGCAGGGAGACATGAGTGGGGGCCTGGTGGAGGGTGCCCCTGGATGCTGGGGGGTGGGGGTGCTGGGAGACATGAGTGGGGGCCTGGTGGAGGGTGCCCCACAGTGCTGGGGGGTGGGGGTGCAGTGGGACATGAGTGGGGGCCTGGTGGAGGATGCCCCTGGATGCTGGAGGGTGGGGGTGCTGGGAGACATGAGTGTGGGCCTGGTGGAGGGTGCCCCTGGATGCTGGGGGGTGGGGGTGCAAGGAGACATGAGTTGGACATGAGTGGGGGCCTGGTGGAGGGTGCCCCTGACTGCTGGGGGGTGGGGGTGCAGGGAGACATGATTGGGGGCCTGGTGGAGGGTGCCCCTGGATGCAGTGGGGTGGGGCTGCTGGGAGACATGAGTGGGGGCCTGGTGGAGGGTGCCCCTGGATGCAGGGGGCTGGGGTGCTGGGAGACATGAGTGGGGGCCTGGTGGAGGGTGCCCCTGACTGGTGGGGGGTGGGGGTGCTGGGAGACATGAGTGGGGGCCTGGTGGAGGGTGCCCCACAGTGCTGGGGGATGGGGGTGCAGGGGGACATGAGTGGGGGCATGGTGGAGGATGCCCCTGGATGCTGGAGGGTGGGGGTGCTGGGAGACATGAGTGGGGGCCTGGTGGAGGGTGCCCCTGGATGCTGGAGGGTGGGGGTGCTGGGAGACATGAGTGGGGGCCTGGTGGAGGGTGCCCCTGGATGCTGGGGGTGGGGGTGCAAGGAGACATGAGTTGGACATGAGTGGGGGCCTGGTGGATGGTGCCCCTGACTGGTGGGGGGTGGGGGTGCAGGGAGACATGAGTGGGGGCCTGGTGGAGAGTGCCCCTGGATGCTGGGGGGTGGGGGTGCTGGGAGACATGAGTGGGGGCCTGGTGGAGGGTGCCTCTGGATGCTGGGGGGTGGAGGTGCAAGGAGACATGAGTTGGACATGAGTGAGGGCCTGTCGAAGGGTGCCCCTTAATGGTGGGGGGTGGGGGTGCAGGGAGACATGAGTGGGGGCCTGGTGGAGGGTGCCCCTGGATGCTGGGGGGTGGGGGTGCAAGGAGACATGAGTTGGACATGAGTGGGGGTCTGGTGGAGGGTGCCTCTGACTGGTGGGGGGTGGGGGTGCAGGGAGACATGAGTGGGGGCCTGGTGGAGGGTGCCCCTGGATGCTGGGGGGTGGGGGTGCAAGGAGACATGAGTTGGACATGAGTGGGGGCCTGGTGGAGGGTGCCCCTGGATGCAGGGGGGTGGGGGTGCTGGGAGACATGAGTGGGGGCCTGGTGGAGGGGGCCCCTGGATGCAGGGGGGTGGGGCTGCTGGGAGACATGAGTGGGGGTCTGGTGGAGGGTGCCCCTGACTGGTGGGGGGTGGGGGTGCTGGGAGACATGAGTGGGGGCCTGGTGGAGGGTGCCCCACAGTGCTGGAGGTTGGGGGTGCAGGGAGACATGAGTGGGGGCCTGGTGGAGGGTGCCCCTGGATGCTGGGGGTGGGGGTGCAAGGAGACATGAGTTGGACATGAGTGGGGGCCTGGTGGAGGGTGTCCCTGACTGGTGGGGGGTGGGGGTGCAGGGAGACATGGGGTGGGGCCTGGTGGAGGGTGCCCCTTGATGCAGGGGGTTGGGGGTGCTGGGAGACATGAGTGGGGGCCTGGTGGAGGGTGCCCCTGACTGGTGGGGGGTGGGGGTGCTGGGAGACATGAGTGGGGGCCTGGTGGAGGGTGCCCCTGGATGCAGGGGGGTGGGGTTGCAGGGAGACATGAGTGGGGGCCTGGTGGAGGGTGCCCCTGGATGCTGGGGGGTGGGGGTGCTGGGAGACATGAGTGGGGGCCTGGTGGAGGGTGCCCCACAGTGCTGGGGGGTGGGAGTGCAGGGGGACATGAGTGGGGGCCTGGTGGAGGATGCCCCTGGATGCTGGAGGGTGGGGGTGCTGGGAGACAGGAGTGGGGGCCTGGTGGAGGGTGCCCCTGGATGCTGGAGGGTGGGGGTGCTGGGAGACATGAGTGGGGGCCTGGTGGAGGGTGCCCCTGGATGCTGGGGGTGGGGGTGCAAGGAGACATGAGTTGGACATGAGTGGGGGCCTGGTGGAGGGTGCCCCTGACTGGTGGGGGGTGGGGGTGCAGGGAGACATGAGTGGGGCCTGGTGGAGGGTGCCCCTGGATGCTGGGGGGTGGGGGTGCTGGGAGACATGAGTGGGGGCCTGGTGGAGGGTGCCTCTGGATGCTGGGGGGTGGAGGTGCAAGGAGACATGAGTTGGACATGAGTGAGGGCCTGGTGGAGGGTGCCCCTGAATGGTGGAGGGTGGGGGTGCAGGGAGACATGAGTGGGGGCCTGGTGGAGGGTGCCCCTGGATGCTGGGGGGTGGGGGTGCAAGGAGACATGAGTTGGACATGAGTGGGGGCCTGGTGGAGGGTGCCCCTGACTGGTGGGGGGTGGGGGTGCAGGGAGACATGAGTGGGGGCCTGGTGGAGGGTGCCCCTGGATGCAGGGGGTTGGGGGTGCTGGGAGACATGAGTGGGGGCCTGGTGGAGGGTGCCCCTGGATGCAGGGGGGTGGGGGTGGGGGTGCTGGGAGACATGAGTGGGGGCTTGGTGGAGGGTGCCCCTGACTGGTGGGGGGTGGGGGTGCTGGGAGACATGAGGTGGGGCCTGGTGGAGGGTACCCCACAGTGCTGGGGGGTGGGGGTGCAGGGGGACATGAGTGGGGGCCTAGTGAAGGATGCCCCTGGATGCTGGAGGGTGGGGGTGCTGGGAGACATGAGTGGGGGCCTGGTGGAGGGTGCCCCTGGATGCTGGAGGGTGGGGGTGCTGGGAGACATGAGTGGGGGCATGGTGGAGGGTGCCCCTGGATGCTGGGGGTGGGGGTGCAAGGAGACATGAGTTGGACATGAGTGGGGGCCTGGTGGAGGGTGCCCCTGGATGCTGGGGGTGGGGGTGCTGGGAGACATGAGTGGGGGCCTGGTGGAGGGTGCCTCTGGATGCTGGGGGTGGAGGTGCAAGGAGACATGAGTTGGACATGAGTAAGGGCCTAGTGGAGGGTGCCCCTGAATGGTGGGGGTGGGGGTGCAGGGAGACATGAGTGGGGGCCTGGTGGAGGGTGCCCCTGGATGCTGGGGGGTGGGGGTGCAAGGAGACATGAGTTGGACATGAGTGGGGGCCTGGTGGAGGGTGCCCCTGACTGGTGGGGGGTGGGGGTGCAGGGAGACATGAGTGGGGGCCTGGTGGAGGGTGCCCCTGCATGCAAGAGGGTGGGGGTGCTGGGAGACATGAGTGGGGGCCTGGTGGAGGGTGCCCCTGGATGCAGGGGGGTGGGGGTGCTGGGAGACATGAGTGGGCGCCTGGTGGAGGGTGGCGCTGACTGGTGGGGGGTGGGGGTGCTGGGAGACATGAGTGGTGGCCTGGTGGAGGGTGCCCCACAGTGCTGGGGGGTGGGGGTGCAGGGAGACATGAGTGGGGGCCTGGTGGAGGGTGCCCCTGGATGCTGGGGGGTGGGGGTGCAAGGAGACATGAGTTGGACATGAGTGGGGGCCTGGTGGAGGGTGTCCCTGACTGGTGGGGGCTGGGGGTGCAGGGAGACATGAGGTGGGGCCTGGTGGAGGGTGCCCCACAGTGCTGGGGGGTGGGGGTGCAGGGGGACATGAGTGGGGGCCTGGTGGAGGGTGCCCCTTGATGCAGGGGGTGGGGGTGCTGGGAGACATGAGTGGGGGCCTGGTGGAGGGTGCCCCTGGATGCAGGGGGGTGGGAGTGCAGGGAGACATGAGTGGGGGCCTGGTGGAGGGTGCCCCACAGTGCTGGGGGGTGGGGTGCAGGGGGACATGAGTTGGACATGAGTGGGGGCCTGGTGGAGGGTGCCCCACAGTGCTGGGGGGTGGGGGTGCAGGGGGACATGAGTGGGGGCCTGGTGGAGGGTGCCCCTGGATGCAGGGGGGTTGGGGTGCTGGGAGACATGAGTGGGGGCCTGGTGGAGGGTGCCCCTGGATGCAGGGGGTGGGGGTGCAGGGAGACACGAGTGGGGGCCTGGTGGAGGGTGCCCCTGACTGGTGGGGCCTGGGGGTGCTGGGAGACATGAGTGGGGGCCTGGTGGAGGGTGCCCCTGGATGCTGGGGGGTGGGGGTGCTGGGAGACATGTGTTGGTGGGCAGTAGTGCAAGGTGACATGTGGGTTGGCTGGGGGGCATGGCCATGGTGGATGGGCTGCCTGCGGGACATGTGCAGGGGTGCAGGGTAGTCCCCTGTGGTGTGGGCCGCCTGCAGGGGCCGTGGAGGGTGTAGAGGGAACAGCTGGGAGGACCCGCACGGCCAATTCACGTGTGGTACTCCCCGGCACCCCAGAAATACACATAGGCTGCTGGATTCGCGTGTGGAATTTGCCGCGCACCCGGAGTACACGTACCCTGCTGAAATTACGTGTGGAACTTCACGCGCACACCGAAATACATGTACCCTGCTAATTCGCGTGTGAAACTTCCCGGGCACCCCGAAATACACGGACCCAGGGCAATCGCGTGTGGAACTTCCCGCGAACCCCGTAATACACGTACCATGCAAATTCACGTGTGAAACTTCCCGCGCACCCCGGAATACACGTGCCCAGGCCAATCGCGTGTGGAACTTCCCGCAAACCCCGTAATACACGCACACGCTAATTTTCACACAGCGGGTGTCCGTGTTTGTCGGTACCCCTTTGCACCTCATTTGTCCTAGAGGGCCACTGTATGGACCATTCATCATGGCTGTATATGGGTGCTTTTTGTTAGCGCACATTTTGGCGCACATTTATTTCAGGCGCAGGGATGCTACCGCCTGCTTTCTTGTGGCGTACTTGTTTGGCCCTGTGCGCGTCTTTCACCGTGCGCTGGTTTGCGCTATTCAATTCCATGAATACGGGTTGTAGGCTAGCGTGTGGGCGTTCCGCGCACTTGCCTCCTGTACTTCCCCCGTGAAGCCCATATTTTCATGCGTTGTTCCCCATTCCGAGTGTTACGCCCCGTGTTCCGCCTACTTTTGTGATGTGCGCCGCTCTATGTGCGATTTCGCAGTGGCCGTGGCGCACGCCGTTGGATGACCTGTGCGCCGGCGTGCGCTGCGCACTTTTTCAGCGCACATCCAATGTTTTCTCGCGCACGGACTTCCATGAATCGATGTGCGCTGGTTTCCCTGCGATTTTCGCAGTTGCACTGCAATTTTCGCACTTTTACTGGGAATCGCACGTTTTGGCACCTCTGCGCGGGAATTTTCGGCGCACATTAATTCCATGAATCGACCAGCTAATGTTTTAAATCCTGCAAATATGCACTTTGAAGCCCTGGGCTATGGCCAGTGTCATGTGGCTCTTTGTTATTAGAGTGCTGGAGTGGCTGGCTTTCTTGTTCAGGCTTCTTAAAAATAAACAGGGGGTTCCACAATTGTAAGACCCTAAATAAGACAATAGGAATAACAATAATTTGTTTTTCTGGAATTTTATACAATAATTGCTAGATTCATTAAAGGTTTATTTCAGGCACACTTCAGGGGGTGAGTCACTGATTTAGTCTGTTCTTAAGCCCCTCAAATTCACGATACAGACAAAACCCTGCAAAAAGCATTTGGAGTAGAATAAGCATCCATTTCGGACTATATATTTTGCTTTTCGCACGTTGCAGTAATAGCATGTTTTTTTCTGCCATTGTCTCTGTTACAATCATCACAAGACATTCCATCTCGATGTCTTCAGTCATACCTTTGGTCATGTCCACGGTCACTTGAAAAAATCCTTGTGCTAAAAGCTTGTGTACAGTGTAGAAATGTTTGACCATAGCTCATAAAGTGGCACTTGATTTCATTGTACCACAATTAATGCTTTGTTGTAATGTGTGTATCTTTCCTATCTCTATGGAATGCTGTTTAGGATGTTTGTTTGCATGGAGGAGGTAACGAGTGCCCAGAGAGCAGGATGCCTTGTGAGTGCACTGCATTTCCTGCACTACTCAAAATTCTTTACTACAGAGTTATGCACCCTCCCAATAGTATGCATTTTGCGAACCTCTGAAGCCTGAAAAGTAGATCCACGCAGGGCCATCTTATGCACTTTTGGGGCCCTGGCAAACACATCTTTGGGGCCCCCTCCACCAATCCAAAGGAATTAAGTGATCAAGAATATCTGGTCACACCCCACCCCCTCGTCCTGATCACAACCCATAGGTTGATATGCTGCCTTGCCCCTTACCCTCTTCATTCTTGCTGTAATCAGACTGCTAAGTAGCATTTGAAGGCCAACACAAGCAGTTTATGAAGAGGTTACTTCTGTTCTCTTTTTGATAAATGAATATTTGTATCACCCAGGAAGGTATGCAGCGTGTAGTATTAATGCAGGGCCACATTTAAAATATACATTTAATCCAGAATAGACAGATAACTCCCATTAGCTGCCTCACAGAATGCAAAAGTGTTCAAGCATGGATAGAGTAGACCAATTGTAAGGAAGGAGAAAGCTACACATAGCATAGCATGGATAGTGATTGCAGATTAGAAGCTACCAGGAAGGTGTCTGCATCCAGACAGACTAAGATTAGAAGTGAAGAGAAAATGGGCAAAAAAGGCCAAAGGATTCCAGCGCTTGCGTCATAATTCTACGAAGGCTGTGTGGCTGCGGTCAATTGTTGGTGTGTGAGTGCCTTGCCCAGCACCCACAGTGTAAGCAAATTAGAACAAGTGTAACAATCGAACTGCGCCACACACAAGACATTTTTGCCAAAAAGTACAGGTGTTCAGTTATTTAATCCATGCCATGAACAGCCTGACACGTGTTTCGAGCGTAGCTCTTCATCGGAGGCAAGTATTCTTGCCAAATTGAGCCACAATTAAATAAGTTGTGTAAGTCAAAACCGGAGTCAAAAAGGGTAACTTAATTAACTTGCAGTTGTCATTATTATTAAATCAGCGGGCTGCCGGTCGGCTGAGAATGAGTCCAAGGGAAGATTAGAAGTGGGACATGGTTTCCAAATAGTGTTGACATTAGAGATCGAAGGAACAAGTGCCTGTGTTGTGCAATTTATCAAGACTCACTATTAATGTGGAAGCAACACTACAGTGAAACTATGAAGGAAACCTTTTTGAAGATCATACCCTGAGAAGGAAATCACTCTGAAGGGCTAAGGGTTTTGAAAGGTTTAGGCCCCTTCTTCACTGCTCTTAGAGAGGCACAGCTTCACCTCACTGATGATGTCCGACTAGGCTGAAACACGTGTATGGGGTTGCTGTGGTACTCTTGGTCAGAGGAGAATTGCCTAGCATTTCGGTGCTGGACTGCCCTTGGGCAGGACAAAGACTGATATGCAGGGATATTTCTCCTCTGTGAAAAGAACAGTGAGCTAAAGACTTGGTTGAGACTCTCCCAGGGGCCAACCACCTAAGAACAAGTCAATGGGCTGTGTTTGTGCTGGTAGAGAGTTTCCCAGACCCCCCTCTGTTTTGAAAGGTTTAGGGTCTGGAAATTCTGAGAGGTTAGGGAATACAAGATTAAATGAGATACCCAGAATCACACATTGGTTAAGCAGTGAAGCTGGGATTTGTGCCAACTCTGTCATTTCTGCATTTGAACACTGTCTTTTCTACCTTCCTTTCTTTCTTCTCCATGAACTAAAATAGTCTCATTTTATAAAACTGACTTGGAAAATACACACATCACATTACCAAGCATGACTATTTTTAATAACAAAATATCATAGAAGGCTGTTATGCAAAAAGGGAATAATTGTATCTTCATTCTCTCCATCATCAAGGGAAGCCTTTAAGTACCAGCATACCAGTCAATGTAATTTAACAGATTTAATCTGGGTTTGTCTTTTGTCTTTTTAAGCTCTAAATACTTCCAAAACACTGGCTTGTGAAATTGTCATATATAAACGTGCAGAAAAACATTTACATTTTACAAAAAAGCAAACCTTTTTTGTGTGTCAAACGAGCAGACCTTACAATATGTTTGCCCGAGGTCAACATCTGGTCTGCTCTATTCTGTCTACCACCACTTCCACTCAAATGGCCTACATAATAAGAAAGATCAAGTAATGGGCTAAACGATTCCACCAGCATGCAAGAAGGCAAACTTTACAGAAGACAGCACAGTAACCTAAGAGAAATTAGATGGTCTGACCAGGATCACCGCATTGTCTGTTGGCAAAGCCAGGATACAAACATGAATGTGTGGTTCCACATTCTTGAATTGGATACGTATTAATCCCTTGGACTAGCAGTTTATGCTCGTTGTTAGAGGTGATTGCCTAGGCATCTGAACAAACCATTTTCTAGACCTTCACCACACGGATGATGTTCATTTTTATAGGAACCCCTATCTGGTGCAGGTACATTGCTGATAATATTACTTGTGCTGCAAAATATATACAGGCAGGTTTATAAACCTCAGAAATAGAAAAAGGCTCAGTCAGTCTTGCTGGAATGCCCCATTCTAATTTTGCATATGAACACATATCTCTGCAATCAGTGCTTAGCACACTGAGCTATCTTCTGAACCATTGTGGCACTCAATTTATCAATATGCATATCAACTTTGGCTATTACACAATAGATTTCCCACAGGAAGTCAAGAATGCTACAGGAGTTGTGTTGTAAGGAACACAAAAACTATGTATACCACAGTCAACACAGAAAGCATTTCATGATGCGGTGATCAAAACAGACAAGCAATAGGTTTAGAGCCTCAGCAGCATACCATAAAATATCCTGAGTTTCGGCATTCAAGTCTGGAGATCAATGGAATCTTACTTCTTTAGATCAAGCAGCCTTGTGGGGCCCCCCTCCAACTTGCGGGCCGGGGCAAGTGCCCCTTTTGCCCTCCCTTAAAACTGTCTCTGGATCCACGCAGGCATGACATTTGGCCAACTTTGCACCAGACCTGCAGATGAACTAGCCTGCTGTTAAATCTCAGTTACCATTTTAATGGTATCCACTATAGAGTGTTATTTGCTTTCTGACTTTGAGAACATTCAGACAGGTAATTGCTCATTTTACGGTAGCCGGTAAGATAGCCCAGGGGGTTGAGCACTTGCTGCTGCGATGTGTGTGTCATCTGCAGTTTGCCGGTTTGAATCTCAGGAAAACCAACTCAGCCTTTCATCCTTTTGAGGTTGATAAATGGGTACCAGCACAGGTTGGGTGATATTGTATGTATATTTGTTTTATATAAAGTGCTTAAACGTAAGTGCTGTATAATAACACATCATTATGCATGAATGTGGAAGCAGGATATCTAAATAGCCTGATACCCGTTGACATCTTACTTACAATATGAATTCATGCAGCCGGCCAAAATAGAAAGATTGTGTACATTTTTGTAAGGTTCCTGCTTTCTAAATAATGAGTAAACTGGCATGAAGTGGCGGTGAGTTCGCCCCACCCCCATGAACCCCTGCCTATTCCTAACCTGCTTTCTATGCAACAAACATTCTATATACTGTTAAAAACATTGTACTGTGTTATTTCTGTTCAACTGTGCAGTGCCCCTTCCTCTTACAGAAACAGCCAGGACTTTTTAACATCTTCATAATCCACATGCCATGATTGTAAAACACCCAGAAAGGGGACTCCCTCTAGCTTCTGTACGTCCTTATATACATTGCTTATTGTCATAGCATAAGGTTCTCCCTCATAAATAAATACAAAAGCAAATAATTACAATAAAACAGAAATATAACGAAGGGCACGAGCTCAAGACTGTCCTCTACCAAAGAGCAGCTCTGAGGGCACCTGGGCCTAGATTACAGATACGTTGCACTGGTGCAAGTCACATTTTCCATGGTATTAGCACTGGGGAAAACATTCCTAGTGCAACAAACATATGCTTTCAACAAATGTGTGCAACAGGGCAACGTTTGTCCTAGTCCTAATACCTTTGCATATTAGAACTCAGACAAACTTAACACTGGTGCAACAATGCATTGAAATGATCATTTCCACTTTATTACTTTCTCCTCCATACTATAACTCCCTCCCCCACAATACAACTCCCTCTGTCAACTATATCTCCCGCCTCTTCCACTCTTCTATCCCCTCCTCCAAACAACTCTCTGCTCCACACTTCTACTCCCTCCTCCACTCTACCTCTACAACTCCACCCACCTCCTACTCAGACAACCTCCTTTCACTCAGTCACAAACAGTCCACATGCACTCCTTTCACTACCTCCTCCAACCACACACGTTACTCTTTCATGAACACTCACAACACACTACCACTTGCACTCACTAACAGATACCTCACCGTGGTTCTATGTGAAAATGTCACCAGGAAAATGTAGTCATGTGAAAAAGTAGCCAGCAAAAAGTAACTTTCAAAATGTAGTCATCCTATACAAGCAATGTAAAGTGTAAACATGTTGCCCGCGATAAGGTTGCTAACAAAGCCGTTTCTAAATGCACCACAATAGTACACTGCTGTAAACCTAACTACCTAAATGATAAAACCGTGCAATCACCAGCCCTCCACAATCAACGCCCCTTATCCCTAGAAGGTTACCCTAATTCTAACTACATTCCTTACCCTACCCTGAACACTTAGGCTAACACGCTCTAAATCATTTTATTTCCATGTGACTCAATACAAAACACCAAATACACAGAAATGAAGTGACCCTTACTCAAACCCCTTCACCATTCCTCCACAAACTGCATAGCCCTTACCCTATCACAACCCCTTGATCTAATATTCAACCTTAGCTCTACCCTAATGCTCACTTTAACACTTACTCCAATGCTTACTCTCTTCTAACTCTTCACCCTAACTCCTAGGTTTATCATAACCCCTATCCTACCACAACATCACCAGCCCTACCCAACCTATCCCTTTATTTAACACTTACCCAAAACCTTACTCTTTTAACCTAGCCTTGCCATAACCCGTACCCTAACATTTACACTGACTCTTAATCTACCCTGACTCCTAAAAATAAAACAACATCATCTGCCCTCCACAGCCATCCAGTCCCAAACCCTTAATCTAATTCTAACCAAAATCTTGACTCTATCCTTAAACTCTAGCCTTAACCTAAACCCTATCCTAACCCTCACCCAGACAATCACAAGCCCACAACACCCTCTTAACCAAAACACTTAACGAAATGGCACTGCATTTTTGGCTACTATTCATACTACTTTTTGCTTGGTGACTTTTTCCCTGCAAAGGTATTTTCACAACGATTTTTTCACAGCCTATGTTTTTGTTAGCAACATTTTCACTGGCTATCCTCACCGTCTCCAGAAACTGCCTCCACACTCTGCTGCTCCTTCCTTCCTCCTGCTGGTCTCTTTGTCGGCTAACTCATGCTCTAAACTCACCAGAACAGCCCATAACTTCCTTTTTCTGATTGTCCTTTTTATTCTACCACTCGTTCCTCCATTGGATGGCTGGTCCTGTCCAACCTGGTCCTACCTTCCTTCCCAGGGTGGTGTTAGCAGCAGAAAAGCAAAATATCATGTTACAGAAGAGGGCTGGTTTTAATAGGAGATGTTTCTCCTGAAGGACAAAGTGTCTCCCAGCATGTCACTGCCAGCGTTGCAAGTCTCCCATAGCCAGACACTGTGACTTGGATTTGACATATACTTGCCATTGAGTTCACTTGCCACTGCACCACTTCCAAGCTGGATTTGAACAAGCTTGTTGAGGGAAGCTCAGCTCAGGAATGTGAATGCTAAGTCAGAGCAGAGAAACATATATGTTAGCAGCAACAGAGCAGTCAGTTCCTTGGATGCTGAACAACTGAAACAAAGATGGCCCCTCCTGCATCGAACGCTCGGACTGGGAGGTTGTCTGCGAGGCTGTCTTACCACATGCACATGGAATCAGATCAGCTAGAAGGTCTATAGTACAGACATGAGTCGGTATTACCCAAATTGAACTTTTACAATTGACCTTTTGTCCTAATTTACCTAATTATAGTAGTTCTAACTGATCTTCTGCACAATTGACCTTTATATTATTTTAGTTATTTTATATATGTATTGGGTTGGTTTTGGATTATAAATAAAATAAGGGGATTGGGTGGGGGGTTGCAGTTTTTTTGGGATTGGGTGGAGTTGCGCTGATTTCCCCCGTTTCTATGTCCTAATTGACCTTTTAAATTAGGTCAATTAAGACAAAAGGTAAATTCTCCTGAGGTCAATTGTGAAAAGGTGAATTAGTATACATCCCATGAGTCACCTAACTCCAAGGCTCACATGAATGGGACCCCAAGCTGTAAGCAATAAGACAATCAGGATAACAGAGGGCAGACCTGCTGGACTATCATGAGAACCAGGTGTTTTGGAATGCTGTAAGAGTCAGAAGTTGGGAGTGTAGCAAGCAAGGGAGTGTGTTGGTGTTGCAAGTAGGCTATATGTAGAGACAAGGTGGAAGAGAAGGAAAACAGATAGAGAAAGTCAAATAGAATAAGAGACATGGAGGATGGGATGAAGGAGAGAGATGCTTTCAGGAGAAGGATGAGAACAATTCAAAGGAAGTAGGTGGTGAAGAACAAGGGAATTGAGATGGAGATGAAGCACCACAAATTAGACTATCAGGAGGAGGATCAACCAACTGAAAAGGATGGGATACAGAGCAATGAGAGATGTAAAATGGAGGTGAACGGTGGGGGAGATACTACCAGGATGAAGAGAAGGAGTAGAGAATAACTGAAGGCAAGGAGGAGGAGAATAGTGGAGGAGAAGGAGTTGAAAGGCAATGCAAGGAGTGTGAGGACAGAACAGAAAAGGATAAAGAACACCTAAAAGAGGTGGTGATATCACCCCAATAAGAGGAGAACCACTTAGAATGACCAGGAGAGCTGAGGGGAGGTGGAGGAGGGAAAAGCTAAGGGGGGTTATTCAAGCAGAGTTTGGCAAACTTTTGAGGAGGGGTGGAGCAAAGTGAGGGAAGGAAGAGGAGGAGATGAGAGAGAACACGAAGGAGATAGTGGTGCCCACGTCAAGCAGCAAGGAACTGTCAGGGAGTTTGGGATACGGCCCAACTTCTGGGAGAGACTGTGGCAGGGCCTGTGACCAATTCGAAAGGAGCTAGGCCTGACAGACCCAAGGTCTAGGACAATCTTGGATAATTTCCAATGGTGTCTGACATCAAGCCGATGTCTAAATGACACCGAACACTTAAGCTGCTTGTCCAGACACTACATCGAGTGAAGATCGACATCCTGACAACTTGTATGAAGCAAAGCGTCCAAGCGCAGGAGCCAAGGCCATCCACAGGAGCCCAGGCCTGGGGCACTCAAACTCGACAAATTTCAGAGTGACTTTTTTAGTGCCAGTTGATGAGATCTGCAGTCCTCCATTTAGCCTGCTTCCTTTATGTTGCTTTGAGCTGTTCCCCACCATGTCATTTCAGTTCAATCTTTTCCCCTAGTATTTCTGTTCTAAAATAAAGACTCTTTTTCCCTTGAGAATATGGATTTGAGTTACCTGTTGATTCCTCCGGTCATGACAGTTATCCATGTGAAATGAACTAATGGCAGGCAAGAAAGACTGGGCAGGAAGCAGCAGAAAGGATACAATGCTTGTGCCGGACAAGCACATTGACTTTTCCCAGTCTGTTATGCCACGCTAGATCAGATACTCCTGCTCACGCGTGAACTAAAACCGCACACGCTAATGCCATAATTACATCTTGCCCAGGTTCAATCCAGTTCTCATTTCTTTTGCATAGCTGCTAACTGGCCCCATGTCTTAAGTGGCAACTTCATCCAATTCTGGACAACAGGATTTAGCTTGCCGGACTCGTAAGATACCACCTAGAGTGGGATCAAATAAATGAAGGAGTCTAAGATTGCCAATTGCTCATCATTAAAAGATAATCATGTGCTGAATGAGTCACACATTAACGGGATTCACTAAGCTGACAGCTACCATGAGGGCAGAGACCAGGCAAGCTCATATATATGAACACCACGATTGGCTTTAATATGGGCAACAATGAACACTAAGCAGATGCACCAGTCACTAAAAGTCCAGCCTTGTAGAAGAATATAGTGATGCTGGTCATTTAAAAAATACACAACTTCTTAAATACAGAGTGAGGCACATGATCTAATGCTTTATGACCATTAACACTGTGAGTATCATAGAAAAAGTGATTACACAACAAAAGAAAATGCTGAGTAATAAGGAAAGGGAATGAGCACACACATCTAGCAGTTTGTGGGATCTCCCCACTGAGTATCCCACAAAGTTCTCATTATAGTTATTGCACTCTGCTACTACTTGTCTTACTTTTCTCATTATAACTACCAAACTAAAAGTGCCAAAGTGCACATGAAAAAAGCAGGAATGGATGAGCTACTCACACTATACATGGACCAGCTTGAGAGCACTCACTTATAAACCGGAGGGGGGGAGGCGATGGCCGCTGACAAGTAGGACATTTGCAAACATGCATGTAGCACCAGAGTAGTCAGAGCTGCTGGCACGTTGCAGAACTCAATAAAGCCAATGAAAGAAATCATTAATGCACAGATATAAAAATGAAAATCAGACATAAAGTAAATGATAAAGTAAAAAGATGGAGGAACATCACCAGGCAATTGTCACAGCAACGAACCAACAACCGTGACCAAAGTATGAATAAGTTGTGCATATTTATATTATATACATGGATTTATGTTATGTAAGTAACCAGTGCCAATAATGCATTAGGTAAGATTCAGATGGGAATAACACATGGAGGGCACAGCTACATAGCAACAAAGAGAGGTCATCGCTGTGGAGGTCCAATGGCTTCTCAGGCAACAATTTATTTATTTATTTATGTATTTATTTATTTATTTATTTAAAACGCTCTTAACACCTACCTGAGTTCAGTTTCTAAGCGCGGATCGTGGTCCTGCTTCCTAGACCAGCGTGTTGCCCCTTTGCTATCCTCCATTAGGGGATAGCTTATGAGTTATGATGACTTATGAGCCAGCAGTCAAGCACTGTCTTCCATATTTGGGCCATGCCTTGTGTCTAACAGAAGGACGAAGACAAATGTTCCTAAGGAACACAGGAGCTACAGTGAGCTTAGTAGTGGACTTTCGTTACAGGTGAAATGTCATCTCCATACCCAGATGAATATCACAGATTTAGAGGTTTCGAAAGATGTCAGAAGAGGATGTTCACTTCAAAAGCAAAGAGGAACTCGTTTGGTAAACCTCACATAGTGATTGTATGCTGCCCTTAAAAAACACATGCAACAGACCATCAAATACCATTTCATCAACGTAGTATGAGTAGCCATGATATAGATGACGCATAGGCTAGAAGAGGTGGAGGAAAGTCTGAGAGGTATGGAAGGTATAAAAAAATATATTGCAGGACTGACCAAACTGATGAGGTGCTAGGGTGCCACCTTCACTAATCCAGAGGACTGGAGCAAACAACATAATGTTATTTTTCTAAGTCCAGCAAATGGGTAGGGAGAGGCCGCAACTCCATTTCTGCATACATCAAGTGATTCATTAAATAAGACAATTAGTGTCTAGAGATAAACAACTCACATGATACGAATAGGGAGTCCACAAGCAGAGGTGCTTTTCTACTGTTAGGCACATATTTCGGAAACACCGGGAGATGATTATTAATACCTCTGTGTGAAACTGTCCAGACACAAAACCAAAAGTCAGAACATTGATCGTGTTTGATGAATTGAGTCATTCCGAACATGATCATTGATTTGGGCAAAGTGATTCAGGTGTTTCACGGTAAAACAGTATAAATACGGCCGGCATGATTCGATTTCAGGATCCCTCGTGTTAGGTGGAATCATGGGTTTGCTGAAGCATTTGAGAGGATAGATATTAGTAGACCCCTCCAGCCCCTTTGTGAACAAGAGATCAGAGGAGGACATGTCTGCTTGCTGAAACCAGATAGTCTACCTTGTAGAGGTTCTTCATACCACAGGACAAAGAACAAAGTCAGCAGCATCCTTCCACCTGCACGTTGCGCAATTAAATTGTGTGCCACAAAAGTGTAGGACCAAGTTGGGTACCACATCTTTATTGTGCCATATGATGCAACACGATGCACAGGATCTGCATGAACGCATAAGAACTCTACTGCAGCCCTCTAACCTGTAGGGAGTGTCATGGCCGGGGGATTAACAGACAAGGCAAGACTCAGAAGGTGGAGTAAAAACATATTTATTTTTATACAAATAATCCAAGGGATTTGGATATGCACTGCAGTCGGTCAGTCCATATCTAACTTCGCTTGGGCTGCTCCCCTTGGTGATTAAACATAATTTCACTCACAGTCTGTGGCTTTTTTAGTGTCCCTTGCTTTTCTTTCTTGGCTTAGTCAGTTACTGCTCTCTCACCGTTGTTGTGCTGGTCAGGATGTTAAGTTGTTGCGTGGTTCTTTCCTTCTAATGGGCAGGAGGGGTACTGAGTTCTCTCAGATTATGCCACTCCTGGAGGTTGCTTTTCCAGAGCTTGCTAGTCCCGGGGAGCTTTTGTGTGAGCCCCAAGTTGCTGGAGACTGACTCTGACATGGTTGTTACCAGCACAAGTTGGTCATCAGTAGGCCCAATGACATTAACTATGAACTCCTTCTCCACCTTCTCAACGTCTCCCCTCGGTCCCGCTTTCATGCTGCTTTTACGTTCCTCATTGATGCGCCAACACAACAGACAGGCCCAATTAATTTCCCCTTTATGATATGATATATATGATATGATATGATATGATATATGATATGATATGATATTTTATTTATTTATATTGCGCTCATACCCAAGTGTTTCAGAGTGCGATCAAGGGAAAGGGAGGGGAACAAGGGAGAACAAAAATAAAAATTAAACAATTATCTTACTAGGCCCAGTGACATTAAGAGCGTGCAAGTGCATGGGAAAGGCTGGTGATGGCTGAAGGGCATGGACGACCCTCCCTTAGCCTCCTTCAGGCTCGTCATCTCAGAGCAGCTGGTGTCCACAGCTCCATGGCCGAGTCGAATACCTGGACCTTTGTCACACCATTTCCTCACCATTACTGCCACACTCTATACTGACAGCATAGGAAATGTTGCTGCTGTTGTGCCATAGATCTAGTGACTGATTGCAGGGGTGCTGGCTGATTGTATATGCCATTATGCCGTGTATGCCTCTCTCCCACTGTACAGTACTCTCAAAGCTAGGGGTAGCCCCCACCTGTGTTAAGTATATGGCTGATTCTACTGCATTCTGGGGTCTAGGCCTCTCTCCCGCTGTTCAGGCCTCTCAGATCTAGGGGTAGCCCCTATTTCTGTTTAGCATATGCTGAACCTACTTGCAGTTTACGGTACGTATATCTCACACCACTAGCGTGGACACAGGCCAGAGACACGGCCAAACATCCACGCATGATAGGATACGGCTACGGGTAAGCACATCCGGCCTAGCACCACACATAGCCATTCAGACTGAATAACCCGGCGTACCTCAACACCTCTGCCACTAGCATACAGCGACTACTACCCGAAAGGAACCCAGTATAGCTGGCCTCACATAGACTCTCTCAGCAATAGCAATCTATCCCAAACCACCAACAGCACCCACCCATGTGCCTGGCCTCTCTTGGGCTGCTTAGTCGAGCCTTGCCAGCCACCCAAGTCCTAGAACGGCAACATGAACACTTGCATCTCGTAAGCTCTACTCCCTAGAATCTCCCACATTGACAATGGTCACCGAGGGCATTCCAACCAGGAAAAAAGTGCATTGAGGCCACAAAAGTGGGGAAAGAGCGCTATATAAATAACCAAATACAATACAATACAATTAGCATTTGTGCTGCTGCTGTTCTCGTCTGGAGTCTTGTGTTTGTTATTTAACAGCCACAGTAAGGCACAGAGAGCCACCTTCCAGCAGAGCACTGTCTCATATGAATGGGAGACACACTCAGAAGGTTGGGTTGTTAGCAGGAACATGTTTATTAAGGATGGTTATAAAAATTGGGTCACATTTGGAAAATGCAACACAACAATCGGATTGCTTCTCCTCGTCCTTTTTGCATAGACTTGCATAATAGCCTGGCAGTTAAGTGGTTAAGGCTACAACAATAAAGTCTGAGGGGCAGATTCTGAAAATATTTATTTTCGCAAGTGATGGAGTTGCACTAGCACATCCCATGGCTTGCAGCAATAAAAATTGCACGCAATGCACAGAGGGCATTTGGACATCTGCATAATGGATGCACACTTTCAAATGCCCACGTTTCCTCTGTGCAGGTAAGAGAGCATGTTTGCCGTTTAAAGGTCATCCCACAAAAATGCAAGCAAAATAAAGGCATCCCCTGCGCCTTCCATTCCCTCAAATATGGATAGTACTGATGTATTCATTTTATTAGGCTGTCATTGTGAAATGCCCTCTCAGCACCCCTGGGCGTTGGGTGCATCTCATACATATGTCAGGAGCACACATTCATGTATGTAAGGGGTGAGCAGAGCGTCTTTTGCGCCACTGTGCAGTGCCACTGAAATATGTAGGTCACCCATGAGAATGGGGCGACCTGGGCATTTCGCAAATAAGTGAACATTGAAAAGGAACATGCTCTCTGCTTGTTTTATTCATACTTTGCAGAGAATCTGGCCCTCTGAGTTCAAAAAGACATCTCTGAGTGCTGGTATCCTCCAAACATGACTCATCACAGAGTTTGTTGACAATTCTCAGTGAAGCACGGTTTGTGGGTTTGATTGTTCAGCACTTCTTTCTTGGCTCTTTGCTCCTCTAACGCAGGTATTCTAATTCTCTTCCTGGACTCCTGGAAGACTGCTCTGTCTGATCGCAGGCCCTTTGTGGGCTTGCTTCTTACAGACAGATAGCGGTCATAGGTGGGGATGGTTAACCCCAAGCTAAGCTGTCTGTGGCTCTTGCTACAATGGACCAAATGCAGGATCACAAAGCTACTTCCCGCAGGGGATTGTAAACATGCCCCAAAGATGCAGCAAACTAGAAGGGAGGCCTACTCCTGACTGCTTCTGCTTAAATTACTCTCATGAAGCTGCTCAGAAGTAACTATATCTATGATGGCCAAACTGAGCGAAAACCTTCCAAGCGTTGGCATGCCTGAAGAAAGCGATTACACTGCTCAGGATAGCAGGAAGGAAGGAAGACCTGTGGGTCTGTCCCCACCCCTGACCACCACCTAACACTGCAGGAGCAGCGCTGCCATCACAGCATACAAGGTAAGCCTGAAGAGCTTTCTTAGGAATTAAGAGGCAAAAACAAAATAAAATAATAATAATTCGATTGCACTACAACGATGGCTCTGCAACCACCATATTTTGTGCAAGAATCCTCATCATCCGCCTAAAGCGAAAAGCAACAGTGGAGCAGAGCTTATTGAACTATAATTCCTTTATTTGCTGCAACAGGCTATCTGAGCCCTTTTTACAAGTTGTGCTGCAAGATGGCCGTCTGCTCCTTGTGCAGAGGAGTGGATGCCGACCTGTCATGTCAGGCCTCCCTATCTGATTGGGCAGCACTAACGTGACGTGCACCAATCCGGTGCACTAGAAGGCGAAAGCCAGCACCTCTCAGCAACGCCCTGCAGTAAAGCTCCTGTCTGAGCCTGTCGGGCATGGAAGGGCTTGCGAGTGCCCCACCTTAGTGCCCCTCCACAAACAATGTGGATGTCTCCAGTGCACGTCTTACTGTTGCATGAACCTGGACCCCAGCACTTCCAGGCTCCCTTCTGCTCAAATGTGAGTGATGGCTGAACTGTCCTATTGCCTCCACTTATCTCCTGAACCATAACTGTGCCAATCATATTCTGCCTTTCTCTCTCGTCCCCTCTTTCCTCTCACTTCACTCTGTGTACTCCAAAGGCAAATTCATTCAAGTTATGTTTCTTCTTTTTCCATCTCGCATCCCTGTGTGCAGGGCCAGTAAAAGGAATTTTGCCACCCTAGGCAAACTGTCAGATTGGCACCCCACCCTCTCCAGATCCTAGCCACTCTCAACCAACCATCCTCATTTTGATACTGATTGACCTAAACCCATTACCTCCATGGCACCAGAATGAGGAAACAATGAGGGCTAGTTTGGGAATCTAAAACACAACCTTTCACACACATTAGCGTGCAACAACAATGCAGATCAAGTTGAGAAAGAGGCAAGCCTGCCTGCAAAGCCCCTGGCACTGGCTGAATCTGATAACACACAGCACCCCCGGTGGAGATGCTGGTGTCATGACTTCCCAGTGGCCTGTCTACTCAGAGCAATAAACCTGGGTGCTACTGTGCCATCACCTGCCCCTGATTATAAATAATGCCTCATGAGTACGCCAAAGATATATCAGGCTGTGGCATAGTGGTACCTTCCCCTGCCATGCTATAACCAGAGGCCCTGCCTGGAGGTCAGGAAATGGCAGTCAGCGATGAGCTGTTCCCAGCAGCCTTGAGGACAGGAACATCCAGCCGGTGTGACAGCCTCCGCCCCACATCCTCACGCCTCCGTACTGCCTCATCTCCAAGGTATTCTTACCCAAACACGCCAGTGCTACTCGGGCAGACCCGCTCCTAACCGCCCTGCTCTATCTGCTGAGGTGAAGCTCAAAATGCTCATGCCCATGAGGGGTTCATTTATACTCATCAGAGTAGGCACTGTCAGTCAAACTGCATTACAAAGTGCAGCCTATCCCGCAGACCTCTTCTACAGACTGCAGCCTGCCCTCAGCCTAGGCTAATTAGTGCAGTCTACCCTCACACCTGCTCTACAGAGTGCAGCCTACCCTCACACCTGCTCTACAGAGTGCAGTATACCCTCACACCTGCTCTACAGAGTGCAGCCTACCCTCACACCTGGTATAACTAAGACAGACAACCCCACCCCTGACCTACAAAGTGATGCTGAGTGCAGTCTATCCCGCAGACCTGTTCTAGAGAGTGAAGTCTGTCCTCCACCCTAAACTACATAGGCAGTCTGCCCCAAACCTGCTATAAAGTCCAGCCTGTTACTCAAACCTGCTGTACGGTGTGCATCCTACCCTCATACCTGCTCTACAGAGTATAATCAGCCCTTCCCTCACGCCTGTTCCCCAGAAGTTGTCTGCCCCCACATCTGCAATACAAAGTGCAGGCTAGCCCCCAAATGGGTTCTATGGGGTGTAGACTGCCCCTCAAACCTGCACCACAGAATGCAGTCTATCCCTGACACCTGATCTACACAGTGTAGTCAGTCCCCGACACATGCAACTCCTTGTCATGTTGCTTGACTTTTCATGGACCCTCTTCATTTATCTCCGTTCTTTGTCAGCATTTCTTTGCTTTTCTCTCTCTCTCTGTTGTGTTCTTTTGTTTACTGCTATCCAGGGGTGGACTGGCCTATAGGGAACTGTGAATATTTCCCGGTAGGCCTCTGCAGCCTGGGCCTGTTTTGTGTGGTATTTCTAGATTTTCGCATAGGAAAAAGGTTGGGCTTGCTGAAAATGTGTAATATGGAGCCACTTTGAAAGTTATTTCCAGAGCCTCTTTGGTTCCCATTCCACCCCTGCTGCTATCAGATCTTATATTGTATCAACCCATTCATTTTATAAAGTGCCTTGGTGTAAGGCGCTATTCAAACAAATAAACAAACAACACACTTGAACTTCAGAGTGCAGTGTTCCCAAACACCTGCTTCACATAGTGCAGTCTGCCCTCACAAATACTTTGCAGCCTAGTGTGTTTCTTAAACATATTGTTGTGAGTGCAGTCTTCTCTTCTCTCACACCGGCTTTACACAGTGCAGTATACCCCAACCTTTTACGCTATAGATTGCCATCTACTCTCCCCCTACTCCACTGAATTTGACATGTTCTCTCTCTCTTGCTCTGCAGTGTGGTCAGGCCCTCACCCTTACGCAATATAATGTAGTCTGTCATCCAATTCTACTACACAAATGTCAGCTTGCCCCTCACTTCTGTGGTACAAAGTGCAGTTTATCTCTCAGACATATCCTATGGCGTTCACTCTGCCTCCACACTTGCTCTACAGAGTGCAATATGTTCCCAAACCTGCTCTGCAAAGTAAAGTCTACCCTGCTCCTGTGCTCTGCAGATTGCAGTCCACCCTCACACCTGCTCTAAAGAGTGCAGATGGCCTTCGCATCTGCTCTACAGTTCAAAGTGTCACACTCACCTGGTCTACAGATTGCAGTCTGCCACTCAAACCTGCACTTCAGAGTGCATCTGCCCACACATCTACTCTACAGAGTGCAGCATGTCCCCAAATCTGCTCTATAGAAGAGTCTACCACTCACACCCGCTCTTCAGAGTACATGTGCCTCTCACACTTGCTCTTTGAGCCATCTGCACTCACGCCTACTTTACAGAGTGCAGTCTCCCCACTCTATGGGACAAAATCTGCTCCTCACTCTGGTCTTGAGTACAACCTGCCCTTACAAATGCTCTGTGGTGTGGTCTGGGCCTCACACCTGAGCTACAATGTGCAGTATCGCACAAAACCTGTTGTGGAGGGTGAAGTCCACGCCTAAACCCACACTACAAGTGTAGTCCATCCCCTAAACCAGTTGTAGAGAGTGCAGTCTGCTCTTACACTTTTGCTACAGAGTGCAGTCTGCCTTCACGTCTACTATGGACTTTAACCTAATGCTCACATCTGCGCTGCAGGGTGCAGTTGACCCCTTATGTCTGCTCCACAGAGTGCAGCATGCCTCGCCAACAACTGCTCTACAAAGTGTAATCTGCC
The DNA here is from genome assembly GCF_040938575.1 of Ambystoma mexicanum. Taxonomy (NCBI): domain Eukaryota; kingdom Metazoa; phylum Chordata; class Amphibia; order Caudata; family Ambystomatidae; genus Ambystoma; species Ambystoma mexicanum. Next base: position 231,813,287 of record NC_090940.1, on the reverse strand, counting down.
CCTCACACTGCGCTAAATGTGACACTGCCCCACACACCTGCTCCTCAGAATGTAGATTGCCCCATATACCACTGTACAGCATGCAGTCTGCACTGCCCTCACACCTGCTTGAGAGAGTACGGTTTTTCTAGCAACTACGGTATAGAGAGCAGTCTGACCCCCTCACCTGAGCCACACAGACTTCAATGCACTTTCTCACACTTCCGTTAAAGGGCACAGTGCCCCTCACACCTGCAATGTGCATGCAGTTCATCCTTTACACCTGCAACAGAGTGCAGCCTGCCCCCATGACTGCACTAACCCCCTAACACACTCTTGATACGCACTGCAGTCTGTCCAACGTATCTGTGTCACAGAGTGTGCAGCCTAATCCCGGGACCCTGCTCTTCCATAGAGTGCAGCTCCTTGCGCAGAGCGCCATCTTCTACTCTGTTCTAATGAGTGCAACACTGCTACTAAACCATAACCACAATTGTTCTCTTTACCCCCATGCTCCCCGGGGGTGCAGGCTCCATGCTGGCTGCGGCAACACCACACAGAATAGCCCCAGCCCCACTCAGCCACGGGGCCCATGAGATGCCCCTGCGGCCCCAGCCATGGAGCCCCAGGGACAGGTGATGGTGCTGAGCCTGGCGCTGGGCTGGCCCTGGTCTAACTGGCAGCTGCCACTGCTGGTCACCGCCATCTTCAGCAACCACTGGTCTGGTACCACTGGTACCGTTACTTTACGCACTTACTCAGCAGTAGTTGGCACGGATCCGTCCTCGGTCCACCTTTCCTGCATCCTGCAGTCACACCAGTGCTGGCGCTATCACTACTGTTACAATATGTAATGTGACTGCAGCATTCACTGATTCATATAACACCATTGAGTTGAGGCTCGCCCGAGGGGGCTCGTGCAGTGCTTTGTGGCATGCTAATGTGCATTGCGCATGTGCCAGTGCAGCTGCCACCCCCATGCCACTTGTGACCCTGACACAACCCCAAGTCCCAACCTTCACGGTCGCCGCCACCTGGTCTGCTGCTGCAGCCCTGCAGTCAGCCTACAGACAGTGTAACAAGAGCAGGGCTAGTGCTATCACTACAGGCAAGGCAGTAATTAGTGTGGAGGTGCTAACTAAGCATTTTGCTGCTTTAACATTTCCAACAAATATGCAAGCGCCTAAACTTGTCTAGTGATAGAGTCTTCCTTTTTCTTTAAATCATATCTAGGTGGGTGTACTTTTCATCTTGCATACATTTTGTGCACTGCATTGTGATCCTTTTTAAAATCGTATTCAAGTGGGTGTGCCTCTCATCTTGCATCAACTTTGTGCACTACATAGTGATCCTTTTTAAAATTGCATCTAGGTGGGTGTGCTTTTCATCTTACATCCACTTTTTGCACTGCATTGCGATCCTTTTTAAAATCGCATCTAGGTGGGTGTGCGTCTCATCTGGCATCCATTTTGTGCACTACACTATGATCCTTTTTAAATCCGTATCTAGGTGGGTGTGTTTTTCATCTTGCATCCATTTTGTACACTACATTGCGATCCTTTCAAAATTGAATCCTACACCCCACCTATTGCTCTGCATTTGTACTTGTGCCCTCTTTAACTACTAGGCTGCCTTGGAGTAAGTGCCAGCACTGGGCAGTGCAGCCCCCCCTTGCCTACCTTCTTTCCTTCTCTCATCTATCCTCTGCCACTGAGATGGCACTCACCATCTCTCCTGTCTTCTCTAACTGCTACACTATCACCTATCCTCCTTCTATCACGATGTCTGGATGAAAAAAGCACAGAAACGTCATGCTGGGTGCAAATCCTGGCCTTCCCATCGCAGACACCTAGTTCAGCGCATCTTCCAGAGAGATCTTTACCAATATCCTTTTCTCTGTCCCCTCTCCAGACCTATGGACTTCTCATCTCATCTCTAGACTCTCCCCTTTCACATCCTCTCCCATTAATGGTGGCACCAAGTGGGAAGTCTTCTTGGTGGGCTTCTTCTCATCACACTGCAGCATTAATGTCTACCACACTGGAACTATCTTTGTTCAGGGTCCTCCAGCCAACCTCCTTCTCTTGGACCGGATCCCGACATCGCTCATTAACTTATTCCTTCTCCTGCCTCTCCCCCTACCACTCTCTCTGTCCCCCCTCTGACTGGAGTACCACATCACTGTACTCCACCTCAGAAAACTTTCAAAGGCAGAGACCGTCTCCACCTGGTGACTCTTAACACCCGCTCAGCCAACAAACACTCTGCTGACATCTGTTTTCTTTTCAAACACACTGATCTCGACATTCTGGCTCTCACCGATACAAGGTTCCATGCCAGCTCAGTCACTGCTTTTGACCCCCTCCTACGTGACGGCTTCAAGATAATTTCCAAGCCATGACCTCACTGTGCTGGGTGTGGGGTGGCCTTAATGTTCCCAGATGTGGGGTCCTTCTTCCATTTTACCCAGCAAGCTCTACTGTTCATTTGAGAGCCTGGTTTGCAAGTTGGTCATCTCTCCCTCCTCCACCTTGACCATTGCTACCATTTACCAGCCTACAGGAACTACCTCCCCGTTCCTCTCTGAATGGGCGGATGTCTGCTCCTCCTTACTCCAAACCACCTCCAATCTGCTCCTCTTGGGTGATTTCAGCATCCAATGGACTCTACTGGCACAGCATCCACTCTTTGCATTGACCTCTGCACCTCTCTATCACTCTTCATTCTCCCTTCTGGTCCAACACACTCCGCTGGACACACGCTGTACGCCCTCATCCACTCTGTCCTCCCTCTCTCTTCTCTGGTAACCCCTCTTTCTTGGTCAGATCACTCTTTTCTCTCCTCCCACCTGGCTCGTTAACATCTACCTTAAATAAAGGTATAATCTGTATCATTCTCAAGGCTGTCTGGGGCCAGAGACCACACTATCTGCAACACTCTCTTACTAAATATTCTCCCTCTAGATCTTTTCGTTCCTCTGGTATCAACTCTTTGTGTAAAAGAGTTTCGCTAAACATAGAGCTGGAGGTCGGTCACTTTCCTCAGCTGGTTGCCTTCTATGGAATATCATCCCCCTCCCTTCGCGTCTTGAGCAGGATTTTCTTACATTCTGGAAGCTCCTCAAGACTTTCCTCATTACTTTCTCCTTCTCCCCTTCTCTCATCTGCTAATTTCACGGTTGCTTTGATTGGTGTCCACGGCCTTTATGCATCTTCAGGGCACTGACCTCCCAAACCGAATCGCCCCCAGCTTCTGTCTATCCTCAGCACTTGCCTCAGCACACCCTCCATCTTGTAGGCTCGCACTTATTACCATACTGTCATGATCCCTACCCCCAACCCTCAAAGACAAGTTAGTCTTCCCCTTGGAACCAAGTTAGGGTCTCCTATTACGGCCTTAAAGGCCTTGCCGCCTTGCCAAAGACTTTCTTGGAGTCAGTCCTGGCTCATGCTTAATGTCAAGGTAATATGCGGGCCTGGACTTTGTAATGGGCTGGGTCCAACATGGAGGCTCCCACATAGCTCAGTTCTAAGAACTGAGCCATGCAGTCTAGTGTTTTGGGTGTGGTCAGGCCTTGGAATACCTGGGGCTATATAAGCCACGCCCAAACAGAGGAACACGCTTCACGTTACTCTGCGGTTAGCAGCATGACGCTCACCGTGTCTGGCTCTGCCTCCTGAATTCCTTACCTGCTGATTGTAGAAATCGCGCACCCTGAAAGAACAAGAACATCATCACTAGAGCACTTACCTGTGAGTAGCATTCTGTCTTCGGTCCATCTCTTACCCAGTCCAGAGAACACCAGCATCCAGACGCTGCATCCTCCTCTGGAGCCCCGCAACCTGGAAAGGAGAGAGAGAGAAAGAACAGCGTTATAAAGTTGGAGTCACAGCAAGACTGGACTCGATAGGGCTCGCACCAGTGAAGTAACTCGGTTGCAACACACCCGCTCCATCTACGCGCCCCTGCATTGAGAAGCAGGACGGAGAGCGTATCGTACAAAAAATCAAGGTGAGGACAGGTCTGAGGGAAGGTCTGGTTTTCAAGGGAGGTGGGGGGTTAAGCAGCAAGGAACAATTAAGTTTGAACCCAGCACTCCTGTATTGCAGGCCCAACTCTCTGAAGCATTACCAAGGGAAGAGGTCCGAGAGGGAGCGAAGGTCCAGCCAGGCTGAGTGGCGTCCCTGTGGATACCAGATGAGCGTTACACATGCCTTGCACTTCATCTGTTGCTTCCCCACGAACACGGCCAAACCAGCACTAATCCCCACTGCCCCCTGCCTTCTGCATTTGCACATTCTGAATACTCACACGCATAGTAGGTTCATCCTTTTTCCCCCTCCTCTGTATTTAACATCTCTGTGTATTTAATGTCTCCCATTCCCATGTCCCCTCGCTGTTGCCTGTGAGTGCTTTGAAACAGAATTTATTTGCTGTATAAGCACCTACCAAGCTAACAATAAATACATTAAATAAATAAATATGCATATCTCACAAAATGGTGCTGGGAAACGAAGAATTCAGCTGTACCGGCACCAATCTGGCATAAATTATGTAGCGGGGCCAATGTGTGAAGGAACTGAAAAGCAGGTGGTTTTCTGGATGTGTCAATATGAAATCAGCGCCAAGCACGTTTGAGTACCTTTGCAAGGCCATCAATTTTTCATTTCCATTGCCTCATCGTGAAAGAATCCATGCCTGAATGAGAGCACAGAGAGTATACTTTATCGCTATTCCCTCTTCATGGCTGAAAGCTTAATAAGCAACTGACAGTTGAAAATGATCAACACCAAATGTGACACACTGCTGAAAAGCTTCTGTAGAGGAGCAGGTGGATGCATTTTCCATAGCTCACACCCCCTCACCACTGTCACACTGGAATAACGAGAGAAGAGCCCTATGTGGGACTCTATGTGTTATGCCTAGAACACATCGAGACTATGAGAGACCATATGCACTCAGGCAACTATACCGAATGTACCCTCATACTGAAAAAGTGGAATGATGTCAACACGTACCTTTGGACATCATGTAACACTGACTCAAATATGACGAGGGCCGAGTGATATCATCAAGAAGATATACAAGGACATACTGAAACGATATGAAAATACTAAAGAATAACAATGTTACTGAAGTGACAAGAGAAACATGTATGAAATGATAAAATAATAATATATAAAGAAAATCAAGTAACTTGCTGACCAATAAGTGTAAATACACAGTAACATAAGGTAGATGAGACATGTAGAAGCTTGCTATAGAGGAAAATATAACTTAACAAGGATGGCCATGATAGGAAAATGGATGTCGGCTCGTGTAAAGATTGAATTCAGCTACCTCAGAAACAGACCAGGGATGCAGAGTCAGGAGATGTTGGAGAAAAAGCATTGTGCGCAAAATAAAGAGAAGTCTTTGTTGGCCTGGGATCAAGGATGCTATTTCAAGGAACAATTGCTAGGACAAAGGGAGGCTGACGGATAAAGCCATGTACGTAATACATATTTCTCTTAATATTAAAAAAGAAGAAAACATTTGCAAGAGCCAAGTATTAAACAATTGACAATGGATAAGGCTCCCACAAGATGGAGTTAGCAAGTCTCTAGAGGCCAAGAGGAGAAAGAACGCCCAGTATAATTAAATCAAATAGCACTAAATAGGAGGTCGAAATGGGCAAATGTGCGGTCTCCTCGCACGTGATGCAGAAGTAAAAAACAAAGGCCAGTCATTAAGCCTTGAATAAAGATAGTGATGTGCTAGCACTCCCTTGAATGTCCCAGAACAGAGAGCAGGCTACAAGGTCAACTACAAATGGGAAACTTTGGCTTATGATTGGACTGATGAAAATGATGGACTAATTGGGAAAGTGGGGAGTAATCTGACGTGACTCAAGCACCTGGGTTTCATTTTGATTATGTGCTGCTAGCGAGCCAAAAGTCCAAGTTTGGGTGAACATGCCAACCAATCAGAGGGTCTATGAGGCAACCTGCTATCCAACGTTGCATAAACCAATCCGTAGCCATTTTCTTTGCTGTAATAAGTATTATAAATATTTAGAGGTAGGTTGTGGTGTGCCCTGCTGATCAGTGGCAACCAATGATGTACTATCCCATATATAATCTATATGTTTTCATAACCAATCCTTCCCTTCAACAGGTTTTACAGTTTGCCACATAGTATGACATCATAGATGACCCATATTGGGGTATATAACCTCTGTGTAAATCAAGTTTGTGTGTGAGTGTGTGAGCATCAGTATGTTGTTCGTCAGTTCACCCTTTTTTATTAAATTGAGAATAAAGTAGTGCTTTGCCATATTTTCTGAGTCTGGATGGTTATTTGCTCTGAGACATTCATTGCTAATTCCATCTAGCAGAAGAGATGCTTCAAGGTTCTAGAGCACATTTTGGTAGTGGTGCGGAGTGTTCAAGTCTAATCGACCTAGGCCCAAATCCTGAATTTAGGCGTTTGGGCTGCTTCCCCACTAGCCAGAGACCACAGAGTTTCCTGTGGAGAACAGCACAAAACAAAACACATGTAAGAAAAACACATGTAAGAAGATACGGTTGGCAGGTCCCTCTTAGATGAAATTTATGTCTGGTCCCCGCAAGTGCCCTGTGGACAGAAGGCGAACTGGTCAGTTGTGGAAGAGTCGGTGCTGAGGGACTTGATCTGAGACACGGATGTAAGTAGAACATTGAAGGCAGCAAAAATATGGGGAGGGATTGTGTTGTAAATATAAGGTTTAAAAGTAACAGGAATTTTTTAGACTATAAAGAAGAGAAGTAGATACCTCTATTCCTGGTTCCAAGGGGTCAGAAAGGTATACACTAAAAAGTCTCCAAATAGGGGTATTAAGGATTCCTGAGGCAAAGCCAACCAGAAGAGTGCGTATCAAACTCTAAGATCGAGTAAAAATGAGATGAGCTACATTTACTAAAGATAGTAAAGGAAGGCATATGCAGGGAAAATGTATTGAGGTGCATATGTGTATGGGGTTATAATATATTAGTATATAGTTTGTGTTGTGTTCACATTAATGGATAGAAAATAGTAAAAAATCTAAGTGATTATTAGATTTTTTTAATCAGAAGATTAACATCAATCAGGAGAATAAAAATCAAAGGTAACTAATAAAGAAGAGATTCTTAAAATATCAATGAAACAACAACACATTAAACATTGATAGAAAGTGTAAACGAAGGAACAATAAGAACATTATTGCATAGATTTAAAAAAAGTGGTTAAAATATTTTGATTTTCGGATGATAAGCAGCGAGTGATGGTGCCTGCTGAAATTGATCAGTTTGCTATATCTGATAAGATAAAGAGAAGAATGAAAGTTTGGGTAAGTATAGACAGTCAAGAACGACTTGTCATACTGGGGGACACTCCTCCTCTACACTCATGCAGAACATTGCCAAAATATACAGCCAAAATAAGGAAGTATCATTCGTGGTGGGTTCGAGGCACGACCAATAAGACACTTTAGTTATGGCCTCAGGAGGGTTTGTTGTCAAAAACAGTATTGTGACATATGACAACATATCTGCATGGCACATATAAGGGAAATACATTACGGAAACAGTTGGCTATTTGAGAGTTATGGATGATGTACCAGAGTGAGAAAGAAGATCCAGCTGAGAAGGAGTGGATGCTTAATCACCAAAAAGGGGAGGATGTAATAACTTTTGCTCCCCTTTCCCCTTCTGGAAATAAGAGTGTAGATACAGAGGATATGAGCTTTGTATCCTTTAAAGGATTTAAAAGTAGCGGTTGGGTATGTTAATCCGACATACGACCTGCACAATATATATAATAGTGAGGATAATGTGTAAGAGAGCAAAAGCAGAGAACGCAAATAAATATCGACACGCAATGAAAGTAAACATTGTGATGAGAGAAAGGACAGGCAAGATAGACAGATGGAGATAAAGACGGAAGGGAGGAAAAAGAAAGAAATAAAGGACAAAGCTAAGGGAAAAACAATAGTACAGAACAAATGGATGGTAGGGCAAATATTACTTAAGCGGGAAAGAAAGAAAAGGAAGAAGAGAGTGTATATAAAAAAGAGAAGGAAAGGAAAAGCAAGCAAAGGGAAGGACAAAGAAGGTATGAGGCAAGGAAAGAGAAGGAGAGACTAGGAGGGAAGAGACGAGGGGAGATAGAAGCCCAAAGAATGAAAGTACATAGGTTGCTAAAATGGCGAGAGGAAGATGAATTAAGGGAGATGAGGTGAAGGGATAAAGAAATGAACAGAAGTAGGGGATTATCTATGTCATAGCATAGTGCAGATTGAAGCACAAGAACAGCATGGGCGGAAGGACCAGACACAGAAAACATAGGGAAAAGAATTGGGAATTTATGCAGGCAAATGTGTGATAAAGAAGGGTATAAAACGCAAGAAAATACAGAAGGATCTATTTTGATGGAAACAGGAGGTAGACCAGATGACGCCATAACAGACAAGCACAGAATGCTGTCTTTAAGTATAATAGACCTTGACGATGCAGATAAGGATGAAAGTCATACAAGCTGGGGCATTATAATGTCAGATGAAGAAAGGGAAGACAACGAGAAAGCACAAAGAGAGGATGCATACAGATGTTTAAAAGAATTGAGTGTAGAGAAAGGGGTCCAATTGCCAGATCTAGATGACCCCAAAGAAAGAACACCAGAATCGACACCATATACTGAGCAACCACAAGCACGCTAGCACAGTACAGGGGATGTATCACTGCTTATGTTAGCAGATTAAGGGCACTAGCAGCACAGAGATAAATGGGCGAGACAAGCCCCGCCTGGAAAACAAGAAGTGTAGGCAGGTTTGATTACAGACCAGGATTTTTACAATTCCCATTATTAGAGTAAGATGGAAGATGACCACAGTATTTTCCATGACTACTAATGGATAAAGAAAATTTGAAAGTAAATTACCAAGTTTAACCGGTGTGGGAAAATGGATTCATGAGTTTGAGAGAATGACATCAACAATGATGTTAGCTATATGTGACGTAAAAGGCCTGTTACCAGCTATTCTAGGGAAGAGAGCTGATGACATTTGGAAACGAGCATGATGAGCAGGTGTGACTGCACAGAACACGAAACACGGTGGAGTGCCATTTAATAATTGTCAAACAGATGTATGGTGGCGCTCGGAGTGCAATATCCCGACACATCAGATATAGGCACGATTATGACTAAGAAAATGGGCGTGGATAAAGACCCTGTTGCCTTCGTTCAAGATATTCAAGAGAGATGGTGCCTTGAAACGAGAGAACCGTGGGATAAAACTGTAGCATTAGTTTACCACATTTTGTGTCAGGGACTACCGAGCCAGTGCAGCAGCAAATGAAGAAACAGGTGGGAATGGAAGTGAAGCCATGGCCATAAATACAGTTAAGAACTGTGCATCACTGCCAATTCTTACAAGAAAGGAATAAGAAGAAAGCTAAGAGTATGAATCAGGAGGAGGAGAAGTTAGTTCAGAAAGAATTATCAAAATTAGCCATAGAGGGAGCAGTATTTTATTTATTTATTTAATGTATTTATTGTGTATCTGTAAGGCGCTTAAGCATCAAGTAAATTGTGTTTCAAAGGGCCCACAGGGCAACAGGGAGGGAACATGGGAATGCAAGGCAAATATAACAATGAAAGAGAGAGGCGAACCTACTAGGCCTTGTGAGCATTCAGAGCATGCAAGAGAGAGAGAGGGATGCAGCGATAAGTGCAAGGAGTAACAAGGAGGGAAGTGCTAGGGAGTAAGTTGCAAGCTGTTAAGTGACTGGCAGAGATCATTTGGTGAGTGGTTGACTGCCAATAAATAAGTGCATGCCTGTGATTGCACAGGCCAGTGGACACCTAAGGCAAGTGCTGGGAATGGGTGGAAGCTGAACGCGATTGGGAGTGTGAGGCCAGGACCCAGGTGGACACATAAAGGCCCTGGTCACCAATCTCAGTGGCTGTTGGATTTAGCAAAGAAGGGGGGGTGAAAGGGAAAGTCTTGAGGATCTTCTGGAATTTGAGGAGATCCAGCTCAAGATGAAGAGGTGGGGGGAAGCTGTTCCATAAGAGGTAGCCAGCCGAGAAAGAGATCGTCCACCAGCTCACAGTTTAGCGAATCGCTTGACATGCAGAGAGTTGGTGCCAGAGGAACATGATGATTTGGAGGGAGTGTATTTAGTGAGAGCCAGTTGTAGAAAGCGTGGTCCCCGGCCCCAGACAGCGTTATGGTTGATGCAGGGGGTTTTTAATGTAATCCTTGCAGCAACCGGGAGCCAGTGGAGGGTTTGTAGGGCTGGAGAGATGCCGTTCCTGGGCTTGAGGCCAAGGATATGTCTTGCAGCCTTATCCTGAATTAGCTGGAGTGGATGTAGATAGGAAGAGGGTAGATTAAAGAAGAGGCTATTGCAGTAGTGAAGCCTAGAGAGTACCAGAGTTTTGTAGAGATTGAGCTTCTGGGGAAAAGTGAGGAAAGGAAGGATTCCTTTGAGGAGGTTGAGTTAAAAGTGGGCCTTCTTGGCAAGGTGCTGAATGTCAGGGAAGAAGGAAAGAGAGGAGTCAAATATGACTTCAAGTTTTTTGTCTTCAGATGAAGGAGAATTGATGAGTGGTGACACAGGAAATGCGACCAGCGCAGCAAAATAATGTTGGGTACCCCATGGAGCAGGGTGGGTTCAATTCATTGCCAAGAGGAAGAGGGAATGGGCCAAGAGGAGGAGGACGAGGCAGATTTCAGAACCTTGAGGGAACAGGAGGATTTAATGGCAGACAACCACAACAATGCTGGAATTGCAGAGGAATAGGACATATAGCCAGAACATGTAGAAGCAGAGGAGGCATACAGCAAAATTGGCAAACTTCAAGAAAGGGGATGTCCTATGTTCCACAACATAATACAGAACCACAGGAGTAGTATGTCCATGAACCCACGCAGACTCAGACATGTGCACCGTAATCACAGCTGATGCAGCAAGCGCCAATGCAAATGTGATCGCCACAAGAGTAACTTCAGCAAGTACCCATGCAAACACAACAGATACAAAATCAGTAAGCGCAGACACAACAGGCCATGGTACCACAATGGAATATGAATACAGGAGTCTAGCAAGCACCTGCTCCCAAATTAGGGAATGTGACTGTGGTAGGAGGAACTCCTTTCACAGGTACAGGGATGATTTAGATCCACAATAGGACAGCTCACAGAGCGACCTGGTGTGTTCAGTACTATCGGTGACACCAGACCCCCAAGAGGAACTGAGGATCAAAGTGATGATAGTAGGCAAGACATTTTCATTTCTTGTATACACTGGAGCACCTCGTTGTCTGTGACATAAAATATCCAATGTCAAGTATTTCCATGAATGCGCAGGCATTCTATGGGGTGATGGGTTTAGTTCCTTTCACAGATGAATTACCAATCTCTATAGGAGAACATGGTGTGTCAATGCCTACTATTCTGTGGGCAGACGCCAGTTAACATATGAGGGTGTGACTTTATGATGAAACTTAACATGACAATGGCCCTCATTCCTAGTAGGGCGGTAAGGGATACCGGGCACCGGTAAGGAGACCAGTGCTGGTAATACCTTAACGCCCTACTATGAGGTCCATTAGGGGTCCCTTCCTTAATGCCTGGTCTGACCTGGCGTTATGGACGGGACCCGTTAAGGGACCTGGGCGCAAATAACGGGCTTGACATACGCCTGCCCGTTATTTGCGCCCTTCCCATTCCCATTGAGCCCTATGGGGGCTCAAATGGGAATGGGGAATGGTTTGGTGAATGGGGACTTACCGGTCCCGCCAAGGTCTGACTAGACCGGTAAGTCCCCATTGCACCAAACCGGACACGGTACTGTTATTGGTGGCAGTCATGATGCAAATAGCGCCATGACTACCACCAAACTCGGAATGAGGGCCAATATATTTGACTGATGAAGGAATAGTGTGCTCTACTTCAGGGATACATTATAAGAATGTGAAAGAGCTTATATTAGCCTTCACAGGCCATAGGGAATTGTGAGGGTACCTTAGATACAGACGTTTCTTTGTATGGAGTGACTGCTTTATTATCATGGTTGCCCAGGTTGATAGTTAAACTATTGAGAATACCTGATGTATTTTTGTTTAGGCCAGAGCTCCGCATAGATGATGAAGAAGGGCAGATTATCCCCTTAGAGTTAGAAGCAGTAGTGCTCAGCGAGAAAAGGGTGGTTTTTCATGGGACAGATGATGAAGGAACAGGATGGAGAACAGTGATAGCCCTCAGTGAAGGATACAGACTGACAGATTTGACAGACTAGGAGCTGTTTAATGATGAATTAGCATTTTTCATATGTCTCACTTATTGGATCAAAGTAGAGAATAGGGAAATACTGCAGAGAATGGCGTTGGTAAAAAAGAAACCATAATTTGTCCAGGAAGACTTAGAGAAAGTGGCAAATATTTTATGGACCACACGACCATAAACTGTGGGTCTATTAAAAGGAGTAGGAGCAGTTAAAACCAAGCTTAAACCAGGCGGTCTTTTTCCACAAGAAAAGAAATACCCCATGTCTAGAGAAGAGGATGAAAGTATATTTGAGACTATTTCCACTTTTTTGAAGCAAGGCATATTGGTGCCATCTGATTCTCCATGTAACACAGCTGTGTACCCAGTGAAAAATCAAAGATGGGGTTGTGGCAATTCATACAGGACCTCCGTCTGCTAAACAATATAGTCAAAGCTGAGTTTCCTGAGTTACAAATCCTGCAACAATATTGTGCAACATCCAATCTAAGGCAATATACTTCAGAGACATAGATTTAAAAAACTTGTTCTTTTCAATTGCCCTCAATGAAGACTCTCAATATGTGACCTCTTTTTCGTATAGACATATTCGCCTGAAACATAATCGTTTGCCCGAGGGGTACTTAGAGTCACCTTCAATCTTTAATAGAGTCCCTCAGATGGACCTGGGTAATGTTCTTCTTGAACATGCACTAATTCAGTATGTGGGTAACCTTTTGGTGTGTAGTGAGACGAAAGAAAGATGCAGAGAAGATTCAGTTAAGCTCATGATCATACTCTCAGAGAAAGGGTATAATGTGGACAAAGAGAAGTTCCAATACTGTCAGGAAGAGGTCTTGTACAAAGGACAGTTGATTTCTCATGAAGGGAGGAGAAGAGAGGAGAAGCAAATATGAAGACTTCAGAACCTAAAACAACTAGAGAAATGCAGCAATTGTTAGGCTTATGTAACTAGTGTAGGGCCTGGGTTTTCGATTACACTACATATATTCAACCACTTTTAAAGGGACTTAAACAAGCACAGGTGATCAAGTGTAAAATAATATGGACAGATGAGATGACTGAAGGATTTCAAGAATTACAAAAGGCAATCAGTACAGCCCTCATGTTAGGAATTCCAGATTATCATGAAGACCTTGATTTATTTTCTCATTCAAATGGAGAAGTTATCACGGCGGTCTTTACACAGAAAATGACATAGGTTGTCCCTAACCAGTGTTGTTTCATTTGCAGCTACCTGGCGACCAGGTGCTGTTGTTCCAGCCACCTGTAGCCTCATCTCCATGACTGGTACTTGGGGACAGAGGTACTTTATTCTACGCGGTAGCTCACCTCTTGATAGAATCTCTATGAATTACTTAAAAATCTTCTTATTTTCTGTAAATGTAAATGAAATAATGTTTTTACTACAACAAAATTGTTGTGTAATTGTCATTGTGTAACTGTTGTGTAACTTGATGAATTGAATGTGTAAAATGTTTTTTACAATTTATAACCAAATGCACAATAAAAATTGAATTGAATTGAATCGCATTGAATTGAATAGTGGGATTTTAGATCCAGAACATTATCCCTGGGAGCAATCTTTAGCTGCTGTTGCATTCAAAATTGAAAAAGCTTCAAGTATAACAATGGGGTATTCAGTAACACTATTTGTAGAGCATGCATTAGTTGCGATTTTAGAGAAACACAAAAGTACATCAGGATACAAGGTGATTATTTTGAATTATGTGATAAAAATTATTAGATGCAAGATAGTGAACTCAGCAACATTCATAACTGAAACCAGTCGGGGAACACAATTATGTACATGATTGCAGAACGAATACTCAAAACTATGATGATATGAGGCTATGATGATATTCCCCAAGCTATAGAAAATGCCTTCGGGAGGGGGGGAAGTTCTTTTTATTGATAGTTCTTCAAGAATTGACCAAATGTCTGGCGAAAGACACACTGGATCAGCAGTAGTTAAGCTGAACTGAGAGGGTGAATTTGAGGTAGTGACAAGCGTGGAATTGCCTTCGTATTACAAGGCTGCAGAATTAGTGATACTTATGGCCGCACTTCAAGGTTTTGAGGATGGGGAAGAGACGGTGTACTTTGACTCTGCCTATGTGACGTCAACTGAACACGCAGGTTTGTCATGCTAGAAAAGGAGGGGCTTCCTCCGCACAGGTGGCCCTCCATTGCAACATGCAACTCTATTGGATATGTTTATTGTAGCATTATGACTCCCATTGGTGCTCGCAGTCATAAAATGTGCAGCATATTCCTAAAAAGGGCAGATGAAATTTCCAGCAGAAATGAAGGCGCAGATTTAGAAACCAAAAAGGCATCCTATTTCCAAGCCATTTCTAATTTTGAAATAGAAAGTGTTAAACAAATGGCAGGATGATGCATGTTGGTAAAGGAGGGCTTTATCATGTTGTCTATTGTCCAGTTAATTGTGATACAAGGTCGAGATCCACAAGAAGAGAAGGATTTATGGAAGAAAGAAGGGTTCTTTTATCACGCACAGAGGCAATTTGGAGGGAGGTGGTACGCTCACCTGGTCTCTCCGGAGGCATTGGGGCATGGTTGCAGCCCTCCCTGAACTTGAATCACCCCCTTCAGGCCTCTCCCTTAGTAAAAAATCTGGGAGCGGTGGTACGTGGTGATCTGTGAGCATACGCCGGCCCATAAATTTCACCTGTGAATTACTGAAGATAAGCTCTCTGTCCTGCTACTTCTGGCCGGGAAGCGTCGAATGGGATCTAGTGCCTTCACTGATCCCTGATAAGGATTAGTCCAGTCCAGCTGCAGCTATGCTTCTCCTTATGATTGGTAAGTCTTTCTTGAACTCTTGTGATACTGTTAGTTCTGTTTAATGTCTTTATATGTTGCTCCTATTTATGCCCGCAATAATGTCTCTCTTCTGTTTTCTTCCCTTAGATGGAAATGCAGCCTCAATGCAGCTGTGAGACGCGAGACGCGGCCGAATGGAAGATGGATGCTACTGCAATGTTCGACAGCAGGTAAGTGATGGTTTAAGGAAAGTGCGAAGTATGGCAAAGCGCAACCTTAAAGTGACAGTTTTTTCGATGTCAAGCCTTGTCTTCTCTTTTTCCTTGCAGGCGCTGCTTTCGACGATGGTGCATGTCATGCTGCAGTGTCAAGATGAAGATTTTGGGGTTCCGGAAGGTGTAAAGATGAATACTTTGTTCATGGAAGAGATGTACAGGTAAGAACAGCTTCCCCCAGTTGGTAAGTATGCTGGAAGGAAGCAGGATGTCCAGGAAGCAGGATCTTCAAAGTCTGACCTCAGGCGACGGTGAGTGTTACGCTGCTTGCAAGTGCAGAATAACGCGAAGTGTCTGTCTTGAGGATCTGGGCAGCTTATATAGCTGAGATCGTGGGCACACCCATTAGGGACAGCTTACCAGCCACACCCTGCCACTCCTAGAGAGTGAGCACGTGCGAAGGCAATCCATTAGCAGCCATACCCAAGAATACGTCCATAATAAGAGCTTTTTGGTGTTAAATGGATGTCCTTGTTTACTTTTGTTCATGAGCCTGGTGCCAAAGGCGCCAGGACAGTGTACACCCAGGTTTCCTGTGCATGTGACCCCTGAATGCCTGTGCCCCTGACTTCATGACCATGACAGGAGAATAGCACTGGAAAGCCAGTTATGCTTCTCTATCCCACTCATGTGACTCGAGAGAGTGTTTCTGCTACGATTGCAGAAGATTGGTTTTCGCCAAACATGTTGGAGCATGTGGCTCAGTTTATTGTAGATTCATCGTGTGACAGAAATGAACTGCAGGGCACAGTTTTCAAACCAAACAGTGAGAGGAGGAATCCCTAGACCCAACTTCCCATTTCAGCATCTACATATAGCTTATGTGGATATGCTGCAGACATGCAGCAGTTACAGATATTTGCTGGTCATGGTATGCCCTTTTTCTAGATGGATTTAGGCAGGTCCATGCATGCACCCTAATGCTACATGTGCTGCCAAGTTTCTTGTGTGTGCGAGGTGTTCCCACAATGCGGTGTGTGTGAGGTTTTGCGGTCTGACAACGGACTGCATTTTGTAAATGAAATATTCAAGCAAATGGTCCTTCTATATTCAAGCAAATGGTCCTTCTATTAAAGGAACAATGCTTTGACATACCAGAGCTGAAAAGAAAAGAAGCACACTTCATCTCTCATGCTACCCATTGTAATAATTAATTCACACATTCTTGTACACTGTTTTTAATATATATCTGTGATATAATATACAAGGTTTATTAGAAATATATCGCACTGCTATCATTCCCGGTATCCTATATGCGAGATGGTTTTGCCTGTAGGTCAGGTGAGTTGGTTAAATCGCATCGAGGTGTAAATATTATGTACTGTCATTAATATGTCTCAAGGAGTACCAGTAGAGGCGATCAGACTGGAGTTTGGGCAGAGTTTGCTTCATTCTCTATGGCAAGTTCAGAGGGTTCTCCTCTTTGCAAAAATAATACAATGTAACTTGAACTCCAATAGCTTATTAAAATTATTGGGTTCTTATTTGAAAGACAAGGAAACAAACCAATTTGTCAAATTGAAAGTTAGTACTGCCTCATTCCTAGAGGGTTTAGGGTTTGATGACAATATACTGGAGGTGGATCCCAATTACGAAATTAAAATGAAAAAGAAGACCAGTGCATGGGATATGTCTTGCAATATTGAGGCATTACATACAAAGAAAGGTTAGTTGGAATACTCTCATCAGAGTTTTATTGTCTCTCAACCACGTTCGTATCTTGGGAAATTATGCTCAGTCGAAATTAAACATTTTATTCTATACCTAGGATTTAATATCTTACCGACTAGGGATTTTACTGATATATGGAACAAAAAGTGTATGCAGAATGAGCCAAAATGCTATTGAATCAAGTTGCCACCTGTTAACAGCATGCCCTGCCCTTATAAAGCAATATATAAAAGGGTATGTGACTTTTGTTACAAAGATAGAAAATATCATTTTGGTCTACACTACATGGGGCGGAATCCGTTGTCATATTGGTGGTCGCTTTTATGATTTGGAAGAACATTTAAAAAATGTGGGTGCTGAGAGCGTATTGAAATAGGTTCTACAAAGGAGTGCAAGGGTTTATTTTTCATTATGGATATGTTGCTACATATGAAAGTATTTCTTAATCGGGTGGGGCTTTTTGGTTGCAAAGTGGGTGTATTTTCATTGGGGATTTTAATAAAGATCATATTAAATCATTGTTGAAATTTTTTTTTTATTTAAGTATTTTTATATATGATGATGTATTAGAATGCTTTCTTTTAACTGTGCTAAAAATTAATAATTAACTACTGCAAAATAAAATTAAAATAAATATATATATATATATATATATGTGTTAATATAGTGACGTTTTTCAGTAATCTAAAGAACAATCATATTATTTTGAGAATAATTATAACCATCATCTTGCAGTTCTTTATCTAAAATGTGATCCATAAAGAATTACATAGTTATATATATATATATATATTCAGAATGAAAACAAGATGAGGGGGGTTCTGAATATAAGTGGCTCATTTCCATCAAGAAAATCGATGATCTTTCATGGAATAATCAGAAAACTGAGGAAGTACATGGAACGCATGGAGTGCATGGAACGGATAGAGTGCATGGATCAGATGGAGTGCATGGAATGGATGGAGTGCATGTGACGAATGGAGTGCATGGGATGGATGGAGTTCATGGGACGGATGGAGTGCATGGAACGGATGGAGCAGATGGAACGGATGGAGTAGATGTAACGGATGGAGTAGACGGATCAAATGGAGTGGATGGAACTGATGGAGTGGGCGGAACGGATGGACTGGCCGGAACAGATGGAGTGGACAGAACGGATGGACCGGATGGAACGGATGGAGTGGATAGAATGGACGCAGCGGAAGTAACTGATGCAGTGTGTAAAACACATGGAACAGATCGAATGAATAAAAAGGATGGAACAGACGGAACACACTAAACAGATGGAAAGGATGGAATGGATCAACAGATTGGATGGAGCAGTTTATGTAGATGAGGGATCGAATAATGGAATGAATGGAAAGACTAGTAAACTAAATGATGAAACAGACAAAATGTATGAACAGACGAAGCATATTGAATGTACAGAGTGAATAAAACGGATAGAATAGATGGTTTAGATGAGCGCTCGTTCTCAAGCACCTTTCTGAAAACCACCATATCACATTACCACGCTTACTCTCTCCTATACACCACCACTCAACTAGAACACAGCGATATTATGACACATTCGGTATAGCTGTTCTCATACTAACCCCAGCCACATACTCCTCATCATCCTAATTAAACACAGTTAACTCAGCACACCCTGCTAACCTATGCATCTCCTCAGGCCTAACGCAGCCAGAAATCAGTCTGGGTATCAACCCACCAGAATGAGCACATACTCCTGACCTCCCAATCACCACACCTACCGCTAAGAAACAGCTATCACGCAAGTGCCCCACCAGCTTCAGACATATCCAGTGCACCCACACACCTTATGACTCTCTCTCTCTCTCTCTCTTTCTCTCTACTGACTCGAACTACGGTTCTCGAGGGTGTTCAACCTACCAGCGCTTTGAGATCATACCAATGATACATAAGGTGATATATTAATGCAAAGTAACATAACATAACATAACATATCTTTCTGTGTTTTGATCTGTGTTTTTCTCCTAATATGGCATTTAGACGTGTTATAAAAAATGATACAGGCATGATGGGTAACAATGAAACATGTACTAATAGTCCTGATGAAAGCACAAACAGTATTTTTTACAATCCTACAAGGCACCTATTTCGATTTAAAAGGGATGTTGGGGAAGATCATGAAGATATACACACATATGTCTGTTCCTTAATACCATATGCCATGAATGCAGCAAGGACATTTATTGCCAAAGAGATGCCTGCACATGATGCAATTTGTCTCAGTCATCTAGCAGCGTATACAACCAGAGGGCAATTCGAAGGAAAATTGGCAACTTTACGATGGCGATCAAGAGGAACATTTCCATATGAAGATACTTATGTGAAAACAAGAAGGATGGAAAGTGGGATGAGGTGGACTAGAAAAAAAAACCCTATGTATCCAGCCCAAATTAGAGAATGAATAAAAGTTGTCAAAATGAGGATAATGGCTTGCTCAGCTATGACTGAAAGATCAGGAGAACCAGGGTGTTTGGAGGGACCTCAGCTATTGGTGTATGGATGAGTTGCCACCAGTACCTGATGGGAAGAAGTACTACGATCTTTCCCTGCACACTTATTTAAGAAAGAACCAGTAAACATAGTGCAAATACTGAATGACAGATGCCTGGAATCATGGGCCAAATACTGCAAGATACTAACATGGGTTGACAATGAAACAGGACCAGTATCCATAATACAATGAAATAATGCAACAACATGCTTCAAGAATGGAGGCTTGCTTCTGGTTGGAGAGAATAACGGATGTGGACAGATTATCGAGGTACCAGGGATGAATGGAGGAACTGCAGTACTAATGGACCGATATTGGGCCTGTGGATCCAGAGTTTACATGCAGTTGCCTAGAAACTGGGGAGGAGTATGTTACATTGTACTAATATGTGTTCCAGCATTAGTGATTCCCCAAAGTGACCTCAATATCGATGAAGTTCAGAAAATGAACAAACACCAGAGAAGGAAGAGATTGCTAATTATTCTCCGGCTGAAAAGGGAGAACTACTTCTAATCAAAATCAAAAAAGGCCTAATAAAACATTCCAGATGGTCATGAAATGTTCAGCAAAACAGCAATGATAATGACATCTACATTGATGTCAGGACTTCAGACTGCAGTGAACTCAAAGTGGCTGCAGATTACCAGATGGAAGCGGTTACAAATGATCAATGCAATAATAAAAGGATTCAATGCAATCAGAGAAGTTTTGAAAGCCATAAGGCTGATGACTCTCTAGAATAGGTATGTTTTGAACATAATTACAGCAATGGAAGGAGGTGTGTGCCCCAAAGTCGGGCCTTCTTGCTGTACATTCACACAGTCCCATGATGGAGAAAATGGAACCCTAATGGAATCAATAACTATGCTGATGACCTTGCATACAAAGATGGAAGATGAACTCGATGACACTGCAGGAGATGACTGGTTTTCACTTCTGTTGTCATAGATTCCAACCTGGCTGCCAAATGCTTTCAAAATACTCGGAGCAATACTAGTGGTGGTTTTTGCTGGGATTCTGTCTTACAAGGACTATCTTGGGACAGTGCCAGAAGACAGCCAATAATGCCATTGGGATGAAGATAATGATAGATGTAGATGCTGGAGCTGGTGAGAAGATGCAGGATGAGGAAAGCACCTGTCAGAATGTAAAGAAACGTCCCCTGGCACCTCCAGGAATGAAGTTCTACTACCCTAAGGATCATAAAAAAGATATTCTTGGATATTGGATATTCTGTGCACCATCAGGAGAATACTGTTATATGACCTGGAGTGTGGATGAACACATAAATAATGCAGGTTATCTAAGAGGGGTAACAAAGATGTAAATCCCAAAGAAATTACAGTATAAAGAGAAGGTGAAGGAGATTGAAGAGGATAATGTGTTCGAGGAGTTGACCAGAGGGGAGAATGTAGAGGAGCAGGTGGACGCATTTTCCCTATGTGGTACTCCATGTGTTATCCCTATATCGCAATGAGTGTATAAGAAGAAGTGGAAGGATGTCAACACGCAGCTTTGGTCATCGTGTAATGCTGAATGAAATCTGACCAGGGCAGAATGATGTCATGAAGAAGATATATGAGGACATACTGAACAATATGAAAATACTTAACAATAACGATGTAACTAAAGTGACAAGAGAAACATGCATGAAATGAAAAGGAATCATTGGCAAAGAAGATGAAGTAACTTGCTGACCAATAAGTGTAAATACACAGAAGCGCAAGGTAGATGAGACATATAGAAGCTTGCTATAGAGGGAAATATAGTGTGGCAAAGACGGCAATGATAGGAAAATGGATGTCAGCTTGTGTAAAGATTCAATCCAGCTACCTCAGAAACAGACCAGGGATGCAGAATCTGGAGACATTGGAGAAATAGCTTTGTGTCTAAAATAAAGAGGAGTCTGTGTTTCCCTGGGATCAGGGATGATATTTCAATGAATAATTGCAAGGCACAAATCGATGCAGACAGATAAAGCATGTACGTAAGACATATTTCTCTTAAGATTAAAAAAGAAGAAAGCATTAGCAAGAGCCAAGTATTGGACAATTAACAATGGCTAAGGCTCCTACAAGATGGAGTGAGCAAGTTTCTAGAGGCCTAGAGGAGCAAGAACACCAACTATAATTAAATGAAATCACAGCAAATAGGAGGTCGAAATGGACAAACTTGCAGTCTCCTAACATGTAATGCAGAAGTCAAAAACAACGGCTAATCATTAAGTTTCAATATGCAAATGGTGATGTGCTAGCACTCCCTTGAATGTCCCAGGACAGCGAGCAGGCTACAAGGTCAACTAATGTCGGGAAACTTTGGCTTATGGTTGGACTGATGAAAGATGATGAACTAATTGGGAAAGTGGGAAGTAATCTGACGTGACTCAAGCTCCTGGGTTTCATTTCACTTTCGTGCTGCTATTGAGCCGAAAGTACAAGGTTGGGTGATCATGCCAACCAATCAGAGGGTCTATGGGGCTATACAATGTTACACAAACCCATATGTAGCCATTTTCTTTGCTATGATCAGTATTATACATATTTAGAGGTAGGTTGAGGCGTGCCCTGCCAATAAGGGGCAGCCAATGATGTACTAACCCATATATATTCTATAGGTACATACGTTCCCCTAACTAATCCTCCAAGTCAATAGTTTTTACAGTTTTTCATGTAGTATGACATCATAGATGACGCATATTGGGGTATATAACCTCTCTGTAATCAAGTTTGTTTATGAGTGTTCAAGCATCAGTTTGTTGTTCGTCAGTTCGCCCTGCTTTATTGAAATGACAACAATGTAGTGCTTTGCTATATTTTCTGAGTCTGTCTGGTTATTTGGTCTGAGATCTTGATTGGTAATTCCATTTAGCACAAGAGACGCTTCAAGGTGCTAGAGCATACTACCCAGGGCAAAACTCTAGGGGATCAAATACATTGTGCACAAAGAAACATTTTCAAGCACAGTCTGCACATACTCCTTCACATCACCCTAACCAATGCACAGGAATGTGTGGTATTTTCTTTGACTCAAATTAACTCGGCAGAGCCAGGACTAGCACATAAATGAGGGATTTTAGAATAGATTTTGTTGTAGGGTGTTCCAAGTCTGTGATGAAATAGCCCCAGGACCAAAATGGCCTAAGCACAACTGAGGGACAACAAACCTTTAAAGTGGGTTTATCTTGTCCGCAGTCAACCATGTGCCCTGCTGTCTCAAGAAAGAGACACACGTGTAAGTGTGGGACCAGCTAAATGAATATAGGCAGAAAATGTCAGAGACATTATGGGAACTTGGCAAAGCTAGGAGGAGAACAAAGAAAGAATGGTAAAAGCACATGGTCTGTGTTACAAAAGGAGATACCGTTGGGAAGAAGGTAGAGTTTCCCAACCTACCCTCTAAGAAGACAGTATTAATGAGAGGGCACAGGAAACTATTTCGTTTAAGCTTAAGTTTTGTAGTGCTCCAACTTGAATATCAAACCACTGTAAAATAGTTGCAAGGAACGACATTGGGAAGGCAATTACAGCTAAGAAGAAAATGTATCAATGGTAATCAATCACAATGCACCAAGCACACACCATCCCTATTTACACATATGATTCACATCACAGAAAACCTTTAAACAAACGCCAAGAAAATGTGGAACATTAATTCATACATTCTGATTTTCATGTAATAAGGAGCATCACCTTCTGAGCACAGAAGCGTCACAGCCATGATTAAGTAATGTATAAAGCTGCAGAGCCTCTAAAGCTTGTGATTGGTTACACACAGAAGCTGTACAGACCAGAACTCTGTTTGGCTGTGACATGAGAACCTCCATAGAATGAGGCTTTTCCACAATCAGAGCATGTCACGTGGTTCTGCTCTAATGAGAGAAGGGAGGGCGTACATATAGTCAGGCTACCCACCTGAAGCCAGGAAATACATCATGTGATTAGAATAAGCAGAGATGTTCAAGAAGGAGATAAGAATCTCCTAAGGATGTGCTTAGGGTTTACGGATGTTCTAATTTAAGTTATATGTTTAACTGCAACTAAATAAATGTATTAAGAGATTTTCAAGAAGTGTTCACTGCCTAAAATCCTAGAAAGGTGTGATCAATCGGCATGTAGGCGCACCACTTTGTGAGACAGGATTACTCTGTCAGTTACTCTGCAGCTGCAAAGAAATAACGTGACTCTGTCTTCTCTAGGAACCAAGTCATAAGGCCTCATTACGAGTTTGGCGGTAGCCCTGGAGCTATTAGCTCCATGGCTGATACCAAACCGGACTCCTTTACCGGGTTGCCAGAATGGGGAATTACCGGGCCATTCCGAGTTCGGAGGGCCCGGTAATTCCTCCCTATGGGAACCCTGGCCCGGGCCTTCCCCATTCCCATCTGAGGCCCCATGGGCTCAATGGGAATGGGAGAGGGAGCTAACGACGGGTCGATTACGACCGGCCCGTTGTTAGCTCCCTCTTCCCCTCACGGGACCCAGTAACGACGCCTGGTTTTATCAGGCGTCCTTACCGGGTCCCGCGAGAGGAACTTGTAATTTCACAGAACGGTTTGACGGGTCCGCCTCCATTAGCGGAGCTTGTTAACCCATTTCGCGAAGGTCGTAATGAAGCCCTTAGAGTTTGCTTGGTATTCATAAAGCAATTGCTAAATGTATGAGATAGAAAGAGAGTCTGAACCTTGGTGTGACGCTGGCACCTACGAGGATCTTGGCGACCTGAATTGGCGCTTTGAAACACTTTGCGTACTGCATGTTTCCTAGAGGAACTTCGACCACTAAGTGGAGCTTGAACCTGATCATTTCCTTGAGCCCTGAATTTGCACTTTAACCTGTGAGGCAATAGAAACCATGAACTATCACTTTGACCAGAAACGAACGGTATTCTGAATCTGAGTGGTGCTTTGAAAAATGATTTGGGGCATGGACCAAGAGTCAATTTGAACACAGAATGAGTGTTTAAATCTAAGAGGAGCTTTGAACCCTGAACATGGAGAAGCACTGTAAATCAGGAAGCAAAAAATATTGAATTCTATATTGAAAATAGAGAATCAATGAAACTGTGTTTTGATTTCTGGGATACACGTTATAATATATATTTGTGAAGGTGTGTCTGTCTGTCTGTCTGTTTGTCTGCTTTAGAAATGATGGGGGAACTATCCATAGGGCTCCAGAAGGGTCCAACAGGGTTAACTTTTCATGAGGAATCTAATTTAAAGATGCTAAGTGGCAGCCAACGTGGAAAAAAATCAAAACAAATGCTAATTTTGCCTAGTGTAAAGTTGCTGAGGTGGCACCCCTTGTGAATGAAATTAGAACTAGTGCTTATTTTTCTTATTGAACAACCATAGCTATTTTGATTGACAAACAGCCAGAATAACATCTAACAATGTGCCAAACATTAGTAAAAGTAATCTGGGCAAACTAATACCTGAAAATCCATAACAATTCTCTTATCAACATTCATGAAGTACACATCCCCAGTGACAAATAAACCGTAATTCCATCATCATGGCCCCCAAGAGGTTATCTACTTTTGATGCTCGGCTGGGGCAGCAGAGAGAGTTGAACAACCCTATCAAAGGCTTCAAGCACAAGCAAACAGACATGTAGCACTGAGACTGCAAGACACACCAGAACAGAGACAAACCATACAAAAGGCTGATGCAGTCATCCGATGCTCAGCGTAAAAAGGCAGCCACGGCACTGGTGGACCACTGTATGAAAAGCTTGGTTACTTTGTAGTCTGGGCAATGCCACGTATATGTGCTAGTTGACTATATAACAAAGGGTTTGATGTCCTGGAAAGGAGATGTAATCTAGAAAGAGCAGTCTGAAATACTCGTTGAAGGGTTAAAGAAGTCCCACTCAGGTAAACGTTGTAAAATGAAGATAATATCTTAACCCCTATATTTGCAACTCTTGGGTGAGGGACTAGGGTATTGAACTTTGAGAGGTATGGAAACACACAAAAGAAACCAGCTGATGAGAAGTCCTTTGAGACATTGTGAACTTGATACCACTCATATGAGGGATTGATAATGCTACTTCATACCCCGATAGAAAAATGAAAGAGTCAACCAGTGATAATAGTGACATACATGGATTTAGGAAAAATATACGATAACTAAATGAAAACATTCTGGGTTTAGCTTGTGTGAATGATCACACTTCTTTACAAGCCACTCTCAGGTAGATGTAGACACGGGTCAGGTGATTTTAGATTTTGTGTTTGTTGGCTTTATTTACGGTAGTGTTGTGGCATTCAGCTCCTGGTCTCGATCAATCACGTGCTGAGGTGGGAAAATACCTTTAAGTCGGGATAGATGATTACTTTCTGTGTTAGATTTTAATGAGATGAGCACTTTGTTGAAGGGATTCTGTGAAATGCTCAGGAAATGAGCGACCATTATCCATATATGTCTGGGTCTTTACTATGTTTCAGTTAGATGCAGTAGGGCAAGGCTGCCGGCCACAACGCGTGTCCACCATGCGCAGCGTGTCGTCAAACACCTGTAGCATGGTTGCTTGTTCACACCAAACTCGTCTGAATGTGGATTTGGTTTCCTCTCGGGGGTTATCACTGGCCACTCAAATCATTGGTTCAGCAAAAATGTCCTACGAAGCAGAGGAATTTGATGGAACAGAAGTTGCAGGAGTCAGAAGTGACTAGTAGCAATTGCCTTTCATTTTCAGAGATGCAACTGTGTTGCCTATTTTCAAATACCATCTTGCCAACAATTTCCAACCTCATTTGAATGGTGTTTCTTACTTTTTACATGTAAGCGTTCACTGACTTGTGAAGTCTTCTCATGTCCTGGATATCACTCATCCTTAGATACAATCCTCACAGTGATTGATGAAGCCAGTTCACCATGAATTCATTCATATATTAATGAATATATTAACACGTTAGATTCTTTGAACTTTCGATGCAAAAACATCACACAGAAAAACAGACAGATAATGCTATCGAACTTAGGATGCAAGATAGACATTGGAGGTCAAGGATTGAGCTTTGAATGTGCACAAGAAGAAGAGAGTAACTAGAAGGTGGTATTTAAGGTGGGTGCTTGGATATATATTGTTGTGCAGGGGGTCACTGATCCCCCCATCCGCAGTCGTGTACCTATGCACTGGCCTTCAGTGAAAGACCCGTTGGGAATTGTATTCCTAGACTGCAAAAGGGAGACTCTCCTTCATTGCATGTATCTAATAAATCATTTCTAAGGGCATGTAATCTGAAAATATATCAAACACTCTAAATTCGGATGATCGAAATGAAACATTTTCGATAACCAAAATCATATGATGTCTTGGCTAACGTTTACATACCGCAATTCTAAATTGGGAGAAACCATTTCCTAAGATGGATAGAAAGTCCCAGGGTGGATTTAGTCCCTCTATGTTTCCCGTCTGCTCACTTTACTGTTTCCATTTTTCGTCGTGCACGTACCTTCTTGACAGGGAACTTGTTTTCCAGCACTGACGGGTTATGACTTCATGGGAACCCGGCATTACCTCATTGCAATAATCTTCCTATTTTTGATGGTGTAAACTCCCACAAGAACCATTCTGGGTTTTTACATTCCAATGTCCTGAGTGTTGTGCATCGGGGACCAAGCACCACACCCACTCTCTGGCGCGCTGCTCTGATTTATTAAAAAACACATGCAGGATATTTAATAAGGAAGAAGAAATATTCAGATGACTAAAAAGCCAAGTGTTGCTGCAAGAATAGGGAATTTGCAGCATAATCGCTTGTGCAGTTAAATTAACCAGTATTCCCACCCACTCAAGTTCCACATCAAGAATGACCACATTTGCCATGACAGAAAACTAAACATTTGAGAAATACTAATTGTTGTTATAAGGAGCAGCACAAATCATGTTAATAGATTGTACCTTTTCCTCGACATGGTTTATTTTCTCCATCTATAACTTCCTATGTAGTGTTCTATGTACAGAACTATAGATCGGTGTAACGTGCAAGTTACACACTCACTCGGACATAATTGTACATTTACCCTGACCAATTTAACTATCAATAAAACAAGACATTTCAGGAAGAGGAAATGAAGGCTGATCAAGAAAAAAACATGCACGTTTTCAAACAAATATTTTTGAAGATCTCATGGGGAATAATCGTCCTTGAGATGTACATGAAACATAATCTTGAATAGGTTTAATGCAGTAACAGCTTTAAATGTAAGACTTCCCAAATATTCCTGTTTTAAATAAAAATATAGTGAGCATACCATTTGAGAGCACCATTGGATAGATGCTCACTGTGATTTCCCGAGGGGTCCAGGCACATGCACGTAGGCTATGGACGAAAACTGCAATCAAATGGTCTTTAAAAAGTGCAATTTTGTGCTTGTGCAAACATTTTGTATGTGTGACACATTTAAGCAGCTCAGTGCATTGCACAGAACGACGTGCAGTGTTGTCCTGCATGGCCACAGTTAGAAGCTCACTAAAAAAAGGTTATAATTAACCACCTGTTATAAAAGCACTGAAAACAACTTTACTTAAAGGGACATTATAGTTACAATGTAACCCCCCCAAAAATTGAAATTCCCCAATAATTGTTATCCTTTAATTCTCTGTTAATGACAACATACATAATGTCACAAATTGACTCATTTGTGACATCATTGAAGACATTACACATGGCATCACTAAAATGTGCACTCCCTGAAGGACAAACGTACAATATGATTGAATATGAGTTATGCCCGAAATACAAGGCTAATAGGTCATCCATTACCGTTGGGTGCAGCCCGGGTGTTGCTAGGTCTGGAAAAGTTCTGGGGCTATGCTAGTGCCGGGACTGTCGTGACTCGGGGCTAGCTACCCTTTTGGTTGTAGTTCCTGAGATTCTATCTGGGGCTACAACCAAAAGACCAGGGGCTATATCCCCCTCAGCCCTCCCTCCAGCAATGCCTCTGGGTGCAGGGAGTAAGACGGCTGTGTCTGGGATATCGATGTAGGCCACGCCCCAGAAGCAGTACTCAGAGTAATATTGGGATGGGTAATGCTACAGGTCATGTCCAAGATAGTCCTGGTTATTCCTGGCCTGGGGAAACTGTGAGCACCAGAAAATATTCTGGGGCATACAGTATTAAAAGCCTTTGTGCATATTGTCATGTTCCTTGCATAGTGCCCACAGCCATGGGAAAATTCTGCGGCCTTTGGATATATTAATAATTACAAGTCTTGAAGAGGACAATCCTTTGTAATTAAGTGACCATGTGATCTTCATCACATTGACCTGGGACCATGGACCTGGGAATGAGATCCCCAAAGCAAGTTGTGTACATAGATTCCTAAACCAAGAAACAAGAATCACTGGGGGAAATCCCAAAGTACAAGAACTGGGACTCCCAGAGTTCCCTTCTTTCTCAAAGGAAAGCCATTTACAGATAAGGTAGAAGGGAAACTCTGTGGACACCTTAGTATGGTCCCAGAGGACAAGAAGAATGCTGAAGAACAGATGCCAAGCCTAGACGCTTGTGAGAGACCAAAGAGGGAAAAACGACATTTCCCTTAATACCATCCCCACTCTTTTGCAAAACGAAAACCTGGACTGGATCTGAGACATGCTGATGCCAATTCCAGAGTCAGAACACATTGTGGAGGACCAGAGCATCACAAAGAAGTTGTCCCTGCGCCCCTTTTCCATTGGTTTTCTGCAGTGATAAGGAGGAGCATTGCTCTGCCTTTGCCATTACCCAATGCCCAGCTGAGGCATTCCTTCTTTTCCATACTCCCGGAACGCCTGAGGAAAAGATAACTCATGGCTTACCCGCAGTTGCAGACACTGAAGAGGGTGAGTCTTTAAACTCAAACCGACCATTTCGAAACTGATTGATGGGAAACACAAACACAACATGTACATTGGAAGAAATGGATTATCAGCCACACTACCTACCAGAAAGATTGCCTAGCACTTCCATAGATCTGCTGGATATAGAGAACACCAAATATAAGCTCCAGAGTAGACGGTCCCTTTAGCCTGAACCAGGAATAAAAACATTCCCATGCATCCTCCCTAGTAGCAAGAATACAATGAGAAATGATTCCAAATGTTGGCTAATATAATTGTATTCACTATCGCATCCTGGATGGAAGTACACCATCATTTGTCTTTAGCGACAGTTGAAATAACTGGGCAGGGATCTTCCAGCAGCCTAAGAATTTTGAAAAGCTCTTTAGTATCTGAGCTGGCATTTTTGACCATATGATCATAGGTCCGTTGTTTACCTTGAATAATGGCAGATTTATCAGCCTTGGCCAGAAGATTATATACATTTCTGTTTTCAAACGAATTGGTTTTTAACAAAGCTTTGCACTTAGTCACTTTTAATTCTGAATACCAAATTTTGGAATGATTGATCCTAATAGACCGAGATTTTACTGGGGCAACTACATTAATGGAATTAAGCAACATCTTCTCATAGGCATCGTCAAGATCAACTGCGGAACAGAAGTGTCCAACCTGTTCGGAATAGTTTCCAAATGAGGCACTAATAATTCTGCAGAAAGACCATGCACAGTCCTGGAAGGGATAATAATCGTTTCAGACTTCTTACAGTGTGAAGGAGGAACAATGTTCAAAAGGATCAAAGAATGATTGGACTATGGACAAAAGAACACTTCTAGACTCATGATGGAAACATGATGTACAGTAACCCAATCCAGAGTCCCACCTTTTAGATGGGTCGTACCAGTAACATGATGAACAAATCCCAGATTGGTTAATGCGGACTCAGTAACTCTCGCCATAGGGTCAGAGTCATCAGGGAGACTGAGATGAAAAGCCCCCAGCATGACAGCTTTAGGCGAAGTTTTGAGAAAAGACATCAGCATGTCACATAACTCAGAGCAAACATCTGGCATTGTGTAGGGAGGTGAATATAGGAGAATGAAATTGAAGGTGGCACTATGGTCAGATAGCCATGTAGCCCACAGGGAATCACAGCCCAATGGACGGACAACCTTCACTTCGTGCATCTGTAGAGAGGACTCATGTACGAGGCCACTCCTCCACCCTGACCTGATAGCCTATCATATCTCAGAACCTTATTACCTGGGGGGATAGCAAGAGCAAGTGCAGGGCCAGCTTCCTCGTGCAGCCAGGTTTCTGTCACAGCAAATATATCAATATGCTTCTCCACAATGCAATCTGCAACCTCTGTTGCATGTTTCATCAAGGAACGAATATTAACAATAACAATACACACTTAAGCATCTTAATAGGAATCAGAATACCACAGGATAGGTCCTGGGCATCTGCAGAGATTAAAAGATTAGTGTCTAAGTCACCTTTACAATTGACTCATTCATGCTATTATCACCCTCCAGAGAACACGTAGCTAGCTGACCTGGTAGCAAAGAAGGACATACCATTAATATCGACTTACCATTTTGGTCAAGATATGTGCGATGATACCAACTATGCCATTTGTGACATCATGTGTAATGTCATGTGCTGTTTGCAGCAGTGCATGGTGGGAAGTGAATAAGCACTCTGTTGCTACTCAAAACTCAGTTTTGTTTTGCTTTTGCATTGAAATCATACCAACCATCAACTAATGTTTTTTTAGGGAATGTTAAAGGTCTTTAAAACATAAGGTTAAGCATATTTCATGCAGCAATATGCCATTGAATTTGTGTATTTTAGAAATGATATCAATGTGGTGGTGACAGCACTTCTGGCAATGACCAGCAGCCACGTGGAAGACACAGTGTGCTCTCCTGCAGTCACTGCGTGCCTGGCGCCTGGACAGCAGGAATGATCCGGTCACACTCTCGACCACCTGTAGTGTTGGCGTCAATGAACAGGGTCCGTGTCCAAGAGTCACACAGTCTGCTGAGCATGCCCTGTTGTCATAAGCTACAGTCAAGGGCACTGCCACTAGACCTGCAGATCTCACTGGGCAGGAAGGCACAATGATCCTAATTGCAGTAGCTGATGAGCATGGTGTGACACCATGCTGCAAACACTGTGCCCATACAGGCAGTGCCATCTTCCAGGCACTACAGCCACTCTGCCTATCAAATATGGGTCTCGATTCATGGAACATTTAGTGCGCCGCAAAGTGACTTTGCACTGCCAACAAACACCCTGATTCACAGAGCAGTGCAAAGTGTATTTTTGCAGTGCAAAGTCACTTTCCACTGCAAAGGTACTTTTTGCACCATGATTTAGCGCAGTGCAAAGAGTACTTTTGCAGTGCAAAGTGACTTTGCACTGCAAAGGTACTCTTTGCCTCGTGATCTAGCGCGGTGCAAAGTGTACATTTGCAGTGCAAATTGACTTTGCACTGCAAAGGTACTCTTTGCCCCGTGATCTAGCCAGGTGCAACGAGTACCTTTGCAGTGGAAAAAGTCACTTTTCACTGCAAACATACACTTTGCACCGCTCTGTGAAGCAGGGTGTTTGTTGGCAGTCCAAAGCCACTCTGCACCAGTGCAAAGTCATTTTGCACCGCACTAAAAGTTCCATGAGTTAGGCCCATGGCATGCAGTTGGTGATGTGCCGGGTCCAATGACCCTACCTGCAGTACCTGCCTGGGACTGAATGTGACTGTGCCCTGTGGTTGCTGTGACTCTTCCCATTGTGGCAAATAGGCATGGCCTGCAGCTACTGTTCCTGGTGCATTGTTGTCACCTTACCTGCATTAACTGCTTAAAATTGCTGAAGGGCAAGCACAAGCATAGAGACTCTATCTACAGTAACCACTGGGCATGGCCTTCAGCCTTGCGCCACAGTCGCTGCGGCTGCTCTATGGACAATGGAATTGAGCGCACAGACCCTATCTGCATCTCACCTCTGCATGGTCATTGGTCACTGGCTAAGCAAGTAATCAATACTCAAACTCAAAATCCCATTCCTTTTTTTTAAACAGCGTCTCCACATGGCATATAATATACTGATCTAGCTCCCCTGAACCTTCTTTCTTACCTGTCTCTCTGTCTCTCTCTTTCATTCTCTCTCTCTCTCTCTCTCTCTCTCTCCCTAGCTCTCTCTCACTCTTTTTCTGTGTGTTCCAGTCACATTGTGCATGTTTGCTACAAACACCCCAACTATTGTTGAAAGCAGATCAACCAGAGAAAAAACACTTATCTTAAGAGGATGTGCTGTATTATTTGCAAAAGTAAATGTATTTAATTGTACTCATATTATAAATTGGATCTGCTTACAATTGTACACAATGTTCATTTCTAATAATCACTTCCAGTATATACTGTAGTCATAATACGAATCTCACGCTTATCTTGCTGGATGAAGCACATTGTCAAAAACTATGTTAACCATAGAAATTACTTTGTGGTCAAAGGATATGATTCCATGATGGGCAGTATAGTAATCTCCTACTGCACTCTTTTGGAATACCTAATGAGAAAGGAGAAGAGGGCAAATTGAGACAATGATGATTCCTGGCTACTTTGCATTAAATCAGAGCATTTGAAGAACATAAGAATAAATATACATCTTTATAAGTCATAAATAGGTCTTTGATAAAAAAAGGGTTGTATATTTGAATTGCTAAGTACATTTTGCACACTAAACATGGTGTTCATTTCATTTTTAACAATATGTACCACATAGTTGAAATGTTTGTAAGCATGTACCACATATATTCATTTGGAAATCATAAGGATTTAAATGTGAGGATAGAATGGCTTTGCCTTTCACTCTGTTGGGGTCCTAGGTTTGTCTTATTTTTTGTTTATGGAGAATTTAAAAAGAGGAAGGTCTGGGTCTCAGTATGAGCATTCCCAGTCCCCAATGCACAGACATCGTTAGGAAATTATTTATATATTATTTTGTTTTCACCATGCCTATCACTTTCTAAAGGAAGCATCAGATCACTCTCAGATATAGTTCCTTGGGGTTGCGTTTTCGCAAACATGTTTTGAATGGTTTGGGTCTATTTGACCTAAAACATGTGACCTACTCAAATTTTCTCAAATTTATTTGACCTTTTTTCGGTCTACAACGCGGGGGTAGCACCCCGCAGCTGCAGCGAGCCCCCTCAACCTAATCTATACCCTTACCCACCTCCATATATATATTTCATTACATTTGACCAAAAAAAGGTACCAAAAATTCATTCAAATGTGTTAGGTCGAATGTTGTTAGGTCAATTATGCCAATACCGTTTTGAATATTTTCCGAACCTACTCTTCAGTGGCAATCACATAATGTATCTGAATGAACAGACTGATGCACAAATATTGTGCCCATGAAAAGTGTCCAGCAGACATAAGAAAAAAACATAATCCTGTAATGATGATGTGATGAAACAAAGCAGATAATTCTGTCAGTCACATTGAGGACACTGATTCTTTACTCCACATATCTCCTTCTTACTGTAGGTTTTATTAAACAGAATGGATTGAACCTAGTTATATACATAAGCACAGATTTGAACCCTATAAGTATAACTTTGAAATATACAAGATTGAACTGAAAAGGCACTTTCAAGAAGATGTGCTTTTTGAGCAGAGGTGTGAAGGGCAGACGGCAGATAGGCTGCCACAACAGTCAGCAAGAAGCATATCATTAGGTAGTTCCATATTACCAAGCCAAATCATTTCACCTGCAGCGTACGCCAAAGTAGGGTGTGCAACATCCATGTATACCACCACTGTAGGGCTCACTTCTTGAATCAACATTCCTAAATATGTCTGTGCCTTGGTTTACACAAGCTCGCGGTAGCAGGACCCTTGTTGCACAGATGGATCATACATATTTGAGCGGCACATGCCAGCTCAGAAAGGATGATGACTCACTGCTGTATTGCTTCTCCAAGTGGTCTGTGTGGCCGGGCAGCAATTGTCCATGTTGCCATCACCATCCTAAGATGACCAACAGCTTGCTTGCAACTGGAATGTGTTTTGAGTGCAGCTCTTAGAATGGTCCCTGACAAGAATAGAAGTCTCCCTTCACCGCTTGTCAAACAACTGATATTGCAGGATCCTGGTGCTTTTTCCAAGTGCAGCAATTGTGTCCTCAAAGTCAACAGTCGATCACAGATGTGTCAAATACCGGCTGGTCTGGCCCAACTGTGGAGGGGGGTTCTATTGTTTTCATGGATACTACCAGCTTAAGGTTTTAAAATGAAATGCTACTGTGGTAGTGAAGATGTTGATTGAAGGCAACTATGGTGAGGAGGATTAACAGGTGTGTTGATGCCCCAGAGTGTGAAGTAACCAGTCCTCCACATGTGATATGTCCATGATCAGAACGCATCACAGGGTGCACGAGAAACCTCATTGCCTGGGCATACCACTATAACGATTACGGTCACCCACAGAGTTTATTTTAGGGTGTGCACACATACGTTTCGCCACATTCCTCCACGGAATGGGGCGCACACACAATGTTAGCACAATCAGACAGCGAAGGGTGCACACACAATTTGTTCAACACTCATGCCGGGATGGGGGGGCTCACACCTATTGGTTGCTACACTCCCTCAGGTAAAGGTGTGTATATGTAATCTTTGCTGTACAGGGAAGGGTGCGCACACAACTGTTGCCATACACCCACAGGGAAGACATATAATTTTTGCCATGCACATTCAGGGAAATGGGTATAAGCACAATGCATTTTCCGGTTCATAGATGACATATTTGGCATCTGGAGTGGACCTCAAGAAGAATTAGAGATATTCTTTCAACATCTGAACAATATGTCACCTGGGATAAAATTAACAATGAAATCCAGTAGAGAGACAATTGAATTCCTGGACGTACAAATATACAAGATAAATGGAAAACTTGAGACTACAATCTACACTAAATCAACAGACAGAAACAGTCTGCTACACGCAAACAGTTTTCACCCACAGAAAACAATACAAAGTATTCCATTCAGTCAATTTTTAAGATACAGACGTATCATCTCGGAAGAAAATGAATACAAAAACAAGATCGAAGGTCTCAAAAGCATATTTGAAAAAAAGAGGATATCAGCCAGCAAATATCAACATGAGTGTTGAAAAAGTAAACAAAATCAGTAGGGAAGTGGCACTGAAACCAAAAGAAAAAACAGAAGTGGAGAAACTGGTATATGTTACCACTTACTCTCAACAGAGTTCAAAAATAAAGAAAATCATCAAGAAAAACTGAACAATCCTCACAGTTGATCCAGTGATGAAAAGATTGTTTCCAGAACCCCCACTATTTGCATATGGTAAGAGCAAATCAATCAGAGAACATTTAGTCAAGGCTGATTTCTCCCCTGAAAGACAAACTCAAGGAAATTGGAAAGGAACAACACTGTGCTATAACTGCAACAACTGTAATAATTTAATTACAGGCAACACCATCGCCCACCCCCACAAAGGGTAGACAATAAATCTTCATCATTCATCTACATGTGATTCGAAGTATGTAATCTATGGTATAAGATGCCCTTGTGGCATATACTACGTGGGAATGACATCAAGGAAAGTGAAATTGAGATGGTCAGAACATAAGTCGAATATAAGAACAGGCGCCATTAAATCACCAGTAACCCAACATTTCAAAAAAGAGAGACATAACATTGCTCAAATAAGGTTTATTATTCTTGAACAAATAAAAGCACCAAGAAGAGGTGGAAACCTCAACAGGATGCTATTACAAAAAAAACATACTGGATCGAGAAATTGAACTCTATGCAGCCGAATGGATTGAACGCGGACTGGGATCTAAGTTGATTTTTATGAATTCTTAGTTAAATTTAAAGAAATTCATGTCACATTGCCTGTGACCACCACGGTGCAAACTGTAATGACTACAGCGTGAGCGCTCCAGTATTGAGTTTATCCCAGAAATCACAGAATGGGTGCGACTTTAACTGAGTCGTGTGTAGAACAAGCTAACGAATCAACATGTGAATGTGCGTATTCACCAACGTTTCACTCAATATACACCTTGAGCCTGTTCACAAAAGCAAGTCTAGACGAGGTATCACTGCCAGTCCTTTGTCAATTGGCATCTATAGTCATTACAATATGGCCCCCAATAAAACACACAGATACATTGCACCTTAACGTATGTGAAAAGAGAGAAAGGACCCAGGAGAATTGGTTACCATCGCAACCAACAATACCATGGGAACGTTTGCAAACTCGGGCTAAGCGGAGTATTCACCCCTGTCTGCTGAGCTATGCTACGAAAAACACGACCGCGTGAAGAGGCATTACTAAGCGAACAAAATAACTCCAGACTAAAGGCGAGGACGACGAACAGACTGCAGAAAGAAAGGCGAATCACCCAGTCATCTGATGAAACAAGGTGAGCAGTACTTACCGAATGGGACAGTGCTATATAGCCCTTTTTCAAAACCAGCTAACTCCTTCCTAAACTAATTACCCCAGGGTTTTGTGACTGGGACACAGCGCTTCTATCTAGCGACTGTTCCCAGCCCAAAACCCCAAAATAACGAAGCGACACACAGTGAAACAACAAAAAACGTAAATTGTCACTCGCTTCACAGATCTCAACACCTCCCGGTGCTTGAAGGAAGAATAACCATAGAGCCAAACTCAATCGCTAGCCAGAAGTATGGACATGACTAAGTTCTCTTTGAAGAAACAAAAGCCTTCAGAACTTTGAGGTACTTCAGGTTAAGAATCGAAAATTGATAAAAAACAGCAGTTGCATGAATGAAATTATTAGTGAACTAAATTGCAAATGTTCTTTTTTAAATTGCAGAAATTGAAAAATTGTTGTAAAAAGGTACAGATCCACACCTGATGAAGGGTTCTA
Source organism: Ambystoma mexicanum (assembly GCF_040938575.1). NCBI lineage: Eukaryota > Metazoa > Chordata > Amphibia > Caudata > Ambystomatidae > Ambystoma > Ambystoma mexicanum. Next base: position 231,775,991 of record NC_090940.1, on the reverse strand, counting down.
TATACCTGAAACGCTTAGTGCATTAGAGAAACTTCAAAACAAAGGACTACTGACTCATCAGTCAATTATAAGTTCAACACATGGACTATAAGTTTCTCTCAAATACCAATAGGAAATGTAGCCATGAGAAATGAAAATGTGAAAACAACGTTATTTAAATTGTGACGTACATGAAAATAAGTTTCTTTTCAACTATATGGTTTAATTCTGATATACTGTTATGCATGAATTAATGCTGAAAATGTGTAATAATAAAAATGTGTAATAATTTATGTTTTTTTGTACGAAACTATGGCATGAAACATTAGTGACTTCAAAACGTTGCATTAAAAGTGTTGAAAAATACTAAATAACTATAACATTTATTTTTGCATTTCTATGCCCAAAAGTCTGCACAGAGCCTAGGTCACTTATGTGTAAGTGATCCCACAACTTTTCCTTATAAGCACAATGTATTCCACACTCCTGCAGGGATGGGGGAACACACATTATTTTTGTCACAATTACACCGCAAATGGGCTTTACAAACAATGTCGATCACACTCCTGCAGTAAAGGGGCACATGCACAATTATGACACACTCCTGCATGGAGGGGGACATTCACGCAATTGTGATCATACTCCAAAAGGGAAAGGATGCACATTTAATTGTTACCAAGCTTTCACAGCGAAGTAGGTGGGCACACCATGTTTTCCTGCATTCCCTCAATGAGGGGGCATGCACGCACACATTTTATGACATGAGCCTCAATGGAGAGAAAAGCTTCTTGATAGTCCCATGACCATGTCTAAGTGAAGTACCTTGACATGGTGGGACTCATTGCAAAACATCATAACCAAATCTCAGCAAGACATTCCACATGTATTCCAGCGCTTGCCGTCACATGCACAGCAACAGTGTTTCAACAACACCTCAACATCTGCTCCTGTTTCTCCACAATCACTAGGCAATCTCTCCTAGACTGATGATGGTCCATGTTGTCACTTTCCTTTCTCTCTTTGACATTTACAGGTTTGGGATGGGACGGGATGAAACGGGATTGGGAAGTAAAGCCGCCATACAGTTCCCTAATCCAGCACACAGGGTTAGAACCTAGCTTTCGATGTTGATGCTCTTTCCCATTATCCTTCCAGGTCACTGATAAATCAGCCTCCTCATGCTTCCTGGCAGGGCTGATGGGCCATAAAGGCCATGGATGGATAGGAGGTGGAAAATGTCATGTTCCAGGGACATGTTGCCAAAGTAATGGGGGGCAGATAGCTTTCCCCTCAGTTGCCAGGCACTTCCTCTTGAGCAACCTCTGTTGTCACACACCAGCCCTTCCTCACTAAATATAATATGTTCCCAAGTCCAGGAAGAGGATGGAGTTAGTTGGAGATGACCTTGAAAGTGTTGCATTAGTGTGCACCAGCAAGGCAGGTGTATTAACAATACCCAGTGGATGGGTGGCAGATAGTTCACACCTCGTCACTGACTTCTCCAATTGTCTGCATTCCTCTCCCATAACAGGAATACGATTTATTAGCACATAGAAATTGTTACTGACCTCCTCTCAGCCAATCGGAATGTTCAAAGTGCAGTCAATAACTACTGATATTGACTGCATTCTGAACATTCTGACTCCAAAAGTAGACAAGAAAATAATAATTACATTCCCAGGCAAGATGCTTTCAGCAAGACACTTCCTCTCTAAGAGATAGTTTTCTTTTCAATACAACATCCTATTTAGCACACTCACAAGAAAGCTATAACATGGGGAAATACTTCCTTTAAAAAAAAATATTGAGTTGTTTTAATAAAAGAAAAATCTCTTTTTTGATTTTTCAACTCTAAAAGAATTACATAATAAAAAAAGAAAAACAAATGATTCTAAATATGTTACATTCAATAAAATCATTAAAATACAAATGAAACTAATAAAAAGAACATTAAATAAAATTCTTGTTAAGAGAAACTGTCTTCAATTAACAATCATCATCATATATCAGTGCAAATTACATCGATCAGAACCAACCGACTAATATTTACTTTTGATGTGGTGGAGCTCACGATGTAGGCATCACAATTTACTTTGAATTGATGATTTGTTCGATAATCTTAGACTTATAAGAAATTCAAAATAGCAAATCTGATCGAATACCCTGTGCAATGGAAAAGTAGCATCCACAATTTCTCACTTGTTACAATGCAATAATCTTGGAAGAGAAATTTAAAAAACAAGATTCGTTGAGGAAGCAGTACTGCACATTCAGTGCATAAATGTTTCAACGTTTCGGGAACATTTTTGCAGAATCGACATGGCAAGTCACTTACTGATATAATTGTATGTTTATAAAGAATGTCATGTGTAGGCCAGATGAAAGCGCAGAAAATCATTCCTCTGACGTGGGTTGGGAAAAAGGGTTACATCGTTTTCAGTTGTCCCATAGGGCCTGATTCATGAACTTTTTTATAATGGCGTAATCCCATAGGAAAAGGTTCCATAAATCAGGCACATAGCGTTTTAAGGCAAAGGGATTTTCATTAAATGTACGATATTTGGAGCAAGCGCTCCTTGTTTGTATCCAATCGTATTCCCACAAATGTTTTTTGGCTTTGTCTGGGTTTTCAATTAAAAGGGTCATCAATATTCCTATATCACTGAAGATTTTCTGCACCTTTCCCCTCCAAGATTTTGGAAAGTTGTCCATTGAAAACAAAAGATATTTTGCAACAATGCTTATTAGTCCAAAGATGTTCAAGGCCATCACACATTTTCTGTAAAGTGCACAGATTTTCCATTTGTAGGAGGCATATAAGGATAACAAACCTAGTTCATGTCTAAGGAGCCACATGAGTTCAGACAATGGCAAAGTTAGTACTCGTTTCCAGTAAGATCCCTCTAATAGTGCCCCATAATCATAGGATTTCGTCACAAATGTCTCGATTCCATATGTAATCACTGGAATGAACTTTTATTTATAGTACACAATGATTGGGACTAAAGAAAATTTACAATATTTGGCTTTAATTAGCTGAGCTTGGGAAACTGCAGTCAGGACTTTTTGTTTAACATGGTGCTCGTTAGCATTATGACTTGGTGAATGGGTTATATATGTGCCCAGATAAATATATGATGAAACTGAGTTCAGAGTTGTGGACTGCAGTGGCCAACAATGGGTAGCGAGTTGCTGCTTAGAAGTGCCAAACTGAATTACTTTCGTTTTTGCAACATTGATCGTTATACAATTACTCATAATATATTTATCAAGGGCATTTAGCAGCACTCGAAGGCCATTTGGAGTTTTTGAAAACAACACCATATCGTCAGCATATAATAAAAATGTAATCTGCACATCGTTGATTTTTGGTGAGTCAGTTACTATAGATTCGAAGTGGGGCCCTATGTCTGATATCAAAAAATTTAACATAGTCGATGCCAGGAGGGAACCCTGTTTGAGGCCTCGAGCAGTTTCTATAGGATCAGACAATAAACCTTTGTTATGTAATCTAACTTGGATTGAGGTGCCAGTGTGTAAATCAATAATCCACTTCAATATAAACCATATGCATCCTTTATTCATTAACTTTTCACATAATAACTCATGTGGCACTGCATCAAACGCCATTCGAAAGCCAATGAAGGCCATGTAAAGGGCCTGTTTTCGTTGGCGCATATGATGGATAACAGCATTTAAAGTCATTACATTTGCTGCAGTGCCCAATCCTGGGAGGAGGTCCCTTTGAAATCGATCACGATAACCATATAAATCTAACCATGAGTTAAAGTGTTTCAAGAGTAGCCGAGCAAATATTTTACCTGGACAATCTAAGAGGGTAATAGGGCGATAAAATCTTGGATCAGCCCTACTGCCTTTCTTGAAAATAGGGAGTAATATTGATTGTTTCCATGATTTGGGTATCTTACCACCTGCAAATATGTGTTTGGAAATTTGGGAGAGAATGGTCGCCCATTCATATGGGTATTCTCTTAACATTGTATTATGAAGTCGTCAGGGCCAATTGCCCGTGAGCAGCTTAATGTTTTAAGGCAGTCTAATATATCCTCGCTTTCAAGTGGAAATGAGTGACACACTGTTGGCATATAAAGATCCTAAATTAACTCAGGAAAGGGAGAACAATACAAATCCCTAAAATGCACACACCAAGCTTCGTTCTATATGGAAGAGATTACTACTACACCCTGTGTTTTTAACGTGGCATCATTCAAGCAGTTCCATATCCCACTCGTAGATTTAGTAATGATCTGTCTCAACATTAGCTCGACATTTTTCTGATATTGCAGAGATTTTTTACCTTTTAGCCAATTTCTGTAAGCTGATTTTAAATGCTTTTTCATGCCTGTTCTAACATCTATAGAATAATGTTTCAGGTTTCGAACAGCTTGTCTCAAATTAGCCTTTTCACGTTTGATTTCCACATCAAATGGATGCAAATGCCTGCATCTAACACCTATATAAGGCATGTTGACTTGTTTAAAAATTTGCATCATATGTACATAACAATCAGAAGCATCGGAAGTTGGTGAGATGAAAGCCTTACAGAGATTGTATCCATAATGCATCAGACTCTGAGGGTTCCATTGAAGGCAAGTGCTGCTGTTGTTCACCTGTACATTTGATAGATGTATATTTTTAATCAATGACTGATTTTCAGAGTGGTACTTAAAGGTCATTGTTAGCTTGTTGTGGTCACTCGCACCCGATGGAAACACCTTCAGTGATTGTACTTGGGGAAACATGTTTGTATTTACATAGATGTAATCTAGAATTGAACTTTGGGGGCCTCGTTTCCAAGTTGATTGTGCAGGAACATCACCTGTTACTGTGTTATTTATCATAGAAAACCCCTGTTCTTTCATGATTTTACACCAACTATACTCCTCAGGCATTTGGTCAGAGTTACCCTGTGGCAATAAATGGAGGTTTAAATCACCAAGTATGAGGGTACACACAATATTCCGACCAGCAGCTATATTATCTAGATGCCACAACAAGTACATGAAGAATAGGTCATGTGTTAAATTCAGTTTGCTCCAGTATATATTAATAATAATAATACTCCTATTACCACAAGTCAACTTCACAGCTTGAAAACAATGGGAAGGAGAGGGGTATTTCATCACAGTAAAACCACAAGCTTTCCTAATTGCCAATAAAAGACCGCCATATGGGCGTCCCATCGGTTTTTTGATGGCAAGAGTACTGATGATTGAATGAGAGGCCCGGTTTGGGACTTCTGTGAGCCACGTCTCCTGTAATGCAACGATATCAAAGACCTCGAGACCATTGTTACAAGAATTCATGAGATGACTATTGCCTCGGGTGTTCCAGACGAGGCTAATCAAATCCATAGCGGCCACTTGTTATGATTTAGCCCCAAAGGTTTGCACACTTGTGGCTATAGTGGACAATTGGTTAGTCATACATCTCCTAGACGTGTCATGTTGATTTGATTGATATATTTTTACGTGTGGCTTTTCAATTAGACAGGTGCTTAGGGTGCTATCTTGTAACAAAATGAACCCTAAATCAAACAAGGTTGTTTCGAGCCTGCCGCAACATGTTATATACTAAACCTGATTGTACATACATTTTGGCTTCAAATAGGTTTTCTTGATCAGCAAATTCTATCAACTCAATGGGCCTCATTCCGAGTATGGCGGTAAGGGATAGCGGCCACCGGTAACGAGACCGGTGGCGGTGATCCCTTACCACCAAACTCCGAGTTCCCTTTGCGATCTCGCCCTTAACGCCTGCTTTGAGCAGGTGTTAAAGTCGAGGGCGCAAAGGGGCCTCCAAGCCAATAACGGTGACCGTAATGAACGGTCACCGTTATTTGCATCTTCCCCATTCCCATTGAGCCCTATGGGGGCTCATTTGGGAATGGGGAAGAGCCTTGGTGAATGGGGAATTACCGCCCCGCCAACCTTGGAATGGGGCAGTAATTCCGCCATCCACCAAGGCGCTGCCGGTCCGGGTACGGCGTCAACCAAGGCGTTAATAGCGCCATTGGTTAGCGCCGTACTCGGAATGAGGCCCAATATCTGTTGTGGTTAGTTTTTCCAAAGATGGAACTTCGGTGCATATATTTAGAATGCCTATTCTATTAAGAACATATTGTGGGAATGGCAGAGTGCAACATTTCAAGGTTAGAGAATAAGGGGGTGACTGTTTAGATATGTGGGCCTTGTCTACATAGTTCGAGTTTTGTATACTTGAAGATAGTTTTTGAGGATGAGTATCAGATGTCATATGAGTGACCTGGCAATGTCCTTGTTGAAGGGGCCTTGCAAAGGTAGCCTCACATCAGGATAGGTCGAATTTGTTGCCATTTTGGCATCAAGGCCGTTTCTTTGAGAGTCTGCTTTGTAGGAGTCAATCAATGACTTTATGATTTCTCTTAGATCTTGTGTTGAGAGGACAAGTTGGCTCAAAGTTTTGGTTGAGGATCTGTCACTGGCTACACCTTGCGATGCAAATGGCAATCGCAATTGTGAGGATAATGCAGGCCCAGTCGTGGTGGAATTAACCTGATGTGCATAGTCAGAAGATTTAGTAGAAACATAACTAGCTTTCGGAACTGTTTGGGCAGCACGTTTATCAGCCACATTGAGCGGATGGATTATAGAGATGGATTTTACAGGAGGTATAGGGCTATCAGGTTCTATCTGAGAATAGCCACTTACATGCAGTACAGTGACAAGCTGCTTGGTGTAGGCATTAATGAAAGATCTAATTTCTTCACAAAGTTGTTCAATAGTGGTCAAGGACTGGGTCTGTTGCTCCTTACCAGGAGTTGGGAGAACTGCAAACCCCTCATGTGCTGTTTTGAGAGGATTAATAATTGGAAGTGAAGGATTTACAATCATGGACAAAGTCACAGGAAATTGTACACTATTTGCTGGGAGCGTCTGTGAGCTTAAAGCCACGAGATCATCCAGCGGTTTGTATGTCATAGATGGTGCAATCACAGAAGGAGTTGATTTTATAGGTACAAGTTCAGGACTCTTTTCCAATCTTGTGTGAGCCTTGAGGTATTTATGAGTCGTATCACTAGGACGAGAACAGCACGATTTTTTACATGCTTTTTTAACTCTCTTCCGATCATGCCATGTTTTTATGGAGGGATCAAATAGTTTGAAGACATTGTTTGGTTTAGAAACAATCAATTCTACGGTTGAAACCACTTTCGGTTCAGCCAGCTAGTGGATAGGCTCATCATTTGGATCTGTTAAATCAGGGGCAGATGGTAGCTGGACCAATTTTTGCACCCTATTATCCGCTGTTTGAATTGGCTTGGAAATGCTTAAAGGCTCACTGACTTTTCTGGGGGCCTCAAGACTTGAACGGAAACCACTTGGAATTACAGAGGTTCACCAACGACTCAGTTTTTTTGTGCTGATGTGCTGTTCAAGTAGTTTTGTTTGATGAGACATTTTACCATCCAAAACCTCATACAACTGTGCAATAGACAACAAAGCAGTATTCATAGCACTCAATGTATTGTTGAAAGCCAGAGCTTCTGGAACTGAAAACCGCTTTAAGTGATTCTTATGTATAAAAAAATTCAGAACCTTGAGCTATTTCTTGAAATCTAGTGCGCCACGGTGTGGGCGCTATGAATGAAGGGGATTCGTCTATAGTTTGGTTGTGAGATTTCTCTCCGACTGCAGTTGATAGTGATGTATTAAGATTCACCACCGGGGGAAGGGAGCTTTTGACAGGGTGAAGATCATTTGACATGATTGAGTTATTGTGCGTAAATTCTTCATGCAATTGTATCAAATCACCAGTATTTGAACAAATAAAGAGGACTTCGAAAGTGGGGGAGGAGGATTTTCTAAACAAAGCCATGAAATCCATAATGTCGCCATCCACCTCACCCGCTATTGTCAATAGCTCATGGGCTTTACGGAGTTTCACTTGAGCTGCCACAGAGCATCTAGTAGGTTCCATGATCGTTTTTGAATTCATGTTGTTTAAGCACTGGCTGAGTTAGTAGGGTCTACAGTTGGCCCTGGGATCTTAGTGATAATTATTTCCAGTGGATCGGCGGGTAGTAACTCGCCCACTAAGCAAGCAGATTCTAAAGTGGTGTCTGTTACCTCCCTGGAGAGGGAGGAGCTGGTTGGATTATTAGAACTTGATGAGGTGATCAGGGCCGTGGACGGAAGCTGTGAAACTATTTCACTGTCAGTAATCAATTGTGACAGCGTGGTAATCATATTATTCTGCGGTAACATGGCTTGTGAAGAGTCATTTGGCCCTGAATCTTTAACGGGCTGATCATTGCAATAATAAGAGCCAATAGCAGAAGTGAGTGATACCGAGCGCCGCAAACTAGTACTAGCTGTGTTTGGAGATGGAAAAACATACATCTTCATAGAGGGTCTGATTATTGTAGTTTGAGTTTGTGCTAAAGAAATTGGCTGCCACGGCAGAACACACATCATGCCTGTTTTCAATGTAAACTTTCGGAGTACCATTATTTACAAGTGCACATGCAAAAGTTTAATACTTTCTTATGGGCACGTAAATAAACAACCAGTTATAAGTTATACACGATATAATGCCCACCTGAAAGATACGTGGAAAACAAAAGATCCGTATAAGCTGCCTTAGCTGTATGCTAGTACGCTAGACAGCGAGACAGCAGCAACTACACTTGCACAACCGCACTTCACCAATGCACGTCACCAATGCATGGTCTCAGCGGTGATAAGGTTGCTGGGACAGTGGGTGGAGCAAAAGTCTACAGAAAAACAAAAAATAAAGTGTGAATGTGTGTCATACAAACACACGAATGCACGAGCATTCGTGACTAACGTTAAAAACATTAGCACTGCCCCCATACAAACAAAGTCAATACAAAGTCCACGCAGAGCATACCCGAGATGATATCCAATAGAAATCCTGCTGCAGCAATCAGGAAGTGAGAGGCATTTTTTTCCAAAAGTCCAAGTCCTCAGCTGAGCAGCAGAACGAGCAGCGAAACAGCAGCAGCCACACTTGCACAACCGCACTTCACCAATACACGCGCACCAATGCGCTGGCTCGGCGGTGATAAGGTTGCTGTGATAGTGGGCGGAGATAAATTCCGAGATGATATCCAATAGAAATCGACCTGCAGCAATCAGGAAATGAGAGGCGTTTTTTTCTCCAAAAGTCCAAGTCCTCAGCTGAGCAGGGGAATGAGCAGCGAGACAGCAGCAACCACACTTGCACAAACGCACTTCACCAATGCGCGAGAAATCATTTCCCTTTACACAACTCCTAATGAATGTTCATGTTAATTCAGCTCCAGTTTAAGCAAGTTTGCAATTGAAATTCGTAGTATGAAGACAAGCTTGTGATTTAAATGCTTCAAAATAAAAACACATTTAATATTCCATCTCAGTTTGTTCGTTTACTTTGTCATTGCTAAACTAAAATGTTTTATTTCAGCAATAAAGCTCCAAAACATGTTTTTTTTTGTTAAAGGTATGTGCTAATAGCCTTATAGACCTCAAAAGGGGTCAGTAGTGCTTGGAAAAATGACCTTTCCCCAACCTATGGTCCTCGGCTTACAATGTGGCCATAGCTTGGTGGCTGGTCATTATCCTGCAGTAATGACCCCTCCCTCGTTCTATAAGGCTCTTTGTGCTCGTTTTTTGTTTGGAAATATGAATCTCTCTCTTCGTAGGAACTCTCCATAGGTAGATGGCAGGATGTGTGCCCCCTATTCAAAAGAAGATAGCCAGACTACACAAGTGTCAGTGAGTGATTCATTCTTATCCAACACAAAAGGCTTTCTGATTCCTCAATTAGGTCACCTGAGCTGACAATATTTACCTTCATTTGCATTTGTATTCTTCAACACCTGAAACAATATGCTGAACAACATTGACCGAAGTTGAAATTTGTTTTGCTTTTTCGGGGGACTTTTTTATTTTTTGTAGGTTTTTATCCTTTGACATGCTTGGGTGATTTATCTTTTAAGAGGGAAGGTTGGGAATGATACAATGGAAACAACATAAACAGATCTTTCAACAAAAAAAATAAGAATTAAAGGTATTGTTAGTTCCCCTTTCAGCCTGTGCCACCTCAAAGGCAGTGATGTATGAAAAATTGGGGCGCCCACTATGCAATTTTGTATCCGCCACCAATTCTCGACATCTACTAAGGTGCCCATGTGCACTAAGCAGCATTCCCCAAGTTGCCTGGCAAGGTTGTCTTAGTCCCTGCTCTTTGGACCTGGGTTCTAGAACCCACAAAGCCTGGGATGCTGCTATATTTAGATGTGGGCCTTTTGTTTGTGGATGCCATATTGTCTGTACATGAACAGCGCTCACTCACTATAGGGATAGACTTTTGCTTATAGCAGGGACATCAATTACAAGTGACCCATCAATGGTCGCCTCCTTCTTCTCACTTGGTTAGGATCAAGGGTGGACATTCCTGGTGGGTAGACAATATGGTGGCACATGGATTGAGGCTCACTGTTCTTAAATCAAGATTATCAGAATCCATTCCGATGCACATTCAAATGCATAGATGACACAGCTTCATGGTTTTATAAATCGGTGCATCATTCATCTACATCCACATACATCTCCACATTCAATTCCCTCTTCGGTTCCCTTACCAAACTAACCCCATATCCTCCTTCCCACGTTATCTGTTGATTTTGCATTTGCCAAATAATCAGTCCATCAGTCCATCTGGTGTCACCCTCCGTTGGTCATCAAACCCTTTACTCTATCCACACTTGTACTCCTTCACCTCAACTATGTAACTAACTCTTTCATTTTGTTTCCTACATCCCCCCCTTCAAAACGGTAATTCTTCTGGCTAGAATGAAAGTCATCTGTTGAATTCTTGACTCCTTGCTTTTCTAAATCTGTTCAAAAGTCTGTTCTTCAACTAAATTAACACAAAGCTCATGATCAATAACACCATCAAATACCTTCAAGAGAAAGACTCTCACCTACATCTAAAATGTCATAACTTCTATCCACTCTGCAACAAACGTTCAATCAACGTGATTCATCTTCACGTCTCTACCTCAGTTGGTAGGTCATCATGGGTTGATACTGATTTTCATCTTCACGTCTCTACCTCAGTTGGTAGGTCATCATGGGTTGATCCTGACTTTCATCTTCACGTCTCTACCTCAGTTGGTAGGTCATCATGGGTTGATCCTGACTTTCATCTTCACGTCTCTACCTCCGTTGGTAGGGCATCATGGCTTGATCCTGACTTTCATCTTCACGTCTCTACCTCCGTTGGTAGGTCATCATGGCAATCCACACATGCCAGGTGCGCCTCCATGGAAGAATCAATGTAGAGTAGGGGGCATTTGTTTCCTCTTCCAGGTGCCAATATGTTAGAACATTACTCAGTATTATGTGATAGGTTATTTACAATGCGCTTAATACCCAGAGGTTTCTAAGCGTGGACCCGGGGATAGAACCTGTTTTGCTCCGGCTCGTGTTGCTTCCAAGGAGAGCACGTTGCCACTGAGCTATCCTCCCGAGACAAGAAGGGGAGAACAATAGAAACAAGAAGAATGGTTAGCATCATGAGGGTTCCGTTTGAGCTGACAAACAAGCAAAAACTGTGCAAAGTCGGGCCAGAGAAAGGTGCATACTCCTATTCCTCAAGATGCCTGGAGGTCTGAAGAACAACTCATTGTAAAGTACAGGAGAACTACAGGTGTCAGGAAGTAAGGTTTGCAAAATTCCACTTCTTTATGACCTGACAAACAAGCAAACAATCAAACAGATGTTAAAGGTGGGGCTGAGGAAACCTGGAGGCTCCAATGGATTTCAGAGTTCTGAGCGGAGGAAAGTTCCAGCTCTGCTGTGTCATTGTCCTTTGAAACACAATGATGTTCATTTAAAGGCATGGCTGTCTATATAGTTTGTAAAGCACACATTTTCATCAGTCTTTTCATTTGAAAGCACAGCTATTACTGTCTAGAGGAATTGTTAATGTGCTGCCTGGTCTTAGGGTAGGCCTTGCCTGGCTCTTGTTTCAGACTGTCTTTTCTGGCACACTGCAGTATGTCCATCCTGTCCGTGTCTGTATTGCAGACGCCCTCTTTGTACTTGAGTCTCCTGCAGAATCAAACAACATGGGTTGGGAACTCATCGATTTCTGGCATCTGCCCTGGTGAAGAGAAAAAAGTGGAAAATAGGGGACACCTACTTAAGAGCACGTGCGGAGTGGAGAGAGAAGCGGCGAGAGTGTTGTTGAATCTGAAAGGCCAGACTGACCTCCAGAGACGGGCATTTTTTATTTTGCCAGCTTTAAAGATCAGAAGGTCCAAGACCAGATTAATTGGAAATGTGTTCTCATTGGTGTACCTACCAACGTGTTATGGAATGAAAGAAGTCTGATATTTGCTTTTTTTGATTTAGGTTAAATGTCCTGCTCATTTGATTGGAAGCAGACATGACGATTTGTAAATGGGCCTGAGGTAGCTTAGTTTTCTGATGATCTCCCTGGAGAAGGGTGGTTAATCAGATATAACAGGGTCCCCAGTGCTGCATGTGCTGGGAGTTATGTCGGTAAATATTGACTAGGGGTGCTGTAAAAAGATGTCCCCAGCACTGGTATGTTGCCAATTCCAATCTGCACTACTGATTTTAAATAAAGGAGCCCATGATCCAATTTGGGCCCGGCTACTGTAGGCTACCTGCATTTAATAATGTAAATTATTGAAATATATAACGATAATAGCAATAATAATAGATGTGAGGGAAACAAAATAATGAAGACATGGATACTTAATTTATGGTTGTGTTTGTACTTGGTTTTTGGACTGAACCATCCAGCTATCCATGGAGCTGGATGAAATGTACAAAGGATTAACAGAAGGAACAATGGACAGCATCTCCCCTGCCCAGGAGTGTACTGGGCAGGGGATTGAAAGTTGAGGAAAAGAAGAAAAGGAAAAGTTAGGATGGTTAGAGAAAGTAGAAGGAGCAGGAAGCCGCCACTAACAGCGCCCCAGGGGCAGTGTAGCCAAAAGCCGTTCCCAGGGCTAAATAATCGTAATCAGTCGGGCCAGGTATGTCAGGTGCAACCCAGCATTAACCGTGGGCCCCAGGCTGTGTGCAGGTGTAGCCTGGACACCCACGGGGCCTGCAGGTACTTCAGCTGGCCCCAAGCCGGGAAGGTGCGCAACAACAGTCACCCAGGCCGATTGTGCGGGCAGCCTGTTGAGAAGATGTGGGCCGCCCAGTATGTGTATGGGGCAGCTTGGGACCTGTTGGTACAGCCATGACCCATGTCACCCTGCCCCGAAGCAGAAGGGGTGGGCCCAGAAGAGGAACCCTCCCAGGTTGCATATGCCAGACATAACCAGGGTAGTGAAAAGAGGGAAAGCACCGGTGTGTAAGCCCAGTGCCAGATGGTTGGGGCAGTGTAGAAGGAAAGGTCCTGTGCCCTTGCATCCTCACTTACCAGGTGAAGAGCTCTAGTGGGTACGCCAGAGCATGGGGATGAATGGGTTGCACCAGCACATAAGTGGGAGGAGGCAAGCCCTACCAGTGAACTCAATACAGGAGATGAAACAATGCTCAGCAGTGTCCCTATGGCAATGGGCATGCCGCCTGATGAAATCCATGCATGTCCTGTAAGGCCGTGAATGCGGGGGCCCCGCAGGGCACATGACATGACACCACCGAGATGATCATTGCACCACGGAGCATGGTGGTGAGCATTGTGTCCCCACGTGTTGGGTGGGGTTGCCACCAGAAAATTCTATACATGGGCTGTACAACCCCTCCCCTCTCCCCCAGGGCACAGAGCTACCACAGGACTAATATATTGCACGGGCCATGTATAATAGGAACAGTGCCGTAAATGGGCAGGTCCCGCCACCTATCACATCAAGCAATACCAGGAGAAAAGTTCTGTGAGAAGTCCTGGGTGTGGCTGACTCCGTTTTTTTAAAAGTTCAACAAAGTTCATAAAAGTTCAGACAAAGTTCATCACATTACTGGCAAAGTTCAACAATTCCTTATAATATAGTTCTCAGGCCTCTCTGCAGGCTTTGTGTGTCAAATTTTCATAAACTTCATAACGTTTCCTTTCCTTAAGGAAAAACAAGGTTTCTTTATGTAGCTCCTTGTGTACGAGTGCGATAGAAATAAAATATCATATCATAACACAACTACAACATTTCCCCCTTGGTGCTTGACAGTGTCCTTGTCTTTCTTATAAATATTTGAACCCTCCAGGTTCGCTCTACTACCAATTCTGTATGGTATATTTCAGGTTTCTTGGCTTTAGCAGGACCTTGGTAAGGCTTCTGCCTGTTTGGGTTTTCCAGGTTCCCGTAACCCTTGTGGATTCTCCAGGCTTGAGTTTCAATGTTTTTAAGTTGCTCAGGGCTACCCAAAGTCCTATGGCCCTCTAATAGGTTTGCATTATCTCTGTTCCAGTTTATCTGTCTCCTGTAACGTGTGTGGCTTTCCCAGCCGCAAATCACACTGTTTGCCCTTCTCCATGGCGTTACCTGTTTGTGAGCGATTGCGTCCAATCTGCTGCTCAGCTCAGCAGTCAAAACACCTCTCATGCAGAGCTTGGGGTTATGGGCTCTCAGCTGCAGTCTGGTTTTGGCATCGGTTAACGGGCTTCTGGCTCACCATGGCTCCTGTGTGCCTAAGTCACCAGTCTAGATGGTTGATTTATTATCCCCACCCCCTTTCTGATCCATGCCTTTTCCCCAGGCAGGATGCCGGCCTTCTGTTGTCTTACGGATGACTCTTTTGCTCCCACACTACCGCAGACTCTGAGGTCTAGCTTGGCTCTACCCCTTCCAGACGTCTTTCCGTCAGAGAATCACCTTTGCGTAGGATTCTCTCCTCCCGATTCAAAGTTCCCCATGGTTTTATATTTGTCATTAAAAACCAAAGGGGTGTGTTGGTCTTCTTTGAATTATGTGTTCAGGTGGAATTTAGCATTACCTGAAACCAAAGAGATTGCAGAAATGTAACTATTCAGTAAATCCAGAACAGGGTTAACAGTCTTTCTGATTCCCATGTAGGCGGATAGCGTGTTCCAGACAGGAATGGGATTCCTTGTCCCGGAGAGAGGATTCACTCCCAGTGAAGTCCCAGTTGCCTAGACCCTTAGTGAGGGACTTGCTTAGCGGGTTCAACTCCCTAGCCTCAAAGGGGTTGGCTCCCCTCTGGGGAGAAGGGACGAATTGTCTAAATTCTTCGACTCAGTATGCACCTTGTTGCCTGTGTTGCAGTGGATAGGAGAATGTTAGAAGTGAGGGCATACATAGCCCATCTCCTGTGTGTCTATCCAACATCTTTCTGTCGTTTCTTGTCCAGCTGGTCTGTGAGTGGGGGGGGGGCGGTTCCAGCGTGGTCCATCCCTGGCCTTACGTAAAGGAATGTCCATGCCCCCAAGTCAGTACGGAAAAACCAGGACTGATAAACATTGTCATCTGTACATGCTTAATAAATCTCTGTTTTCAAATAAAACATTAATTAATCAATGAACAGGTGGTTCCCAGAAGTAGCGATTTTAGCGGGTAGGTTTTACTTGGAAGGATTTTTCCCAGAGGTGACATAAAAGTCACCTGGAATTAATTAAAACCAATGTCTGTGCATGGCAAAGGGCTACACAAAAGTAACTGTTAGAAGCCTGGTCCAACTTGAACCAGGGATTTACTGGAAAGACCTGCATGTGAGCTCCTAGAACAAAATGTGTCCTTTGCTCCACACATGTTTGGAGTCAGCTGTTAAGCTTTCACTCGCAAGTGGCCTTGGTAGGGGCTAGCCCCGCTATGCGCGTACCTCGGCTCTTTGAGTAGCAGAGCACTCCACCGAGGACTCTGCAAGGCCAATGTAAAATGTTCCCATTTTTACCAAAAGGGTTTGACCTTTGCAAGGTATCCAAAGCTTACAGTTCCTTTGACAGGGAGGCCTTTTAAAAAGGCCCACAATTCTCTAGACGCCCACCAGCCCAGCCTTGACCTTTCCCTATTGTGTGGGTGAAGTTGAAGATTGCCTTCAACAACTGACAGGTTTCTTCCCCCATAATCGCACAAAGCCCCCCTCTGGATATAACAAGTGCAATGAGGGGGAAATACATTTTAGGGGCAGGAGGCTGCCATTTCAATTCCATTACAAGCATTCATCTCCTGATGAAAAGAACTCCGTCTAAGGCGGGTAAAGGGGGGGTCAGAGGAAACATTCACATGAAAGGCATCTTTCCCAGACAATGCCCAGTTTAGCAGTGTTGAAGATGCACGCACACGTTTTGCTAACTAGAAAATACATAAGCAATATTGAAAATGTGGAGAAGTCCCTTCTCTACCTCCCGCTTCCTAAAGAAACAAACTCAAGTGAGCATGTGCAGTAGGCTGGCAGGAATTTCCAAACTTGGGGAGCTGCCAGGCATTAAATCCTGTACAGTAATATGAATTCCCTTTCATTGCGTAAATCAGCTTTGTATTCCATTTTCTCACACCCTTTTATAGGAGCGGGTGAAAGATTTCTTAAATTACCAGCATTATCTCCCCACCCTTCCTCCCACCTCAGCCTCTTTGGTGTTACAACGGCCGCCTAATTAATGAATTCCCCGCGGCCTTTTCAGAGTCACTTCAATTGAGCGGACAAAGGACGTGCCCTTCAGTCATCTTGCTGGAATGTTCCCTTTGTTTACGCTTTCTGTGGCGCGGCCCCGGGACGTTCATGGCAGGACATGAGACAGAAATGGCCATGCTGTTCGCAGTCCCAGCTGCATACTTTTGCACGGCCTTGTGTGCCTAAGCTATTCATGCTGCCCAGCACTTGGCCTGGCTGCAATGCTGTAAAATGCTGATTTGTTTCTGTGCTTTTAAGGGGGGGGGGTGATAAACCTTAGATGGAGGCTACTTCATAAATACACACTGGTTTAAGCTGGTTCTACCAACTACAAACGTGGTTTTCTGTTTGGAGGCAGGGTTACTGAACCTCAAGTACAAAGTGGTATTTTCGAAGTCAGAGGAGGCATCTTTTGTTTTTAAATAACATTTTAATACTTTTTAACACGAACAGACTGAAGGATTGATTCTAAGCTCGCGGTAAAAACAGTATATAAAGACGACATTCTCTCTTCCAATTTTCAGCAGCACCATTCTGATGTGAGTGGAACGGCTGGAGGGGAGATGTTTTTTCGTAACAGCTGCTAAAATATCTTGCCCTGGGAGAAGCGTTTGCAGCAGTATCACTGTACACATTTCGTAAAAGACTGAGGGCCCGATTCTCAAGTTGGCGCATTGAGCGTGCTAACAGGGACGTCATTTCACCAAAATGCCAGGGGTAGCGGAAGTGACATCACACGACCCTTGACCCCCTAATGACATCACAGGAAGTGATGACATTTGACCCCACCCCGAAGTGATATCACGGGAAGCATGGAACACAACCTTTCACCCGTTGACAAAACAGGAAGTGGCATCACATAGCATTGTACACTATGAAAATATGGTTACGATATCACCATAAAGTGATAAACGGATCACCATATGTATCATTACCATCCGTGTGTATAGGCCCATATTACCAAATTACTGTGAATGCAAGCAGACGTTCATGACGAAATGGTAATGAGGTGTTATTATATAGCATTAGGCTGAAGTGCTTTATATAGAAAAAATATACACCCATTATCACCCAACCTGTGTTGGTACTCATTTATCGACCTCAGAAGGATGAAAGGCTGAGTTGAGGCGTTAAAGAACAGACTAAATCAGTGACTCACCCCCTGAAGTGTGCCTGAAATAAACCTTTAATGAGTCTAGCAATTATTGTATAGAATTCCAGACGGACACATTATTTGGTATTCCTATTCTTTCTTAGTTAGGGTCAGTGCTGAAAGTGTTGGACTTGTGTCACTCCTGTCCTTATTTTTTTATTTTTTTTAAGGGGCGTGAACAAGAAAGCCAGCCACTCCAGAAGTAAAAAGACACATGGTGCTAGCCACAGGCCAGGAGCTTGCACTACAAAAAAAAAAGAAACTATAAGGTCGCAAGGGAGACAACAGAGGTTGCAAGGGAGACCTCAGAGGTCACAGTTGCGACCTCTGGAGACCCCTAAATGACTGTCCCTTCATGCTAAAGAGCACAAATCACTGCGCCAAATCAGGACAACCAGGCTCCACTACTATTCTCAAGTGGACCTCGGAGTTCTCGTAGTGCACTACAGTGCACTGCGTTCATTGTGCCTGTTTTTGGCCACCATGGGTGCAATGGAAAAATCTCAGCAGCACTTTTGTAAAATAACGACCTAATCGTTATTTAACGAAAGTGCTGCCGAGAACACAGGTGTACATGAGCAGTTTGCTTATATAACGACATATTCGTAATTTAACGAAAGTGCTGCTGAGAACACAGTGGCACAACACACTTTCCCATTCCATGATGCAGTACTCTGGTAGGAGGGCTCTCTTCCCTCCTTCCACCACAGTACTGCAGCAGTGGAATGGGACATTTGACTGTGCTGTATTTGCGCAGTAGTGTCCCACCCATCAAACCCCCCTCAAACACTAATATTTGCCCACTCACCTGCACTGCGACTGGCTTACTGTGGCACTCCTCCACAATACCGGCACCAAAATGGTGCTGTATATGTGCGCCACATTTAAAAGTGGAGGAGTGCCACAAGAATACCCGTCTTATATGGCAGGTGACGAATGTGGCGGTTGCTAGGTTGGCTTCCCACCCATCCTAGCAACCGCCACATATATTCCAAACTTGACACATTCATACCGACTTCGGAAGAATGCACCACCTTCAGAATAGGTCTTCAGGAAGGAAAATGATGTTCACACTTTTTACGCCCTTTTCGGTACTTAACACCCACTTGAAAATCAGGCCCTGCCACTTTTCTTATTTACGAAAGTGTCCTTAAACTTCCAGTAAATTAAAAAAGTGGTACTGCATAGTGAGAAATGCCTTCGTTAACAAGGGGAAACATGTGCAGTAGACAATAATGGCACCTCACAGGTGCTGCGTTTGAACTCCTTTTCTTTTTTTTGAGAAGCAAACGAGGCACTGCCAGGAGAACCTTCTCACAGTCCTGATGCATGGTTAGTCTGTAAATCAAGCACTCGCAAAAGCTGAGGTTTTCATGTCCCTACACATCATTCTTCCTATGTTAGAATATTGTGCATTTAAGAAATGTGTTGTTCCACACTTCTGTTTTTACATGTACCTCTAAATAAGGCCCTCAGTTTGCAATTTTGCTGGAGTCAGTTTTCACAAATGACAGTATGAAAAACATGTTTTTTCATTCTGGATGTCTTCATTTCGTAGCACCCTATTTGGGTGGATCAGATAAGGGATGGTCTTGTTTCATCTTGTTTCATGTGAAGCGGATTGCAAATAATGGCAGTTCCCCATATTTTTCCAGCCACCTCTTTTTGCTCAGTTTGTTTTGCAGAGTTGGACAGGGAGGCAGGCATAACGTGTCTGCTGCCCTTTACCAGTCCGCAATACAAATATGGGTGCATTAATGACAGCATACATTTCTATGCTGGTGTTAATGGAAAAGATTCCTATGGTTTCCATCATAAATGATCACCTGGTAAAAGGCATATTGCATTGGAATCCATTGTAAATTCCACCGGCATTGGGTTCTATGCAGGTGGCATTTACGCTTTTCCACCACATAATGGAAAACAGAATAGTAAAGGATGAACTTGCCTTTGTTTACCAGTCACTTTTTCACTATGTGGTGGAAAGGAGGAACATTGCATCGAGGGGACGTTTTACTGAAAAGTGCACACAGCATACCTGCCTACATTTTCTAAAGAAAAACCCAGAGGATGATGTAATTGGATGCTTCGGGCCCTTTTCCCTGAGACTCTGACCATTCCTGCAGCGCTCACCATACCTGCCTAACCTCTGGGTTTTCCCCGGAGACTGGGTTTTTAGCCTCTTCTCCAGGGAAGACCCTGGAGTCTCTGGGTTTTTGTTGCAGTTTCCCGGGTCCCGTCCCACCCTCCATCTGATTGGCTACAAAAGACCGCTGCCAGTAGCCAATCGGCTGGAGGTGCGGGCGGGAACAAGAAGAATGTAGACTGGAGTGAAATAAATGCAGAAATACTGCTTTCAGTCAGGTATCATTAATAACACTGGAGTGAACGCAGTTGTTAGACAGAATCACTTGCAGCACCCTTTGGTAACACTAAACACAATTAAGACTACAAGTGTAAGTAAAATTTCACCTTTGGTACAAGCCTGTACTAGACAGTAATGTGGTAGCAGTGGCTGAGCAGCCAGACTTATCTCAAGAGCAAAGTGAGCAGTACAAGAAGTTACACAAAGGGGCAGAAATCACAGTGGTTCAAACAAACACTTACTCAAGGTTTCTTGGTAAAAGAACATACATTTATTTACACAGACATTTGCAAAACATTCCACTAGTAAGAGCAGCTCAATATCACAATCTAATATACTACAATACACAACCAATCAGTTTCTGAACAAGTTCAGCTTCCCTGAAGTGGGAGAAAAATGGCACTTCAGTTACTTTAAAAAGGGGTAAAAAGACAAGGTTAAAAGAATTAAAGCACAAATACTTTCAGAGGTAGGGCAATAGTTTCAGTTCACTACAACCAGCAATTCAATTCAATAGGCCTGGGTCAAAGTCAATGGTTCAGAGTCTTGTATAGAAAAACACAGTTCTGGTAGTAAACGGTTAAGTCTTTGCCATGGTTTTTAGAAGTAGCTGGTCAGACGAAAAGTTATATGTCGGTTCAGGGAAGGACAAGCCTTCAAAGTTGGGAAGGTTTCACAAACTTTCACCGCGGCAGAAAGGATTTCTTGACCGCACTTGCACTGTAACTTTTAAATGAAGAAGAGCTGTAGCTGAGGCAGTTGTTCCTGGCAGTTCCTGCAGATCTCGCTGTTCCTGAGCTTCAGTCGTGTGGACAAGAAGGAGGACATCGGGAGGTTCCTGCAGTGCCCAGGGAAGAGGCCACAAGCTTGGCAAAACATTGGTTTAAGGTGTGAGTGCCATAAAGACTGCAAACTAGTATCCTTCTACCTGGCTATCCGGTTTTCAACAGCACTCTGAAGAAAATCCAACCAGTATAGAGATGGTGTTCAGGTGACTTTCGAGTTGGTAGCTCCCACCAACCTCAAGGCAAGAAGTTAACCTTGAAGGGCTTCTGTGACGATGGAGTTTCAGGCAATTCGGATCTGCAGCAGGGCTTCACCGGTAGACCAGGAATTGCAGCAGTTGTCTTCCTTCAGCTCATCTTCGGTTCTTTCGTTCCAGTGGTCGACTCTGCTTTCCAAGTGCCAGCGGCCTGCTTTTAAACAGTTTCCCCCATTCATTCCAGCCTAGCTGCCACTCACCCAGCAAGGTGGCTGTCCTTGCCGAACAGCCAGCCGGCCAATCACCCCAGAGTACATTCAGGTCTCATAGGAGACTAAGCACAGGGCGTTTCGGCACCTCCCTCACATCCTGTCCACCCAGACACTCAGGAGCCAGAGGAGGGCTTCAGCACTGAAGCCCGCCAAAGGCCAACAATCAAAGGGACCAAACCTGGTTTGGCGCACAGAGACAAACACTAGAAGGACGTTTCCTAAACGAAACGGCGAAAAAAGTTGACCAGAGTCTGTTTTTACAGATACGTCTTAGGCGCCATATTGAAAAACATGGCTGCCCCGATTTTTAGCTACCGGTGTTCGCGGTCAGGAAAAATCATGGTAGTTTTTTCTAAACCACTGCCACCAGCCATTCCAAGAGGGAAAGGGTAACACTTGACTTGACACTGACGCTAGGCAACCCCTCCAGCACTCTATAGGGTCTGTAAATTTAAAAAGACTAGTAAAGTCAATTTAATTTTACATGCTCTGGGAGACGGTATTCAGCCCCCGAGAAGGTATTTAAACCTTGGGAAGTCCGAAAGACATCCCTGTGCCACTGCACCGCAAGAAAAGGATGATGCCTATGGAGTTGTTTTAAAACTCCATAGCCAAAGAACACAAAAGTAAAACACACATGAAAATACATGAAAGAGTGGGAAAAAAGGCTCACACTCTTTCCAGGTACAAATTAAAGTTCTAGAAATCCAGCAAAGTTGCTGGGGGTCACAAAAGGTAAGGGAAATTAGCACATTCTTGAGATTTCTCCCTAGCACTCGTCCCCCTCAGACTAAGGGACAAGAGGATTTAATCCACTCCTGGATAAATCTCCTTACTCCAGTCTGTCAAACATCCTGGAGAGACCATCAGCATTTTGGTGTTGACACACATACCTGTGTTCAATGGTAAAATCAAACCCTTGCAGGCTGACTGACCAACTCAATAGTTTAGGGGTTTCCCCTTTCATTTGCATCAACCATCTCAAGGGTTGGGGTCAGTCTGAATCATAAAAGTAGATCCATACAAGTATGGTCTAAACGTCTTCAGTGACCACACAATAGCAAAACATTCTCTTTCAATGGTTATCCTCAGTTTCCTTCAGCTTCCTGCTGGTGAAGCAACTGAGGTGTTCTCTACCTTTCTCATCCAGCTGACTCAGAACTGCACCTATACCTGTATTTAAACCATCTGTCTGCACAATTAAGGTTTGGTTATAGTTAGGAGCTCTTAGGACTGGAGCTTGACAAAGGGCTTTCTTAAGTCCTTCAAATGCTTGAGTGCACTCCTCATTCCACCTGACCTTTTTAGGAAATTCGGGTGAGGAGATCACATTCAAGGGAGAAGCTATGTTCCCATAGTTCTCTATGAAGTTCCTATAGTAACGAGTGAGGCCTAGGAAGGTTCTCACCTGGGTTTGAGTAGTAGGGGTGGCCCCATTTTGTAGAGCTTGTACGTTGCTAGCCAATGGCCTGATTTCACCTCCTCCTACCTCATGTCCAAGGTAGACCACTTTACTCTGACCAATTTGAGACTTACTCGCCTTTATGGTCAGATGGGCCTGCTCAAGAGCCTGCAAAACATATCCTAGGTGGTCAACGTGTTCTTTCCAAGTAGGGCTGAACACTGCAATGTCATCCAAGGTGAATTCTTTATTCCAAAAGGCATTACCTTAAACTGGTAGAGATCTGCTGGGGTTGAAAATGCAGTTTTCTCCTTGGCATGGTCTGTCAGTGCTATTTGACAATAGCCTGATGTGAGATCAAATGTGCTGAGGTACTTGGCTGAACCAAGCTTGTCCACCAGTTCATCTGTCCTTGGTAAAGGATGGGCATCAGTCTTAGTGACTGCATTAAGAGCTCTATAGTCCCACAGAATCTCAACTCCTTGGATGCTGCTTTTGGCACTAGTACAACTGGACTAGATCAAGGACTTGTAGAGGGCTCTATTACCCTGAAATAAAGCATCTTGTTGACCTTTTCCTTTATGTGGGTTCTTAAGTGATCTGACATCCTGTAAGATCTGCTTGTAACAGGTAAACAGTCACCAGTGAGAATATCATGCTGGCCCCAAGGGGTCAAGCTTGGTGATAGTGAAAACAGGGAGGCAAATTGATGTAACAGAAACTTGCACTCCTCCTCTTGTTCAGGTGTCAAATTAGAAATGAGATTGACTCCTTCTATCTTCTCATCTAAAGGCTGTCCTCTGAGTAGGTCAGATAGAGGTTCACTCTCCTCCTCCTCTTGAGCTGAAGCTAGAAGCAAATCTCCTACTTCTGGTCTTGGGACATAAGCTTTTAGACGGTTGGTGTGAAAGCCTCTGGGAGCCTCCATAGGATTGCCTAAGTCCACCAGATAGTTGACCTTACCAAGTTTGCCCACAACCTTGAAGGGTCCGATCCACTTGTCCTGTAAGGCCCTCTGCCTTGTAGGAACCATAACTAGAACTTGCTGGTCTTGAGTAAACTCAGATTAACAAGGGGGTCCTGGGAGTCCCTCTGCCAGACATTAGTCCTGGTTACGAGAGACTTACCCAGAGTCTTTAGCTCACTATCGTTCACAGAGAAGAAATATCCCAAACATATCAGTCTTTGTCCTGCCCTGGGGCAGTCCAGCACCGAAATGCTAGGCAATTCTCCTCTGAACAAGAGTACCAACAGAAACCCCAGACACGTGTTTCGGTCTGGTTGGACCTCACCAGTAGGGTGGATCTGTGCCTCTCTAAGAATAGTGAGCAAGGGGTCCACGTCTGGATTCCCCTAGTAACTTAGGGTGAGACCCAAAGTTACTTAAATATCGAGATTAACAAGGGGGGTCCTGGGAGTCCCTCTGCCAGACATTAGTCCTGGTTACGAGAGACTTACCCAGAGTCTTTAGCTCACTATTGTTCACAGAGAAGAAATATCCCAAACATATCAATCTTTGTCCTGCCCTGGGGCAGTCCAGCACCGAAACGCTAGGCAATTCTCCTCTGAACAAGATTACCAAAAGAAACCCCAGACACATGTTTCGGTCTGGTTGGACCTCATCAGTAGGGTGGATCTGTGCCTCTCTAAGAATAGTGAGCAAGGGGTCCACGTCTGGATTCCCCTAGTAACTTAAGGTGAGACCCAAAGTTACTTAAATATGCAGATTAACAAGGGGGGTCCTGGGAGTCCCTCTGCCAGACATTAGTCCTGGTTACGAGAGACTTACCCAGAGTCTTTAGCTCACTATCGTTCACAGAGAAGAAATATCCCAAACATATCAGTCTTTGTCCTGCCCTGGGGCAGTCCAGCACCGAAATGCTAGGCAATTCTCTTCTGAACAAGAGTACCAACAGAAACCCCAGACACGTGTTTCGGTCTGGTTGGACCTCATCAGTAGGGTGGATCTGTGCCTCTCTAAGAATAGTGAGCAAGGGGTCCACGTCTGGATTCCCCTAGTAACTTAGGGTGAGACCCAAAGTTACTTAAATATGCAGATTAACAAGGGGGGTCCTGGGAGTCCCTCTGCCAGACATTAGTCCTGGTTACGAGAGACTTACCCAGAGTCTTTAGCTCACTATCGTTCACAGAGAAGAAATATCCCAAACATATCAGTCTTTGTCCTGGTCTGGTTGGCCTTATGGTCATGCCAATGCTTCACCAGAGCCTGACGTGCTTTCAAGTTATCTGATGCTTCTGACATCATGAGTGACATTCTCCTCCGGAGACTTATCACATAGTCAGTGACTCTCACTGGCTTGGGGGAAGGAGCACCCTCCAACCCCTCCTTAATCAGGGCCAAGGGGCCTCTAACTGGATGGCCATAGAGAAGCTCAAAGGGAAAAAATGCAACTCCCTCCTGAGGGACTTCTCTATAAGCAAACAGAAGGCATGGCAGTAGAAGGTCCCACTTTCTTCTAAGGGGTTCTTCTAAAGCATCTATCTTGCCCCTCATTATATGGATAAACCTCTCTACCAATCCATTTGTGGATGGTAGGCAGCTGAGAACTTGTAAGTTACTCCACAGTTATTCCACCTGACCTGCATGTAGTGGGGTATAAAACTGGATCCCCTGTCAGAGATAACTTCCTTAGGAAAACCTGCCTTGGTAAAAACTACCAACTAGGGCCTTAGTCACAGTCTGAGCCGTAACAGTCCTCATAGGTATTACTTCAGGATAACTAGTAGCATGGTCTACTACAACCAGGATAAACCTGTTTCCTGAAGAGGTTGGAGGGTCTAAGGGGCCAACAATATTGATTCCTACCCTCTCAAAAGGGACTCCCACCACTGGGAAAGGCACCAAGGGCACCACATTCTTGGCTCCACTCTTGCCAGATGTCTGACAAGTGTGACAGCTACTACAGAATTTATCTACATCAGACCCCAATTTAGGCCAGTAGAAACACAGAGAGAGCCTTTCTTTGGCTTTCCTGAAACTCAAGTGACCAGCTAAAGGTATCTCATGGGCTAACTGTAGGAACTGGAGTCTGCTTTCTAGGGGCACTACACGTCTTCTGTAGTCCCCTGGGATAGACTCAGTTGGTTCACTGTAGAAGAGGCCATCTTCCCAGTACAACCTATACTTCCCTTGGTCTTGCCCATCCAGTTGGGAAGCTGCCTGTTGGGGAAGACCTTCAAGAATAGGACACTCTCTTTGACCTCTGCTGAAGTCTGCCCTACAGGGTCCACCTTCTGCAAGTAAAGACTGCAGCTCAGGATGGTCTGCAGGATCTAGATCTCCAACAGGATCAAGGTCCTCTTCCAGCTCTGATTCCTCGGCAGCTGATTCAACCACACTAAGTTGTTCCTCACATCCAGTCTCTGCTGGTGGAGGAGTCACAGGTGTGACTTTGGATAGTCCTCTAGGGAAGTCCTTCTTGGTTGCACGGGAGTGCTGGCTGGTTTCTTCTTGGAGGCTTTAGGTTTCCCCTTTTCCTCTTTCCTCTTAGTAAATGCAGTCCGTAAGTCCTGTGGAGAGGTGTTATAGTTTACTCTATAAGTTCCCCTGGAGAGCCCCTTTAGGTACTCTCTCTGGCCTTCCTAGTCACCTCCTATTTCGTTTTGCTGGGAGGCCTGGGGGTGCTTGATACAACTCCAAGAGTTTTGAAGTCATTCCCCAACAGGACTCTCCCAGGTACTTCACCCTGCAGACTAACAGGTGTCTCGACAGTCATGTCATTGCACTGCATGAGAGCTGGTAACTGTGGAAGCATTTGGACAGGGCCTCCAGCAAGCTCAGTGAGGTATTTTGCTCCCTTAGCAACATCCTCTACCTTGAAAAAAGATGAATCAACTGCAGTAATGCTGGCCCCAGTGTCTCTGATGGGAGGGGTCTCTTAACCATTCACAAGAACACTGTCTTGGTAATACTCTTTAGTATTGGCTGGAATGGAATTGTAGACATCTAAGTTCTGCTGTTCCCACAGACCCAGGGACAATAAAGAAACACTGGCTGAGACTTTCATGGGTTCCTCAGCCAGTAAGTGAAAGTTTCCACTTGCCATTGTTACTTCTTCCTCTGGGGAGAAGGCTAAGGAGACAGCGTGGGTCCCTGAAGGTTTACCCTTAAATCTGGGATCCCCTTTCACATGGTCAGTTGACCCACAAGCAGAATATTTTCCAAATATCTTTATGAATGGGGGTTTGGTCTGACCTCCTTCTGGTTTAGCACCAGGAGGTACACTAGCATGATTCGGTTTACCTGGTGGCTTACCCTTGTTATGTTTGGGGCCCTCTTTTGGATTGGTGGTATTAGAATTCTCTTTGTTACCTTTCTTGTGCTGCTTTCCCCTATACCTTTTCTGAGTTGTCCCAGAATCCTTGTGAGTAGCCCTGTTGGAAACCCACAAGTCAGCAGCTCTTGCTAACTTATTTGGATCAATTTCCTTCGAGTCAGCCAATTGCTGTCTCAGCTCAGGAGAGTAGGCATCATAAATAGATTCCAACATAAACAGATTTCTTATACCTTCATAAGTGTTAACTCTGTAACCCTTAACTGAACCATCTAAGTTTTTCAAACATTCACACACCCAGGTAGCCCAAGGGGTACCATCATGCTTTTTGAGGGTCCTAAACCTCTTAAGATACTGGGAAGGGGTCTTCCCAAACCTAGCTATTAAAGCTAGTTTCACACTTTCATACTCCATTTTGTCTACTTCTCCCATCTCCATTACAACATCCGATGCAACTGGGGGTAGCCTAGAAAAGAGCCAAGGAATCAACTGATTCCCTGTAATGTTCTGAATCCCATGGTTATATTCAAAAGTTGCTAGCCAAGCCAAAATATCAAGCTTAACCTCATACATACTTACCACATCTTTGGGTATGCGATGCCTCTTAGGACTGGAAGACCTAGAGGACACTGGGAGAGAACCATTCTCAAGAGACAACTTTTTCATTTCAAGTGCATGATTCAACTCCATTTCTCTGAGTTTAAGTTCTTGATGCTTACTTTCAGTTTGGGCTTGGATTCTTTTGAATTGCAATTCAAATCTCATCGTCTCAGGAGAGACAAATTCCAGACTTTTTGTTGGACCTGATGGGGTCCCTGTGGCCAAAGGTTGAGGCCTATGAGCAGGTAAAGGTAAAATAGGGCCTACATTTTGAGACTCTTCTGCCTCATCTAACTCATCAATAACATTTGAGTTGGACTCAGAAACATTATCATCCTCATCATCATTTTCTACATTTGCTGCAGGGGTAGGTATTTCAGACCCACTCCTCAGACTTTGATATTCCAACAACGTTTCTATCAATTCAGTCTTTTTGCCTTTTACAGTGAGGTTCCTAGCTTTACACATTTCTCTCAGTTGATCAACTGTCAGAAGTGTCTAGGGTCTCCTGTCTGTAGCTATCAATATCAGTCATGATAAAACAATTGCTTCTCTAGTGGTGCTTAGCCTTGTGAGGGTTATTTGAACAAAGCTAAGAGATGCACTCTCAATGTAACAACTGTACTTTATCCCACCGCTACCAACAGTGTTAGGCAGAATCACATGCAGTGCCCTTTGGGAACACTACACATAATTAATACTACAATTGTAAGTACAATGTTGCCTTTCGTACAAGCCTGTACTACACATTAATGTGGTAGCAGTGACTGAGCAGCCAGACTTATCTCAAGAGCAAAGTGAGCAGTACAAGAGGTTACACAAAGGGGAAGCAATCACAGTGGTTCAAACAAACACTTACTCAAGGTTTCTTGGTAAAATAATATACATTTATTTACACAGTCAGTTGGAAAACATTCCACTAGTAAGAGCAGCTCAATATCACAATCTAATATACAACTAGTTTCTGAACAAGTTTAGCTCCCCTGAAGTGGGAGCAAAATGGCACTTCAGTTACTTTAAAAAGGGGTAAAAAGACAAGGTTAAAAGAATTAAAGCACAAATACTTTCAGAGGTAAATAGTTTCAGTTCACTACAGCCAGCAATTCAATTCAATAGGCCTGGGCCAACGTCAATGGTTCAGAGTCTTGGATAAGATAGCACAGTTCTGGTAGTAAACAGTTAAGTCTTTGCCACGGTTTTTAGAAGTAGTTGGTCAGACAAAAAGTTATATGTCGGTTCAGGGAAGGACAAGCATTCAAAGTTGGGAAAGTTTCACAAATTTTCACCGCGGCCGAAAGGATTTCTTGGCCGCACGTGCACAGTACCTTTTAAATGAAGAAGAGCTATGGCTGAGGCAGTTGTTCCTGGCAGTTCCTGCAGATCTCGCGATTCCTCAGCTTCAGTCATGGGGACAAGAAGGAGGATGTCGGGAGGTTCCTGCACTGCCCAGGGAAGAGGCCATAAGCTTGGCAAAATGTTCGTTTAAGGTGTGAGTGCCTTAAAAACCACAAACTGGTATCCTTCTCACTGGCTACCTGGTTTTCAACAGCACTCTGAAGAAAATTCATCCAGTATAGAGACGGTGTGCAGGTGACTTTCGAGTTGGTTGTTCCCACCATACTCAAGGGAAGAAGTTAACCTTGGAGGGCTTCTCTGTCGATGGAATTTCAGGCAATTTGGACCTGCAGCAGGGCTTCACCGGTGGACCAGGAGATGCAGCAGTCGTCTTCCTTCAGCTTGTCTTCAGTTCTTTTGTTCCAGTGGTCAACTCTGCTTTCCAAGTCCCAGAAGCCTGCTTTTAAACAGTTTACCCCCATTCATTCCAGCCTAGCTGTCACTCACCCAGCAAGCAGGGTGGCTGTCCTTGCCGGACAGCCAGCCGGCCAATCATCCCAGAGTGCATTCAGGTCTCCTCTGAGACTAAGCACAGGGAGTTTCGGGCACTTCCCTCATATCCTGTCCACCCCAGAAACTCAGGCGCCAGAGGAGGGCTTCAGCACTGAAGCCCACCAAAGGCCAATGAACAAAGGAACCAAACCTGGTTTGACGCGCAGAGACAAACACTAGAAAGACCTTTCCTAAAAGAAATGGCAAAAAAAAATGACCGGAGTCTGTTTTTACAGAAAGGTCTTGGGCGCCATATTGAAAAACATGGCTGCCCCGATTTTTAGCTACCGGTGTTCGCGGTCAGGGAAAAACATGGGAGTTTGTTCTAAACCACTGCCACCAGCCATTTCAATAGGGAAGGGTAACATTTGACTGTTCCATGAGTGTTCAGACTCGGGGGATGCTAGGGAACCCCTCCAGCACTCTATAGGAAGATAGTGTGTGTTGGGTCTGTAAATTTGAAAAGACTAGTTCAGTCAATTTAACTTTACAAGCTCTGGGAGAGGGTAGTCAGTCCCAGAGATGGTATTTAAACCTTGGGAAGTCTGAAAGACATCGCTGTGCCACTGCACTGAAGGTGCTGTGTGACACACAAGAAAAAGATGATGCCTATGGAGTTGTTTTAAAACTCCATATCCAAAGGACACAAAAGTAAAACACACATACAAATGCATGAAAGAATGGGAAAAAAGGCTCACACTCTTTCCAGGTGAAAATTAAAATCCTAGAAATCCAGCAAAGTTGCTGGGGGTCTCAAAAGGTGACGGAAATTAGCACATTCTTGAGAATTCTACCTAACAGCAGTATTACCACGTTGATTTTGCTTAAGCCTTGATTCTTTTTGGCCAGTTTGCCTTGTTTTAGGCGCCCTAAACAAATGTGGTAATACTGCTTTCAATCCTTATTTTTTCAGTTTACATTCTTTTTGGCCCCACATATCTGTGACTTGGAAACAAATGTTTGATTTCAATCTACGAAAAGTTGCAATCCCGTGAGTGCTCTCAATGCTTCGTGTTATGAACTTGTCCTGCATTTTTGTGGGCCACCCTTAAATCAACAGGCTTCATGCAATCATGATAAGAACACCCCCTCCATACACCACCCCAAAAAAAGCCTTTAGGGAAATGTAATTGAAAAGAACCACCTCAAGCTTCTCTTTCTTGAAGGAAGTTGGTATATAGTGTTCAGAGCCTTAGCATAACTTTATACACTTTCTCTGCTTGAGAGGTAACGCTGTGCCAGCGGGTGGGAATATCCACAGTTCAATGCTTGACCACGGCCACTAGGTAGATGCATGCGAATCACTAGTACTTCTGATGGTGTTTTGGTCCAAACGTGTTTCTAATGTCAGCTACAGCAACCGAGTTTACCTTGTTGGCGTGTGGACGGAGCCGTATACAAAGGGGCGGAGTCTTGTGTGGCTGTGGGCAGAGCATACATCTTAAGGTTTTTGATTTTCAATTGTAGGCAGGTATGGCGCACACATTTTAAAAATAAATCAGCGTCAAGTGACGCCAATTTGAGCAAAATGTATGCTAATCTGTCCATACCTCGATGTGATTGGCTACTATTGGTCTGTTTGTAGCCAATCACATCGAGGTGTGGGCAAGTTACTGGAAGGGCTGACATCTGGATACTCCACGCTCTTCCCCGGAAACCTAGAGAAGAGTTTAAAAACCCAGTCCCAGCGATAAACCCGGACACTTGACAGGTATGGCACACAGTGGTGTCACCCTCTGTGCAGTTAATGGGGCCACAAACATGACCACTAAGGTGTTTCTAGCAAGTGTCTGATCTGTGTGCTTTTATGATGCAACTCTTGTTACATGGATTTTCTGTAAAAAAGACTGCTTTCTGAAAAAGTACTTCTCCCTTCCATACACACGAGGTAGGATTCCTCAGCATATTGCGGTCTGCTTTGTGATACATGTACTAAGCTAGTGCCTGCAGGTTTGTTCTTTACAATAAAGAGTTGATGTGTTTGGAGATATTTTCATTGGAGAGATGTACAGTTACTGCCCCATCTCACTGCACGGCATGCTGCTAGACTCATACCTCACAACTCAACCACATTTGGTAAGAGTACCCTGCCGTTTACTTGGTTCAAGTTCACAGGACGTCTCACACCTGCCCATAGACATATATGGGTGCTCACCCACCTGAAACTAAACCTCCGATTTCACGCACCTTCGCTATTCAAAGGTCTGTGAGTCATGCAACCAACTTTTGCTAAAGCATATGGCACAAGTCCTAAAAATAAAGGTGTA
Organism: Ambystoma mexicanum; assembly: GCF_040938575.1. NCBI lineage: Eukaryota > Metazoa > Chordata > Amphibia > Caudata > Ambystomatidae > Ambystoma > Ambystoma mexicanum. The sequence continues at coordinate 231,744,173 of NC_090940.1, read as the reverse complement.
GGAGGCTAATTAACATGTGTGAAGTGATTCCCAAGGAAGTTAATGGATGTTAAGCCACAATATTCCATTCAAGCGGCCATTCCCACCCAAACACGTGCACAGGTCAAATAAAGCACTTTCCTCTCAGAAGATTAATTATGAACACCCGGAAAATAATCCAAGACATGAGTGTTTCCTACCATAGTCCCGGCATGTTACGCATAAAAAAGCGTTATTTAAATTCTAAAACGATTTCACAAGCTTGATATTTGACTTGCTCAGGGTCTAGGGAGAAGTCAGTCGCCTCTCAGTCTGAAAAGTCTTGCCTGTGCCCTTGTCTGTAGTGGGTCAAAATACAATCACTTGACATGGGAACACTGGTTTTTAAGTTCCAAATATACCTCTGTGGATGGTGTCCACCCACTGAAAAAAAGTGGGCGGGTGAGTTCCCAACGGATGCACAACCACACACAAAACTCCATATAGCACGAGAACGGTATTAGCATAATTGACCTAAAAACATTTGACATAAAACATTTGATCGATTTTTTTTACCTTTTTTTCTGTCATATTTAATTGCATATATATGGGGGTGGGTAAGGGTATAGATTAGGTTGAGGGGATGTCAGGGGGGTTGCAGGACAGGGGTCTCCCCCACATTTTAGACCGAAAAAAAGGTCAAATAAATTTCATCAAATGTGATTAGGTGAAATGTTTAGGTCAAATAGACCCAAACCCCAGAGAACATCATTGGAGAATCTATTTGTCGCCTGCAGGCCCAGGTGGGGGCAGATATACAATCATTTATTATTTACAAATCATGGAACCAGAAGACACTCACCTGTACAAGTGCAGCTCCAGACAGAAATGAGATCTGAGATGGCGGCCTGTAACTGTATTATCTTTTCTCCCTGGAACACGCGACCACATTTTAAAGATTGGGGATCCCGATGAGTGATGAGGAGTTGGGGGCCAGGTGGTCAATGAGACCACTGAGAACAGATCATGGGATGAATCCCCATCAATGGGATGAAGACATGAGAGGTATGATAAGTGGAAGTCACACATCAAAGAGGAAAATCTGTGGAGACCTGGAAGAGGCGAGATGGAGGCGCCAGCTGTGGAAGCCTGGAAGAGAGATGGCCCAGAGAGAGTGTTGTGACATGACGGCAGTTCGATATCTCTTTTACTGTGAGAAAAAAGAACCTGGGAGAGCTCTCTGGGAAACACGTCAGTATCCAAAATATCCAAAGACACTTCGAGGTAAAGATAGTATTGGCCCTACATTCTAGGAAGTGTAGGGACATTAGCTAAATTGTCAAAAATACATTGGCCCTCATTACGATACTGGCGCTAAGCCATGGCGCTATTAGCACCATGATTGGTGCCGGTATTGTAACGAGTCCGCCAATGTTCAATGGGGAATTTCCACCCCATTCCAAAGTTGGCGGGGCGGTAATTCCCCATTGAACATTGGCCCTTCCCCATTCCCATTTTTCCCCTATAGGGCTCAATGGGACTGGGGAAGGCGGTAAGTACTTACCTCGAGAGTCCCTTTGCGGGTCCCTACTTTAACGGCTGGTCTAGACCAGCCGTTCAGGTTGGGTCCCGCAAAGCGACCTCGTAGTAAGGCGCTAAGTGTTTAACGGCGCCGCAGCCTTTTACGGTGCCATTAAACACTTAGTGCCAGGGTCCTAATGAGGGCCATTGTAAGAAAAAGGGAGGAGTGATACTGTGTTTGGGGAAATAGATTTAAATTCCCCAAAATAATTTATCAAGAGACCTTTATTATAATAAGAAATTACATTCTGACCCTCGTAGTAATTTAACTCCCTTCTGACAACTTACAGATAATGATTGCAAATAGAATATACAATAGTTTATTTGAATGTCTTTCGCAAGTTTGACACAACTGAACGTACCTTACAATATACAGGCTTCCCTGCAGCCAAAGTATGGGATGCAGAGTAAACCTTGGATGTACAGTCTCTGCACGTGGGGCACAGCCACTGCATTGCATGATGCATTCACAACTCTTACACAATGAAGATGGCAGACCATCCTTTCCGAGGCTCGGTCCACATCCGGAGCACAGAAAAATCCATTAGGTGCCCACCAATCATTGAGCAGCACTAAATGGGACACCCAGATGCAGGCCCTTTGCGTAGTCCTGGTACACATAAAGGGACCCTGGAGCTAACAAAAGAAGAAAAATCAGAATGGAAATACAACTGGACAGCGTCAGAACCCAAGACCCAGTTTTGAGAAGAGAAGGCAGTAAACTCAAGCAACCCCAAGGTGAGTATCACGAGAAATGCCACATACCAGTTGAGATAGATGGAAAGACGGGCAATGCCTTTCTGGATTTGGGAAGTCAACAGAGAGTAGTCCCGGCCGACCTCATATTTCCTGAGGAGCTCCTACGGAGTCTATATTTGATCATCACCTGCTTCTGTAGTGATCATGAGGACTATCCCAAGGCCAGGTTCCAACTGCAGATATATGGGGAACATGTACATGCAGAATAGCTATTCTGCAAATATTACCGGAGCCAAAGCTTCTTGAAATTGACCTACCTAGCTTCTAGATTTGGTATCAAGAGACCCAGCTGGAAAAACATCCAGCTGTGAAGAACAAAACGATTCCAGTAGACTGGTATAGAGATGAAGGGGTAACTGTTGGGGGTAGTTGGAAGTAGCTCATAGTTTTTGGAAAGGAAGGATCCAAATACCAGAAGGCGGGTATAGAGATGAAGGGGTAACTGTTGGGGTAGTTGGAATTAGTTCATAGATTTTCGAAAGGAAGGATCCAAATACAAGTAGGCTGGTATAGAGATGAAGGGGTAACAGTTGGGGTAGTGGAAGTAGTTCATAGATTTTGGAAAGGAAGGATCCAAACCCTACCTGTCCACTGCATCCAACCCTTTAGAGGTGTTGTGGAATTAGCCTAGTGCTTGTCTTGACCGCAGGGCCAAGTACCCAAAATCCCCAAAACCCTCCAAGGGGCTCAATGGAAGAGGGGAAGTTATAGGATGATGTCCACTGTCTGGCCATGGCTTCCAACATGGGTTTACTCAGTGGAATAGGCCTAAACACCTGCTACATGATGTGGTGACTCTGGGTGGTATGGGGAGGATCCCTTGCCTCCCCCATGTCATGGGAATAATCACATACATAGTATCGCTGCTCTCTCTTCTACTTTGAAAGTACCAACTCTAATGACTGCCAGAGGTTCTGTGTCTGACCTGTGGGTGTAACTGGCAGTATTTATGGAAGTAGGAAATACAAAGTAAGAGCTCACTGCCATTGCAGCAAGTAACCAGCTTACTGATACAGATTGTACACAAACAGGGCTCATTGCTACTGAAGCGAGTGGAGAATACGACATGGAGAAAACCATTGAGGTGCCAGCTCCGCTCATTGGGGCATGGAGTCTACAATCCACCACACATGTGCAGCTCTGACAAAAAGGAATGGGGAACAGCTTTTTAGAGGCCCAATCCAAAGCTAAGCATGGACAACTGAATCAAACAAACCTGAACAGGGAAATCCATTATGTGCCCACTGATCTCCAAGAAGCACTAGGCTGGGCACCTCACTCCAGGCCCTTGAACAAGACTCAGTCCAGTAGGAGGGAACTGGGAGGTATAGAAACGCTCAAAGAGGAAGCAGTGCAGGTGTTTGTTGAGGCAGACCAGCAAGGAGTAAAGAGGTGAATGCAGAGAAGGAGTCAATAGAGGTGTAGGTGTAGGTGCAGGTGCAGAGGGATCTGAAGGTTCAGCAGGAGATGGAGGCACAGAGAAAACGGAAGGTGCAACAGGTGGACAAGTGGTAGAGAGTGAGAGGTAGAGGAGGAGATGGAAGTGCAGAGTAAATTTAATGAGCAGGAGGAGGAGGAAAAAATAGTTTGGAGAAGGTAAATCACAAAAATTGGGATAGAAAGGAAAATAATTTGGAGGAGGAGGGAAAGCAGTATGGAGTGGAGGAGATAAACATTTTTATTTACTTGTTTTTAATTATTTTCATATTTTTTTTTATAACACTCCTAATACCGCACCTGAGTTCAGTTTCTAAGCGTGGATCGGTGATTTGAACCTTTGTTGCTCTACGTGGTCTTGTTTTCAAGACAAGCGCATTGCCTCTGTTCAGTCAAGGGGGTAGAACATCAAGGGGGATCGAATATATCAGGAGAGTTTGGAAAATGTGAAGATCAAGGTAGAGGGGAAAAGCACAGGAGTTTGGAGGAGGTGAAGATCCAGGAAACATGGAGAGAACAGAAGAGGGTTGGGGAGGCAATGATCGAGGAGGAAGAGATAGAGAGAAAGAGTAACTATGGAGAGGTAGCAAATAGGCAAAAATGACAGGTGACGGAGGCAACAAGAAGGTGGAATCCAATAAGAAGAACACTGACATGTCTTGAGGAATTGCAGAGAAAATGATAGACAGAGAACAAGACAACTCAAGTCTAACATTTGTCTTTAAAGAGTTGAAGGAAGCACTGGCATGACGGGGGCCCCCGAAACCCCTGCAGTGCGGGGGGGACTTGTGTTGCCCATGCACGTCACCCAAGGAAACCTAAAGTGCAAGCCGCCCTCTGGGCTTTCTTTAAAAAAGAAAATGAAAAAGCCCTCTTTTTAATTTTTCTTTCTTTCTGCGCGTAGCTCATGCTTCCCTTTTTCCCTTTCGAGAAGCTTGCTCTGTTGGTTGCTATGCAACCTAGAGCCCACCCATGCACCGGCCAACAGGAAAAGAGCAGCTCTAACATGAATCCCCGGCCCTGGGCCGAGACTGAAGACCAGAAGCAGCATTGTCATGTGAAGTTGATGCAAAATGGATGGACGGGTGTTTGTATAATTTCTGAATGTTTCCGTCATTGTATGTTTCTGTGTTTTTACGTTTTGTAATGCATGTATTATATGTACCGAGCTGTTCACCAACGTTGTGCTGAATATTTGCAGTCAAAACTCATTCCTCATATGCGTTCCAGGCGTCTTCGCTCAGAACTCAGATGGGAGATTGTGCCTTCTCAACCCTTGCACCTGGAATGTGGAACACGCTACCAAATAACTTTGGATGCTTTATTAAAAACAGGTGACTCCCTGGTAGAGGAGCCTAGATCTTACCAAAAAGTTATCTAGTGTAAGGGCAAGTAAGATAACCCATTATGGGTATAGATATCTTTGGGGCATTCAATGCGTCGTTGAGGGAACAAATGTTTACCTGTAACGACATATAAAGATCTGTAAGAGTTCTATACAGATCTTGGTGTCATATATGAGTGAGAGAAAAATGGGTAAAATCTTAGGTAAGATTTTACTTGAGGTCATTGTTCCACTTACCCCTTCCCACTTGTTGTTCATAGATAGAGACCCTGGGACTACCATCCATTCCATCACACGTCCTGATGAAGGCCTGCTCATAAAGCTGCACTATACAGCTCCTCGAGGCCGAAACACCTTTGTGTCAACGATATCACCATTTGAACAGTGCACATTTGAAGCATTGTTAATGTGCTTTTTGTATATATGTCCATTGATGTGGGTTTATGTTTATTTTTGTGACTGCATAATTGAAATGATCAACCAATAGTAGCAGTTATCTGTTGTTGTTATTGCATTAAGATCCAGCCTGTCTTACTGGATCATACCTATATGTATTGTTTTTGCTAAACATCTCTGGGTGCTCTATCCCCACCAACATTATCCAGATATCATTAAATACATTTTGTGAAGAATAATGCAGTAAGAAGTGACTGTTATATTTGCTATAATGTTGGAACTATGTGACCTCTCACCCTGAAGTTTTTGTTAATTTAAGTATACCCACCTGGGTTTTTCAGGGCTCTGCCAGGTGCCCTAATCTTCAATCTGAGTGTGTGTATTGCAACACAATGTGTGTGAGTTTATTTGTATTTGGTGGCGGCGGGTGAGGACTACACTGACCGCGCTGAGCACCCAGATGGAGATGCCCACTGCGTGATTGCCGCGGCCTGGCCCGTGCTCAATGAAACTCCCCCATAAGGATAATACCATATATTGGACACTTTGTGTAGGCAGTATGATACCGCCTGCGCAGTATTGATCTCACAGGGCAATGGTGAAACAGACTGGATGAAGCTAGGCAGCAGCAGGTGAAATGTTATGCAGCTTGCTTTTTTCTGAATCTTCCGTACCAATGGCACATATATTTCCCTTGTTTTTCTGACATACCGACCCTCTACCCCACACACAGCCCAGCTCAGCCTCTCCCACCACCACCACCACATAGACGCCAGGTGAGCTGCTGGAGTCTGGAGATGCAACTCTTTACTCTATTCGCTTTTAAGTCACGTATTTGAATTGTACTGTTTGATAATGCAGTTATTTTGAGTAATCCCAGGCAGCAGAGGCCATGCTTCCCGCAATCTGCCCACTCCATTCCCACATCCGGGATCACATGTCTACATGCTTACAAAGGGGGAGTCTGCCCTGCTTTTGTTCTTCAGTTCACAGCTTGATTAGAATTCTATCGGCAATAGCGAATGTGAACAATGCTTTTTCCTCTCTGCCTGGAGCTCTCCATTGGTTCATGCAATTGAAGACTTTTGTTTGAAGATGGGACAATAGACTAGCCTGAAAAGTAGAAGCATGCAGGCCTGACATGATGTGGCCACATTTACACCACACCTGCAGATGAACTTAACTGGTCTGCTGTTAAATCTCAGTTAGCAGTTTAATGGTATAATCCACTACAGAATGGTTGCTCATTTTGCTATAGCCGATATGATAGCTCAGTGGATTGAGCACTTGCTGCTGTGATGTGTGTGTGATCTGCAGGTTGCAGGTTTGAATCCCAGCAAGGCCATCTCAGTCTTTCATCCTTCTGAGGTCGATAAATGAGTATCAACACAGGTTGGGTGATATTGTATGCATATTTGTTCTATAAAAAAGAGCTTAAGTGCTATAAGTTAACATTATCATTTGGCCTTGGGCGTCTGCTTGTATTCACAGTCATTTCACAATATGGACCTGTACACACAGATATTAATGATACATATGGCGATCCATTCTTGTATGAAATGTATATCACATTAGTGAAATCATAACCATATTTTTCGTAGTGTAGTGAACAATGCTATTTGATGTGTTGCCAAGGGGTGAAAGGTCGTGTCTCAAGTAGAGATTTCTTGCTTTACTTATTTACGGTGTCACTGGCCAAGTGCAGGAAATTAAGGGGCCTCACCACATTTTTTGCCCCGGGCCTCACCTCATCCTGTGACAGCCCTGCTTAGGGGGACCCCGTGCACTGTTTAAAGAGCGCATGTATTTGCGTTCAGATGAGCATGCAAAGGTGTCTGTTTCTGAATGTTTTTGCTTTGTGGGGGGCGTCTTGGTGGCGTTTCGGCCGCGTCTTGGTGGGATATGGTTACTTTGCGCAAACAATTCCATGAACACGTGCAGTGCGCAGAAAGACTTCAGCGCGCAGACTCAGCGGGCGGGCTTTGCAGGATCTCTGCATGCTTTTCCATGGATCGGGCCCTATATACTTATTTAGGACTTGATTTGTGGAATGTTTTCCTATGGGATTGCGCCATTATAAAACACTTCCATGAATCAGGCCCGTAATGTTACATCTATGCTGAATGTATTGAATTGTGGACTGGACTTGATTTGTTGATATAATTCTGAGTGTCTTTTATGCTGTATTAACAGATATTGATAATAAAATAAAAAAATAGTAATGATAATTATTCCTTGAATAGTAAGAGAACCGGAAATAGAAACAAAATAAACAGTACTCCATGTGTCCATTTACGTGTTTTTTTTTATGTTTTTATGTTGGCTTTGAGTGGGAATTCTTTAAAGTATTAGAACGTGTGAATTTCGACTGTAAATTGAAAGAACACCGATTAGAAGGCCAACTTTCACCCCTGCACACCATGTGTGTTTTCTACCTCCTAATGGGACAGAGTACTGGAATGCCCCGTTGCCTGACTTTCCTATCAACGTCAATTTGCAGGAGGTCGGGTGGTCTTGTCAATCTGAAGCACTGACTTGAGACACGGGGGGATGGGAGCATAGGCCGTGGCATTCTGACAGCCATGCTTGCATCCCTGTTACTCTCTTTCTGCATCGAGAGACGCTGCATTGTGAACACAGTATGGAAGCACTTGGACGCCAGGAACTTGTCGCGTACAGAGCTTCTCAAAAGACCTGCACTGAAGCACTTTTTGTTCTGCCTTCTTGGGTTGTGCAATTTGGTTCAGCAGCATGGCTGTGTGATACAGTTTTGGGGATAATGTAAATTGGCTCGCCTCTGCGGGGAGCATTTTGTGGTCTCTCTTTTTGATTTCAAAGGTTCTCGAGTGCATAATGAAGGCGCCAGTGCACCGAGTTCATACCGCACGGTTATTTAACAAAAAATAACAAATCTCTCAAAGCTGAGAGTTCATCCCTTGTTCCTTTTGCATCAAAAAGGCAAAAGAAACATTAAGGTGTTGAGAACAATGAATGAGACTAATATAGGGCATCTAAAAGGAAAAAGGGATTGGTTGTGACTAGAGAAATAGGTATGGGTTGGTGGAATGTAGGATGTAATGATTTCTTTTTTTGTCTTTTGTAGGACTGAAATGTAATGTGAGTTGCTTTTTTTATTTATATTTTTATTTTTTACATTTATATAGCGCACAAAGCATGTGGGTATCAGATAAAGGTGGGTGGGTATGAGATAAAGGTTTCTGATAAACCGTACATCTTAATACATTTAAAAAATAAACATTAATTGCAGTGTCATTACATAACAAACAAAGAAAATAAATCACATTTATCGGACGCCTGAGAGAATGCATAAAAAGAGGGATGTTGGAGAGTGCAGAATGTTGGAGGTATTCATGTGAAATTGGTACACTGGAACATCTACTATGGGATTTTAAGATGGTGAGGCTGTTCTGGGGTGAGATTGGACGTATATGTGATGAAGTGATTGTTGGTCTCCCGGTCTTGGATTTTAGTGTGATCATATTGGGGAGTGATGAGTCTTTGGATGATCTCACTCGGAGTGAGAAGAAGTGGTTGTTCAGAGGGGCAATGACTGGTAAAAGAATTATCTTAAGGAACTGGAAGAATGCTTTGACATTGAATGTTGAGACATGGTTGTCTGAGATGCATGAATTGGCAAATATGGAGAGAGTGATGCATAGGAGACTTGGTAAATTGGCTTTGTTTGAAAAAATCTGGGCTAGATTTTTGCAGCTATTCTAACATTGTGGTTGTTGGGTGGGGGGGTGATTGAGAGATTTGTTTGATTTATTGGGAGTTTGCGCTGTTGTATATCTCACTCTGTACATTGCACTGTGTAAAATGCTGTGCTTTTCTTGTATTGTTTACCATGTTTTATTTGTTGTAAATTGATTGTCTTGGGTTTTTGCTGTAGATGTTGTGTAAATAAAGTTTTTTTTAAAAAAACAAAGAAAATCAGACCTATGGTAATTGCCCAGAAGGGTATCTTTTCATTTTGTGCACGGTGTGTTTATTCATCATAGCGGGCAACCTTATCGCTGGCGTTCAAAAACAACAACAAAAACTACTCGAGTGGCGACGGGCGGTTCCGGAGAAGCAAATTGCATGATCCCTGTTCTGCCTTTAATTGGACTCCTAGATGAGACAAAACACATCTTCAAAAGAAAAATGTATGGATCACAGGTTTGGCGTTCGATGAAATCTTTTAGATGGTTTGCAACTGAGACTATAATAGGCTAATTCAGAGCCGGCCTGATACCTTTTGAAGAGGTCTGCCCAACAAGCATGCCACCTCTGCCGGCGGAAAATTTACTGTATTCAGCGGTAACAGACAAATCAGGGGTAGCGTATTCAATTTATTGTTGACACTTGAGAAATACCTTTAACGAAGTTAGACTTCTGGAAAAAGTAAATTCCCACTACAATCATGAAATCTTCCTCCAGCGCAGCCATTTAAATATTTCCAATCCATTGCCATCCAGCTTAGGAGAGTTCCATCCATCAAAGATCAGTGAGAAAAGTGGGGTAGCACGATCTGAGGCTGACCCCTGAGTCCACAAAATAAAGTTTGCTTATCAGGAACTGGTCCTTTTAGTGAATGATGCTCTTAAGCATGGCCCATGTCTTTTTTGTTGACATGTCCCAAAAAACATGACCTTGAAAAAAGAAACAGCTTCTGGACTTAATCCTAAGAAAGTGTCTGCTGTGGCATCAGAACAACACTCAGGGGATGACTCCTGTGTCCAACCACAGGTTGGATATTGTAAGGAAGGAGGGTGTCGGTTGAGCCCCCCACCCCTCAGACATTCTAGGTGAAAGGGACCACTTGTGGATAGACCGTGAACAGAGGCTCTCAGATCACCCTGGACAAGTGAGTATTGGTTGCGAGAATCTCAAAGGAGGGAAATATAAAAAGGTAATGGGTGTAAGGGTAACGCTGAGAAAATAATGGGGAGTCAGATTTAGGGCCTAGGGCTTGCACGAGTGTAACTGGTAGGCTTTTTCTTCTCTTTTCTTTATATGGCCATTAGGTTGTGAATACAGAAGTAACAGAATACAGGAAGAGTACAGGAACCTAGCTCCGAAAGGGGGTGGAAGACGGCGCTGCGTAGCATTGTCTTGACCAGTGCAGGAAATAAGTGGAGATAAAGTAGAAAAAACATAGGAGTCTTGTGTAGTGATTAGACTCGAGAGATATTAGCAAATTCTTTTTCTTGTGAGCATAACTCTTTTAGTGGTCAGCCCGAAGGGGCTCAAGGAAGGGGGGCAGGAAGAATGAGTGGGAGAAGAATATGATAGGGTAAACTAGGATAGGGTGGGAGTACAGCTAGAAACAAAGCAATACTATGTTTTATGTTAATTGTTGTTAAAGTCAATTGTGTTGGTACGTCTAAAAAGTATATGTGTAAACTGTTATATATTGAATTAGTATAAAGTTTGTTTTTTGTTCATGTGGAGTGGAGAAGGTGCAAGGGAAAAGGTTTTCTTAGATTGCAACATTGCACAGTATTTCTTGAAGTATTATAAACTAACCAGAAGTATTTCTCAACTATATTTTTGACGCATAACACATACCCAAGTAAACCCGAAGGGAAGAGGGGAACCATGGGGGGAGATACACCATTAGCCCATATTTGTTAGCACCTCCCCCTGTACAGTCAGAAAATTCAGAAATACCATGATCAATGGCTCACCGAGATGAAGGGAGAGGGATCGTCCCAAGTATGGCTGGAAGGAGGGTCATTTGATAAACGAATATTAGATCTTGTGACAACCCACTTGTTAGCAAAGTACCAGGGAAAGCAACTTCAAAATAGGTGCAAAGTATTAGATCTCTGGAGGATGTTTGAGAAAGCATCCCCTACTAATGTTACAGACAAGGAGGTATCATCTGAGACGGCACCAGTCCTAGCAGAGGGGGGAGAAACAGCAGAATGGAAAATGGCAAAAACAGGGGACGAAGAAATCATTAGGCTTTACCCACTGTTAACGAGGCCTGCTGCAGGATACAGTGACCCCTCGTATTTGCCTGCACCAAGCGCACCTTCCACTCCCACAGTGACAGCCCTGCCTACCATCCAAGGGGGTTGTACGGGCCAACGAGTGCCCCTCCAGTAAATATTTCACGCCTCACTGGTGATTTAGAAAGAAAACTTGCCTCCACACAGATGGAGCTCACATGATTAAGAACATTATGTGATAGGGACCAAATGTTACCTGGGGGAGGGGAGGCGCCATCACTCTCAGCGGGTGGGCCAACACCATCTCCACTCCTGTCTGGGAACACATCTAGCAGGCTGGAAGATGAGTGGAAATCTGGGGAGTTTTTCTTCCACCTTACAATACCCCTATAAGGATAGTGTGAGTAGAATAAGAGGTAGCCAACCAGGGGAGGAACACGGAAGTGGAGAATCGGACAGGGAAATAGAGGAGCTGTGGGGCAATCTAGATGAATATGAGGAAGGAGCAGCAGCAGCAGGAATGCCCCTGCCACTATGAGAAGAGCCGGAAGATGGGGTGGTACGACAAAGGTGGCAGGGGAGGTCAAGGGGTAGTTTGAGAAACATGTCACTGAGTAAAGCGAAAGGGGTAAAAGTAAGTAAGGAAGGAAGCAAAGCAAAATTGCAAATGCCTCTCATCCACAAGGGAGCAGGGAGACCCCATTATATACCGTGCCACAAATGGACAAGAATATTTTGTTGGAATTATTGCCCCCACTTTTGGGAGGGGCGGGAAAATGGATACATGCATTTGAAAAAAACACTGCAGGGGTCCCGCTGGCTATAGGGGATGTAAAGAGCTTGTTAGTATCCGCTGTGGGAGAACAAGCAGACGGGGTGTAGGTGAAGGTGGGTTTCCCAGGAGTAACAACAAATTGTGATCATCATGATGGGTTGGCATTCAACAATGTAAGGGCCCAGGTGTGGAATGCACTGCATAGGACCTTCCCTGATATCCCAGATTTACATTTGGTGATGCAATGAACCATGGGGTAGGAGGAAGAGGCTGCGCAGTACATTCTCCGGGTGCAGGACCTATGGAGATCAGAAACGGGCATGGCTTGAGACCAATCAACCTCCCTTTTCTACTTTATCATCAAAAGAGACCTCCCAAAGGAGGTACAGAAAGCCTTGGATAAAATTGCTGGGATAGAAGCCAAAGGCTGGCCTGAAATTCAGAGCATTGTCGTACACCACTGCAGGAGGATCAAAGAAAGAGAAAAATAAATTGCACAGAGGAGGTTGGCAGACGAGGCCAAGCTTGTACAGAATAAACTGGTGAAGGTTGCTGTGGTTACAGCAGCCCTACCCACTGAGAGACAGGGAGACGGGGAGGAAGGGTCAGGAGGCTCACTGGCAAGGATGGCAACAACCTGGTTTGCAAACGGGAGCAATGGGCTGGTGAGGAGCAATACGAGCGTCCCCAATGGCAGGGAAGCCCTACAAGAGGATGAGGTAGGTACCGGGGGCAGAGAGGGGGGTTCGGAGGTCAAGGAGGTAGAGGTTTTGGAGGACAAGGGGGTCGTGGAGGGGGGCAAGGGTCATGCTGGAATTGTGGGAGATGGGGACATTTTTCACGGGAATGCTATGCCTGACCCATGGGATATTATCAAGGGCCCCCACCCACTGAAAATGAACAACAATTTGGTCACCCTCATCTGGGAAGCCCTTATGGATTACCAATGGGCAGCAACGGGAAACAAGAGCAATATTACAATGATTACCAGCAAGCAACACAACAAATTCAACAAAGACAACAAGCGCCAGAGCAGAGCATGCAACCCCAAGTAGCACGTCAGAACACCATGGGAAACGGCCACCCAAATATTTTCGCTATAACCGCCAATGGCGCACCTGTGCTGTTCCGCAGAACAGCTGTGATCGCAGAGAGTGTTTTTTCTGTCCCAGGAACAAACACATACCCAGATTAGGACAGCCCACAGAGAGTACTTGCGTGTCCAATCCTATCGACTACCCTATGTCCAGAAGAGGAACCACTGGTGGGGGCGGAGATAGGAAACAAGCAGTTCATCTTCATGGTGGACTCAAGAGTGGAAAAATTGTGCTGTATGGAAGGCAGGTTTCCTCTCGTGGGCCAAAATTTGGAAACACAGGGATTTTCTGGGGCAATTTTGAAGGTTCCCTACAGAAAAGATTTCAATATAACGGTGGGAGGAAAAACGGTGCGGGTACCCCTGCTATACCATGAAGATTTGCCCATACATTTTCTGGGGAGGGACCTCCTTAGCAAGCTTAACATGACCATCTCCTTTACAGAAATAGGAATAGTGTGCTCCACCCCAGGGGTATGTCCAATAAGAGCAATGTTAATGATCTGCACCATGACAAATGAAGTTGCAGTGAGAGGGGTGCCCACGGATGTTGACATGTTGATATATGGGATACAGGTTCTAGCTAGAGTGGTGCCTGAAATAACGCTGAAAGAATAGAGGGTGCCATCCGATTTGGTTTTTCACCCCGTGGTAAGCCCAGAAATTGTGCCCGGCACTATCCTCTCAATTGACCCGCAGGGGGTACAGGTATTGGCCAAACGTATTGTGGCAATAGGGCTCGACACGCATGGATGTGAGTGGAGAACAGTGTTGTGTATAGACCCAAACATAGCGCTGCAAGACCTTACTGACGAAGAGCTGTTCACTGACAGTGACACTGACGGGGAGATAATAATGGAAATGTGTGTGCCCTGTGACATTATGATTCAACACAGATAGATAAATAACCCCCTCATAGCCAGTGTCAGTGCACCACCTTCGATTTTTGATGACGATACGAAACAAGTACCACCAGATTTATGGACAACAGGGCCCCATGACGTAGGGCTTTTATAGGGGGTATCGCCCATAAAAATAAAACTGAAACCAGGAGCAGTGCCACCCAGAGGAAAACAGTACCCGTTATCCAGAGAGGCAGAAGAAGGAATAAAGGAAACAATAAATGCATTACTACAACAGGGCATAATAGTACCATCAAGTTCACCATGCATCACTGTGATTTATCCTATAAAAAAGGTAAAGGGTGGGGCTTGGAGGATGATCCAGGTTCTCCGCCCACTTAATGACATCATACAGAAAGAGTTCCCTTAGGTACCAAACCCAGCATCCATTTTATGCAGCGTCCCAAAATACACCACATTTTTCAGAGTTGTGGATCTGAAGAATGCTATGTTCTCAGTACCACTCGACCCCAGTTGCCAATACCTAACAGCATTTACCCTGGGGGGGGGGGAAAGATATGAGCATTGTAGATTACCTCAAGGTTATTGTGAAAGTCCCAGTATATTTAACAGAATCCTGCATGAAGACCTTGGCAAAATTGATGTAAAAAGTACAATAATTCAATACGTAGACAATCTCTTAATCTGCAGTGAAAGTGAGAGCAATGTAGAGCAGACTCAATAACCTTATTGAAGCTACTAGCAACAAAAGGGTACAAGTTGGACAAAGGAAAACTGCAGCACTGCTTAACAGAAGTGTTGTATCTGGGGCAGTTAATATCAAAGGATGGTAAAATGGTTGTACCAGACAGAGCAGCAGCAATACATCACACTGTAATGCCCAAAACTGTGAAAGACATGCAGAAATTCCTCGGCATATGCAATTATTGCTGTGCATGGATACTAGACTATGCTGCATATACATGCCCCCTTCTCCAGGTGCTGAAAGAAGCTCAAAAGAACAGCACCCCCATAAAATGGACACAGGAGATGATCACACAATTCCTTAAATTACAAGATCTCATCACGACAGCACCCGTCCTAGCGACACCAGATTATGATTGGGAGTTTTTTTTATTCTCCCATTGTAATGGAACACTAATGACAGCAGTACTGACACAAACAACCTCATTAGGCCACAAGCCATTGGCTTATTACAGCGGCACATTGGACTCAGTAATGCAAGGGCACTTCACGTGCGAACAAGCCCTTACTGCAGCAGCCTTCGCGATAGAGAAAAGCACCACCATAGTGATGGGCTGCTCTGGAACACTATTCGTTGAACACTCTCTGTTTTCCATACTACAAAGGTCAAAGTCCACACTCACCACACAGAGAGCGACTGCATACAAAATAATAATCTCAAGCCCAAAAATACACGTTGTACGTTGTAAAACTGTAAACCCAGCCAGCTTCATCACAGACCCTGCACAGTGGAAGACCTGCAAGCGCACGACGGCGCAACATATGAGGGGGAAGGTGATGATATCCCTAAGGCCAGTGAAAATGCCGTAGAAGGAGGTGAGATATACTTTGTGGACAGTTCACCGTCCATTGACTGTGAGACAGGAGAAAAACACCCAAGGGCACAAGTGGTAAGAAAAGAAGGGGAAGAATATGAAGTGATAGTACAGAAATGCCTCCCCTCACACTTTTCAGCACAAGCAGCAGAACTCATAGCCTTAATTGAAGCATTGCATACAGCCAAAGGATGCGCAGTGACAATTTACTCTGACTCGGCATCCATGACAACAACGGTGCATTCCGGCTTGTCACGATGACGACAAAGAGGATTGAGGAGAGCAGATGGCTCCCTGTACAACACGCACAACTGTTGAGCAACCTAATTGAAGCATTAGCAGAGCCATCAGTAGTGGCCTTAGTGAAGTGCCAGGCCCATACAAATAATCCAGAGGCTATCTCACTCGGGAATGCAGCGGCGTACGCCTCTGCGAAAGAAGCTGCATACTTTGATGTTCCCCAAGTAGTTGAGTGTGTAGTAAAAACAAACACACAAGACGACAAGGAAGAACGGTACAGTTCCACGCCCATGATTCAAATAATAGAATTGCAGAAACATGCCCCACCAGACGAACAGGCGATGTGGACAAAGAGAGGATGTAAACAATCACCCACAGGCCTCCTCTGGCATCAGGAAATGACAGAGAAAGTGGTAATGTCGATAAAGCTATTGCAAATTACGTTCCAACAGCTTCACTTCTCTGCACACGTAACAAAACAACACATAGCAGCAGATATTCAAGAGGACTGGTTTGTCCCCAATTTGCAGGAACACTTAACAAAATTAATAATAGAGTGCACGACATCCCAGACATAAAGTTCAGGTATGACCTTCAGAACGCTGCGAGGAACACTACCACGCCCATCAAGACCATTCCGAGAATTACACATTGACTATGCCGATATGGGAGAACGGTGCAACGTGGCAAGATATCGCATAGTTGTGGTGTTCCCCTTTTCAAATTGGGTAGAAGCACGACCCTGTGTGCATCCAGACACCAAATGTGCAGCAACATTTCTAGTGAGGGAGCTGTTCCCAAGGTAGAGAATTTGTGACGTGATCCGTTCAGACAACAGCACTCACTTTGTAAATTACCTCTTCAAAGAAGTGACCGCATTGCTGGCGGTTAAACACAAACTTTGCTCCATTTATCACCAGCAAGTGAACGGAATTGGTAGAGAAGATAAACAGCCTCCTTAAGAGTAGATTGTCCAAACTGTGCCACTCCCTGAAAAAGAATTGGGTTTATTGCTTGCCTCTAGCACTGTTCGAGCTCAGAACGCAGCCAAGTAAAGACCACCATTTGTCCTCGCATGAAATAGTGATGGGGAGGCGCATTCAAACTCCACTATCTCCAGTAAGAAGAGCCGCAGACACTCACAGAGCTGCCACAGTGCTAGGGGATGAATTTAAGGAATACCTCACCCAACTGACACGAGCTGTGCGAAGTATAGCAAAACAAATATAAATGAAACAGATACAAACACTCCAGCAGCATACAGCCCATCATTACAGTTAATGCCCTGTGAAAGTGTGTATGTGCGCAGTTTCGTGCAGAGATGGAACTCCCTACGATTCCATGGCCCATATGAAGTGGTTTATTGCACACCCTTGGCGGTAAAATTTAAGGGGTTGAAGTACTGGATCCATCTCACAGATGTAAGAAAGGCACGCGATAGCACAGCACCCCATGGTGAACATTCACAAGAGCAAGAGTGTGCAATGCTGTAAATAAAAAGGGGCATTACAACCATGTTGGGCAAGGAAAATGAGAAACAGAAACTTGAACGCAGAAATGGTATAAGAGCATTGGGTATTAATAAGAACATGAAAAAGATGAAAATATTGGTTTCTTCCTCCTTGCTCTCTATCTCTCTGGTTCAATAACTATAACAATTGGTGTTTGATATCTTTCCCATTTTTACTTCGCTTCCTTTGTTATCCTCTCTCATTGTTAGGTACTCTAAAATATGCATAGATACAATACAATGGTCTGTTGCGAAGTTAAAAGATAATATTTCATTTACTTGTGTGTACTTAACTCTTTTATATCGCCCCATCAGGTGGAAACATGGCGGAGAGGAGGGCCCTCACTAACAACACTACAAATGTAGATAGCGATAGGGAAGAAATTAGCGCTACTAGAGCTTATAATTATGACTGCGGCCTGTATTTCGTAGCAAATATTTTCACTGTAATGTTGTTTTGTCTGGAGCTGTATTGGAGGATATAAAAGGGAGGGGTACAGGGTACATTTAATACAAGAAGGGTCAAGTCTCATTTGGAATGGGTTCAAAGTCATATGGGCCCACAATGCTTCTTTAAATACCAGTCTTACCACTCTGCACAAATACCAAACTTTCAAAACCCCTATTTTTACATATGCTGCTATGGGTTATGATGTTGATAACGTGTCCAACGAGTATAATGTTGACTCTCCTATGTTTGATGTTCTGGGATCGCCATATATAAATATGCACACAACCGAAGAACATACCTCAGATGGCGATAATATGCACTTTAAACCCTATGTCCCAACCACACAAATGTACCTAGTGTCACAGTCTTGGCAGAGTGGCAGCGAACAAAATGATGAAACATGGACAGATATTTTCCCTGTACAATATCAAAAGGTGAAAAAGATGCATAATGGTCTAGGGGGGAATAAGAGATGGAAAAGGGGGTGTGGAAAGAAAGGGATATGATGTATACCATGGTCTGGGAATAGATGAAGTAGAAGACCCCTGCCACTCTGACCAATCCAATGAATGGTATTCAGATATGAGTGCCACAACTAAACAGGCAACCAACAAGAGTTGTTATGTTTGCTCTCTGATACCCCATGCCTCTGGCATGCCCAAAGTCCTCATACCACAAGAAACACCTTTGTCAGATGCCCAGCCCAGTGTCTTGTTCATCTAGCCTTATGTAGGATTCAGAGTACCTTCCAGGCACACACGGTAACAATACAAATGCTGCAGAATGAGAAAACATGTGCAAGCAGACCACAAGGAGTAATATGCATGAAAGAATCATTTTTTATTATCAAAGGGACAATGTTCACAGAAAACAAATGGCACGAAGAGACAATCACATGTAAAGCTGAAGCACTGCGAGGACTGACAGAAGAAAACTTTCAATGGGACAAATGAACATGCACTCCGACATGGTCTCAACACATTGCCAAACTAGCGTGGGTGTCAGCCCTTGAAAAACCAATCAAAATACAAAAAGGAATTCAGCACAAACTCTGGGTGTGTGGCAAACAAGCATACCTGCACCTCCCACCATGTGCCATGGCCACGTTGCATTCAGCCTTGTTGGTGATCCCGGAAAGCCATGTCCAGGGGGGAAAGGGGCCAACTGAAATGTCGCCGGCACCCAAGCCAGCAACCGAAGAGCCCTCCACATAAAACATCCTGTCTGACGATGAACTACAGGAAAGAGTGTCCCACAAAAGAAGGTCGTAAAATTATATCTCCAGCAAATCCTTAGACCTCCTGCCGAGATCCCTGACCAGTACAAACTTTTAAATTCCGCAGAAACCTTCTTCGCCTCCCTTCTAGTGCCAGGCATCCAGGCGTAAACAAACACCAAATGGCTGCAGATCGTGCTGGGAAATGATCCAGCTGGTCAACGACACAGAAGAAGGGTTCAACGTGTTCAAAGTGTAACTTCGAGCTCTGTGGTTGATGACCATGCAAAACTGGTATGTTTTGGACCTACTCACAGCAATGGACGTTGGTGTTTGCTGAAAATTCGGGAGTGCATGCTATACATTTGTGCCTTCTGCCGATGCTGACAATGGGACCCTATCACATGTGATATCTGCAGTACGCAACCTAGGTGAAAGAATGAAGAAAGAAGGGGGGAACAAACCCAGGAACTGGTTTGACAACATTCTCGACTGGATACCTTCCTGGTTTGGAACAATGATGAAAATAATTGTCCCAGTCATTGTTTTTCTGTTGCTGGTTTTTTGTGTGTGCCAGGTAGGGGTTTGATGTTGTGCAAAATCAATGCCTAGTCCTGCAATGATGATGGTGACGATGGGCAAACCGACAAAAGTACAAACTGTGATGTCTGCACAGATATAGACCGGGGAATCTGGCAACTCCAAATACTGCGTGGCTGCAGTGTATCGTTACCCAGGGGACAGGTTGGACAACTTGTATCATACCACGATTAAGGAACCCCAGGAATTAGAAGGGTATAAGGAAGTGGGGGTAGATCTGGATGGGGATGGGGGAATATACATAAGATGCACCCCTGATGAATGTGCTAGAAGGGCCAGAGCCTACAATGTGCATGCAGGGCATGGATGCCAAAAAAAGGACACCTGCTTGGGACAAGGCAGTGTTGGAGGCGGAGCACTACAGGAATGCCAATAATACTAAACAATAGTTTGTTACTTTAGATGTAACAAAAGGGGGGAATGTAAGGAAGGAGGGGGCTGGTTGGGCCCCCCCAGACAGTCTACGCAAAAGGGACCACTTGCTGTTGCACTAGTGGGGGACGCCTCCTTTGCCCTTCTGCAGCCATGGGGAATAAGGCCTTGGCATAAGCAGAGTTGGGGCTATTGCAGGACACACTTGGACTCCATTTTGTGTACCCTCGACTCCATCTTTGGACTAGGCTGCATTCTGGCATTGCAAAGTCTCCTCTCCCCTCAGCAGCGCTGCGCACAGCGAGCACTGACAGCCCCCACCTTTTTCCACCTGCGCCTTTTCCTCCCAAGTCCCTTTCTCACGGATGCGCTGAGACAAGATGTTGCAAGCAAACAATGTATTCATTTCATTCTTCCTCTGAGATCACTGCCCTGTGTGTGACCGGGCCGAACCATGACTTGTAGTTCATCCATCTCAACAAACCTGCTCCGGCACCTCTCATACCTGCTGTTGGAAAATTACTGCTTGTTCAACCTTGTGCCCTTCCAAAGTTATTCTTTTGATATACCAGAAGTATGACACTTCCTTGCTGACCACCCTAGAGTGCCCCCAATTAAACCAGACCCCTGTCACAGTATATTCCGTCCTAAACTAACATGTGTCACTGCACCCTCTTCACGCTCTGATGTGCCAGACCTGACAGCTATCAATCCCGACCCCTGCAGGTTACCTCAGAGGCAAGACCCCCACACCCTTCACCTCTCCAGTGACCCAAAGTGGGATAATGCAAACACACATGTACAATTTATAGGCCTCTAATACATACATGAAAGGTATAGTGATAATCATTATTTATTGCATGTCTAGGATAAGTGTGTAGATTAGTTTCGCCAGAACTAGCTGCATCTCGGGACCTGATACAACCTTCACCTCGCACGGACCGGCCCAGCTGAACCACGTGATGTCCAACCTCCCGCCAAGTCATCAGCCAATCCTGTGGAGCCGGCCCTTACAGAACTATATGTGCACCCCATTCCTAATCAATGGAACTATAACTTGTAAACTGTATAGAAATCATCACTGATGACACTGTAACCCTTTAAAACCTATTGTTTCTGTATTGTTTGCCAGAGCACTCTCAAGGCAGCAGAGTTCTCTGGATGCTGATTGTTATATAAACCTTTGCAGAATCTCCATACCAATCTCCTGGTCTCATTCTCTACTGGGATGTGTCCTTTATTCTGAGTGTTTGTTGGTGATGTGGGGAGTGAGCGCCTTCAATATGTTAGTGACAAGAGGGGGCATTATGGAGTTTCTCTTTACCTTAAGTCATGGGAAGAGAACGTGTCCTGCCCTGTAGACTCTGCATCCACCATATGAGTTTGGGTGGCAAAGGCTGCAGCAGGATCCCTGTCGCCTGTTTGTGAATACACACACCTCACTCACGTACTTCACAGCATGTACCTTAGATGCTGGTGCACCCTGCTGATCACCATTAAATGAAGTTCAGAACTAGGAACAGAGGCTGAAATCACTATCGAGGAACCTGTCGCGGTGGCAAGACATAGTTCCAGTTGGAGTGGCCCAGTAAAGCAAGAGCTATCACATCTTGTGTCAAAAATCATAGCCGCACAGTATTCTGATAAGCAGAGAGCCTACAGGCTAACTATGTCTAATTATGATCATGTCCATTGTTGTACCACATAGCAGTCCCGACCCGAGAAGCTCCACATGCACTCTATTCCCAGCATAAGGCAGGCCAAAGCCATGACCATTATGATCCAGTATGATGAGATCACCCAAAGCAATGTAGGGCAGTCTGTAGCAGTAAATCGTAGAAGCATGGTTGTGCTGCTGGTGCCTAAGTGATACTGGGAGCCTCAAGGAAACTAGCCTATCACTGTAGTTGGAGTAGCACTGTGTAATTATGAGGCACAACAGTAAGCTTTGAAATTTGTAGTGTCATTATGCACTGCTCTGAATTATTACATACAGTGTTGTACACATAACTCAATGTCATCCATTGTCAGCTGCAGTTGCCCATCGTACCGTTGGATGCTAGGTCAATCCATGTCTCAGACATAATGTTGTGTGTTCTTTAAATAATAGCAGACGGCAGTATTGTCCATGCAAAATAGTTACAAAGCACTGCCCCAGAATTGAGTCGACTGGGATGTCCCACATCCTATACAGAGGTCATGCTATGTCCACATATGACAACATCCTCAGACACTCTACCACTGCTCTCTGTGCAGTGGGTAATTGTTCAGTGTGTCCTTTTCCAACAGGATACACAGGGAATGAGTCACTGAGAAGTGCACTAAGAGCCAATAAGTCAGACATTGCCACACTGCCCCCTTGTGCAAGTCGGCCACCATGCCTATCACCACTATGCCCTGGGTCACCTCGACTGCAGTTTCCAGTGCCAGCAGTGTCGCAGCTCCTTCCACTGAAAAACACCAGAGACACTGCAGTCCTCACCCAGTGCACCAGGGAGACAGAGAACAACATGGTTCAGTTCTTGAAAAACTGTCTGGAATGTAGAGGTGCCTGGAGCAATTTTTGGCCCTCGGATATGTGGACATGCCCTAGGACAGCTTGGCTCTAACACCACAACAAAGCCATCAAACTGGGCTTCAACAGTGAAGGACGGAACCGTGAAGGATGAATACTAGCCATTGGCCAGCCTCTTTGCCTCTTATCCTATGAGCCTTTGCTGTTGCTTTTCTATCAGTTGCACATGTGAGTACCCAAAGCTTCCTAATTACTGTACTGTCTCTCCACAGTGTGCTACTCACCTATAATGCATTCACTCCCGCTCCTCCTGCTGCTCCTCCTACTCACCTCTCCCTACACTTTCTCCATGCTATAACTTCCTCCTTTCCTATCCCTATTATAAAACTCACAACTCGAGACTCCCAAAACTCCATCTCCCTTCCACCTCCTTCCAACAAACAAAGCTGACGAGCTAAGCATATTTTCTCTTATACATATCGACCTTGCCTCTCTTCCTCTGAGACACAACTTCTCTACTCTTCCTTACCTCATCAAATGAACATTGCACTCTGGAATGCTCATACTGTATGCAACAAAACTTCCTTTATCACTGACTACTTTCACTTCAGCTCTCCTTCCCTAGACCTTCCTGCTATGAATGAAACCAGGATTTCTTCATCTGAAACTGACACTCTGGCTGCCCTACATGACTCAAAACTTTCCTTCATTCACCCTCATCGACTGACTGGCAGAGCTAGAAGTGTTAGTCATGTACGCTCTTCCCGCCTCATTGCCTCCCAAATCTCCAATGCCACGTCCTCCCCTACCTCTTTTGAATTCACCATCTCTACTATTGCTGTGCATCATTCGGTTCACATCATCTCCATCTATCACCCTCCTGGTCCCACTAGACCATTCTTTGATGATCTTGGTCAACTCCTTCATTCTCATTCCACACAACATCACATCAGACTCTTAGGTGACTTTAACCTTTCCTCTCCAACCACTTCTCAGAAATCTGAACTTCGGTCTATTCTTAATGACCATGTGCTTCACTCTATCCATAACCTAGCTGCCCACTCAGGGGGTAACATCTCCACCTCTCTCTCACTTGCTTCATCTATTATTAAAAAGACATTCAAACCTTTTGCCATTCCCCCCTTTCTTTCCGACCTACAGTTCTCACTCTCCTCCTTCACACCCAATGCCTCTACCACCAACACTGCCTTCTCCAGCTTCCAGTCCCTAATACATAACTTATTTTCCTCTCACTTTTCAATGCTTACTTTCACCCCTAAGTCTCAGCATTCTCAAACATGGGTCAACTCATTCATATGCTCTCTCCACACAGACATGCATCAGCTGATGCACAAATGGAGGCATACCCACTCGCATGATTACCTGCAACTCTACCTCTGATATGATATGATATGATATGGCATTTGTAACGCGCCTATACACAAGTGTTTCAAGGCGCGACTAGGCAGGGAGGGGGGAACAAGGGGAAGACAGACAACGATCCTACTAGGCCAGGTGTCATTCAAACCACGCAAGTGCAGGGGGAGGGGGAAGGGAAAAGTGCAAGGGGAAGGGGAGGGGGGAAGTGCAGTACAAGTAAGTAGAATAAAGTTAATAAATAGGGCCAGCTGGTGGCAAGTGCAAGGTAAGTGCAGACAAGTGCTGGGAAAGGAGGGGCTGTAGGGATACAGAAACAGTCCCTCAGTGCAGGGGTTGCCAGGGAGGCAGTGCAAGAGGAGAGTGGCTGGGCCCAGGACCGAGGTCGGTGAGAGTGGCCCAGTTGCAGATTAGGTGCAGATTCAGTCGAGAATTTAGCAGGGGAGAGGGAGAGAGAAAGCAGAAGCAAAGAGGAAGGTTTTGAGGTGCTTCCTGAACCAGAGATGGTTCTCCTCAAGTTTCAGGGAGGCAGGAAGGCTGTTCCAGAGGGGGGCCCCTGCCACGGTGAGAGATCTACCCCCAGCTCGTTGCTTCGAGAAGCGGCTGACCCTGAAGGAGTTGGAGATGGATGAGCGAAGGGCTCAGGAAGGAAGATATTTAGGAAGAGAGAGTTGAAGGTATTTAGGCCGCAGGCCCCAGGAGGCCTTGTGGACAGTGCAGAGGGTTTTGAACTTAATCCTCGCAGCCACTGGGAGCCAGTGTAGAGATTTCAGTCCTGGAGAGATACGGTCCCTGGGCTTGAGGCCAAGGACAAGTCTTGCAGTTCTGTTCTGGATGAGTTGCAGGGGGCGGAGAGTGGAGGCAGGCAGATTAAGATAGAGGCTGTTACAGAAGTCCAGCTTTGAGAGAACCAGGGCTCGGGAGACAGTGAGCTTCTGGGGGAAGGAGAGGAAGGGAAGAATACCTCTGAGGAGGTGCAGCTGGTAGTGTGACTTCTTAGAGACGTCAGATATATGAGGAGAGAAGGAGAGTGTGGAGTCGAAGATGACCCAGAGGTTTTTTGTCTTGCAGGTAGGAGCAGGAGGAGGGCCAAGCGAGGTTGGCCAGAGAGCTACAGGGAAGGAGGGAGTGGGTGTGCCGATGAGTAGAATCTCAGTCTTACTAGCATTAAGGCAGAGGTCATTGGCGGCACACCATTCCTGGATGGCAGACAGACAGTCAGAGATGAGGGAAGGAGAGGAGGAGGCCGAGGGTAGCCTGAAAATGAGTTGGGTGTCGTCCGCATAGCACTGAAAGTAGGGGCAGAGAGCGGCGATGCGGTGGGCAAGGAGTGCCAGATGCTGGTTGAACAGCCAGGGAGAGAGATTAGATCCCTGGGGAACACCACAGGTGGAGAAGAAGATGTCAGAGAGGAAGGACCCAAGTTGGACCTGGGAGGGTCGATTGGAAAGGAAAGAGGTCAGCCACGCCAGAGCCTGACCAGTGATACCCAGGTTATCACGGAGACGGTTGAGCAGGATGGCATGGTTGACAGTGTCAAAGGCAGAAGAGAGATCGAGCAGGATGAGAACACACGGAGTGTTGGAGTCGAGGTTCAAGAGCAGGTCCTCACGGATGTTCAGAAGAGCAGTTTCCGTGCTTCTGGCCGCTCTGAAGCCATATTGATGGTCATGGAGACTACCAACAGTTTCAGCATGGAGGTTAAGCTGGGAGATGGCCAGTTTCTCCAGGAGCTTGCCAAGGAAGGGAGTGATGGAGATTGGGCGATAGTTAGCCGGGCAGGAGGGGTCGGAAGAGGGTTTCTTGAGAAGAGGGTGCACAAGGGAGTGCTTGAGGGGGGATGGGAAGACTCCAGAGGCGAAGGAGTGGTTGCAAAAGTCAGCCAGGGCAGGAGCCAGGGAGTCGATGTGGTCCTTGATAGTTTTGGAGGAACAGGGTGAACCTGTTTAGACGAGACTTTCATAGATCGGACTTGTCTGGAAACCTCGTCAGCAGAAAAAAGTGGAAAGGCAGAGAAGGAGAGTGGAGGGCTGGCTGCAGAAGGGCCAGAGGAAGAGCCGGGAAGAGGGGGAGGGAGGTGATAGGAGGAGAGTGAGGACAGGATGTCCTGAGTTTTTGAGATGAAGTGGGAGGCCAGTGCAGTGCAGAGGGCCTGGGAGGGGACAGGAGAGGTAGAGACTGCAGCAGGGTTGGCAAGCTCCTTGCAGATTTTAAAGAGTTCAGCTGAGTTGTTGGATGCCGCAGAGATGCGGGCTTGGATAAGGGCTCTCCTTTTGGTGAGAACGGAGAGACAGTATTGCCTTTGGAGCAGGCGGCAGGCCAGTTTATCAGAGGATGAACATGAAGCACGCCATTTCCTCTCAGCCACCCTGCACTTGCGTTTTAGGGTGACGAGATCCGAGTCATACCAGGAGTTACATTTGGCTTTGGGCTTCAGGCGGATTCTCATGACAGGGGCAAGGATATCAAGAGTATCAGATATAGCAGAGTGGAGCATGGAGAGGGCTGTGTCATGGTGGGAGTCAGCCGAATGGAGAGGGGGGGGCGAGAAGGTGGCAGCGAAAGCCTCAACTGACACGCGCTTCATGGGTCGGATGACCGAGAAGGTGGGTGGCAATGATGAGGGTGGCTTTGCCTGTGGGGTAGGGAGGGTGAGATGGGAGGTTAGGAGAAAGTGATCACTCCAGGAGAGAGGAGTGGAGAGAGGGACAGAGAGGGGAAGGTCAGAACAGATCAGGCCATCAAGAGTGTGCCCTGCAGAATGAGTAGGCCCAGACGGGAGAATAGAGAGTGAGAGAGAGTCGCAGAGGTCACGAAAGAGTCCAGTGGGGGGACAGGAGGCATCAAGGTGGATGTTGAAGTCACCAAGAAAGAGGAGTTGAGTGGTTGAGGACAGGAGTGAGGAGGAGAGGTCAGCCCACTCAGAGAGGAAGGACGAAATTTGACCAGGTGGCCGATAGATAGTAGCCACGGTAAGGGAATGGCTAGGAGAGAGAGAGAGTCGGCAGACAAGACATTCAAAAGAGGAGTAGGTCTGCGTAGGAGTGACAGTGCAGGAATCCACTCAGGGAAGATAAAGGCAACACCCCCACCTGCACGGTTGGGCCTGGGCACGGAGAAGATCTTGTAACCGTCAGGTAGGATGTGTCAAAGCTGGTGACAGAGCTGGCTGTGAACCATGTCTCAGTGAGACCGAGGACGTCAAGGTCCAGTTCCTCAAGAAGGCGACAGATATCAGAGGAATGCTTGATGGCAGAGCGAGAGTTAAGAGTGGCAATGTGGAGAAGGTTGCCAGCCTTGAAGGACTTCCGGGGAGGGGTACAGATCAGAGGTACGCCGTGCGGAGGTGTAGAAGAAGGAGGTGAAGAAGGAGCATGAGAGGGGGCAGGGAGGGAGGGTAGAGGCAAGGTAGCCGAGGACAGAGGAGGGGGGACAGCGGGAGAGGAAAGGAAGTTGATTAGGTGAGGGAAGCGTCTATCAAAGAGGTGAAGGTTGGCCTGAGGACCTTGGACCAGGACGGTCCCATTAGCATAGACATTAATGATGGCCTTAGAGGAGCGGAAGAGGGCCAAGAGGACATCCCAACGGGTGCCACCATTAATGGGAGCAGAGGAAAAAGGAGAGAGCACAGAGACCATATGAAGGGTCCATAGGTCAGGTGAAGGCACGAAAAAGAGGATGTCAGTGAGAGTTTCCTTAGAGCAGGCACTAGTGTAGGTGTCAGCGATAGGGAGGCCTGGGTTGGAGACCAGGATGTCTCCAACCCAGGCTCTGTCCTGAACTCTCTCAAGTCCACTCTTGATAAAGCGAAAAGGGAATTCTACCTAACCCTCATTGACTCTCAATCTAACCATCCATGTCAGCTACAGGATACCTTAAACTCACTCATCCTATGTCTATGACTATCAGATCCACTTTCACAGCTAATGACCTAGCTGAATACTTTACTGCAAAGATTTCCAAAATTAGAGACTCTCTCCTGACCTTCCCCAAAATCCCATCTCCTACATTTTACAGTCTGCCTACTCTACCATCATCCTCTGCCACTATCTCCCACTTTAGTTGCACTAATACTGACAAAGTCCTATCTCTGCTGATGGAGACTAACCCCTCTTGTGCCCCATCAGACCCTGTTACTCCTTACTTAGTCAAGCCTGTTGTCCCTTTAGTAGCCTCTCACCTAGCTGACCTCTTCAACCTGTCCTTTGACTCTACATGCCTTCCCTCTGTTTTCAAAACAGCCACAATCATCCCTCGCCTATAAAAGCAAGGGGCTGACCTGAACCTACCAGCTAACTTCTGCACTACTCTAAAGTGCTCGAAAGGATTGTGTTCAACCATCATACCAATTTCTTAGACATCCACAACCTTCAATACCCCCCCTTTTAGCAGGTTTCCCTCCTGCCACTCCATGGACACTGCTCTCATGAATGTCTCCAACTTCATCGCCTCTGCTAAGCACTCCAACCTATCCTCTATCCTAAATGTCCTTGACCTGTCTGCTGCCTTTGACACTGTCAATCACTCTGATCTCCTGAATACTTTCTTTTTTCTTGGGATTCGTGATCAAGCCCATGCCTGGATTGAATCCTACCTTGCACCTCGCCAATTCTCAGTTTCCTGAAACAACAACATCTCTCAACTCACTCCTCTAACTGCTGGTGTTCCATAAAGCTCCTTCTTGGGCCTGTTCCTCTTTAAACTCTTAATCTCTGGTCTTGGGGCACTAATCTCCTCATTTGGGTTCTCGTGCCAACTCTTCATGGGCGACACCCAAATCATCTTCTCATAACCGGACCTCACTTCTGATCTCTCTATCAAAATGTCCAACTGTCTCACTGCTGTTAAATATTGGATGGCTTTGCACTCTCTGATGTTAAACTCTACCAAAACAGATGCACTCTTCTTCTGTGTCAAACGGTCTCTCTTATATATTCATCTGCCTATCCAGTTCCCACCTGACAATCTACCCTACTCTTCTTCAGCTAGAAACCTCAGAGTCATCTATAACCCTTGCCACACCTTCTCTACTTTCATCTCCAAAACCTTAACAGCTGCTCACCTCAAACTCCTAAATATTAGGAAAATCAGGCATCTTCTTCCTTTCAAACGCAGCCAACCATCTCTTAATCACTCTTGTCTTCTCTAAACTGGACTACTGTGCCAGCATCCTCTTTGTTCTCCCCAACTATGCTTTTTGTCTTGTTGACAACAGCATTAACTTCACTGCCAGGACTCTCTTTGTACTCCCTCACTTCACACCGACTTCCTTGCACCATCACGGTATCTATCCTCCATCCAGCTCTACAAGCCTTATTGTAATCTCTGATCTGCCTCCTCAACTACCCTTGTGACTCCTCTCTATACATGTGCTTCCTCTCACTTCCTCTCTTTCTCTCTTCTTACTCCACTTGCATGGAATTCTCTTCCCCTGGACATCCGAGCAACAGTCCACACAGATTTGTTGACAACCAAGCTAAAAGCCTACCCCCTAGCCCCTGAGTTACCCTCTTAACCTACCTCGCATCTGCCTGATAGCTAACATTTGTCCTTCGCCTCTAACCTGCCTCTGTCCATCACTACCTCTACCTCCACTCTGGCACTTCACCCATCATGGTCACATCCAGAGCACAGCTGGCCTTACTGCGTACCTGCACTTAAAAATGTCCAATGTTGGTTGTCCTTAATCTATGTATGTCCACTAATGTATTATCCCCAGTGATTGTTCCACCACAACCCGGTCAGCATGTCCCTCAAGCTCACTGCTTCCTGTCACATTTGATTTCTTATCTATTGTATGTTCTTTTGTGATCAAAGAACATTGTTCCTCCTGTATATATGTAAATAATCTTGACTTAAACCTGCTTCCCAGAGCCATGCTTGCATCTAGCTCCCAAGCCCATTCACCTGGGAATGTTCCAAAGAAGGAACATAAAGCTTGAGGGACCACAGTGCTTGTTGGTTCTGCATGTGTAATGTTGGGCTAGGGAGGTGGTGTGATGGGTCACATTTGGATAGGGGTCGGTTATCTGTGGGGATGCCCTAGAGAATGGCTAGGATGTGTCACATGGGGATAGGGGTCTATTATCTGGGGCTCGGCTAGGGAGGCGGTGTGACGGGATCTTTTTTCAGGGATGTCAGGCTACGGAAGGAGTGGGATAGATTTTGATCTGTTGGAAAATAAACATATATTCAAAATTCAATTAGGGTGTCTGTACCTTTATGTGGTTTCACTGACTAGCTATTCAGTTATTTTGGGTATGATATATGTGGAGTGACATGTGCTGCCCGCTGTTATTTTTAACCACTGAGATCTATGCACAGGTACTGCATGCAGGTCAGATGTGCTGGACAGCCATCAATATTCATTCTAGGAAAAGCTGTATCCTGAGCCTCCTGTGGTGGTCCTAGTTAAGACCGTCATTAGGGGTTGCAGAAGGTAGGTGACCCTGGTCTAGAATGTTCAGATTTGTATCTGATGATGTCCCACTCATGGCATCTAACTGTGGGCTGTATGTGTCCATACGTAAACCAGCGTGAGTTTTATTCCTGGGGATGTTTCTTTGGCCTGCTTGTACCTTTCCTCATACACACATTCATGGTACTGCATCATGGCCTCACATTCTGCTGCTCATGGGATATTTATGTCATATGCATGTTTGTCCCGCCTTTGGCCCTGTGCCTCCTGTGTATTCTACAGTGCCTCCATGAAAATATGTCCCAATGATGCCATGGCATAACACATAGGACATTCGTTCCAAGATGCAGTGGGATAAAATGATCCAATAAACATAGAGTTATCAAGTTGAATGAACGTTTGATTTAGCCAAAGCCTTTCAGTTAGTGACATGGCATCACTGAATGGTACGCGCACTCAGAACAATATGTAATTTGGGTTTCTTTAACATAGCATTGAAGAAATGTTGTAAACATGCTTTTATCTGAAACAAAAATGGAGCATGGACCTTGCTATCAGGAATGTTTGCATAGAAAACATCATCTGACTTGTTCTCAAGTTTGCAATCATTCAGAATGCATTGCACCATCACCCATACAGGGTTTGCAATCACCAGGTGAATCACTCGCACCATTGTAGCAATGGATGGATGTAGTCGGGGTCTACGTGGGAGCCGTAGGAGTTGAGGGATCCGTTGATCAACAAAACAGGACTGGGTTGATGGGCAGCTCAGGGCTAACAGGTTCAGATCATTCGGAAATCTTCCAGAGGAGGTTCCTCAAGAAAGGGGTTACCGGGAGAGAAGAGATGATGTGGCATTGCACAAACTTACAAAAATTATTTTGAAAAGAACACAAATACTCTTCTGGAGGGACAAATGTTAAATTCCTGATTCCAACACAATGGAGAATACCCCAGCAATCATAGGACTGCAATGTTGGCACTATTATAGATATCTGAATTTTTGGGAGGGTGGGTTAATATATCCATAATCAACTGGTGGTGAGAACAATGAACTCTAATATCCAAGACCCAATATAGGTATCCAAAAATCATTCAGTGCAGCATACTATTAAGTTAACCTGTTTGATTGTTGTCCATAAAGTGTGTTAATAGAGCGGTCCATTTGCTTGGAGAGAAAGTGACCGACTTTAGAAAGGTTATCATTACAAATGTAACAAGGACATGTACGAGGGAAGCAATCGTATGAAACCTCAATATAAATGAGTAGTACCATGAAATAGAGAACATGATGACATGTTGTGCAATCATTGTTGATGTTTGCCACACAACAATAATGCCCCAGAGTCCATGGCAAACAGAGTGGAGTTCAGGAAATGCATTGGCAGGGGGCATTTTGTGAACATGCCTGAAATTAAACAACATTCCACTCAGAGGTAAGCTGTAAAGATGCCTATCCAAGATCATGACTTAGACTCTAAAGACATTGGGCCTCATTACGAGTCCGGCGTTAACCGAGGCGGTAAAACCGCCTGGTTAACGCCGGACTCGTATTACCATTCCGCCTCCGTGATTCCCGGAATTACCGGGGCATCACAACCCCGGTTTTCCGGGAATCACGGAGGCGGAAGTGTGTAAATCCCCATTCCCATTGAGTCCTATGGGACTCAATGGGAATCGGGATCATGGAAACACCAGCAGCATCTTGTAATGCTGCCGGTGTTTCCTCGTCCGCCTGCAGGCGGGCGGTGTTAAACCCGCCAGGTCAGACCTGGCGGGAACATCACCTCCCGCCTGCAGGGGTCGGGATCAGGCGGTCCGGAAACAACGGTGGCGGCGGGTTTACCGCCACCGTTATTTCCGGACCGCCACGGTCGTAATGAGGCCCACTGTTTTGAAAATCATTGGTTGTAGAGAAAGGGGCCTGTGGTATGTGGTGAAGGTGGGTGGATTAGAGTTGGGAATGTTGATGTCTTAAGGAATATTTGGACCATAGTTGGTTGTATACGAATTGTTCGTTTTACAACTGTTCGAATTACAATTGACCTTTTCACAATTGACCGAATTGTGAAGGTCAATTGTAACATATATGTGGGGGGGAAACCCCCCACAATCCCCCACCCAACGCCAAACCCCCCAAAACCCCTATATATATTCAATATAACAATTGTAAACAAACAATTTGGGTAGTACCCCATAATTTCATGAAGGTGTATGAAAGTGTATTACTAAAGCAATAGAACCTGTGTTTCTTGTAAATAACACCCCAGGTAATACCCCTGGGGAGGAGGTTACAAGCCTGAGCGAAGCAAATACTTTTACACAGCCCTGGGGTCATTACCCAACTGGTAATGACCCCCCAGCGAAGTTTCTATTGCTATTGGAACCCCGGCACACTGTACAATAAGGCACATTTCTTTAATCTCATGTTACTTAAATCAACTAATCTGAGTGGCTATCACTTTTAGTGTTCACTGGCAAATCCGATGGTACTTTAAGAATGTGTTTTGACCGCTGAGAACTCCTCATTCTCAGGCATCTTAAGTCATCCTGGACAATAAAGGTGTCTTTGCCCCTTTTATTACCAGATTTGTCAAAACTAATCTTTTTGTGTCAACCATGTTCTGGACATCACTACGGTGGTCTCCATCAACCCCTTTGTAAAGGAAAGCAGGTTGGACCCGAAACACACCAATAACCAAAGACCAATCACCAATTCCAATTTCCTACTGAAGATCCTAGATAAATGGCAACTCTACAACCTCAAGCCTATGTTGACGCCACCTTCAAACTACATAACAGGCAGTCTTGTTTTAGTTCTTAGATCTGATTTGAGACAGCCCTACTCGACCTCCATATGCTCATTTTTGAGATTTTGGACAAAGGGATAAGGGAATGCAGGACTATTAGTCCTGTTGAATCTATTGGCAATGCTCAACCTTTTTGATCATGAATGCCTACTCCATAACCTGGTATATCTAGGAAATTGTATTCAGGAAGCTTTAAAATGTGTCCAGTCTTTTCTGTCCCATCGGACACCCACAGTATGCTGGGGCGATGCTTCATCTAAACCAGATGGCCATCATCTACGGCTTGCCCCAGGGAGCTTGTTTATCCCCCAAACTCTTCAATTTGTACATCAGACAACTATGAAGTCTTCTTGAGGGAATGGGGGACTTTTATTACTATTTACTAATTATGTTGATGACACTCAGCTGATCCTTGAAATCAGTGGTGAGTATGACCTTGACACTGCTGAACTCCAACTTATATTCAGTACGATTTAACTGTGGATGACTAACAATTGGATTTGTCTGAATGGAGGAAAGACAGAGTTGTTGATTTTTGGATCTTCGCAGGCATGGGCAAAATTGAATGCTGACTATTTGGGTCTTAAAATCAAGGACTGTCATTTTTGTATTTTGTATTTTATTTGTATTTTATACAGCGCTTTACACCAAAGCGCTGTACATAGATTCATCAAACGGTACAAAACAAATGAGGATTAAAAAAACCCAGTCTGCAATGCTAACCAGATTGAAGTAAGTAAGTTCTCAAAGAATTACAAAATCAGGAATAAACAAATATAGATCGAAGAGAAAGAGAGCAAGCATTCCTATTTAGAGTAGCACGCACCGACAATGAACAAAAGCGAGATCGGGCACACGGAGGCCAGAGGACAACAAGAAGAAATTGAGAACAAGGGTGGAGTGAACAGGATAGGGTATAGAATGAAACCAAGGAAGAAAGATATTCAGTAGCAAGACCATACAGAGATTTAAAAGCAAGACACAAAATGTTAATTTTAAGGTGGGACTGGAAAGAGAGCCAGCCAAAATTGGAAAGGGAAGGAGAAATAGGATCTCCTGAAGTTAACAGAAAAAGTAGGCGAATAGAAGGATTAAAAACAAATTTCAAGGGGGCTAGATGAATAAGAGGAAGACCAAAGAGCACAGAAGAGCAATAGAAAAAGCGAGAAAAGATTAATGAAGATTTCAAGAGTTTAGTGGCCTCAAAAATCAGGAAAGGACGAGCTTTCCCTATGTTGTGCACGAGAAAACGACAGGCACGTGTAGATATAGAAATGTGGTGTTTAAAGGATAGCTCAGAGTCTAAAAAAGCCGCAAGTTGCGGGCTCTGAAAGTAATTGGCACCTGAGAAGGAGGAAATTAAATAAAAGGGGGACAGAGAGGAGATGGAATAGTATTAGCAGGAAAGAAAAGTACCCCAGTTTTAGCAGCATTGAGTACCAGAAAATGAGCCGACATTCATGATTTGATAGCAAGGAGACAAGAAGAAAGTTTGTTGTGAATGCCAGGAGAAAAAGATGAAAATGACAAGTAAAGTTGAGTGTCGTCAGTATAAAATTGATGGGATAGACCAAAAGAAGAAATAATTTCTGCCAGAGGGGAAGTATAAAGAGAGAAAAGAAAAGGACCTAGAACCGAGCCTTGGGGAACTCCATAGGCAAACGGGAGTGTATCAGAGGAAGTGCTTTACATGGGAAAGTCAAGACCTTAGGTATCCACCTAGAATCATCCCTTAGTGCTGAAGCTCATGTGAACCAGAACACCAGGAATTGTCAACATTACCTCAGACTGCTAACAAATATATAACCTTTTATCTCTCAGACAAATTGCATAACCACAGCACGAGCCATTATCCTATCCAGGCTACACTATTGTAATGCCTTATTGATTGGCATTATTAAAAAAAATGCCTTAAAAAAAACCCTGCAGAATGATACTATTCATATCATAAAGGGGATCTCCCGTAGAAAAACATATCTCCATCAGCAGACAAGCTTTATGTTGGCTACTTGTTCCAGCACATACATGCCTACATGGGAGGGTTCCAGCGTACTTGACAACCCCAGTGACATTATAGGAGCCTAATAGAGCTCTACGTTCATCTAGCCGGGCGCTGGTTAGCTGCCCCAGATTTAAACAAACAAATGGCCTTGTCAGGTCTTTCCCTATCTTGGCAGCCCATGTTTGGAATGCACTACCACTGAATCTATGGAGGGAATTAAACACAAGGGCCTTCCGCAAGTCTCTAAAAACCTTACTCTTTAGTTGAAGGAATCACACATTGGATCTAATGGGCCTACCCCTGCCTCTCCATTCTCTCGTCCCGTTTTCTATGTTTGTAACATTGTGTAATTGTGCACCCTGAAGCCTGCGGATTTACAGGGCTATATAAATAAATAAATAATAATTTATATTTTGGAGGATTGACACCGCCTTCATAATCCAGTGATGCCTTCATAACAACAGGGCAAGCCAGCTGGTTCCTCACTCTCGATTTATTCTCATAATACCACCAAATAAGCTTTCATGGGAGTTCTTGACACCAAACAATTTTGTAAATTCCTTTACGTTCAATCAGATGCTGTGCAGTTTAGCTTCACTATCAGCAGCGTCCCATGCAAGCGCCTTTTGGTGGTTTGTCAGTTGTTTGTTATTACCAGGATCATATTCTAGTCTGATGAGAGAATGAGTGAGTAATTTGTTCATCAAAATGTCCAAGTGTAATTTTTGTTTTTATTTTTTAATACCGCACTTAACAGCCAGAGGTTTTTAAGGACGGACCTGGGAATCGAACCTGTGTTGCTTCGCATCATCTTGCTTCCAAGAGGAGCGCGTTGCCACTGAGCTAGTCAAATAAAGGTGAGGAGCTTAAATTACATAATTAACACTAACAAAGAAAGTGGCAAAAAACCAAAGATGTTATCATTGAATATGATTGAAGGGTCTCCAAAATCCAGAAATAAGAAACTATTGAGGTAATTCCTAGAAATCCTACATATATATATTCCCCTAAGAATGTCTGTGCATCCAACCCCCCTCTCAGCTTCCTCTTTTAAAGGGCTGGTTCAATTGTGCTCTCAGTCCCCATTGGAATGGCAGATGTCACAACCATTTGTTCCTAATATCCAAAGTCTGAGGCTTTCTGAATGATTTTATCTGGTCCATGGTTAAAGAGGCTTTAATGTTAGAATAAGTTTTGTAAAAAAATAAAATGAGCACCAGGCCCAGTGTTCATCATGTTCTGATTCAGGCAGTCTACCCTTTTATGCTAGACTCATTTGTCAAATATAAACATGTGTGTTAATTCTTTATTTCCTAAATTGCTCTTTGATTTTATGTAAAACAGCCACTAACCATCATTGGTATTCTTTTCCCGTCCCCCTTCACATAGGGCTATTTCAAAAGTGTATAATTGGAGTGCACCAGAATGTCCCTCTTGGGATTTTAACCTTGTATCAAATATGCACTTAAGTGGCTATTCTACGGTTTGATATTGTGCTTTGCTCAGTTAAACATGTTTAACGTTCCTATTATGACTACAATATACACAGGAAGTGTGCATAAGAAATGAACATTGTACTTTAAAAGAGTCAGTTTACCATGTTATTAATTAAATATTGTCTTTATTTAGCCCCAGAATCCCGCATGCAGTATATCTGTTTGACCCTAACCCCCGTATGAATAATGCACCATTACTGTGATGGCAACATCCCTGTAAGACACAAACAATGACAATGTATGTATGCAAATACCAGAATGGTCCCCAAACAAGGGTTCTCTGCACTAATTCTGCTTTGAACCATAAGAAATGCAGAATTGCCTAGCACTCCCATTATAAAGGTAGCTTTTTTTCCTCTTTTTACGCTGTTGTCATCAACAGCTGGGGTGGCTCTAATAAATGTGCTAACAATGCAGCTCTCATCCTCAGAATCGGACAGATATATATATATTGAGACAGACTAAGAAAGAGAGCAGAGACATTCAGAGAGAGAAAGGGAGTCAGAATGATAGAGAAAGAGAGAGAGAGAGAGAGAGAGAGAGAGAGAGAGAGAGAGAGAGAGAGAGAGATTGACCAAGAGAGGGAGCGAGCCGTAGGTCAATTTAAGATGAGCTTGATACAGCTAGTGATTAAGTAATATGCTAAAATATATCAAAATATGTTGAGAAAACAGTGTACATGAGGGATGAAACTGTACCAGAGAGAATTTGAAGAGCATAGGAAAGACATTAGCAAGGCACCAGCTTTAAGAACATTTGGCTTGGAACGAAGGACTATGATATGAGTGTGCTGTGCCCATGGTCCTTCGTGTGTCAGGGTCCCACGGATTGTTTTTTTCCGCCATAGTGGTCGGTCGCTTTATGCAGAGCTCATAACATTGCTACTTAATCTTGGCTTTGGCACCAATTGCTTTAGTATGTTTTCACCAGAGACTTCACTAGCCTACACCATGTTAGCCACTCCTTTTTGGGGTTTCACGCCCAGAACACCAGGTAAGTGTTCACCTTTGAACCCCTTGCTCCTCTCTGCCCATCTTCTTCTTTGTCTGGTGCCCAATCATTAT
The DNA here is from genome assembly GCF_040938575.1 of Ambystoma mexicanum. Lineage (NCBI taxonomy): Eukaryota > Metazoa > Chordata > Amphibia > Caudata > Ambystomatidae > Ambystoma > Ambystoma mexicanum. Next base: position 231,706,373 of record NC_090940.1, on the reverse strand, counting down.
TTTTCCACTTCTTTGCTCTTTTTCCCCTCCCATGTTTCCCGCCTGCCTCCTGACTCTCTGCCCGCCCCACCCCCTGAGTGAATAGGCCTGCTGCATGATCATGCGACCGAGGTAGAAAACAAGGCTTCCTCAGCCTACACCATTTTGGCTCAGCCATTCCTTTTTAGGGCTGCACCCCAGAACACCAGGTAAGTGCTCCACTTTGACCCACTTACCGCCCTCTGCCCATCTTCTTCTTTCTCCAGTGCCTGCTTCTTTTTCTCCCCTTCTTTGCGCTTTTTTCCCCTCCCGCCCTTCCTGCTATCCTCTGTATCAGGAACCCAGGGTCTCAAACATTACTGCTCGAACATACAAACACATGGACAGATATTATCCATAAAAGACATGCTAAGATGTCCGCCACAGTATCAGTAAGGAGAATTCGAAGATGACAAGGCTTTTAAGGAATTTTGAGTAGTGCAGTGTTGCACACACATTAGCCTTTAAAAAACCCTAACCAATAGGGAACAAGTGCTTAACGCTTTTTGCAAGTTTTAAACTTGTCAACACTTACTGTGAAGTCGTGGAGTTTGTTCTATGCCTGCAGAGTCTGTTCACCAGAGTCCAGCCCCTGTGGAGAAAAATTCCAAGGATTTATACAGTTAGAACAGCCATCAGCGCTTGCAAATCTTGCACCTCGTTTATCATGCTTTTTGAACATTTTGTGATTGCTGCCTTGTGCAAACGGTCTTCCCGATATTAGTGAACCCTGTGGATTAATGAAAACACCTGAACACGGCACACACGAGAGTCGTGCGGCCTCGTGTTAACTTGCCAAAGACAAACTAATGCAAGCGCTAGAGGCGCGGTGAACTTCTGGCCTTCGTTTTGACATTTTTGTTATTTAATGCTAAAGTCGCATTCTTTATCCATGCACCAGAGTGCTCCCTGCACTTCCAAAATCCCAACATCCTGAAAAAATTGCATTACAGACTGCTATCCTGAGTAGTTTGTGTTCTGCTACAGAAATACATCTGGTAAGCTTGTTTTAGTGCATCATTTATATCAGAATAGCCAAGAAAGCCTGTGTTGAGTGAATGCCCACACATGGAAATCTAAATATAGTATTTCTGTTATTTGCAGGAGATACCTCTCAACCATTTCAAAAGCACCAAAGGACAAGAACCCATATTTGCAGTCATCATCTCCCAATCAATACAACAACAATACTATTTCTTTGGAGGCAAGTGCGAGTGTTCACCCGTTTAGTGCCACGCGCATTTATACCATCAAGAGGTGTGGGTATTGATCATCAGTCCAGAATCCATCAGTAGTCCACACTGATCAGGAAGGTCTATGTCTACCCCCACAAGACACCAGATCATTTTTATACTCTCAACTCTCTGCCCAAACTCCCCGCTGGCATCATCACCAGAAGTTCCCTCTTCCTGGATCCTCCCAGGGCAGCCTTTCCCAGGCAGCCAACGGCCAAGGACCAGAGTCAAAGGGCAGCTCCTCTTGGGCAGCCCCATCCCTGTTTGCCCCTGTTTGTCCTTGAGCACCCAGTGAGACAACGGAGAGTACAGCCATTAGTGTACTCCAGTAAAACCCCACAACTTCATTACATTCTAATACTTGATTTGGGGCAGGGCACTGCTCTTTAGTTCAATTCAGGGTTAGGACATGTGTTGCACTTGGATGGATTGTTGGGGATAAGAAATGTGTCACACTTTGATTGATTTTTGTGGGTAGGAAAGGTGTCACACTTTCATTGATTGTTGGGTGTAGGAAATGTGTTGCACTTAGATGGATTGTTGGGGGTAGGACATGTGTCGCACTTAAATGGATTGTTTGGGGTAGGAAAGGTGTTGCACTTAGATGGATTGTTGGGAGATAGGAACTGTGTCACACTTAGATGGATTGTTGGGCAAGGAAAAGTGCTTGGGGTAGGAAATGTGTCAGACTTAGATGGATTGTTGTGGAAAGGAAACGTTTTGCACTTAGTTGGATTGTTCGGGGTAGGATACGTTTTGCACTTAGAAGGATCTTTTTAGGAGGGTTTAGAAAGGTGTTCCACTCTTTGGTTAGCCTGCCCATTTATGCAGATGTTATGATGGCATTCTGTCCTCAGCACTCAGAAGTTCCTAGGGCAATCATCCCAATGTGCCCAAAGTCCTCTGAGAATAAACTGTTTATTGCACTTAAAATATGTATCAGTATGGCCCCCTCTGCGCTTAAAGATCTGTCAGGATAGCTTGCCACTGCACCCGGCATCAGTATTGGACCTGGCAGTTTCCTTGATGTTACTCCACCTTTAGTTTTCAATACCGATGAGGATAGCCATGGTCTTGCACTTAGCTATGCAGGTAGCCTGGTATTGCATGTGTTGCACTTGGAGCCTTTTGTGTAAGTTAACATCTGTACTGTACTTCAAAGAACTGAAGATTAGCAAATATGCTGCAGTTGGTAGATATTTGTAGGTCAGCATACCTATTGCACTTAGAGATCTGGTGTAGTTTAGCACATGTATTGCTCTTAGAAAAACTGCAAAGGGTACCTTCTGATTTACACTTGGAGGCAATTGGGTGGGTTTAGTTTATGCTTTGCACTTATAAGAACTTGGATATGTATGGCACTTGCTTTGCACGTGAATAACTGTGAGCGCTGTAAGTCGGGTTGCACATAGAAGTAATTGTGTGGGATGGCACCTGTATTGCACTTAGAAGGAATTGAACACTTGCATTACACATGAAGAACTGTGGAAGCGAACATGTATGCTGCTCCTAACGAAAGTCAGCACATGCACTGCATTTAGAAGAAATTATGTAAATTTAGCACATCTATTGCACTTAAGAGCTTTGAAGGCTGACCAGGGTATTGCACTTGGGAAGACCATGTTAGTTTGACAGATCGGTGAGTAAGCAGTGTGTGGCATTGGATGGATCTGGGCGTGGACATCTAGTGTTTCGGCTTGTAATGTTAGACCACCCTCTACACTAGAAGACATATATTGGTAACCCTCCATTGCTCTTATTGATCCTTTAGTTAGCCATTGCAACACACAGTGGTTATATACAGGTATCCTTCATATCGCATTAGTGGATTTGTGTTGGTAGGGTTTATAGAACTTTGAAGATTTTGAGTGCGACTATAAAGGTAACCTGTCTATTGCATTTAGAGAATTCTTTTATCCTAAATCCTATGATGGCCTGTCTGTCTCTCCTAGAAGTTGTTCTAGGGCAGTCAGTCTATTGTGATTAGTAGACAAAAGGGTAGTCTGCCCGAGGGTAGCTGGTTTCTTTCCCCCCACAGATGATTGGATCACACAGCGACATCAAAGATAAGCGCCATCAGAGCTTAAGGTATGTATAAACGCACCACTTTGGTGGACATCTGCCACAGGCACGGTTACCCATCACACACTTTAGAATGCAGCTACGACTATGACAAATTCGGTCTAGCTGGGCACGTACCGGCTTCACCCTTACACCAGACTTGCCTCAACACCTGTGCCCTGGAATGCAGCAACAACCTAAAACACCTTTCGATCTAGCTGGGAACACATTGAGTCTCTTGCACTAGCACTCTGCTGTGACCTCCTTCAGCACTCGTCCACATGCATGACCTCTTGGGTTGCTTACTGACGCCTAGCCAGTTCACCTAATTGGTAATCTTGGCCAAATAGACACATGCACTTTAAGCCTTTTATGAGAATTCTTCCATACCTGGACTTCCGTCCTGTGGACGTTCCTACCCCAAAAGGGTGTTGAGGCCATACAAATGGGAAAAGGTTCTACATAAATGACAACCGCAATACGACTACCATACAATAAAAGTGGGTAAGAGTGATGTGCAGTTGGGGATAGTGTTCACTTGGATACAAAACAATGATTGTAAGCCTATAACCTTCACCTACGTGGAAAAGCGTGTTACCATTAGTGAGCGAGAGGTATTAGCTCTATGACAGACATCGATACATGCTAGGATTCTATTCTATTATCTAATGTGTGTGTGGTCAGAAATGACCACACATGTTTAATGCAGGGTTTCACCACACAGGTTTTTGGTTAGTATCACCTAAAATAGCAAGGTGGAGGTTATCTGCAAGAAAACAACTTCGAATATAAATAGTATGTAAAATACATGTAGTGGCAGCCTGTTTATCAAGTTGTCTAATGGAAGGATGGTGTGGATCAATTGAGGGAATACATGAGGTCCAAGATCACAAGCATTGATTATTTAAAGGTCTATGCGGTAACCTAACATTATTCTCTGCATAGCACCATTTATGGTTCTACTGTGTACAGGGGCAGAGGTGTTGTAAATTATAATACATTCATCATTCGCCATCTTTCAAGGGAATGGTAGTCACTATGCAAGGTTCAATGTGTCTCATCCATTGTAAAATCCAAGATATTCCCAGTTTAAAACGTATCCCAGAGGTTGTAGCTGAGTGCTGTGGTTCATCAAATAAACATTCCGTTTTTAACCACGATATGGGTTCCCAGATTAATTGCTTAAACTGCCTTTGTGAAGCAATTCGAGCAGTTTGCAAAAAAAGCATTAGCAAAGCCACCAGTTTTGGCTTTTGTGTAGGAATTGGACAGACATTTGCCATGCACAGTTATAATGGCACTACCTGACTATAACATTGCAATTGGTGGAAAATGGTGTGATTACCTAGGCATGTGATAGCAGTGCCTGGCAAATGCCTATCTTATATCTACACACAAGCCAAAACTGTTGGCTTAATCAGGACATCAGTGCAAGGAACCGATAGAACTCAAGTGGCTTAACTCACACTTTGTTAAGACATTTTATTACATCAGAGGTGCATTTACAGATGAAATCAAGACATTAACTGCTTAGAAATAACACTGACAGGCCAAGGTTTTATGTTGCTGCTTAATAGACCTACTAAAGGAGATCCCAGCAGGATGTGATTTAGGCTGGGAGGGGCAGGTAGTGAGTGGGAATGACAGTAGGGATTAGCAGGGCTATGGGCAGTAAATGGGTGGGTAAATAAACAACTCCCGGAAGCTGTGTGTCCATTCTCACATGTGATCTCCCTCCTAGCTCTATTTCTATGCAATTGTTTTCAGTTTATAGGTGATGCTGAAGCAGCACAGGAGTGAAAGATGTAAGAGGCAATAGTGTGCAGGAACACATAACGCAAAAAAAGGAGGCGCACGTGGGCTATAGAGGAAAATGTTCAGAGACTAAAGAAGTAAATATTGTAGTAGAAAGAATGGGGAATGGAGTAAAAGAAATCAAAGAAGTATCGAATTTGCATGGTGGGAGAACGCAACCTTTGCAATACATGTATAGCACAAACATTAATACCTGCGCTCCACTGCTGTTACTTCCATTTTGTATTTGAGACTCTTCTGGCCTGCTCGTTTGGCTCACAATAGTGTATATCTATGCATTCTTTTGTACTTGCAGTTCAAACTTATGTTATGATTTAATGACATCCCATTCTCAAATGTCTGCATGCTCAATAGCTTCCCCTTTACATGTGCGCATAATATATTATTTTCTCTGGACAGCTGTGAACCTTTGCCATCATTGGCACAAACATATGTGGCTGCACATCGACCCCCGCCCCTGCCCCCAACCACATGGGTCTGTGAGGCTGAGAATTTGGGGTGAATCAGAGAGCATTCGCCAGCAAGAAGAGGAGCTGAGACATCTGTGTCAAAACAAACTCCTTATCTGTATATTTATGTTCTGTGCAGATATTTTGAACACTGGGTCAAACCAGAAGCAAAAAAGTCCTGCTGTTAAATAGAGGGGTGGGTGGAATAGGAAGAGAGAGAGAGAGAGAGAGAGAGAGAGAGAGAGAGAGAGAGAGAGAGAGAGAGAGAGAGAGAGAGAGAGAGAGAGAGAGAGAGTGTGTGTGTGTGTGTGTGTGCGTGTGCGTGTGCGTGTGTGTGTATATATATATATATATTCAGTGAAAACCCCTTAGTTAAAAAGACATTAAGGTGAAAATGTAATGCAACAAATCCCTTGAAATTAGGAAGACATTTCAAGAAAGGCCTCCTTAACTACACGTTCCCTGTTGCATAGCGTATGACCACAATTATTACATTAGAGTTTACATCAGGGATGACATAGGTGATGACGTCACTGGTGACATCATGAATTACATCATATATGCCTTGACTGATTGATCACTCAATATGTATGTTAATATATTTTTGGGTCACTCTGTTGGTACGTATGTTATTTCAGTATACTTAATAATAAATAGAACATGACATAGAAGAATGGACATGTACACATGTATAATATCACTACTTCTAGAGCATTCATGTCTAGTATTATTTATTAACGTATGACATTCAAAATACATTTGCAATATTATAGAAATACCTTTCATTTCGTTCAGAAGCAAGCAATTAAAATAGTCCATTGCATAGAATGTGCCTAAATGTAGTAAATGTACTTACATTTTTACCTTAATGCCTCATTAACTATTGTTTTTCTCCATTAATTTCAAGGGTTTTATTATATTATAGTTTGTACATATTGCACCAAAAGGTTTCTCGGCGGCCCACAAGCCATGGCCTTCGTCCATGCCCAGTGGCCACAGCTTTCAGCTCTGATCACTGTACATGTTGCACAAATAGCTTTCTTTGGGGCCCACTGGCCACCGCCTCTGGTTGGGGATGTGGAAGGGACAGGTAAGGAGTTCATCCTGCCCATGAGGGAGGAGAGAAGACATTATAGTTTATGCAGGTCCAGACGTAGATTTGAAGGGTCAGTTTGTACATACACATTGGAAGAATCGTGGCTACAAAATGGCGGCTGTGGTGGGGGAGGCAGGAGATAGACCTCCATTGCCACTCGTGAATGAAAAGTGATGACATGATGACAAAGAGTTAAAATAATGCAATTCGTTTGGGTTGTGAAAGCTTAATTTACTTTGTGTCAAACAAATGACTGAATTCCATGTACTACTTTTTACATAGAAAACACAACCAAACCTTGCCCGGACAAAATGAATAAATGCTCTGCACACACTATGAATCTACATACAACCTTCCATCGATCTACTCACTTCAGTTCGACCTTCCCTCAAAAAAAAGGACTTTCTTAGAAGAATGCCTAGGCGAAAGGTAGTGGAACCCCGTGGCATTGCCCTCTGTTTAACCCCAGAGTGCATGCAAACGAATATTAATATTATGTGCTTCGTTTGAATTCAGTGTTTAGAAATGAGTCCTGCAGCTCGTTCACTCCACCACTCCTGATGGTCGCTGCGCGCAGAGGCCATATTTGTATTGCTGAGCGAGCATGTTTGCCATTCTAAGCCCATCCCTGGTGAAGCAAGTTCGGCATTCTAAAACCAATCCTGCTGAAGGGAAGGGGGAAGGAGGATGGAAGGACAAAGGGATGGGCTGAGAGATTCACTTCCGTCCGTATACCTAGTCGGAAAGGAAGTAGCCCAACGTCTGCTTGGGACATTTGTCCAAGCACTGGCCCCTGATTCGAGCTTCATTGAATCCAAGCTTAATGGTGGGAAGTATCAGACGTGGTGGGGAGGCTGTATCATTTCAGTAGCATAGAAATATACCCATAACAGAGGGGAAGAAAAACCTGTCACCTGCTGTGATACGAGCCAAGGGGTGGCCTTGCTCTCTAACAGAGTAAACAGACACCAGGGCGGTGGTGGTCTTACCCCTAAGGGAAACCAGAACTTGAAATGGTAGTGACAGCTTAACTGAGAACCAGAGCCCTTGGTGGGCTCAGAGCTTGAAAGAGAACCAGTGCCTGTGGACGACTCGCAACTTGCCAGAGAGCCAAAACTAATAGCTGGCTTACCACGCGCCAGAGAACCATAGCTTCTAATGGGCTCTGTACCCTACAGCTTCCCTGTGCCTGTGTTGAGCTCTGGACGGCAAGGGGCACCAGAGCCAGGCTTCAATGAGAAGCAATATGCAGCATTGTGCCCAGGATGGCGATCATGGCAGTGATAATTGCCAAATAACTGTGCAGGGCCATGAAACCAATCCTCGAGACTGCAAGTGACTTCTGTTCATTAAAAGGTGAAACCACCATTGGACTTCACTTTGTGATATGCCAAATAACACGATCACTAACAAAATTAGGTCCTAGTCGAAAGCAGGCCATCCTTCACACTTTCTTGATGTATCCAACTGGTTTACACAAAGTGTTTCTTACTTATAGTGCTTTATCACCCTTATCCCTAGTCAAAATAATAAGGTGTTATGTTTTCTGTGGTTTGCATTGGCTGGTGACCCCCCTCGTTCTGAATGCACAGTTAACTACACCCAAGGGTCATACTTGTGGTGTGTCACCCCACCTGGGAGCATGGTTTCTCCCAGGGCTCGTGCTGTCTGTGACCAAGTGACTAAACTAATAAAAGTAATGAGCGGTTCCCCGCTCGTCAGTCTTGGAACTAACGGACTCCGGTGTGGTGTGTCCTTCATTACCAGCGCCATGCTGGCTCTGCGTAGCTGGATGAGGGCCTGCCCTTCAGGGCCCTCCACCAGGACAGTGCCCCTGCCGGGCAACACTGTCTGCGACGGTCTCCCCATCCCACGCCAGTCGAGCCCCTGCCTGGCAACCCTACCGGCATGGGCCTGCAGAGCCCCTAATGGGGAACTGTGCATGCAGACGCTGGTGCCCCTGCTGGGCAACACCAGCCCCGTCCATGGTGCTGGCCTGGGTGCCCCCCACTCCAGGCCATGGAGGAGCCTGTGTGCTCACGGGTTGACCGTCGAGATGTTTGCTGGGTGCCCCCAGCCTTGATGTCATGTCGGGTGATTCCCGACATAAGTGTGGTGACCCCTGACTGGAATCTGACTGCGTGACCGCAGTCTCTGTGTCTGCTGGGTCTGCCTGGCCTGCTTGACCGCAGGCCAGGGCATTACAATACTGATGTTGCAATTTAATGGTGGAAAGAGTGCCATGTGAGGAACCCTCTTGGTTAGCGCAGATGAACCATGATTGCGATCTCCAGAACCATGGACTGGGTTTGGTTGGAGAGAAAGGAGTCTAGGCTGCTTTTTGCATCTGGGTCTAATGCCCCTATTTCTGGCAGGCTTGGCAACACACTGTCATGGTTTGCAGATGTTCCCCTGAGTCATTAAGAGAGAACCACAAAGCCGGTCTCAGACCCACGTCTTGATTTGAACTCGGCTTCCACAGTGTGAATAAGATGTCATGTTTCCAGATGTTGCGTTATAAGCATCATGGCATGCCTGGGTGAACCACAGAGTAAATGGGCTTGTAGGTAGACACACCTAGCATGGTTTAGTAGGAAATCAGTGTCAAGAGAAGCGATTGTAGGACGCTGGCAATGTGCCAAAAGTGCAGGGTTTGATTGCGAGCGATTAGGTCTTGCCTTCAAATACTACGAATCCCACGTTCCACTCACAGACATGTGGACTTGCTTCAGCCCTTCCTAGCATCTTTGTGTGCACCCAAAAATAAACATGTTGGTGCTGTCGCCGGCAGACACATTTTCCATCAAGTTCAACTTCGGACCTAGAACGAAGCATAGCACAGACCTCTCAAGTTTCCCATGGCCATGTGTGAGGAGGCCATCCAGTCCTGTTTTCACTTGGAATTCTGGGAGTTGTAGTATTCCCCCATCTTTCAAACGGGAAAGAAAAGAACTGCAAGTCCCAGTTTGCAAAACGAAAAAACAGGACTGGGTGGCCTTCTCACACACGGACATGGGAAACTTAAGAGCTCTGCATGGTCGTGTGTCTATTGGTAAATCTAGGCGATGCTGCTTTCGGGGACTGGCCCAGGTGCAATTCCTACAGTATAAATAGAGAAAATGAAGTATCAGATTTAGTGCAACGAGGTTAAACGCAACGTAATCAAGTAATTGCCATGCCACTTCTTTTGCAAACTCTGTGTAGCTATTTATTTGTCTTCAAGCAATGATAGATGATACCACCGAACTCCATTCTAGGGTACTTATAGCTCAGACTGGTGAACTCCCACGAACCAGCAAATAGTCACTTTCACCAATTGAAGTTTGGTGACCCCCAAATATTTGCAGGTTACATGCCTTCCCCCAGAGCATCTATAACTGTTCCCGAAATGCTAAGATTCTAAAGATGGTAACGATATCAAATTCCTACTATGGATGTTTAGCCTCTAAAATTGAGCTGACTGTTAACCATTGTACACGTAGTCAAGTGGTGTTTAACATTTATTATAACCCCTCTTTCAATGGTTTTCTGGAAGAATGATCAGAAACTATGTCAGAAGTAGTGGGTCAAGGAGAGGGCACAAGTATTTTAAATGCAGGAGATCTGAACTCGTGTTGTCTTGACCTAGGTCATGGGATGAATGGACTAAGCACTCTGGGAGTTAACAGGAAGAAATGGCTAAATGTTATTAATGACTGGGACCTGATTGTCATGGCAACTAAGTGGAGATCTTCAACCCGCCTTCACTTGGTAGGGAAATCGGGGAAAGTCGGTCATTGATTATATAATTACAGGCCTACTAGGAGAAACGACCCCAATTTGTTGACTCTGAGAATGTTAGAAGATGTCTTGCAAGCTGAAGGTGGCTACGATACAGACCTAGTTGTGAACATGGGTGGGACCTGGGTGGTTATGTTTATTTTTTTATTTTAATGATTCTTATTGTTAAAATCTTGATTTTGATACAGATATCGACAAGTTACAGACTTTGAATAAAACAAGAACCACAAAGAAATGACATAGTAAATGATTCTGGTCACTTGTAATAGTATTTCTATATAGCTGAATCATTTGTTGAAATCACTGATGTATATAATATGAACTATAGTAGATATAAACCGCATTAATATAACAAGTAGTATAAAATTAATAGAAGCACAAGTCTGCAAAGAGTGACTTATATGTAGTGAATATAGAGATTAGGGGGGAGACGTACAGGGAGACAGACAAGAGACATATAAGAATCAGGAGGGTAGAGGATAGGGGGGAGAATGGGTATATTGGATTATTTCATCAAAATAAACTAATCATTTCAAACATTATTAAGTTCTAGCATTTCAAAATGAGTATGGAAATATGGATAATGATGCAAATATAAGGGTGTAGATTCATGTACCATGAGCAGTTGCATTAAAACAGTTAAGATACCTGGTGAAATAATACCATTTAGCATTATATTTTGGAATTGTGTTATGATTATTGGCCATGCACATCTCCAGTTTATGAGTGTTACAAATGGTATTCCACCAGATTTTGGTAGAAAGCAAACTAGAGTCTTTCCAGTTAGCAGTAATGCATTTTAAAGCTCTGCAGATGAATAGATCACAAAGTCTAGCAGAGTCAGATGGGAAATAAGTTGTAATGGCTATACTTCCTAAAAATATGTTAACGAAGGAAAAGGGCACATCAACACAGAAGATACACTTAGGAAGCTTCCAAATTTACTGCCAAAATTTAACAGTAAATGAACATTCAAAAAACATATGCATATACGTGGCGGGAGATTATGTTTAAATGAGATGGGCAACAGCTAAACACAAATCGTACTAACTTGGTCATGTTTGAATCAAAGGAACAATTAACCACTTTTTGTCAGCCAGAAAAGTTTTTACACTTTCTATGGGAGTTAGATATACCAGAAATTATCTGGGTGAATAAAGTTCCTAGGCATAAATATCAGTTTAACTATATGACCTTGTTACGGAAAAGGGAACTGAGAAAAAACCTAAGAGTCCTGAGTAGGGAAGCCATTGACAGGGATGCATTCTTGAGGGACACGAAAATCCTGACTAAGGAGTATCATAATTGGTCTAGGGCCCAGCGATATCTAAATATACCAACACCATGGTGTACTAATGTCAGAATCTCTAATTACAAAGAATACACATAATTTTTGGTCCTTATTAAATGGCAGCAAGATCTTTCAATCCTCGTCCCAAGCTAATTGCGAATGGGAGGACTTACGGTCAGGTCACTTCCATTCTCTTTTTGGGAAGATTTCATGATACGTAATGACTCCTGATTTAGACATTCCTTGGTCCCAGTGTGTCTCTCTTGAGGTGGTTCGAGAACTCATTATTAAATCTTCCAGCTCTAGAGCTGCTGGACCTAATGGGTTGTCTAATTTCATTCTGAAACCTGACGTGGATTCCTGGCCTTTAATACTATGCCCTCTTTTTAAGAATTCTATTGCTAGAAGGCCGTGTCCTGAGAGCTGGAGATCTGCTATTATAATCCCCATTTACAAGATGGGCGATTGAGTGGATCCTAATAACTACCGCCCGATCACCCTTCTTGATGTGGATAGTAAAATGTTCACTGGGGTGGTACTTTGAGATTTGGAGAGTTGGGCAAGGAGCAGGGGTATCTTGGACATGACTCCACTGGCGTATGTCTACAACTCTCAATGGGTTGGTTGTGAATACACTTAGGGATAGTGCTGGGCTGGCCCTATTGGATCTGAGTAAGGCCTTTGACACTGTTAACAGAAATAGTTTAAGGCTAAGATCATATAATCTGTAGTAGAATCAACATATCTAGGTTATAAGTTAGCAGCACATCCAAATGTGGGTTTTGTGGAAAACAGGCTAAATGTCAAAATAGACCAATTAGCTGCTCAAATGAAAAATCTGAAAGCTAACTACTGTCGCTTCTCCCTCATCCCTTTAATAAAATTTTACAAGGGGAAAGTCATCCCGACTCTATTATATGGGATGGACGTTGAATCCAAGGCGTGGAATTTGGACTGGAAGGGCCTAGAAGGTAGGATATGGAAAAAGGCAGTGTGCCTTCCCATGTACATCCCATGGCAGCGCTTTTATATGAACTAGGTCTATTGTCCCTGAGTGTGGCTCTTGAATGGAGACTCCTGCAATTGTATCGGCTCATTAAGCCACCCAAAGAAGATTCACTTTATGAGGAATTCTCTAAGGAAGACCAGAAAAGATCCAATCAATCCGTTAATGAAAGGCTTTAGGAAGAGCACAACTACCATCCTATCAAACATCGCTAGATCAGTGGGGTTGAGAGACTAAGTAATGTGCAAATTGTTCTCCATGAGTCCTATTGCCTAAGAACAGTTGATCACATGTGCTCATTATCATTGCACTGGAGCCTATCCTATGTGGATAAACCTAGGGGGGGGGGGCTTGCCAGGTTATTTGTAGAGATTCCACCCATCAGGGCTCCGGCATAATCTGCCATATGGTCAGTTTTTGCGGGTTTGCCGGAACTGTTCAGAGAGAAGAGAGTTTGATAAACGTGATACTACTAAAAGATAGACAGACCACGAGGGGTTATCCCAAGAAACTTGTGAGAGACAATTTCAAAAGGGCTTCTAATACTGACCGAGAGCTCGGTCTGACCCAGAGGAGTAGGCAAAAACAAGAGTGTTGAGCAAAAAAACCTATGTTTGCTTTTAACAAAAGCAAAAACTTAAAGCAACAATTAGTACACACTTATCAGGAAAAAAAGAAAGATCTAACAGTATTGAATCAGTGGGGATTACCCCCCATTGTAGGCCACATCAGTGTGGTAGTTGTGTGTCGTGTTCTCTAACAGAGACCAGAAAAGAATTCAACCATGGAAAAATTAAATGGCAACTCAACTATCACACAAATTCCAGAACAGAAAATGGCATTTATATAATTACTTGTCCATTTAATCTCCTGTATGTCGGTAAAACGACACGAGAAGTAAGGCAGCGCATTGGGGAGCATATAATAGTTGTATCCGTAACAAAGTAGTGGACAAACCACTAGTGGAACATTTTACACATTTCAAACATAAAGACATAAAGATACAGATTTAAAATGGTTTGTTCTCCAAACCGTTAATCCATCCAACAGAGGAAGTGATATGGCCAATATACTGCATAGGATGGAACAACAATGGATTTATTCTTTGGATAATGTGAGGCAAGGTTGAAATTCATCAGTAGAATGGAATGCCCTGATCACACACTAGGGCTATGTCAATTGTAATGGGATTATATGGATGAATATCGAACAGGAAGTTGTTATTGAATTCCTTTAACACCCGGTTGGGGTTCAATGAGAAGTAGCCTCTGTCTGTATTGATGGAACGTAGGAATACTGTTCCCGATATACATCTTTTGGCCAGATGGGATGAAAGAGGGCCGATACATTGTGCAGGCAGAATCGAATGGTGCCAATGCGATAAAAAGTAATACAAATATATATATGTGAATATTATAGTAGCTTGCAGCTACATGATTTGAGTACTTTTTTACAACTCCTGGTGCCATTACTAATAGGTTGTAGATCCATAAAAAGCATAATAAGAAACATGATAGACACTTATGGTCACTACGCGTAATATTACTAAGCGTAGTTCCTACACAATGTTTGAAGGAGTCAGTCCTCTTTCTATGGCTCCCATTAGAAGGTACTGGTCATGTGATAAATAGCTGTGGCTTCACTAGCGTTACTCATACCGGTTGTGAAGGGATAGAGTAAACAGCATCCACGACAAACAGGTAATTGGGAGCCTTGTGCCACACGCTTTTGTCATCTTGACGATGTGGAGGGCAACGATAGAGTATTGTTGTAAAAAGGTGCTTGGAATGTCTATAGCATCTCACGCAGACTAGATTCCGAGAACAAAAGCTTGGGAATTCTTTGTATAAGTAGAAATGGTACTGAAAAAACAAGAAAAGTATGCCGCGAGCAGGCTAAAAGGGATACACGGTGTTCACTGAGTAAACAGCGAGTTTTAAAAACAAAGGCGAGAAATGTTATTACCGCACTGATGATATAAAGACAGGTTAGACACTGCCTAGAATGTGTTTAGAATTCTGCAGCGTTTAATGCAGACTAGACCTCCAGAGTAAATGGCTAGAAAGTCTTTTTCAGAGTGGATATGGTATTGGACCACTAGGAAAAGTATGCCATTAGCTGTGAGCAGGGTAAAGGAGACACAGTGGGGAAACCCAACGACAGCAAGTGTTACCAATTTAGGTGACACATGATGTTAATAGACAAGTTACATTGATGGGAGACACAGAAGTATCCGATTTTATCGATTTACTAAGTATCCTTATACTATGGATGTGTTTTTTCCTTTCTTCTGGCATTAGTGAGAATGGGGTGAAACCTGCAGGATTTTTTGCTAACCTGACCAGAACAGGGTGAACGAAATAGCAAGCGGTCCAAGCGTTACATCACTAAACAATTATATAAAAAGGATCATATTAGTTAGTAATAAGCAATGAATGATACAAAAAAGAGTGGCATTTGATGTGTCTTACTTGGCTATATATATACTTATATTCAGGATGTTTCCGCAGGCATGGTCCGTAAGCCGGAGAGGATAGACATATTTGGTTATTCCAAAAGAGGTCGTGTATAAACAAAGGGAGCCCCCAGAGAACTAAAAAAACTCAGAGTGAGGCACTACCTGCGGCTTCTAAAGTAAGTGTGCTGACTGGTTAAATAAATAGCAATCCATAAAGAAATTCTAACGGTTAAAAATGTGCCTAGAGGAACTATGCAATTGTGAATTCTTACATGGGTACGGGCAGGATTAATCCATTCTTATCGCTCTCCACACCGTGATTGGAATACGGAGGAGGACATGATATTACGTGTTTAATGTACAGACACTGTTCTCACAATAATAGTGCTTATGTAAATTAGGAGGATGACATTTAAGAGATACATAATAAAGATGTTTATTCTTTGTTTTAGGCATTCTGATCCACCCTACTAGATCTAAAGGGACTGTCTTGTTGTTCCTGTTTATGTCCTGAAGATGGTTGGCGTAAATAGTGGACTGATTCAAGTCTATACGATACAACCTGAAACACGTGTCGACCTACTGCTTGAGTGAAGACAGGCAGTTAAATTTAAGACTATAATCAAAGGATCTAAATTTTGTATTGATGTATAACATTGTTAGAGTGTGACCTAAAAGATTAGGTTGTTTTGAATTTGAGTGACTGATGGTATGTTAAAGTGAAGTGAATGGAATGTAGGGACCAATGGTTTGTGGATCTTAAATAAGCGAAAATTGTGTTTTATGCTCAAAATAATTTTACACCATAATGGTGAGACTTTATAAAAACTATTAAAAAACCTTTTTTTAAATAATGTATTAAATCATTTGTCAATATTTATAAAAAAGATATACGAATATAGTGTCATCCTCCATCTAAGGGTCCAATTCTGTTGTTTTCTTATTAGTGGAGAGCCAAAAATGTTGGAAGGGCTTTCAGGGGGCACTGCACTTCAACGTACAGTTATGTTTCAGGTCAATCAGAGCTGTATAGAAATGGTGTCTTTGTCCTAAGTAGATCACCACATTTTTACTGAAGGGCAGTACCAGAATATATAATGTGTTCTGACCAGCAGAAAGGACCTGGATGGTATCCATAAATCCAAAATGGGAACAGAATTAGCTTTCAAAATAATATGAGTGTTGCCACTGGTTGAGAGAATTGAAATGGGTAAGCAAGGATTACATGCAATGCATGTAACATCGGCTAAAGGGAACAACATTTCCAAATAGCACACTGGTGTGCCATATATTTCACCCCTCAGATGTGATATGCTTTTTCATTAAACATGCTAGGGGAAAACCCTTAGTTACCATCACCTTGAGTTTGATATCGTTTTTGGTTCTTTTGACAGGTCTGCACCTTATTTTTGCACATGTGAAGGTAACGAGAACACTATAATGAGCACCACTTTTTTACCCCCCCTGAAATGGTAATTAATAAAATCTTCGAATGTGCTGTAATGTTTGATGAAGTGTTCCATGAAGTAAATGTAATAGATATATTGATTTACACCCTCATGAGTATTGACATAATGAAGGGTGCCAGTACGGAACTGGCACCCTTCATTACGGGAGCGCCAATTATGAGGTTCCCTTTACGGGACTCGGAACAGACGTCTGGTAAAACCAGACGTCCTTTCCGGGTCCCGTGAGGGGAAGAGGGAGCTAATAATGGGCAGTTAGTAAAGTGCCCGTTATTAGCTCCCTCCCCATTCCCATTGAGCCCTATGGGGGCTCAAATGGGAATGGGGAATGGTTCCTTCAAGGAGGAATTACTGGGTCCTCCAATGTTGGAATGACCGGGTAATTCCCCATTGAAGGAACCCAGTATTGGAGCCCGGTAGAGAGGCATCCATGGCGCTATTAGCACCATGGCTACCTCCATACTCGTAATGAGGCCCTTAGACTGCAATTTAGGGGAGAGTTAAAGTCTGCGCAACCCTGGTTCCTATGGAACCTATTTGTTGACAGGCAGAGGAATGCGTCATTCATGGCTACTGCCCCTCCCCCACCCCAAAATCACACTGGTGGCAAATTCTACGCACTAAGGTGACCATACCGGTCTTGTCCCAGGGAGGCACATGAGGAAATGGACCTGATGTACTAGAGATGGTGAGAATAAGCAACCTCATCGCTAACTGACACGGCTTGCAATAGACACAAAGCAAATATGCACTCACCATGAAGAAATACAGACACTAGGTTAAATGTGCATTTATACATGAAGAATATCAAGATATGAAGAACATGACATAAGCAAAGTATAAGCTGAAATGCAACACAAATGATACACGTATATAGTTTACTGACATAGAAATGCAACAGTAATAGGCAGACATCTTTTCTAAAATGGGAGTTGCAGCAAACATTGAAATGAATGAAAGACCTTGAGGCTTCATGGAAGCTCAAACTGCTGAATTCACTGAAATACATTTCCATGCAGAGCAGACGGTAGCTGCGTGGACCCTTCCAAGTTTACTGAGAAATTAGGGAGGGTTTTGTACGGCTCAGAGACGAACACAAGATAATAATTCCCATGGCACAAGACATATTTCTCTAAGATTAATTAAGAACAATTAACCTTTGAAACCAGGTGCAGCATAATTATGAACCAAAAACTGTATAAAGAATGGATAAACCAAGTCTCTAGTGGTCATTAATAATAACACTCATGTTCATATTAGCTTAAAGCTCAATAAATGCAGGGTGAAATAGTTAAATGTGTGGTCTTCTCACATGTGACCCATAATTGAATAACACTGTCCATTTATTATTCCCAGACACAGATAGGCACCTGCTTCGACTCCCCACATATTGTCAGTACTGCGGCGCCCGGCAAGGCTGAGTACAAAGCGTTCACTCTGGCCTGTGGCCTAGGAATAAGGGATAGTATCTTATTTAATTTAAGGGAAAGCAGTTCCAGGGCCTCACACCCCCCTACTCCCAGTTTGCCTCATGTGCTAACGACCTGCCAATTGCTGAAGTTTGCTAACTAAGCTGCCAACCAATAAAAACTCTCCACACTTTGCTGCCCAACACGTTACATTAACCAATCAAGTAATGAAGAGATCACATTTATTCGCCAATATCAATTTAGAGGTGGTCTCAGGTGGAGCCATCAGAGATGGTATAACCAATGAGAAGACTAACCCTTATATCTTCTATAAGTATACAATTCCCTTAACCAATCCCTGTACCCTGTAGGTTTTTGTAGCCAAGCTTGTAGTATGCCGTCAGTCGTGAGGTATTTTTGACTTATAATCCATTGTTGTGCATAAGAAGTTTAAAGAGCTCTAAGATTCTAATGCTTGAATGCTGTGACTGCTTTATGTGGAGTGTTCATAAAGCGGGTTTAGCTTTCACTTTGACTATATCCGGTATTAGGTGCAGTATTTCCCAGCCTACTATTTCTATTTAAACTGAGGCTCTACAGTCCACTTTAAAATGTGGCAGCAGTTCGGATTGTTGGCCAGTGCACACGGATTGTTGAAGTTGCCTGCTGTGGCTTGAAGACTGCAAGGTGACCTGTAGAGACTGTTATCACACGTGAACTGACCAAGGCTGACAGGAGCACCCTTGGAGAAATGACTGTCTGATTCCCATAGGCTGCCGTGCAGGGCCGAAGGCAGCTGGCTGATTGAGGGAAGTTCGATACCGAAAGCCATGGCTGATCCACATATGTATGTATATAGCATTGGCTTAGCAAAATAAAGGAGGCAATTGTTTCTATATTTGGGAACTGCGAAATGAAAAAGGATTGATTATGATGCAGGAGACAACGAACAAAACATTGCACAAGGAATTTAATGGTAATGATATTTCCTGGGACAAGGTCACAGAAGAGCACTTTGTAAACCCCCTTCCGGGGATGATGAAACTAGAAGGATACCTCACCTGGTGTTGGGAAGACAGCCATATTGCATTGCATGGTATTATATTTGTAGTGTATTTACATGTGTAGGGATTGCTGGCGACAGCCGTAGGTTGTAAGGTGGTTTAGTTTTGTGACAAGTGAGATTTTGGGCATATTGCTGTATATTGTGGAGGACTTGAGGTTGTGGTTTGGACTAGAGAGTGTGGTCTGGAGTGTGGGCAGCATTTTGTGGTGCTTGCCCGGGTAGTTGTTCTGACGAAGAAGGTGTGGTGTTGGGGCGATACGTAGAAGTATTGAGAGAAAAGGAAAGTATTGTTGGGGGAAGAGTGTGAAGGAGGGTGAACAGGGAGGAAGGTGGAACCAACATCGAGGTTTCTTAAGTATCGGCAGACTAAATTGTGATGGGGAATCATGGTAGACACTCCTCTTATTAATTTATGTAAGACATTTCCCTTGTACAAGGACACAACTGCTAAGCAGGCAAGATGTTTATGCCTTTGCTGCAGGAAGGCACCATTTCGAGAACCTTACTGTAACACATGACCACATGTTTGTATGCCGCATACAAAGGGAAGAAGTTAGAAAAATGATTAGCCATTCTAGAATTGTGGAAGATGTACGAGGAAGATACGGAAGAGCCACCGCAGAAGAGTGGATGCTTAATCAGGATGAAGGGGAGGGCACAGCCCCCTTGGCTCCTCCCCCTCCACTCCAGAGCATCGCTCCGTCTCTTGAAACACAGGGACTATACTCATTAAAGGAATTAAAAGCAGCAACATGATACACTAACCCCACATATGCGCCCCCACCTACAGCTGTATACAGTAAAGGTTGTGAGTTGCATGCAAAACTGAAAGAGGCTGAGGAGATGATACAGAGAAAGAAAGGCAGACAGGACAATAGGTAGAAGACAACAGTTGCTCCGAACAAATGGGTGGGAGTACAAATAATGCTTGAATGGTTCCATGTCATTTCATCGCGATATGTTTTTTCGCTGTTTTTTTACCACACATTTTTTTACTAAATAACTAATCTAATGTATTTTATTTTTATTTTTAGGGGGTTCCCCCCAAACCTCCCACCCCCTTTAATTTTTTATATATTCCCAAACACCCACACCCAATTTATATATTTCTCTACCCCCCCCCCAGAAAATTAGATGATTTTTTTTGGCAAAAAAGTTGCAGTACAAAACCCTGCGAAAAAACATCCTGCGATGAAAGGACGTCGTACCGCTTAAATTAGTTGGAAAGATTATAGATTACTTTATAGAAAAGTAAAGGGAAGTTAGAGAAAGACAGGAGAAGGAAGAGAAAGAGAAAAGAAAAAGATCAATGGGAACAAGATAGAAGGAAACAGGATAAGAAAGAAAGAGAATGGGAAAGCAGGTATAAAGAAGAGAAGGAAATGGAAACGAAACGAGAGACACAAAGAGAGCAGGAGAGAAAGCATAAAGAGGAAAAATAGAGGGAGCGTTGCAGAAACTTTGAAAGGGAGAGAGAAAGGAAAAGAAAGGGAGAGGCAATTGGAGCTTGAGAGAATCAAGGAAAGTCGACAAACAGAAATAAATATGATTATCAGGGGACGAACAGTCCAGGTTAAAGATAGAGATAAAATGCAGGAATTGAGAAAAAGACAAAGGGCCTCATCACAAGTTGCGTGGTATCCTGGTGGTAAATCCACAGGGATACCACCCGGTGCAAATAGCATTCCCGGAACTCGGTCCGGCCCTTTTAGCGCCAGATCTCAAGCAGTGGTGGGGTGGTAAGTCCCCATTCAGATTGGGTACATTGTAAACAATGGGGAATTTTTGGCACATTTACCATGGTGCAAAAATGTCAGCGCACTCACCTCCAGCTTAAAGCTGTAGGTGAATGCTCCGAGGTTGACTCAAACTCGGGATTGGGCAGAGTTGTAATGTGGCAGTAATAGCATTACTACGGCATTTCTATTTTAAATTTTTTTTTAATCAACTTTATTTAATAATTATACAAAACATAATACAACTGAGTAACAACAGAATGGGAACAAGCAAAAGATTACTCCATATATATCAGTGCAACAAAATGCAAATTACTACTAAAGTAACAGCTATTCAAAACGAAATCCGAAAACATCCCCACCCTCCTATCTCATGGCAAGACGTGACAACACAAAACACACAAAAAAAAAGGACAAAACATACACCCCTACCAATCCCCAACCTCAATATCCACAAAATAAACCAAAGCCTACACCTCATCCAAATAAATCCCTGAATGACCCCCATCTCTCCTCGTACTCAGTTTCCCGATGTTGTCGAACTGCCTGAGTCTTCTCATACCAAGAGAGCGTCCGCATATCCGACACCCAGTTCTTGCAATGTGGCTTCTTCCTGGATTTCCACACCTTCATTATTTGTTTTATGGCCATCAACAATGCTCTATCAATCCATTCCGAACAATCCCACATCTCCACACTTCGACTATCAGTTGAACGGAAAATCACTGACAGAAAAGTAGGAGGCAGTGTCATACTAGTTACCATATCAATGCAAACCAAAACTTCTCTCCAAAAGTCCAGCACTCTACTACATTCCCAGAGCATATGTAGATAGGTCCCTCTCGAGCCCCCACACCTCCAGCACAGATCTACATCAGCCAAGCCTCTCTCCTTCATTTTCACTGGTGTCCAATAAATATGGCCTAAAAGACGTTGGTGAATATACCTCAGATTTAAATCAACCTTGGCCCTCACCGAAGCCCTCCAGCTATTATCCCACAAGCCATCAGAAAGATCAGTTTCCAATTCAGACACCCACTTCATTCATTTCTAACGCTCTGCTCAACCTGTGGTGATGCCCAAAGTCTTTGGGAAAGATGCAGCAAGAAAGTGGATGAGTTACTTAAAAATCATACACTTCCAGGTGAAGATGAGGGTGAAGCCATGCAAAGAATGATTCGTAATTTGTGCAGAAGCAGAAGTGAATGGGCAGGTAAGATAGCAAGAACAAAAGAAGTGTCTCCACAAGGCAAGGCAAGGAGTGTATTGGAAGAGGTAATGAGCAGGATATATTTAACAAGTCCCCTTAGAAGACTAGTCTTTGAGGACAGAGAAGACAATGAAGGAAATGAAGGTGAAGACAGAGGGCCTCCTTACACGGAAGGCGGTAAGGGTTAACGGTCACCGGTAAGGGTACCGGTGACCGTTAACCCTTACCGCCTTACTACGAGGTCCCTTTGAGGGACCCGACCTCAACGGCTGGTGTAGACCAGCCGTTAAAGTTGGGACCCGCAAAGGGACCTTGGTGCTAATTACGATACCGCAATTTGCAGTACCGTAATTAGCTCCTTCCCCATTCCCATTATGCCCTATGGGGCAAAAATGGGAATGGGGAAGGGCCATGGAGAAAGGGGGAATTACCGCCCCGCCAACCTTGGAATGGGGTGGTAATTCCCCTTTCCTCCATGGTGGTACCGGTATGGTACCAGCGGCAACCATGGTGCTAATAGCACCATGGTTTACCGCCTACCGTGTAATGAGGCTCACAATGTTTATAGATGAAGAGGAAGATGAAGAAGAAAGGGCTGCATGAGCCTCCTCTACAAGCACAAGAACAGGGAAAGAGATAGCATGGTCAGATTTGGAAGACCCGGAAGGAAGGAGACCAGAACCTGTACAATATCCTACATGCTCAAAGGGGAGGTAAAGCAGTTTGGAAGAGACAACTCCATATCTAAATAGGTTGAGAAATTTACCAGGATGACACAAAGCTAGTATTGCTGATGCTATCATAAAGACAAAGGGTGTAACTGTATTTGGACAAGGGGTAAAATTGGTGCAATTCTCATTACTGGAGAAGATTGCAGGAAGCTTTCAATATATACCATGGCCATAGATGGACACAAACAATTTAGTCTGTAAAGTGTCAACACTGGCAAGTGGATTTATGAATTAGAAAGAATGACAACAGGAATGATATTTTAGGTGGGTGACATAAAGAGCATCATTATTTCTCATGAGGAAGAGGTGGTGCACCCTGTGGCAGAGGGTACGGATTTCAGGCTCCACAGGGAAGCAGATTTAATGGAGGACAACCTAGGTTTGGAGGACAA
The DNA here is from genome assembly GCF_040938575.1 of Ambystoma mexicanum. Classification (NCBI taxonomy): domain Eukaryota; kingdom Metazoa; phylum Chordata; class Amphibia; order Caudata; family Ambystomatidae; genus Ambystoma; species Ambystoma mexicanum. Next base: position 231,683,154 of record NC_090940.1, on the reverse strand, counting down.
ACCCAGCAGTGTTGGACATGTGGAAAGATGGGGTATATTTCCCAGATGTATAGAAGCAGGGTAGGGATGTAACAGAATTGGCCAGATCAAAGAGGGGGGACAGCAGGAAGATATGCTGTCCCCCCTCTTTGATCTGGCCAATACCGCAGAGCCACCTGAATATTATGCCCAAGAGCTCACGCAGTATCAAACATAAGTGCCACAAATACAACCTGCACAACAGGGAAGGCAAATGCAACAAGTAATAATGCAAGCACAGCAGGCCCCCATGCAGACACAGCAGATACCAATGCAACCACAAGCACCTGTACAACAGAATACAATGACATCATGGAACACAAATATAGTGCCACAGACGCCCCTCCTGAGAATAGGGTTGTGGTACTGGTGGAAGGGAATCCTTTCACTGGCACTGGAATGAACTTATACCCACAATAGGACAGCCCAGAGAGAGACTTGTGTTCCATCCTATCAGTTACACCAGTCCCACAAGAAGAACCGAGAGTTGGGGGAACCAGATGTGAGAAAACATTTTCCTTCCTTGTAGACACGGGGTGACACAATCTTGTATCAGAGAGGGAAACTACCCAATATCAGGCATTGCCATGAATGCACATGTTTTTTCTGGAGCGACAAGTATGGCTCATTTCACTGATGACTTACCTATCACCATAGTAGAACACATTTTTCTATGCCATTATTGTATCCCCGTAAGACACCAGTTAACATACTAGGGAGAGATTTGATGAGAAAACTCAACATGATAATCTCATTTACTGACCAGGGAATAATATGTTCTAATCCAGGAATCCATTATTGATATTAATATTGATATTTTATTTGTATCGCATTCGTACACAAGTGTTTCAGAGTGTGAATTATGTAAATGCATGAACGTTTATATTAGCATTTTATGCCCAGAAAGCACAAAGGGGCATGCAATTAGACCCATAAGTATTCCTTTATGGAGTAGACATACTGTTAGCATGGCTGTCAAGAATAAAGGGCAAACTGTTGTGACTAGCCACAGAGTTTCTGTTCACACCTGAAGTACCTATGGATGAGGAAGTAATGGTCACGTGTTGTGATTGGAACTTGAGAGGCAGTTGATGGCTGATCAAGGAGGGTGGAAGCTGCAGCCCTTTTTCGATGTGAACTTGAATGAAGTTTGTTCACTCATGTGTTTATGGTTTCCACCTTTATAATATTGTTTTATATATTATACATAGTTATCTTAGCATGCTTTGTGTATAGTCACTGCAGCTTCCATGCAACACCTCCAATGGAACACTACTACGACATCACTAGGATTGTGGAGGTTAGAATGTTGTGATTTGTACTTGAGTGGCAGTTGATGACTGATCAAGAAGGGTGGAAGCTGCATCCCCTGTTCAATGTGAACTTGAATAAAGTTTATTCACTCATCATTCATGTGTGTATGGTCTCCACCTTTATAATACTGTGTTATGTATTGTACATAGTAATCTTAACATGCTTTTTGTATAGTTACTGCATCTTCCATGCAACACTTCCAGTGGAACACTGCTATCATATTACTAGGATTGTGGAGGTTTAGAATGTTGTGATTGGAAATTGAGAGGCAATTGATGGCTGATCAAGGAGGGTGGAAGCTGCAGCCCTTGTTCGATGTGAACGTTAATGTGTGTTCACTCATCAATCATGTCTGTGTATGGTCTCCACCTTTATAATACTAGCGATGAGTAGAACCACTTCCTGGGCTGCAGCGGAAAGTGGCAGCGACTGATATAAATCCATTCCGATGTTTGAAATTCAGACGACAACATCTCAGTTTCATGGACTGTGGCGTGTGTACAGAAGCTGCGAATGTAACGGACACTTCACTTTAATGTGAGTAAGGAAACCGTGCCGTGAAAGGACCAATGTGCTCAAACTGCCAGGTAAGCTGCAACGTGAGCATTATTAGGCGTGCCTGACTGACCCAGGGCAATCCACACACGTACACTAAGGGACCAATGACTGATAACATGTGCTGAAGACAAGGTAACTGTGGAAAGAAAAAGACCCAGATTTAGATAAGGCTTTGGAGCCAAGAATGTTGAGCATACCACAACATGCAGAATTGGCCAAAGAAGGGAGAGAAACAAATGCTATTGATGGATCAAACTGAGACCAGTTTTGTGAGGAAAGATACGTTAAGCAAGAAAAGGCCAGACCGGTAGAAGCATTGTGAGAGGAAATGCGTCACTATCTAGACAGAGTACAGCTTCCCAGGCCTACAGTGGAGGAAAGTGAGGCACTTGAGGGGGAGGTAATGTGGGAAGAAGTCTCGAGGACGATACAAAAGCTAAAGGTGGGCAAGTCCCCTGGGGAGGACGGGTTTACCACAGATTTCTACAAACAGTACCAGTTTCTCCTGTTTTTTCTTCCTCAATCATTGCTGCCTCGAACATATATCGGTAATCCCATAACTGTGATTTGCCACACACTTCGATCCACATTTCCATTTCCACACGAGGAACAGTGCACCCTAAGTGTGCAAACTATGACATAAAATACAAATCGAAGCCCAACAAGAATCATATGGAAACACAGAAAAGGAAGCACAGAGCCGGTGTCTGCACTCATAGGGAAGAGGCTGAAAGTAAGAGAAGGAACTTACTCAGGCTGGGTAGCGAGAACACTGGATTGGTTGGCTGCCATGATATTGCTTCTGAGGGGGCCAGAGCGAAGGCCACATTCAATCACTGAAACAAGTGCACTAATTGATGTTATGTGGGTTTAAGGGAGGATACTTGGGGAGGACATGGAACCATTAGAAATGCATTTACACCAAACACCAACACTAATGTGGAACCTGGCACACCAACCAGAACAGTCATTAAGACAATCACTATCAAAACTGAACTATATAAAGCCTCCTTTATACAGTTTGAGGGTGTTAGGACAGTGTTTCTGAGTGTCAGAAGGGAAAAGCTAGAGGGCCCCTCGCTCCACCTATGCTGCCTCACCTACTCCCACCATGATTCACCTCCTTCTTAATCTTACCCAGACATAGACCCCTCTCTTAACCCAGCCCTCCACTATGACCCGGATCCCCATCCAGATCACAAAAATACCATCACCATGCAGTCCCCCGCCTTCACAGCCCCTTTACAACGTACATTCATTCCCTCGCCGTGCTTTGCCCCCACCCGCTCCCCACTTTGCAGTCATATCCCACCATGCATTTCCCACACTCTGCCACCCAAGCCCCCTCTTTAACTTCCTTGTCAGCAATTCGTTGACCAGCTGAAAAGTCAACTTGATTAAAGGCTCTACCAGTCTAAACTGTTGACTACTTGGTGATGAGCAGTTTAGCCTTGAACTATTGGGGTAAATGAATAGACCCAATACCAAAAGTGGCAATGATACAGTTCTTGCTTAGGAATGAGTTCATGAAAGGCTACAGAATCCAAGAACACCACATGAAATCAGGCTGAAGAGGTCAAAGAAAAATAAGTATCCTGGGGTAATTAACATTGCCGTAAGACTCTGAATGAATTGAAGAACATTGTCCAGGGTACACCACTTCCTGCCCTAGGCTTGTTTAATTTATGGTAGATCCATTTATGTTGTTATCATATCACTCTCACCATGGGCTAGTCTCAGAATAAAATTGATTATACGTCTTCAAGATTTCCAAAGTGGCCAAAGGGCCTTCAGCTGGACCTAGTGGCCACTTTACACCCATGGTTGATGTGTGAACCCCGGTCCATGGCCTTAGACCCTGACCATGGGTCTCTTAGCATGGGGTATAGCTGAAGCCATGTACACGGTACCCTGCTTGTGTGCTTCATGATTTTGCTTACATTTCAGGTTTCTGGACTATTAGCCTTGGCCACTGGTCATGGATAGTGCCCACTGTGTCTGGGTCATGGCCTTCAGCATTGCCCAGACCCTTACCAAGCAATCCAAAGGGGTCACTTTACCCCCATTGCAGCTTCATGACCTACAGCCATGGCAAGTGGCTGGTTTGCATGGGTCTTAGCCTTCAGCCATGGCCAGTAGCCACTTTTCCCAAGTCGTGACCTTAAGCAATGCCCCAGGACAATGCCAAGTGACGAGAAGTGGCCGTGAATGAGGCAAGCCCTGATGGCCACTTTACCTCCATTGAGGGTCCGAGAACCATGTAGCATGTCCATGTTTCGCCTGTGGGCTGCTACTAGCGACTCTGCCTGGTTTGTGGGTGTGAGCTTGGTGCGCAGATCTAGGCTGGATCTAGTATAGGTTAGGGTCCGATGTTAAACTTGGTCATGGTACGCAGACCTGTGGGTCATCCCTCAGACCTGAATTTGTATGTCCACAAATCAAGAGAAATAAAGGCTGAGTTTTGAATTTGGGGGCTTTATTACACACAACTAGTGCATCATGAGGTTAAGTCCACCGCTTGAATCTTGGTGTGAAGGCTGAAGCTCTAAATGAACAGCTCAAACAGCCAAAACTCGAGTTGGCCATTGATGCAAACCCTACTCACCAATTGAATCTCTCTGGTCTACAATGGCAGATGAGAGCAAAGCCAGATCCTTTGCTTTTTAGTGTACATAGTCCTGTACCATTCATTGGGGCTAGCGCTGCCCCGTCTGACTTTGTTTCGATTGTGGGCCGCTGCTCTAATTAGATTATATTTATGTGATGTAGTTTATGTTCCTGTGCTGTTTAGTCTTATTTTTTGATGTCACCTTTTGGTGATAATTCTGCATGGGTCATAAGCACTTTTGAGCAGATCTCACATCTTCGCAATAGATTGCTTTTACATTATCTTGGAATGTTAATATTCCCATGAATGTCCTTTTTTGAACTACATAATGAAATACATTTTATATGTGTATGTACTTTTTTTTACTGTAATAAATATGAAAGCCAATATGCTGTAACGTTCTCCTTTTTTGTAAGTGAAGGGTGGAGTAGCCCTGGGGTCTGGGTGCCTCTGCATGCTAAGTGATGCTGAGCCCAGATGAATCCCAGGCTTACCTCAGCAAGCTATACCAAAAGGATGGGTATCCCCTTCATCATGGACATGGAGGAGAAATTAGAGCAAGAACTACTGGTAAAGTCTCACGGCACAACACGGAACCTAATTAACAAATAGAGGACTCACACATGTAGAATGGAATGTGCTAGTTCAGGACTCATCATAATCAATTAATTTCCCAATTTTGTTAACATGGATTCAAAAAACATAACCAATGTTCATTCTGTCTGTTTTTATGTTTGTTTTATTATTTATAATGCGCGCCGGACCCGAAGGTATCAGGGCACAGGAGCAACAAGACAATTTACAGCTTAGGTTACAGAACTGTACAGGTGTATACAACGAGATAACAGCACGATACAGGAGACATGTTCAATGCAATCAAATAGTAGAATAGCAATTGGAGAATATTTACAGAACATATGGCTATATACAATGTAGGGGCGGTCACCTTAAGATTTTGCAGTCATTTTCTTTAATCCAATTGATGATATTGCATCTAAAATGCAGGTAGGTTTGGTCTGCTCTCAAGGAGGGGGGTAGTGAGTTCCAAAGCTGAGCCACTTTAACTGGGAAACTACATCCTCCCACTTTAGTGAGTTTAAAACTTGGAACCATTAGGCAGTTGGAATTAGCCATTCTGGTAGGCCGATTAGATAGTTTTCTGTTGAATCTTTCTGTTAGATAGCGTGGGGCGGCATTATTAAGACACTTATGTGTTAGAGAGGCAGTTTTTAACAGAATTGTATCGTTAGTGGGGAGACAGTTTATTTTGTCTTCTTGGCTCTGATATGTGTTCTTTTTTTTATATGCCTAACACTGCTCTAAGGGCACTATTCTGGAGAGTCTGAATTTTATTTGTAATAGATTATTAGCCCCCAGGTATAGTGAGTTGCAATAGTCAAGTTTGGATCAAATTAGATCTCTGGTGCAACTGTGTGTAGAAAGGAATGGCTTGGCCACTCTAATTAACGTATATGTGTAAGCAGAAGCCATAGAGTTTACCTGTTTAGTAAAGGTGAGAGAAGCATTTAAATAAAAACACAATGTTTTAACTTCTTTGGCAACTTTAATGGTGTTACCATCGATGTCAAAGGTGGAATATTTGTGTCCAAGTTTATTAAGGTTTGTGGTGGTGCCAGGATTGATGATGGGCTCAGTTTTGTCATTGTTCAGGCATAGACTGTGGACCGCCATCCATGCTTGGATGATGAGGTACACTTTGTTCACAAAGGCCAAATTTGTGTCGTAATCTCCTGTAAGAGGTATGTGGATCTGAGTATCATCTGCATAGTTAGTGCAGGTGATACCAAGACCGTCTACATCATCGAAGAGGGGCTTAGTGAATATGTTGTACATTGTGGGTGAGACACATGAACCCTGTGGCACCCCACAAGTGATAGGGATAGGATCGGCAGATGAAGATGGTGAGAAGACATGCATGGTCCTATTATTCAAGGAGGATTGTATCCATCTTATGGCCTCTTGAGAGAAATGCGCAGCTGCAACCAGGTGGTTACAGAGGATTGTATGGTCCACCAGATCAAATGCTGCAGAGAGATCAAGTAGGAGTAGCAATGCCATTTTCTCATTTACACAAACACATGGTATCGCTAAAATCAATCCGGTTTGGCACAAATCCGGTAAAATGTTTATCGAAAATAGTTTTATGTGCAAAAAACCTTTCACAGTGATAGATCCTATGGTGATATGTTAGAGGCAATCAATTCCCATGACCTCCATGTGGGGCATATGTATTGTCCTCTACACATCTCTAAAGTGCTGATTATCATATCACTAAAGTGCTAGGTATCTAAGTGCTAAATGTCGATTTGAAGCGAAAACCATTGTTTTTAGCTCAGCAAGTCCCATTTGTTTGCAAGTTCCATGTCACAAGTACAAAACCTCTAAGCCTGTGGTCCTGCCTTTAAGAGACACTCCTGATATTTCAATGTCCTTGGAAAAACAACCATTCCTGGGTATAATAAACAATGTAATTTGTTAAACTGATAATGTGAAGTTCCCCAACCCTCAATAAACCCCAGTAGATTATTTGGTAATGGATTGCTTTGTAAGGAAATAAGGTAGGCACTCAGTCATCTCAATGGGGAATAGTTTGGGAGATGTAGGGATTGCAAAAGCCTAAAAGTAGTCAGAAAGGGGTAAAAACGGTGTGCATGCATCACCACTTTCAGAAAACTTTCAATTTACTGACTCCAATTCATGAGCAGGAAAAGTGGAATGACACCATGGAGCGCAGCGTTCAGCTGTGCAGGCTCCATTCCACAAATATTATGGGTGAGATTCCAAGAAGGCGTCCAGCCCCTAAGAAGGCTAGGTCTGTAGTTCAGAGTATAGAGATAGGAAAGCCATACATTAGTAGATTGTAACTAGTACAAATTCAGACCACAAAATACCAACAATTCAGAACAGTTAACCAAAGAAATGGTATGGTATTGTTTTTTTATATAGCGCCTATACACAGGCAAGTGTTTCAAAGTGCTCAAGGAGGGTGGGAAACATGTGGAAAAAACAACTCTCTCTCAGAACCCTTGAAATTCAGAGACGATAATAGTCTGCACAGGCAAAGAAAGTGCGTAATATACATTTAACATTTTGAGATACAGCAAATAGGCCTGACGGCGAAACTGCAGTTTTACTAGTGCGATTAAGGCGAGAAGACAGGGAGAACAGACAGACCATCTTCAGGCATGGTGCGTATGAATCGTGCAAGTACACAGATGGTCACAGGCAGGGGGAGGTCCAAGTGCACCCGGTTGGTGGAGACTGGGGTAAGTGCAGAGAGAGACACTCTCTTGTGTTATTTCTCAAGTGCATTGAGTGTGGGTGGGGTCTAGGATCCTGAGGCAAGTGCGAAAGAGGACTGGTGGGGGTGCCAGTGACCTGTGAGACTCTGAGATACACCAGGTGGCCAGTTAGTAAGCTGTAGGAAAAGGAGGGAGAAAGGGAAAGAGCAGAGAACTATGTTATCAGGGTTGGGGAGAGAGAAGGAAGAGGAGAAGAGGAAGGTCTTGAGGAGTTTCTGGAACTTAAGAAGCTCAAGCTCCAGACGGAAGGTGGCAGGAAGGCTATTCCATAGGCAGCACCTGCTTAGGACAAAGATCTCCTTCCAAATCTCTGCTTGGAGAACCGGCTCACTCGCAGAAAGTTGGAGGTAGATGAGCAGACGGCTCATGAAGGACAGTATTTAGGAAGGCAGCGTTGCAGGTAGGTTGTTCCCAGGCCCCAGAAAGTTTGTGAACATTGCAGAGGGTCTTGAACTTGATATTTGCAGTCACAGGGAGCCAGTGAAGGGATTTCAGCACTGGAGAGATGTGGTCCCTGTGCTTGAGTCCAAGGATAAGTCTCGCGGTTCTGTTCTGGATGAGTTGCGGAGGGCGCAGGGAAGAAGAAGGGAGGTCGAGGAAGAGGCTGTTGCAATAGTCCATCCTAGAGAGAACCAGGGCTCTGGAGACAGTGAGCTGCTGGGGGAAAGTGAGCAAAGGTAGAGTACCTCTGAGGAGGTGTAGCTGATATTTAGACTGTTTAGAGATGTCCGAAATGTGAGAGGAGAAGGAGAGAGTGGAGTAAAAAATGACCCCAGGGTTTCTTGCCTCGGAGGTGGGTGCGGGTGCAGGGCCAAGGGAGGCCGTTCAGAGTGAAAGTGGGAAAGCAGGAGCAGAGGTCCCAAAGCGAATGATCTCAGTCTTACTGGCATTGAGACAGAGGTTGTTTGCATCACACCATGACTGAATAGCGGACAGACAGTCAGATATGAGCGAGGAGGAGGAGGCGGCTTAGGGTAGCCTGAAAGATAGTTGCGTGTCATCTGCATAACACTGAAAGTTAGAGGTAAAAGTGGCAATCACACATGCCAGGGCAGCCATATAGATGTTTAAGAACCAGGGGGATAGATTAGATCCCTGGGGGACACCACAGGTTGAGAGAGCTGTAGTCGAGAGAAAGGCTCTGAGTTCCACTTGGGATGGGCGGTCAGAGAGAAAGGAGGTTAACCACTCCAGTGCCTGACCTGTGATTCCCAGGGTTTCACAGAAACATATAATCAGGATGTTGTGGTTAACCATGTCAAAGGCAAAGGAGATGTCAAGGAGAATGAGGACAGAGAGAATGTTAGTGTCAAGGTTTGAGATCGGGTCTTCACGGGTGTTCAGAAGAGCAGTTTCCGTGCCTCGGGATGCTCTAAAGCCAGACTGATGGTCATGGAAGCAACCAATTGATTCAGTGGTTTTAGAAACAGCTGAGAGATATCCAACTTCTCCATGAGTTTGCCCAAGAAAGGAGTGATGGAGATAGCATGGTCGTTTGCCGCAATGGATGGATCAGCAGAGGTTTTTTTTTGTTGCAGGGGGTGTACAAGGGAGTGCTTAAGGGCAGTTGGGAAAAGGCATGACAAAGCCCATAAACAAGATGTGGGTGGTTTCAGGGGTATGTGGCTGTTTGGATATGGTGAGGTGGAGGTTTGGGGCAGTAATGGTTTGGAGTAAAAAGCAGAAGGAGGGGGTGGAGCTGGGGAGGAAAAAAAAGGCTGTTTGTAGGATGCCAGAGAGAAGGAGGTGGCACTGGAGAATTGCGACAGAGGTTGGAGAGGGAAGTTTAGAGAGGAGGGCAAGAAGCTTCAAATAGGTGATAACTAAGGTGAAAGTAGTTTGTAAAATATTGAGGGCCATGATGGGGTAGGAGGATAGTATAAAAAAAGAATGCTGGGCTGAAGTACAGAGTGTGAAGGAGAATGTATGAAAGACAGGAATTGGCAAGGGGTTGCAGAATGAAATTGTGGTGGGGAATCATGTAGGTGGTAGAGAAGGGTAGCGTGGAACAACGATAAAATGAGAGGAGAGAAGAGGTAGATAAGGCTTCATTAGGAAGGGGGTTGTTTCAGCTTGCTGAGGAGGCAGCAGATAGCAAGGTGTCGGGAAACAGAGAAAAAAGGTACAATATTAAACCCAACCTGCAGAACAGCTTAAGTGCCTCGGCCACTGTTGGAAATGCTGGGGCTTTGTTTCATGGAACTAAGCCCTCCCTCTTGCTGATGAATAGGGATAACATCCAAGCACATTTATGCTTAGAGATATTTTGGATCTCCCAAGAATCTGAGAAATCAGAAGAAGCAGAATACCCGATTTAAAGAAATCAAGAATCAAGACAACCTTTTCGAGACACTTTATACCCCCAAGATGGTGAATGAATGAGAATTGACAATTACTTCTGGGGTGTGACCCCAGATTGAGAAATGTTGTGCTGCACCAATAGAACTGCTATTTGAGCTCAAAGACTTTGTCTTGTGGGAAGTTACAGAGAAGCCACCCTGTGGTTATGTAGTCTTTTCTTTAGATGACCAATGTAATGTACCCATACAAAATAAACCTTCCATTATTAGATTTGATACCTTCTGTGCCAATCTCTCAATGATTCCGCTCACATTCATGAAAAAAACGATGCCATAAGTGGGATCAATGCAGTGACCAAGAAGTTCCCCCTATAAGGAAGTCCAGTATCTGAACTGGGAGCGAATTGCGGACACTATAGGTGCGTACACCCACTAAGTGATGTTGAGCCTAAGGCAGTGCAGGGAGGATTTGCTGGCTCATCCCACTTCAACCTGCTCATGTGACAGGGACTTGTTACATGGAACCTACAAGGTGTTCTGCAACTTTGAGGAAACTTAGAGCAGAAATTTTCCATGTACACTATCCACCTCTCGAGGGGCCTTAGACCTCAGCTAATTGGTTATGCAATGATCCAACCCCCTTCTTTCACTGGCAGGCTGTGAAGGCTGGGGCGCAGTGCTGACATAACATAACAGTTATCCTGGGATTGTAAATATCCTTCCAACACATAAAGAAAGACTAACTTGAATGTGTGTATGTTCCCAATAAGGACACATCTGCGGTGCTGGTTCGGGCTCATGAGCTGGAGACAATGAGCAAGTCAATGTAGTGCAGAGCTTCAGCATACCACGTTCGCTCCATGCATGTGTAAGATACAGATTCCAGATGCCGCTGGACCCATTTGATGACTAGGCCATGGAGGCATGCATGAGCGAGGCTGGGCCAAGAAATACAGCGGGATAGAAGTGGTTCAACAAAGTTTTACCAAATACATTTTATGGTTGAAAAGTGGACATACCTAAATTCTGTTTGTCATGGGAGGTCCTTGGATGTGAGGCTAGACTCCGATTTAGGGTCTGGAGTCCGATTGAGATGTGCAGGTTGTTGCAGAAGGTGTATTCATGGAGCAGAAGGCTTTTGGAAGGAAACTAAGTGAGAAAACTATAGATGAGAGAGAAGGTGGTGAGGGGATATCACACAACCAGAGATGCAGAGTGGAGAAGAGAGCAGGGGTAGATCCACAAGCATGTATCTTGGCATCAGGGCTCATAATCTAATAAGAAATTAGGTCATACAGAGCTGTCAAGAAGGTTGATGAATGCACAGAGTTGGGAAAGAGGTCCCCCAGTCATAGAAAAGACCAGAGCAAGTGGGCCGGTCTTTGGTGGAAACCTGTTGGCTTAGCATGGCATCACCCCAGCCTCCTTTCTTTGGCTGAGCAGAAATTACATTCAGTGCACTTCGGTTGTAAATCGGCATGTGGACTCAAGAGGAAGGGTCTCCAGAGAGAAAAACAACAACTAGGATGAGTAAAAGCTAAAAGTACCACAGGAAACCAAGAACGACGAAAGAAGTGTGAGCAACTTTAATCTCTTTAAGCCCTACAGAGTAAAGGACTGAATTATCTCCATGAGTAAAATCCTGAGGAATTATAGAATTCTTTTTCATTAAGAGACATTTTTATTCCCCCAAACTATTTTAGTATAGTGGAAACCAGAGAAGCCATTCTGTGTTGTGTTGTCCTTTTATTTTCTTTGCCAGAGTCTTAAGTTTACACACAGTTCATCTACTTTTGTTAAGCCGGAATTGTCGGTGGTTGTCCCTACCTGATTCTGCTCAGGGTTGTGACAGATGTTGTCAGAAGTAGAATCTACGGGGACTAACCAAGATGCCCTAGAATGCCAAACTCTGAAGGTTGTAAAAACGACTAAGTGGGCTAATCTCCCCTTTAAAGCTACCCTTGGCTTGGCTGAATTTGACCCCTAAGGATTTGTGGCGTGGGTTCCAGGCTGGCGTAAGGCCCTCATGCCTTCTGGTCTAAGAATCCAACTCCCCAACAGGGCATATAGGAGCATTGCTGCAATGTCATGGCTACCTTTAAAGTGGGTTAGAGATGTGGGGCTGGGTTTATAGATTAGGACTACCAGGGCATCATAAAAGTCTTACATTGTAGAAATGGGAAGGAAATGTATGTGGTTCAGGAAGGGGACCTGATAGCACAGATGATTTGCACATTTTATTTAACTGAATGTATGAAATGATATGATATGATATGGCATTTATAACTTATAACGACAAGACAAGAAGGGGAAAACATAGGGAGGACAAAACAACGATCTTACTAGGCCCTCTGTCATTCAGATCACGCAAGTGCAGGGAAGTGGAAGGGGAGAAGCGCTAGGGGGGCGGGGGGAGTGCAGGTAACTCAATGGGCAGCCAGCGTGTGGCTCACTGCAGGTGGCTCAAAAAGTGCAGCCAATGGGTGGCTCATAAATTCAGAGACTGTAGGGTTTCAGATACAGAGTACAAGTGCTACGGGAGCTGGGAGACAGTGCAAAGTACAACTAGACGGTCCCATGTCATTTCATCGCGGGATGTTTTTTCACAGGGTTTTTGGGGGGGGGGTTCCCCTCCAACCCCCCCATTTTCTAAAAAATGTGATGGGTTTTTTCAAAATAAAATTTGCGGTAAAAAACCCTGCGAAACAATAACCCGCAACGAAAGGACGTCGTACCCAACTAGATAGCCTGAGCCTGGGCCCAAGTACAGTGGGTAGCCAGGTGACTAGTGCATGGAGCAGTCAAGACATCAGCAGGGGAGAGTAAGAGAGAGCGCTGAAGCAAAAAGGAAGGTCTTGAGTTGCTTCCGGAACTGAAGGTGGTTCTGCTCAAGTTTGAGAGCGGCAGGGAGGCTGTTCCAGAGAGAGGCCCCACACAAAGATAGAGATCTGCCCCAAACTCTATGCTTGGAATAGCGACTGATCCTCAGAGAGTTGGAAGTGGAAGAGTTGAGAGCTTGAGAGGGAAGATGTTTAGGAAGAGAGAGTTGGAGGTAGTGCGGTCTCAGGCCCAGGAAAGCCTTGTGGACGATGTAGAGGGTCTGAAATTGATCCTTGCCGCCACTGGAAGCCAATGAAGAGATTTCAGAGTTGGAGAGATAAAATCCCTGGGCTGGAGGCCAAAGACGTGTCTTGCAGTCCTGTTCTGGATAAGGTGTTGAGGTCAGAGGCATGAAGATTTAGAAAGAGGCTGTTAAAGTAGTCCAACATAGAGAGGGTCAGAGCTCTGGAGAGAGTGAGCTTCTGGGGGAAAATGAGGAAAGGACGAATGCCTCTGAGGAGGAGCAGCTGATAGTTTGACTTCATAGAGATGTCAGAGATGTGAGGATAGAAGGAGAGGGTGGATACGAAGATGACCCCAAGGTTCCTAGCCTCACAGGTAGGAGCACGAAGAGGGCCCAGAGTGGGCAGCCAGAGAGAAAGAGAGGAAAGGAGGGAGCTGGTGTTCCAATGAGGAGTTCAGTCTTACTGGCATTTAGGCAGAGATCATTGGTGGCACATCATTCCTGAATTGCAGTCAGACAGTCTGGAATGAGAGAAGGGGAAGAGGCGGCTGAGGGGAGCCTGAAGGAAAATTGGGTGTCATCGCATAACACTGAAATTTGAAGCAGAAGGAAGCAATGCGGTGGGCAATAGGTGCCAGGAATGTATAGGAAGTAACAGAATTGGTGGGGAGTGAGTGGGGAAAGGAGTTCACATCGTCTCATAGAAAACTCCTTTGCCCTTTGCTCCAAATGTGTTTTAGTCCACCCTAACATTCCTTCCCTCGGTCTGCATTTGAACAAACCATCTCCATATCCGAGGTGTCACAGATTCAAATTGTACATAGAGGAAAACACAAAATAAGGCAATTAGTGGTGAGAGGAAAGGATTTGTATTTATTTCCAGTGAAAGCTGTGGTACAGACAAGGCAGGTGAAGGGAACAACTCAAAGTAAAAGGTGTAAAAAGAGGGATGTGGGCTGGTTGAGACAGATTGCCATCTTCAAGGGTGTGAAACCCCTATTTCATTTATGTTTTATTAAGAAATAAAATGATACAGGTAATTCTGTTTCTGACTTGGAGGCCTGTGAAATTGACCCTCTTTCATAAAGGCTCATTGGAAAAAGCATTATGCATCCATCTACCTTTGCTGCAGCAGTATCCTGGAATATGCAGCTCTTGCTATCCAGTGGCACAGGGCAGGATCAAAGGTCAGGTGTGTATTCTGACAACAACTGTGACCTAACATCACCACAGCCAGCGGTAGTACTTTAATCTATGTACCTCTGATCCAAACAAAAATAATTGTCTAAAAATAGTCCATAGGCGCCCCTCTTTGAGAACGAACACGGCTAAATGACCTGTTCTTAGGGAAGGTACCCACTGAACAAGAGTACCAACAGCAACCCCAGACATGTGTTTCAAACTTGTTGGGCCTCATCAGTGAGTTGGAGCTGTGCCTCTCTGAGCACAGTTAGCAAGGAGTCCACGTCTGGATGACCCTTGGAAACTTAGGGTGACTAAACCTAAGTCCTTCAAACAATCGTAAAATAGTCCATAGGTGCCCCTCTTTGAGAACAACCACGGCTAAATGGCCCGTTCTTTGGGAAGGTACCCACTCAAGAGTCTGCAGCCACACTTAGCTCACTGTACCTTTCACAGAAGGGAAATATCCATTTGCATATCAGTCTTTGTCCCACCAACATGGCCAGTCCAGCACCAAAATGCTATGGCAGTTCTCTTCTGAACAAGAGTACCAACAGCAACCCCAGACATGTGTTTCAGACTTGTTGGGCCTCATCAGTGAGGTGGAGCTGTGCCTCTCTTAGCACAGTTAGCAAGGAGGCCACGTCTGGATGACCCTAGGAAACTTAGGGTGACTAAACCTAAGTCCTTTAAACAATCAAAAAATAGTCCATAGGTGCCCCTCTTTGAGAACAAACACAGCTAAATAACCTGCTCTTTGGGAAGGTACCCACTCAAGAGTGTATGGGCCTCATTACGACCCTGGCGCTAAGCGTAAAACGATGGCGGTAAACGATTACCGCCATCGTTTTCCGCTAGGGCCGATTACGACCCCTGACCGTTAACTACGATGCCATTAGCGGCATCGTAGACAACGCTGCCGCTAACTGCGCCAAGGGCGCGTGCACGCGACCTCCCACACCGTAACTAGCGCCATGTCGGTAAGGTACGCGAATGCCGACCCAAGTGGACATGCACCGTACGCCATCACCCAGCCCGTAAAGTACCTTACCGCCATGGCGCTAACAACGCCATCGCGAATCAACCGCAAAGGGACAAGTTAAGTGAATGCAGCTGCCACAGGTGCACAGAAACAGCACAGGTGAAGGCAATACAGACACAGGAAGCACAAAAAGAGCACACCCCACCCCTGCCCACACCCAGTCACACACCACAATGCTACCGATAGGACTAGCAATGTTGGGGCTGGAGGACCTGATAGCAATGCGAGTGCTACAACAGCAACTACAACAACAACAACAACTACAACAACAACAACAACTACAACAACAACAACAGGCTGCACAGAGGAGACGCAGGAGGAGAAGGAGGGCAAGGCAGGCCCAGCATGCCCCACCAGCACAGCCAGTGCTACCACGCAGGCAGCCCCCAATCCCACGCGTCAGACCCAACCCATTCAACCTCACCGCTGAGCAGATCCACACCCTGTATCGACTGGACCGGGACACCATCACCACCATCGTGGACATGATACACAACGACATCGCCAGCATGATTGAAACACCCACCGCCACCCCCCCCCTACTGAAGGTAGTGTCCGTGCTCCACTTCCTGGCCACAGGCACCTACCAGCACACAGTAGGGCACTTGCATGGCATATCACAACCATCGTTTTCGCGTACACTGACGCAAGTGCTGGATGCACTCCTCAAGCACACAGATGACCACATCTCACTACCACGGACTGCCCAGGAGATTGCCAACACCAAAGTGGGTTTCCATGCACTAGCTGGCATACCTGGTTGCATCGGTGCCATCGACTGCACCCATGTGGAATTGACGGTCCCACGTGCCCAGGAGGTACCGTACCGGAACCGCAAACAATTTCATTCAATCAACGTGCAAATGGTCTGTGACTCCAACAGTATCTTCACACATTGTTGTGCCCGATTCCCCGGATCAACCCATGATTCATTGGTCCTGAGGAACTCAACATTACCACGCTACATGGAGCAACAGGCAGGGCCCAGAACCTGGCTACTCGGTGAGTCCAATGTCATGGGCATTGAAATGTGAAGTGGGTGTGTAAATGACATACCAATGCAGGGGGGGGAATTATGCATACTCCAACTGGCGGGAAGGGGGGGGGGAATGATGCATGCTCCATCTGGCTGCGACTAGCATTAGCCACAACACACCCTGAGGCAGCATTCACGTCACCTGACACCTGCATACATGAGGCCTGACCTAAGAAGACCTGACATGTCAATGAAGGTGTCACCCAACCCTGACACAACCACCTACAAGTGCATTGACCATACCGTGACCACATACACTCCAAAGAAATGTACGTCCATGCACGTCACCAACAGCTCCTACTGAAAGGCCTGTTCCCCATGACTGTGCCCAAAGGAGGCACATGATGGACTGGAAGAACAATGCACCAAAACACAGACAGCAAGGCCCACAGACTGTCCCCATGGGCAACAGTCTTGTTCACTGGGGTAATGATGAGCCAGACTGCATTCCCGCTATCATGTGAATGCAACCCTCACGGGACACGTGCCAGGTCACCTACAGAAACAGCCTGAACGGACACAGTGGATCGGCACTCACAAGGCACATGTCACCCCTGCATACCTCGTGCCTTGGAATTCAAAAGCGGCACATGTGAGACATGTGGCACACTCTGTGAAAGTCGATTATAGAGGTATATCCAATAGACGCTCCATAAAGTTGCACCTAGAAATGTACCCAATAGCCTCTAGATAACTGAATTTAGAAGTGTGCCCAATAGCCTCTCTATGGAAAATAGTATTTAGAAAACCGCTCATTAGCCTCTCGTGGGAAAATGAATTTTGTAGTTTGCCCGGTACCCTCTCTGGGAAAAGTTGCATTAATAAATGTGCACATTGAAAGAGCATATAACCCATCAAATCACACCACCACGCTTACTCTCTCCTTTACATCACCACTCAACTAGAACACAGAGATACTATGACACCATTCGGTATAACTGTTCCCATACTAACACCGCTTACTCCACATCAATCTATGTAAACACTGCTGGTTTCACACCCCCAGCCAGGCGTTTTCCTCAGGCCTAACGCAGCCACATCCGTCCTGGATAAATCCTGCCAGAACGAACACATTATCCTGATCTCTCAACCACCACATCTGCCGCTAAGAAGCAGCTATTACACAAGTACCGCACGAGCTGCACACATACCCGGTGCTCACACGCACCTTTTGACTCTCCCTACTCTCTCTACTAATCTGAACTTCGGTACCCAAGGACGTTCAACCTACCAGCGCCTTCAGACCATACCAATGGTATATAAGGCGCTATATAAGTGCAAAATAACAATAACAATAACAATATAGCGGTTGCACGGTGTGAAACCAGTAGCACAGAAGAAACTGCTGCAAAATCAATGTTCAATGCAATTCATGGTGGCATTTCATGTACATCACTCAAGCTCATCCCTGACGCATACATTCTTGCCCACATACAGGTGATGCAGGCTATCCCCTGAAGAGGTGGCTCCTTACACCAGTCCGAAACCCACAGAACCAGCATGAGGAGGACTTCAACCGTGCCCATTCCCGTACGCGTGTAGTGATCGAGCAAGCTTTTGGCCTACTGAAGGCACGTTTCCGCTGCATCAGCAGGTCTGGCGGGGCACTCCTGTACCGGCATGAGAAGGTTGCAATGGTCGTCATGGCATGTGTCATGCTACACAATATGTGCGTCAGAAGAAATGTGCCCCTGCCCCCTGACGTAGAATTGCTACCACCTGACGATGAGGATGATGAGGGTGGGGATGGGGCACCACCTCAAGGAGGCAGCGATGCACAGGAGGGGCGTGTCATGCGTCAGAATCTCATTGACCAATGCTTCTAGCACACACAGCGTATGCGTGTCACATGGAGACGGCACTCGGCGCACTGTGTGTGTGTGGGACATGCACACTGTGGACTCTACAACAATGTAGCACATGGACGCAATAAAGATGTCAACACATTTGGTTTGTGGTAATGATAAATGTGTATTGCAACAGTGAAATCTTGTGACACACCCCCTCCCCCCTCCCACCTCCCCCCTGCACACCCCAACACCCCCCCAACCCCCTCCCACCTCCCCCCTGAACACCCCAACAATGGTGCAGTAGTGTCCGTGCTACAAGGTGCGGAGTAGTCCTGCTGAACAGGCAAGTCAAGGATGTGTATCCCCTCCCATGGCCCCTGGGGCACCCCTGGCCGTGCTGCGGAGAGTGCGCCCAGATCTACGGACGGGGCTGCTCTGTGCTGAGCTGGTGGTTGATGAGGCTCCATGCCCCACATCCGGTCGCATGTCCCTGATGGTGTGCACAAGTTCACTGAGTTCATTGCGCACAGCCGCTAGCTCAGTGCATATACTCCTTGTGGAGTTCTCTATGGCAGCTGTGACACGGTCAGCTGACCGCTCCATGGCATCCCTTGGCCCACCACACTGTGCCACATGTGCATTGAGGAGGTCAGTTAGTTGTTGCTGCCGTGTTGCAATGTCCTGTAGTGCCTGCTGGTTCTGCTGGCCTATGGCCAGTGCCATTTGCATCTCTGGTGCGATGCCCACCTCAGGCTGCGGGGATGGGGTGGCTGGCCATTCGTCGGAGTCGGACTGCCCCTGTGTGGCATCCGCCTGCAGGGGGCTTAGGGAAATTGCGGGGGAATGTGGATGGGCAGTGGGCCCTTCAACATCAATGTCCTCAATGCTGCCTGGCCCGCTGTCAGAGTCTGCCGCTATGGCTGCACTCTCCCCAAGGGTGCTGCTTGCGGCAGAGGCTGTCCCCTCAGTGGCCACAACTAGTGGCATGTCTGCTGCTGCTGCTGTGTCTGTGTCAGCAGTAGTGGGGGCTGGCACTTGCCTGTCCTCTACCCCAGGCAGGGTTGGTGGCTGCCGGTGGGTTCCCTTCCGGACGGCTGGGGTGGATGCCTGCGGGCTGGCCATTCTGGAGGAACAGGATGCGGTGTTGCCCTCTTCCTGGGGCTCTGTGTCGGAATCTGTGGTGGAGCAAAGGAGGGATGTGTTATTGATGGGTCCGCGGACATTGGACGTGCATTAGGGGATGACATCTATACAGTCGGTGCATGCAGCGCATTTCATACAGGTTTGGTGGCTTTTGTGTGGAGGTAGCATGGTGCTATGTGTGTTCCAGCAGTTAGGGTGTGCATGCTGCTTGTTTGCAGGGTGGTGTTGGGATGTGTCTGTGCACGTTCACCTGTCGATGTGTTGCATGTGCACTATGGGGCGACTGGGTACTTCGCACAGTGGGGCTTTGTTGAGTGTGGCATGCATAGCTCTGGCCACCTACCTGCGTCTCCTGGGGTCGGCACTCCTCTCTCCATGGCTCCGACACCTTCAATGCTCTCCATCCCTATGGTGGATGCGCATATTTCCTCCCACGCCTGGAGCTGGATAGGTGATTCTGAGCCTCCGCCAGTTGACATGGCTAGGTTGCGGTTAGCCGAAATGATGCTACGGACACGGAGCCTCAGGTCGTCCCAGCGCTTCCGGCACTGCTGGGCTGTGCGGGGTGCGGCCCCCACTGCACTCACTCGCTGTGCCACTAGGGCCCATATCGCCTTCTTCTTCATGATAGCCGCCCTTGTCATCTGTGTCGAGAATACGACTTCCGCATTCTCTTGCAGGGTCTCTGCCAGCATGTTAAGTTCCTCCTTGGTGAAGCGGTCTTGGCGCTGCCTGTCACATGCCTTTTTTACAACTTTGGGCATGTTGGATGTGGTTTTGGGGTGGGTGATGGGTGTGGATGGTTATGGGGGCCGGATGAGGTATGGTAGTGGAGGATGGCGATGGATTGTGTTTTTAAAGATGGCCGCCATGCCATTTCCCGTTCCTGCGCGATGGCGCTATTTCCGCTTCCGCCTATTTACGGTGACCGCTAACTGCGGTGACCGCTAAGTACGGTGACCGCTATGGTGTGCGTGGCGGTAGTGCTCCATGGACGGTGTGCGATGGCGGTAACGGCCGTTTTTGGCCCATTAGCGCCATGGCGTACTTTACATTACCGCCATGGCGTAAAGCACGTGCCCGATGGGTCGGAATTAGGTGCTATTTACATCTTCGCTACTCGACGTTAACGTAATTTACGCCATGGCGGTAATTTACGGAACTTACCGCCAGGGTCGTAATGAGGCCCATATGCCTTAAACAGAGTGGTGGCAGGCTAATCTCTAAAAATAAGTCATACCTGCCTGTGGCATGATGGCTGATAAATGCACACACTTATGAGAGTCACGAGCATTGGATATAATGCAAGTCTCAGCCGAGACACAGCTATGTCAAGAAAATATGGGTCCATGGCTAGACTGCCTCTTAGCACTCAATGGAGTGAGACAATAAATAGGATGCTGCCTCTATTGATTCTCAGGGATGAAGGGTAGCACCTCCCCTCCAGGCCCTGGACCTCTCAGAAAGAGATATCCTGGGAGTCAGAGTTTCAAATACAGCAATGACATAAAAAAGCCAGCCTCACATGAGGGTGCCACACATCAGAGGGTCTACAAAGTCAGTAGACATGGGAAATTAGCAGACTTAGAGTAGCCATAGATACAAAGTACACTACATCTGAGAAAGGGTCCCAACACCTTGGTTTTCTATCATGGATCTCTTCCTTCCTTTCCCCATATTTCCTGCAGTAAAAGGCAACCTGGGTATGATGTCAGAAGGGAACAGCCACTTGATACCACACCAGGAATTGAACCCCATGCAGCAGGTTTAATTTAGACCAATCCCATGTGACATGTTGCCTTTATAAAGAAGGGACAATAAACGACTTCCTTGATTCATCTTTGGGCCCCCAGAAGGACAAGGAATACACATGTGGGCCTCTGTTGACAGTGTAGTCCATTCCAGAGACCTCTGCCACAGAGGTGAAGACAGAAAGCATCCAATGTAGAGGAAAGCTCTGCTCTCCAATTCATCCCCAGGGCAAATAGGGGGTGCACTGGCACTGGGCTAAGACATCAACGGCTGGCTTCTTTGGAAGAAGGACCCTATCGCTGGAGGTGAAGGAACCCCAGTAGGTGCCAGCCAAGCTCCCTGGATTGGCAGTGCTTCAGCTAAGTGCATATTGAATTCTCTGCTGGTTAACATTTGTGATTCCAATCACAGTGATCTTCTTCGTTTAAATCATTCCTTTTTCCAAACTCTCATTTCCAAACTTTTACATTACAAGATGGCACCTGGAACAGCTCCACACAAAATATGCCGTTTAAACTGCTCAACCAGGATTGACTGTGGGATGTATTGACCCACTCCGCTATGCTATGCTGCATCACCCTGCCAGTTATGGTGAAAGAAACATCAACAATGGCGGCAAAACACTTCTGCCCGCCAAATACCACTAAAAACCTATAAAAAAAACATGTGCGTCAGCACACAAAAAGAGGGATGCATAACCTACCACCCATGATGCCTGTGCGGGGAAATAGAGTACACCCTGCATAAAGGTGCCAGTGGGCTCCATAATCAACAGAGTGCAGAGAGAGAAGCAGCACTTTGCAAGTGAAACCCCAAAATGTGCTAACACATGACATTTGATTTGTTGCTAAAACTCCTAAATGCCGATACACAACACTTCTCCACATTCAAAATCTTGCCTGGTGCTAAAATTCATGTATCAAATGAAGCATTGTAAAACATCCAAAATCTGAAAACTGACCGCATCTATGCCAAAATCTGGGTGCAGTACCCGGGGCTACCTGAATGACAGCTGTCAGAGAGTACTGAGGAAACTTTAAAATGACCTAAAACTAAAAAGTCTGCTGGATTAGCAAACATAAAAAGGATTGTTGCCAAAAAGGAATACAGATTTTAGTTGTGTTTTCCCACAGATTTTAAGGCCAAGAAAGAAATGTATTTATGGTTGATGTAACAAATTTGGTTTTTGCTGGGTTTAAAAAGTTAATTAGCTGGGCTGAAGCTGCAAGAACTGGAAAAGCAGGTTTTTCTCCTAGAAGGAGGGTCTTCCTCTCAGCGGAAACTCACTGGGAGGTGCTAATTGCTGGTTAGCACAGGACTGAAAAATGGACATCCTCCAACCCAGGATATTGAAGGTGTGAAAGGTCGCAAAACTGCTGCAGCACAGGAAACTCCTGGCTGACAGAAGACAATTCCAAAGGAGGGGGCTATCACATGCTTCAAGGAGTCACAAATATTGACTGTTAGGAAAGATGTCATATTGTATGTAATTTTCCCTCCATGTGGCATCCCCCAAACTTTTTGCTGCTGTTTTACACCCTGATCTAGACTTTGCCAGAGAAGCGCAGCCTTCCGCCGCACTCCTCGGGGCTTTCGCTCAATTCCTATGGGGAAACTGACATGCCCTTAAAACAGTCAGTACTGGGAGACTTCGTTTCCCTTAGTCCTTTCCTCATGTTGCAGCTTTTGTGCAACATGAAACAAGAGTGCACTGTAACTTACTTTCCCGCGCTCTTGGGTCTCTAGTCATTCGAAAGGCCCTAGAAACTCTTGCTGGACTTATTATGAACTGTGCAAGTGTGTCACGGACAGGACTGGTGGCAGCTATCATTTCTCTTGTGTTTTGAACCCTTTTTCGCCATGTTATCCGAGCTTACCGCGTTTGGCACAATTGAGTGGCCTGGCTCCAAAATGGCCATGCCATGAGGTGGTTCTTTGTCCTGTCCTCTGACCGTCTTGTCCCTTCACCTTCCCCAGGTCGAGCCGACCCAGGTCCGTCCTTATTTGGTCATGCACTTTCCCGCGAAACCCAATTCTTTTGTGGGCTTCTGCATGCCTTGTGTGTGCCTCCAGGATGTGGGCTGGGATCTCTGTTCCCAATACACATCCTGGGTGCCAGAGAGTCTGGAGTGTCCTGAATGCCTGGGACCACCATGGTCCGTGATAGGTCCACGTATGGTGTGAGTGTTTGTGAGCAGATCTCCCATTGGGTCCTCTTCATTTTGGCGTGAAGGGAACTTTGGATAAGAGGAGGCTGAAAACATCACAACCATGTCAATCTCCTGAGTTCACACCGAACAAGGGATAAAGAGCCAAGTATCCTGCAACAAGAAGCTGAGTCGAGGAACCGCTGGTGACCCGCTGAAGGTTTGGCACCCTGAACTGCTGTCGTCCTGCGAGACCCCTCTGCATCTGATCATCCTAGAAGGTCTGCGAAGGCGCTTCGACCCATTGGAATAGTGGGATCAACTATTCGCAGCACCTTCATCAAACCCTGCAAGTAGGCCTCTTCGGAAGTGTCCCTGGGCCAACCAGTGGGCTGACCAGCTTACGCAGGACACTTTGCTCTGTCACTGCTGCCGTTTCAGGGAAGCCCTCGAAAGTTGGTCTACTGCTTGCTCTGCATCCACGGCACCCTCACACCGAAATTCGTACACTTGGCATTCCAAGGTCTGAAGTGAGACGAGTGCGCCCGGACCAGCGTAAACGCGGTTGCTGTGTTGCCGTGCTGCGGTAACAACCTTTGCACCTCCGCTGAATTTGGGACACCCCCGACCCTGCATTCTGCTACACAGAATCTACACGGTGTCGAGACATCCTGATCATCGCAGCTGAACCTGCCAGCAACGTGAACTGAACTGGAGAAGTCTGGGTCTGCCTGCGTCGGGGACCGGTGAGTAGTCCATACCCCAACTGGTGGCCCCTTGCGCAGAAGCCTGTTTCTTTTCTACCACTGTTGCGAAATAGCGACTCTATCCCGCACTCTCACCCTGCCTCTGCCCACAAGTGGAGGCCTTGCTTGAGTAGTGGGGACTTGTTCTGCATCGTTTCATTCACCTTCCTGAACTGCCTGAGACCCTTGAAGAGACCCTACTTTATCCATTGGCACCAGCACGTGCAGGTACTTTTGAGCATAATGCTCCTCTCTTCGTAGGGCTCGGACTTCCTCCTAGTTAGGTGTATTTCTGATGTCGAACTGGGTCTAATGATTACTTGCACTACCTGTTTTCCTCCCCATCTAGGTGGTCTACATATTACGTGCTCATAACTCCTTAGACCCCTCAGTCTTGTATATATATTGTATTGATTGTGATGTGTTGGTTTACTTTAGTATTATTGTGATTCTTTCCTAAGGTCGATGTTACAAAGGCCTTGTAATAAATGTGTCTATATTTTTATTATAACACCAGTCTGGAGTAATTTGTAAGTGTCCTTGCTTTGTGTGCTCATTGAGGTCTTTCCGTCACCCTCACCCCTCTTGAGACTTAGTCTTGACCACCGCCATCACTACCCTGATTGGTCTGGCTTGTCCAGAGGTTACCCTGTTCCAAGAAACTAGGCTGGCCTTCTGAACCTCTGCCCCTCCAGGTCAGAGTTCAGAAATCCATCTTAACATTGACCATTTGGTGTTAATAGGATATGTAATGGACATTTTTAGAAGATGTATAACTTATTATCAGAAGGGGTGAAAAATCTGAAAATGGCAGATTAATTAACCAAATTTTTAGCACTATCTTTGAAAACTTAGTACAACCGTGTAGCTTATTCTGAACAGGAATGACATTAAATGTAGGTTTATGGGGACTGAATTTCTGCTAGAATGGTGAAAGTTTATACACACATTCCCAGGGTAAACGTGCATATTTGTGGAAATTTACAGAAATATTGGAACATGTTCTCGTTACAAAATGGACAAAATGCTGCAGAAAGTCAAAACAAAGTCTCAGAGCGGTGGAATTTTGATGATCAGATACTCCATAAAATATGCAATCTGTGTATGTGATTTTTATAGAGGTTGCACTTGTGTAAATATGTATTTTGCCAAAATTAGACTTTGTGTTCCAGTGGCTAGGGGTGGATTCTCAGCATCATAAAATTATACCATAAAGGTGACACTCTGTTTCTCTACTCCTATCAAGGCAGAGAGTAGACTCTGACCAAATCACCTTTCACAGGGGCAAGCTTTGCTAAACGGGCCCACACACCCCCTTTGTAATGTCATTTGATTCAAATACCCACAGACTAGGAGGGCAGATCCTGTGCCAATCCGGTGACCGGCCTAGCTGTTCCAGTACTGTGCCTGATGTGCTGGTGTTCCGAGACCAGACCCAATCCTATGACCAGAGCTGACGGTCCCATTTAGAAACTTATCCTGTGAATATTAATAGGAAGAACTGTGGCCCATAGTATATTTACTTTGCCTTATCCCTATTTCAAACCCATCCTACCTTTCATTCAGAACCAGTATTGTTAGTAGTATCTTTGCATTGTCTTATCCCTTTCTCAAACCCATCCTATCTCTCCTTCATAACCAGTATTGTTAGAACCATCTTTGCGCTGATCCTTTTCTCATCTGAAGAAGTTGAGTTTCCTTAGCAGGCGGGTCACCCTGATCAAGTGACTGTAAGATCCCTGTGTGGTATTCGCTTTTTCATAGTCATCCTCTAGTGTAAGCAAACCCATTTGTCATTTTCAAAAGTGCATTTCTGTTTTCCATTCTCACATCTATCTTGCAAAAACAACCTTTACTAAAAACTGTATAACTCCCTCCGTTCTTGTGATAGAAACGAAATTTCAACTCCTACTTGTACCTAACATCCATAGCTATCCACAGAGCACATTTCAGTGCAATTCTCCCGTTATCGTGAATATCACGCACGGAAAAGTTTGCTGCGATTTTAAAAATCTGAAAGGTTTACACGTGTGAAATAGCTCTAAACTTCTTCCGACTTGGACGTTAAGATTTCAAATGTTTTCTTTTGACTAAATCATTGCTTGTGATTGTGTGCCACTGTTCAAAGCGGCTCCCATAAGAATTTATAACAAATTGAGTCAATTTTGAAGACAATTGCAAAAGCCATACTGACAGCTGAAAAGTCAATTCTGTTTTTCTCTTGTGTTTAATGGGGGGAAGGGAAGACTGATATTCTATTTGATTTGTGCTATTCCTGATTACCTGCCCTCTCCCCTATCTCTTTACATTGCCTATTGTGGTTGGAGGGGTGTTGCAGGGGGAACCTCTACCCATAGTGCTATCTGATCTGAACAACACAAAAGTATTATTTACTGTGCTGCATTTGTTTTGCTCATTACTTATTCCTAGTGTATTAAAGATATTCTTCAGTGTTCTGTCACCCCATTGGTGATTGTTGTTTATCTATTAAAACATATTGTGATTACATTTTAAATACATAAAGAAATATTTATCTTTGCAAACAAACTAGCCTGATTCCTGGTTCAGTGTGACCGGGGATGGGGGTTCAAGGAGAAGGGTGTGATATGAGTGGTATATCGTTCAGAATATTGAACTTATAGACAAAAATAAATAAGGGTTTCAGTTGTGCACTGCATGCTGGGATTTGACTTGGGTGTGTGCCGGATTGAAATCACTCACACGACCTAGAGCACATGATTGCTGATAGACACTATGGCATATAGCAGAAGACCTTTCCCCTCTGTAAGTAATTAGGGCATTGACATACCGGCTTCATCACAAGTGATTACTGTCTCACCTGGTACTGCAAATGTACACTAGCCGACTGAGCAAGATGTAACACATGAAAGACAGAGTCTGGTCCTTAACTGCTAAAGGTGCATAGCAACACTTAAACAGGACTATTCAGTGACACATTTTTTTAAAAATCTATGCAGTTTTTTGACAAGCAGACAAACATTGGTTACATACTTTTCATCAGTTGGAATATTCCAGAGCATTTTACATGTAGTTTGTAAAATATATCCAGGACGCCCAACATAGCCATCTCATGATAGGCCCTCTACACAATAGTCGTTAAGACCTATGTTGTCCTGCATTTTTGGTTTTCGTCCTAATCTCCTAAAATCAACATCATAATAAAACTTTTTTATCACAATGTTTTTTTTGCAGGTTGTTATATTTGTTGGCATCTTGTGAGAGAAAGTATTTTCTATTTGCGCAAGTTTGAAACTTCCAGCAGGAACTGAATTACATATCGATTAAGAAGTATGTTTTAAATTGGTATTTTTAAATGATGTAATGGCATTCATATTCATGTATTCATAGTCATGCACTTTGCATAGTTTGATTATAATTATTGGCATCATTTTTAGATCCAATATTGCAGCCACAATGAACACAAGCCTGAATTTCATTCATGGATTTTGTTTTGTCCTGATGAAGACTCAGGCGGAATAATTCAAAACCAAAAGCATAGTTTAAACTCAAATTCCTGAGCCGAAATAATACATTCTTGCACCTAAAACTAATTAGATCTGCGTATTCGTAAATCAAATTAAGTTTAATCTTTTCATAAAATGTATAAATGCAATGCACTTGCAGATTTTCACTTTAAATAATTCTGCTCCACCTCTGTATGTTGATTATTATGTCTATTTTCAATCTGTGGTATGTGGTTTGTTATATAGAATGGTTGATTGTCCTATGTGTTGCATTGTGTTAATGTATTCTATTCTGCATGGTTTGTTGTTCCTCTTTTTCAACAATAATATATCCATTCTTATCTCAAAAATGTTTTCTCAGCAGATATTATATATACCTACTTTTATAGCACGTTTCTTTGAGAATAATTGCTATACAGGGGGGAACTCCCTTGCAATTATTTCAAACTCCCCCTTTAGTAAATAACAGAGACTGTTTTGCCTTTCATTGCTTCGCGGGATGCCGAAAGCAGCTGAATCCTGCTCTGAACTGCCACAGAACCCACAATGCTAATTTTGGTATCCTAGGACAACTTCAAACCACTTGCTGCATCTCTAGCAACATAGACACTGGCCCAGGCCATTGAAGCTTGTCGTCTTGATAAACCCAAACCACACACTCAACCTTCAAGGGGACAACCACGTCGACCACTTACTTGACCTGCAGGAGGAACTCAAGCTCATCAATGTGAATGTCGACTCGACCCAGCAGAAGCCATCATCTTGCCATGAATAGAGCACTCCTTGAACCATTGGAAGACATTGGTTCACCATCTCGAATGCCAACCTGACACTACAAGAGACTGTACCATCGAACCAATTCAACTCCAACCCCAGTGGGATCACGCTAACTTGAACCATCTTGTCATAGACTTGTACTCAGCTAAAGTACCAAGAAGCCCAGCTGGATGCTGCCAAGCCTCCTAAAGACAAGAACAAGGTACTGTTGAGAGGTCCCATTGCCTTGGTTCACTTGCTGGGACTCATTGGTTGTGTAGTCCCCTGCTTCCAACTTGTGTTTGCAGCAGTGACATTGGTGCAATGTCAAGTACCCAGTGTACCAAACTACACAACAGTCTTAATTCTCTATTTTCAGTAAAGTTTTCAGTGTTTTCAGTAAAGTTGATTGCATTTTTACTGTTTCATTAATACATAAATATTGTTATAGAACCTTGATTGGACATTCCTTTATTTTGGAGTCTTTGTGCTATTGCTGTTTGGGTTGCTACTTTAACTTTTTTCACCTCACACCATTACTTAGAGTAAAGCTTGCCTTAGACCTGCATTGCCACAAAAGGCAAATGAGGTATGACCGCAGGGCTGTGTCTGTTTTCCCTTTATTATTGTGATCACTGCTGGTTTTGTAGAGAAGCAGATGTGCACGTCATTTATAGATCTCGACCCTCTCCTATTGAAGAACAGCAAGAAAGCACTGTGTTTGATACCTGGTATCATCCCGATATCACATTGAATGTATGAGAGAGGTTGTGCACTCAGACAACCGTATCAGATGTATCCCCAAACTGATGCAGTAGACATGAGCCTGCAGACACCACTGTACATAGAAGAACTATAAGTAAAGTCCGACAGGTGTGGAATGACATCACGAAGAAGAGAAGATAAACTGGCACAATACACCTGATGTATCTAGAGAATGAAGATGTGACTAAAGTGATGAAATAAACATTTATGCGAATATGAAAAAAACCCATATACACTTAGAAGATAAGTAACAAGAGAGGCAGTAGATATATATACACAGAAAACGCAAGGTAAATAAGACAATGTAGAAGCTTGCTAAAGTAGGAAATATAGTAAATATAGCCAGTAAAGCAGCCATGTTGAGAAAATTTACGTCAGTATTGTATAATAGAAGGCAAGAAGCCTCAAGAAGGGAAACTAAGGCTGCAGAGCTGCCAGGCGCTGGAATACAGATTTGTGCAAGAACTAAGAATATTTGTTTGGCTCAGAATCAAGGACGCCAAAGCAGGAAGCAAATGCAAAGCACAAGAGTAGTGGAAGAGGATAAGCCATGTACATAAGCCATATTAGTCTTAGATTAAGTAAAGGAGTGAATCATTGTGAATGCCAAGAATTGAACAATCAAAGATGCAGAAAGCACATGCAAGATGGAGCAACCAAGTAGTCTCCACAGGTCGAGGAGAGTAATAGCACCCAATATAATTGAATCAAATAGTAATCATGGTCTCCTCACAAGTGGCACAAGACCAGAAGACAATGCCTATTCATAAAACTTCAGACGAAGATAGCACTGTACATTCACTCCCTTCAAAGCTCACAGGAAGAGAATGTTCAGCAAGGTCAACTACAAAGACGAAGCCTTGGCTTAGGGCCTAACTGATGAGCGATGGCAGGCTACTTAGCTAAGAGGACAGTTATCTGATGTTATTCCCTTGCATCTGGTTTTGTTGCTTACGTGCTACAAATTATCCAAATGTCCAACGCTGGAAGAGAGTGTTAACCAATCGTGAGTGCCTATGTAATAGTGGACAATACATTGTTGCAGAAGCCTATCCACTGCTGTTGTTATGATAGTATCAGTATTTTACGTAGTTAGAGGTTGTTCAAGGCATGCCTGGCAGAGAAGAACCAGCCAATGATGATACTAACACTTATATAAACTATAGATATATATATGTTCCCTTAACCAATCCCTCCACCCGGTAGATTTTTACTGTTTGCCACATAGGATGCCGTCATGACTGATGTATGTCGAGGTATAAATTCTTTTGCATAATTGAAATAAATTAAGAGTGTGTGAGCTACAGCCTGTTTGTTCGCCAGGTTTCCCTACTTTATTGAACTGATAATAAACTAGTAACTTGCTATATTCCTTGAGTCTGTCTGGTTATTTGGGCCTGAGATAATTCATTTTGGCAATCCCATTCAGCATGTGGAATGCTCCAGGTGCTATTGTTGCACAGTTCAATATTAGTGTGGGGCTGGGTAGGTGGTTTAGCCATTACTCATCCCTGTACTCCTCCAGAACAGAAGTCATTTTGGTCACAGTGACTTTGAATGTAGGCCAGTCTAACCAAGCAATACTACTTATGTTTGCCTTACCCTTGATGCAGAGTTACTGTTCATCAAGGGTAAAGAAAACATTACACGTGTTGTCACTGGCCTACCTCCAATGAAGGCCAGTCTAGACAGGTACTAACACCTATCATGTTTGCTTCAACCATTATGCATAGTAACTGTGCATCAAGCGTAAAGCAAACAAAACACTTATCATAATTTCAAGTTTATTTCAGAAAACAAATCATCCTTTCTATAAGAACATCACAGTAATAATATAAAATCAGCAAACAGATGCAAATTATGCTTCCCAATGAGAAGTGGCTTTCATGTCCAGTTCGAGTGTTACAATTAATGTGCCGAGCACTTAAAAGCAAACAAATGCTAATCCCAGAAATAAGGAATAAAATGTTAAAAATTATTCATCATATTGCGTCAAGGACAATAACAGAAAATGATCTCCTGACTGTGATAATAAATGTCACTTTTGTTGAGTTTGCCCATAAGAAGTAAATTAATGCCAGCCTATATTGTAAAAAAATGGTTTATTTTAGCACAGGTATTAGAGTCACCTTTCTTATATGTGTGTAGACAGGTAAAAAAACAAAATAATCACAAGGTCCCCTATTAGTGCAGAGCATAGTACTAAAGATTGATCCATGCTATTGTGGTCTGTCCAATTCACATCAATTGCTCTGAGTGCCAAGCAGCTACATTTGGCCCTTGTTATTGCCATTCTCTGGCTTGGGTTCAAAAGCCCAGAGAAAATATTTTGTGTACGCCACTGTCAGTAATGATTGCCAACCTTCTATTGGACATTTTTGTGAGTTCCACTTGCTTGCGTCTATCCTTGATTGATGCTAACCAATTTCTGTTTTAAAGTGCCTGCCACTATGCTATTTAAGGTGTATAGTGCTTCAAAACAGTGCAGTGCATTTATTTCAGTGAGTTTAGTTGTTATGGCTTTAAGACATGGGATGTTTAATGAGTTGTCCATTGTTAATAAGAAATCAATGAGTTCCTGGGTTAGGCTGCCTTATGATTTTTTCTCATACACAACCAATACAGAGCAGGTTTGACAGAAAATAGGCCATTAATGTGTGGCCGCTCAGTTCTATGTGAACAACATGGTTTGATGTGGGATGCAGGAACCCTAAAACGTATTTAAAGAATTCATTTTCTATTACCTGAATTTCATTGGTATTGCCATAGCACCAAAGTGACATAACATACTTTGCCACTGCCCCCACTTTGGAGTGATAAACCTTTAGGACCTGACCTACTGGCTTTGTATTCAACGTTGCCATAGATCGTCATATTCCCCAGGGCCGGTTTAAACCTGGAAGCCTGTTTTTCTATAGTAGAAGCTGGTGTAAAGGTCAAAGTGAAAAGGACACCGAGGTAGTCAAATTCCTTAACAAGTGGTATTACTAGGCCATCGATGAGCATTGCCAGAAACTTGGTTGTCCTTCTCTTTTTCTGGCAAACCATAACCACTGACTTTACAGCGTTGACAAATACGACAGTGTTCTTTGTTGGTGGACACTCCTGTCCCCTACTCACCTGTAGTACTGCATATGACGGCAGCCAGAACTTTGCATACTGGTTGATATAAATTCTTCTCACAAACTCATTCCTTAAGCAAAATGTTGAAAAAAATCAAACTCTTATTAATTGTTAATAAACATAATAATATACAGTTTTCAAAATGATATATCAAACATAAAATTGGCTCCATGTGTTTTGGGAGAGTCCCTTCTTCAGGGTCTGAATGGTTAATCTTCTTTCACATTTCAATAATATCTGAAGAATAAATTAGATCATCATCAATATTTTTAGTGTTAAGGTGATAACACTTTATTTACATGTATCTCTCCTTATGTGGATTTAAAGAATTCTTCACCTGGTTAGACTAAGCCATGTGCTTATTTCAGCAAAATGTGTTCATGAGTCCTCGTCTGGATCTATGGGTAGCCACTGTGTACTTCCTACAATTGAAATGAAAGATTCACATGAGTTGTCCTCCTTCAGTATACTGTGTGTTTTATAATAGGAAGTAATCTATTCTCATGCTTACCAAAATTGAGGTATTTATGCTCGGAATATTCTCAATTTATGTTTTCAATTCCTATTTTAAGTCAAAATATCAAATATCACCCTAAAATATGGCTATAAACCAAAACCCATATAAGAATCTAAAACCATTATGAATGGGGTCTAGAAAATCAATACTATACACAGCAAAATCATGTGTCCTTGGTTTAATAATCAGGGTACGTCTTGCTGATATAGATGTAAGTTCCATCCAAGTATACTATTTAAATGGTGTATTGTCCTTCGGATTCATGGTATCAGGTGATCTGATGAATTCAAGTGTAATAGTTCACATCTGATTTGATTTGATTTAGGATTTGTAACATGCATATCCTCAGGGGGAACCAAGCGACAAGCCACATCTAGGCACAGATTTTAGAGTGACGGTAAAGTCAGACATTTGGTAGCTACTCAAACCGATCCTACTCAAACAAAAAAGTTTTAAGCTGTTTTCTGAATAGTCAGAGGTTCAATATTCCGTATATAGAGCGGTAGAGAGTTCCATGCATGAAGGCTGGCAACCGAAAACCTTTTGTCCCCCCAATGGACAGATCTAGAGGTAGGGATTACCAGTAGATTTTGAGTCATAGACAACAAGGACCTAGTAGGGGTGTACGTTTTAATCTTGGCAAATAGGTATAGTGGTGCCAGGCCATGCACACATCTGAACCCAGATATGCCCAGGAGGGTACCTGTATACAAAATGCTAGAAATCAGGATGCGAGGCCCGTGGACAGCTGTCTGAGTTTTGAAGCTTTTTTATTTGCCTCCAAAATGGTTTTGCATAGATAATAAAATTAAATATTTACATGACTTTCGATAAGCATGAAAGTTTACGGACAGACGTCATTTAACACCGGAAATACAGATGAGTATCGAACTCTCTTTTGTCGAGGTGCAATTTCCAAGGTGTAAAATTCCTAGTCTCTCACTTACTTGTATTGTATACTTGTGCATCACCTTGGAAATTGCATAATTTTATTATCTGCGCAAAACCGTTTTGGAGGCAAATAAAAAAGCTTCAAAACTCAGACAGCTGTCCACGGGTTTTGCACCCTGATTTCTAGCATTTTGTATGCAAACATTTTTAGTAAAGGGCGGATATGGAAATTAAATAACTCTTGTAACAGGGAGGAGCCCTGAGGAACTCCACAAGGAATTGTCAACATTTCTGATAGAAAGGGGACCATTTTAACCTGCTGCTTGCGATCAGTCAAAACGGAATCAAACCATCTCCATGCTTCATCATAGACATGTGCCAAACTGCTTACTCTGGCACTGAGGATGTAAAAATTAAC
Source organism: Ambystoma mexicanum (assembly GCF_040938575.1). Classification (NCBI taxonomy): domain Eukaryota; kingdom Metazoa; phylum Chordata; class Amphibia; order Caudata; family Ambystomatidae; genus Ambystoma; species Ambystoma mexicanum. Next base: position 231,649,176 of record NC_090940.1, on the reverse strand, counting down.
CGTGTGTAAAGCTGCCAACAGATCTAACACGATGAGACTACGGATGTCGCCATTGTCAGCAGTTTCGACTATGTCTTCCCATACCTTGAGAAATGCACTCTCTGTCCCGTGTCCCGGCCTAAAGCCAGATTGATACATATCTAGGATATTGTTACTTTCAAGATGGTTCTGGAGTTGCATAGTCACAACCTTCTCCAGAATCTTAGTTTGCCACAATAACCCTGCAATCGGGCGCTAGTTTGCCAGAGCACTATATTCCAAACTAGGTTTCTTCAGTAAAGACGTGCAATAGGATTTCTTTAGTTCCTGTGGCACACGCCCCTGGGCCAATGATGCATTTACAAAGCTCTGAATTTGTCCACTCAGAACTTCTGCATGCTGTTTCGCTAGGTATGCTGGGATAGGGTTGTAACTAAGGTTAGTATGTTATAGAGCACCTATACGTTTCTCAATGATCTCCTTTCCCACTGGTGTAAAATTAAACTTTCCTCTGTTTCCATAACTATTCTATAAGGTAGCTGCAATCTAGGTAAAAAGCTTACCATTGCCACGATAGATAGTGGTTCTACAACTTCTTCCTCGTGTGACGGTTCATTTGTGGTTCAAAATGCCCTCTACTAATACTGCATAACGTTTGTGATGTGGTAACATGATGATGTCATCACGTTTGTTTCCAAAGATGACATCACTTGTCATGTTTTCGTCCCGCTTTCTCGTGGACACCCTACAAACTGTGACACCAACTTATAAAGGTGTTGACATATCAGTAGGATCTGCACCAATCGATATTAAGGGAGGTGGGAGAGTACTCCTCTGTTGTACTAATAAAATAATCATACCTTGATGTGTAATCTACATGTTTACATTGCAATGAGAAAATGGATTTCCTATTTGTTGATCTAGATGGGTATTCAGGACAATACATATAATGTTACGATTCAAAATGGCGATGAAATCGTTGAGTGGTCGATTGTCAATCCTCCATTATTCACATCTGTGATTCTTATTTGAATGACCATTAAAAAGCCATTAGGGTCTGATTATGGCTATACACAGCATGACATTCATCTTTACAAGTTGCAAATTACTCCATATCACATATTTACTGGTAAAACTGCCCACCGTGTGTATTTCAGATCTCATTAATTCGAAATTGTTGCTTAAGTCCTCTGTTCTTCACATTTGTAATCATCTGCAGTGTAATCTTTCTAATTCCAAACTTTCCATTAACTAAAGATGTTGCAGAAATTAGTCATTCTATCATTATGTCGTCCTTCTGCGCCCTGCCCTCTTGACATTTTAGACACATGGGAGGTCATTACGACCATGGAGGTAGCCATGTCGCTGTTTGCGGCATGGCTACCCCCATTCCAGGTACTGGATCCGGGTTCCTGGAATGGGGAAATACTGGGCCATTCTGACCTTGGAGGGCCTGGTATTTCCCCATTCCAGGAACCCATCCCCATTCGAGCCCCCATAGGGCTCAATGGGAATGGGGAGCATGCTAACAACGGGCCCGTTAATAACAGGCCCGTTGTTAGCATGCTGGACTGCTCGCGGGACCCGCTAAGGACGCTTGGTAAAACCAGGCGTCCTTAGCGGGTCCCACAAGCGGAACTCGTAATGGGGAGGTAAGGGGTTGACGGCTCCGGCACCTTTACCGGCACCGTTAACCACTTATGGCCCTCCTCGTAATGAGGCCCATAGTATACTTTCATCTTTCACAATGGTTCCTGAAGGTGATTCATGCAGATTTCCATTTACATCACTGATACGTTGTATTTAATGCTACATTTCGTAGATTACTAGTGAATATCCAATCTCCAACAGTACCTTAATCTGGCATTTACATTTTACAAGAATAGTGCTAGTGAACATTCCTCATTGATCCCTTTTGACAGTCAAGTCAAGCTTGTTCATGAAGGACTTGTATTCTGAAATAAGATTCTGTAATGCTCTTGTTCTGTGAGCAATTAAGGCCATGTTGTTCGCGTAAACGAGCAATAGTAGCAATTTAGTCCCAAGTTTTGTCACATCAGCTCCTATTCACACCAGGACTTTCTGTAATTAATTTTTATATAGGCTAAAAAGCAGAGGGACCAGGACCCATCCCTGGTGTGCCCCTGATTCAACAATAAATTCGGTGGTACAATGTCCATGAGGTCCACTCCTATACAAACATGGGTGTTGTAGTGGATACGAATAAGTAGAACCAATATCCTTCTGGGACACCCCAAGGATCTGAGCACCCGCCATGGCTTAGAATGGTTAACTGTATCAAAGGCAGTGTTCAGATCCATGAAGCCCAGGTAGATTGACACGTTCTTAATAAATGATCAAGTGGTCATAACATTTATGTTTGCATTACCCTTGATGCAAAATTGCTTTGCATCAAAGGTAAAGCAACCATGATAAGCGTTATTCCCTGGCTAGACTGCCCTACATTGAATGTAGACAAGTATAGCCATGTAATAAGACTTATGTTTTCTTTACCCTTGAGACACAGTTTCTAAACTCGCTAGACTGACCTACATTAGTGGTGCCAGTCTCCATATACTATCTTATTTGACATGCCATTTTTTACTTGGCATCAGAGGTAATGAAAACATGAAAAGTGTTGTTACATGACTAGAATAGCTTACATTGAATGAAGGTCAGTCTAGCCTCTTAATAGCGCTTATCATGTGTGATTTACCCTTGATCCCAAGTAAAAAATGCCATGCAGCATTAAGGAACTATATGTAGACAGGTACTGCTAGTGTCAGTCTGTATATGCTTTCTTGATGTTGAACGCCTTTTTTACTTGGCATCAAGGGTAAAGCAAACATGATGTGTGTTATATGTGGCTAGACTGGCTTGCATTGGTGGCTCCATTTGAGCCATATATTCTTTGTGTGTCATGGCATTTGTATACTTTGCATCAATAGTAAAAGCAAATATAAGTGTGACTGCTTGGTACACTGGCCTATCTTGGTGTACCCAGTCCGAATATTCTTTCTTTCTGTGGCATGGCATTTTTTACTGGCTGGGAGTCCTCATATGATGATACAAGCATATACTGAACAACATTCATTGACTAGCATGCGCACTGTCAGCTTGAACATGTTTTCTATACTTGCACATGCTGTGGGCAAAGGCATCATGAAAATGTTTTGGAAAATGGTCCTTTGCACCATTGGTGAGTTGGTGCTTTCATGTGCTGCCATACAACATTGATTGCAATCTAAGTAGCTTTTTTAGCCAATTTTTCACAGAAAATGCTGTCAAAGTCCCCCTTTTGACCTATTATTTAAAAAATGTTCTTGGCAATGTTAGGCACATACATTTACAACCCTCCTGTTCCACAATTCACCTGCCGTGACTGTTTGTGGAAAAACGGCATGCTTTTCAGCTAATTTGCATATCCACAATTCATTGCTTAGCACCTCTGAACTAGAGGTGGACTTCGAGGGATGGCTACTAATTGGCAGCGTGTCATGTGTGACTTAGTTGACATGGCCTAATCTACTCTCACATTTCAGGTAGAATGATTTTAAAATTGATGGTGGTTGAAAAGATATCCCCATGCACCAACCCGAAGAATATCAGAATATACCACACTGCCAGACTCCAATGAGCGTGAAATGTGTATGCGGGCTGTCTTCATCCTTGAGAGCTGTCTGTGTAGTATTGCTAAAGTTTTATATAACACAGTGCTGCTCTATAAAACAAATAGAATGTTCTGGAGGAGAAATATGCTTTTTAGGTAGTAGGACCCAATCATCAAAGTTCTAGGAGTCTTCGTCCTATAGGAGGTTCTTCCAGGTGTGACCAAATCTCTCCACTAAGCCATCTGTATGAGATCTATAGCTTATGGTTCAGAGAGTGTAAATACGTAACAACAGTTTGAGCTTGATCATATGTTTTGACATATAAGGTGGCCTGTTGAACCATCAGGGCCTCCTTAAGAAATCCCACCTGAGAGAAATAAGGAAGGTGGTGTTTCATGACGTGTTGATTAGTGTTCTTGCATAACAGAAACACCTCAGGGTTTCACGAAGCATACCCCACGATTACATGTGATTTCTTGCTTTGCATAAGCTTAGGGGTGTCATAATGTTAATCTTTAACACAAAGAAGGGGACATCTATGATGGGGAGGTTTTGCAAAAAGGCCCACTGTGATGAACTAAGTAATTCTCTGCATGAGTATGCAAATGAGTAGTGGCTAAACGACCCACTCAGCGCCACACTACTATCATCGAGGGTACAGCAAACATTACAAGTGTTGTCACTGACCTACCTTTAATGTAGGCCAGTCTAGCCAGATAATAACACAGTCTCCCATTATTTTCACAAAGTAAATCACTTACTTTGTGGAAATAACTTTGAATGACTTCGAATATATGTATATATTTGTGGGTTAAAGAGTGAAAGGGGGTGGGGAGGGGTTGGGTAGAGGTGGCAATGTAAGGGGAAGGGGGATTTGGAGGGGAAAAAAACATAAATACAATTTTAAAAAATGTGAAGTAAAAATTCAAAGTTATTCCCACTAAGTAAATTACCATGAAGTCATTTATTTCATGGAAATGACATGGAACTAATAACACTTATCATAGTTGCTTAACCCTTAATGCAAATGAACTGCATGCATACAAAATAAATGCCCAGAAGCAGTTAGGACAGTCAGTCATGCGAATGAAGCACACAGAGGACTGTGCTAACCGCCACTCAGGTGAGGGGGGGTTTGGGGGGCTGCCACTCAGGTGACTGGCCTAAAAAATATTTTTTGTCTAAGAGGGCAGCTTGATTTGATATATTTAGCTTTATCAACCCACATGTCACAATTCACCATTCACAATGATGTCAGACTGTCCCAGAGGGAGAAAGAGAAAGTGGGAGAGAAAGAGATAGAGTGGGCGGGAGAGAGAGAGAGAGAGTCAAGAGGGAGAAGTTGTCGCTTTAATGTAAAAATTGCTTTTTTGAACAGAAGCTGTAGGTGTTAAGCCATTTTTATTATGATTATTATTATTATTATTATTATTATTAATATTTTTTTTATTATTATTATTATTATTATTATTATGATAAATGTGGTGTTTAGCGAGCGCGGACCTAGCTTTGAGAAGCCACTGAGGGCTTTACAGAGGTATACAACAATACAGATGCATAACAGAGTGTTTACAGAGGTAACAACAGAACAGATATGCAGTGGGGGTAGGATACAGAGGGGCACAGAGGAGGGGTGCAACTGTACCGGGTGGCGGGGAGGAGAGTGGTGGGTGGCGTCTAGGGAGTCAGGTGGTGCGAGGGGCAATGTGATGGCCAAGGTTTTGAGGAGGAGAAATTCCTTGAAGAGGTGGGTCTTGAGTTATTTTCTGATGTGTAGGAGTGTGGGGGCGAGTCTGATGATGACGGGGAAGAGGTTGCATAGTCTTGGGGTGTACACAGACAAGGCTTGTTTTCTGGTCCTTTCCTTTTGCTTTTTTTAGTTCTCTTAGTTAGTTTTAGCCTAACAGGGATGATTAAAAATGCTCACCATCTGATCACAAGCTCTGGGAAAAATCTGACCCCTCCCAATTCCAGGAAAATGACTTCCCAACAGCAAGGGAAGTAACCATACACAAGCGATGAGCAGTGAACTCTAGTGAAGCATCAAACCTAATTGTTTATTTGAGATACTTGCCACACAGTTCACTATATAAGTTACCCCCATGCAGTGATCCACTCCAATAAAAGTATGGATGTTGCCCGATTGGCATCTCCACACTGACCGTCCCCTGCAGAATATGGAAGGCTGAACTAACTGCTTGCGATTCCTGAGCAAATGTTCAGAATTACTCTTAAATATTAAAACAGCAAGCCAATCCCGGCTGACGAAATGCAGGGCCCATCCTTGACCCTGGTACTATCTGTGACCAGCGTGTTCTTTGCTTCTGTTTCTAAAAAAAAAAAAAAAAAAAAACAGGCACATTCAGCACCCTCCCTCATCCCCCTTTCCTCAGGGGTCGAAAACTCACAGCATTGGCAAGAAGAAACCATCTCAGCTGAATTGACCGAGAACATGTCAAAGGGGGATGTTCAGCTATGCGTGCATTTTCTTATTGTTTTCTTTTTTAGTTCCTGCTTTGGACAGGTTTGTTCTTCTTGGGATATTTTCCAAATAACGAGCCGTCCAGAAAGGCAACAAGAAACGATTCTGAGCGTGCCTGGCACCAGAAACGTTTCAGAAACAAGGGAAGATAGAAATGGTGAGATGAGACATGAAGGTTTCACAAAGACACTCAAATATCCAAAAACACAGTCTATTGAGAGGTTTGTTTGCACAGGCACACGTCCCAAATCGTCATGTAAAAGCTGAAGGCTTGTGTTCCTGGCTCACAGCCTATAATGCAAGGTTTAGTGATTAAATACGCCATGGAAAATAACAGGAGGAATAATGCTGGCTTTCGCATCTGATGAGAAGCAAAGCATTCAATGTTATGATGAGTAACCAAAGTGAGAAAAATGGCATGGCAATTCTCAGTAGCCTACAAATCATGGGACCCTACACCTCCACTCCCCCCCGCTACCACCCACATTTCAAGGCACCAGCAAATGTGCCTTATACAGTTTTAGCTTAGAGATATGCACTGTTTTGGCATGACAGTTTGCAAGCAGCAACTCAGAAGCATACCATACATTAAGGAAGAGTTATGTCAAACAGTGGTTTGCCAACCATATGAAGGCGTTTCTCAGAGTTGCTAATTAATTACAGACTCGGTTTGTCTTGTTCAGGACTGTTCAGTTGTCAGGTAATAAACATGCATTGCAGTTTATCCATATCCATATATTTGGCCATGGATATGCTTTATCGCGGGATCCCACCAGTGACCAAGCATAGCGAGCGAGCACAAACCAACATCGAGGAGTAGGTGCTTTTTCTTTCGTACAACCTCCTTTCATCGCAGGATTTTTCACCCCCCCCACCCCAATTTTTTTTTATTTTTACAAAAATGTGGTTAACATATCCACGTTGAAATGCCAAGCTTTGAAAATTCCGGCGATGAAATTACATGCAACCTTTTTCTTTTTTTCTGCTGTTTTGTTTTGTATGTGCATGCACTTGTACGATGTTCTTTTATTGCTTCATGCCGATTAAAGAATATTTTGCTTGATAGAGGAGTAGGAGAGGGTCTCTCTCCACTCCCCGAGAATTGGATAATGATCTTGGTGCCACCAATATAGGCCATCACTGCCACTGACAAGTGTTGCAGCCGGCCATTGCAATAGTCTAAGTGACTAGCAACCAAGGCTCCTTTTACAACTTTACACTTGCACAGGGACATCAATGGACATGAATGGACACATCCTCTGTAGAGAATGGTGACTATTGTTGTAAAAAGTAGAGGAATGGTGAACAGAAACAAATAAAAGTAGTGGAAAACCACTCCGGACCGTTCCCGCTCACTACAATCACTGTGAATGGCCCTTTAAAAGTAATTCAGTGCCCACTGTACGAGATATTTTATTCCTGCTAAGTGCCAAGGACGAGTATGCTTGTAAGTGATTTCAATCCGACACACACCCAGGTCAACGCCTAGCGTTTAATGCACAACTGAAATCCTTATTTATTTTTGTCTAAAAGTTCTTTATTCTGAATGATGTACCACTCATATCACGCCCCTCTCCTGGAACCTCCCCTCCCCCGGTCACACTGAACCAGGAATCAGGCTGGTTTGCAAAGTTAAAATATTTATTTATGTATTTACAGTTCAATCACACTATGTTTTAATGGGTACACTATAATCACCAATGGGGTGATGTAACACAGAATAATCTCTTTAATCCACAACAAAACAATTCAGCACCAGAATAATACTTTTGTGTGTGTGTGCAGATCAGATAGCACTGTGGTTGAAGGTTTCCGCTGCACACCCCTCAACCCCCCAATAGGCAATGTAAAGAGATAGGAGGAGAGAGCAGGTATTCAGGAATGGCAGAATTCAAACAAAATAACAATCCCACTTTCTCCCAGCGAACACAACTGAAAACAGAATTGACCGTCCAGCTGTCTGAATGGCTTTTAAAGTTATCTTGAAAATAGATTGGGCAAAAACACTAAATATGGTTCAAATTGCTGAAATTGTTATAATTCTTATGGGAGCCGCTTTGGATGGTTGCACACAAACACTAGCAATGATTCAATACCAAGAAACAATTAGAAATCTTAAACTTAAGTCGGGAGCAATCATAAGCTGTTTTACACGTGTAAGAATTTCCCTAAAACAAAATAAATTTGCGGCAAACGTTTCACTGCGCGATAATCGCCATAACGGGATAACTGTAAGGATTTGGGATGTGGTTTTAGATGTGATTTAAAGCTGTGGATGTTAGCTACAAGCAGAAGTTGAAGTTTTGTTTCTAGCACAAAAACCGAGAAGGTTATGGAGGTTGTTATTTCAAGATAGGCGCAAGAATGGAGAACAGGAATGCACTTTTAAAATGACAAAAAGGATTTCTTACACTAGAGAATAACTATGAAGACAACGAATACCACACAGGAACACAGCCACTTGATCAAGACGACTGCCTGCAGTGGTTCTGCCTTGTTCAGATGAGAAAAGATCAGCGCAGAGATAGTTTTAACAAAACTAGCACAGGAGGAAGATAGGAGGGATTGGATAGAGAGTTCAGGCAATTCAAAAATACTTCTAACAATATCAGGTTCTGAAGACAAGATAGGATGGGTTTAAGATCGGGATTAACTAAGCAAGGTGCATAGGCTAGTGACACAGTTCTATCTATCGATACTCACTAGATATGTTTCAACCTGAACCGTCAGGATTCTGGTCAGGGATTCTGGTCAGGACAGATTGCTGGGCACATTGTATTTGAGCAGTGTCAAGGTGCTCTGGACACCGCACGGCACAGAACTGGATGTGATCTGCAATGCACTCTGGTCACAGCACGGCACAGGACTGGATTGGAGCTGCCCTTTTTGGTTCTAATGATAATTATTTCAGCAGGCAAGCAGTACAGCGCAGTCCGGCTTTATTTTAGTTCCCCTTAGGTTGATGGGGTTGGTTCTGGTTCTGGAAATTGAGGCCTAGCTGAAAGTGGTTGAGCTATGCAATGGGTTCTGGTTTGCCAAGTGTCTGGAGCAAGGAAGATGGAAAGTTCTGCAGCAGGGTGCTAAGCCAGCATTTGGATAGTGGGTGAATTTGCCTGTCTTTTTCTGCCGTCTGCTGTCTCTACTTATGCTATGATACAGGGGGTGTGTGTGCTGGTTTAGCCTAAGCTCGCCCCATTGGCAGAGATTGGTCAGAATCTCCTCTGTGCCTTTATAGGAGGAGAAAAACAGGGTGTGACCTTTATGGTGTGGGATTATGAGGCTTAGAGTCCACCCCTAGCCTCTTGAACACAAAATCTACTTTTGACACAATACATATTTACACATATGCAACCTCTATAACAACCAGCAGCTACTCCTCCAAACCCCGTAGCTGTGGGATCTCGTGTCTGCTTTTACCAGAATTTCACCATTTTCATCAGGAACACAATGTCCCATTTATCAGCAAATTTCTACAAGTGTGTGCATATAACGTGGGCATAAGTGTATACTGTTTCATACTTCTAGCAGAAATACATTTGGTGTAAAATCACATTTTCTGCCATTACCCGCCTAATTATGTCACACGATTTTGCCGCCTCTTGAAATGTGCAGCCAAAAATGTAATTTACAATTCTGTTATTTTTGTGCTGTTGACAATTTTAAGTGGCAAGTTATAGGTACTTAAACACCATTTTCTTTGTGAATGTTTAGCCACAGATGGTTGTTTGTCTCTGCCTCCTTCTGTCTCCCTTCAGTTCAGGAGCAGTCTCCTCCCTGTTCTCTTGGGAGAGGCCATTTTACGACGGTCCTCACACCTAGCCTTTCCTGCTTTGCAGCTGTTCATTGTTTCCTTCCCCACTGCAGACCAGGTTCTTCCCCCACCCTATAATTATTATTTAGGTGTGATTTCCTGGTGGAGGGAGCTGGAGGGAGAGGCCTTGCCTCTGTGAAGAAAGCTGTTATTCCGGTTTGGTAGCTTTAGCCATCTTATTTTAACTGTTAATTCTGTTGAATTTTTCCATAGCATACAACAAACTTGTGGGATCAAATCACAGCTAAATACTTCTTCAAGATCTTAAACCATGGAATCAAAACAATTACAAGATGGGTTACTCTCAATAACGGGCCTCTTAGCTTGCAAACATTTGATTTTAGTTTATACGTGTTTTAAGTTTTAATTCTGCAGGACCCTGACAGCTGTCATTCAGACAGCCAAGGGTACTGCGACCAGATTTTGATACTTTCAGCTTTTCAGGACCTTGTAAGTTCACAATGGTTTCTTATACTAAGTGAATTGTAGCACCCAGTAAGAACTGTGGGTGTTTGAGGGTGTTTTGTACTGACATTCTGCAGTTTCAGCAACAAAGAAAAAGTGATTTAAAGCAGGATTTTGGGGTTTCCTTCAGCAAAGCACTGCTTTTCCTTCTGTACTCCATCTTCACATGTTGTAGAGCCCAGTGACACGTTTCAGGAGTGAGATCTCTGTTCCACCACTGACAACATGCATGGCAGATTGGGCAGCCATCTTTTTGTGTTTTTCAAATCGTGATTTTCAGAGGTTTTGGCACGCACAAGGGTTTTGCGGCCATTTGGATGTTTCTGGCACCATCAGAACACAGTGATGCCGCATGGCTGAGCAAAAAGTGGGTTGGATCATCCCACATGCTCATCCTTTTTACATAGACTTGCATAATAGCCTGGCACTTAAGTGCCAAGGCATAAGCTTGCATAATAGACTGGCACTTCAGGGGTTAAACACTGTTCTTGCTGATTCCCCCAAAATGCCATAATTATTACTTTAAAACAAGTGATAATGGTGGTTTCCATAAGTCAGGAATTTGCCCTTACTCCAGGACCCAGCTGCATCTCTCCCTGCTGTCCCTTCACCGTGCACCACCCATATAAAGACACACACATGCAGATTCCCACACCTGTTGCTCTTATACACTCGCACATAGATGCTCACCGACACACGTGCCTCTCACCTACCAGCTCCAATATGCTTACAGATATTCCCAACTCTCACCTTTAGGCTATCACACATACACACATGTGCATTACCACATACACAGTCTTTTGGCACGGTCCGTCTGCTGGTCTGCCTACATCTATAGTCCTCGTGCAAAGGAATTACTTAACAGGATGTCACATTTCTCAGCGCCAGGCATGCAGACAGGGTTCCCAGATCTCAGAAATTGAAAAAAAAACACCCTTATTCCGATCCAAATGAGGCCCTGGAAATAATTTTCGAAGCGGCCTCATTTGCAAATTTTCAGCAAGCCCTTCCCTTTTCCTACGGGAAAATGTGCAAATAAAATAGGTAACCACACAAAAGAGGCCCAGGTTACAGAGCCCTAGCGAGAAATCTCCAGAGTTCCCTATAGGCCAGTCCACCCCTGGCAGTCAATCAACATTGCACGTGCATCGATTGTAACATTCTGAAGCCGCTTGATTCAGAGCCCTGACATTCACACGTACAGAGGGGATTCTCATGTATTGACTTAAAGTTATTTTCGGCTACTTTAATCCCATACACGAATGATGTGTAGGTAAAGGCGGAGGTAAACACTGTTTGATGAATGCACTGTTCAGTTAGAAGACACCATGCACGACACAAGCCACAGCTTAACTTAGATGGTTTTCTGGGGGTAGGAAATGTGTTGCACTCAGATGGATTGTTGGGGACGGGAAATGTGTCACACTTGGATGGATTGTTGGGGGCAACAGTTGTACTGACCATAACTGTTTGGTGGGGGTAGGAAACGTACGCACTTAGATGGATTGCTGGAGGCGGGAAATGTGTCGCACTTGGATGGATTTTTGGGGAAGGAAATGTGCTACACTTTCCTGGTTGTTGGGGAAGGAAATGTATGACACTTAGATGAATTGATGGAGCAGGAAATGTATCGCACTTTGATGGTTTCCTGTGGGTGGCAAAGGTATTGCAGTCAGATGGTTTGCTGGGGGTAGGAAATGTGTCGCACTTGGATGGATTGTTGGAGGCAGGAAATGTATCTCACTTGGATGGATTGTTGGGGCAAGAAATCTGCTGCACTTTGCGGGTTATTGGGGTAGGAAATGTATTGCACTTAGATGGTTTTCTGGGGGTAGGAAATGTATCACACTTGGATGGAGTCTTGGGGGCAGGAAATTTGCTGCACTTAACTGGTTGTTGGGGTAGGAAATGTATCACACTTGGAGTGTTGCGGGTATGAAATAAGCTGCATTTTGATGATTTGGTGGGGGAAGGAAATGTGTTGCTCCTAACTAACCGTACAAAAAATCACCAATCTGCCCCAAACTCTGACCTAAAGACAGCCATAACTCTACCACACCACAAACCACATGAACTTCACAACACCAAACATGAAACCAAACCACGCACAATCACACCTTAACACCACATGACAGCTACCAACCAAAAACGCACCTATGATCAGTGACCACTTTGCCTAAACTGAAGCTGCCAAGAGCAAATCAAAACTGTCCTGCTCTTCTCCCGCTCAATCCCACTAACATCCCTCATCCCCCCTTCCATTGCAGTTCCATCAGAGCGGCAATAGACCACACAAGTAGCAAAAGTGGGCAGTACAAGACTGATTAACATTAAAATGAACATTATTGCTGTTAGGTGTGGGCCCTTCTTTATAAATCAGCCTTTTTTAGTATTTCTGTAAATGTATGGAAGCACCTTGCATGTCCGTCATAGGCAGTGTCCACCTGTTATGTTGATATTGGATGCAGCAAAGCTGTTTGTAGCACCCCACAGGCCCCCGAGAAGCTCATCTCCCCCTCCCTCTCCAGCCCAGCCTGGCATGCTAGCTTCTCTGCCTTTCCTGGGGACACAGTGGCTAAAGAGGACTGAGCACTACCTGGTCTCATGTCCCTCCTGGTGATTGTTTCTGAAGGACCTGGGCTCCCTCTTCCTCAGATTAAGGGAAAGGGTGGGATTACGAGGAATGATTATTACAAAGGCGGCCAAATCAAAAGGTGGGCACTAGGTTGACAGTGGAAAGAAGGATAATGCAAGTTCAATTAAGGGACTCTTCAAAAAGACCTATTATCCAGAGTAGAAGCCCTAATCTAACTTAAAACCACACTGGTGTCCGCCTAGAACAAGATTCGTCATGTAACTCACAGTGATTTTTAAATGGCCCAGCACACGTCTTTGTCTTCAGCTTTGTCTTGATCTTCGTCTTAGCCTTTGGCTTCTGTGTCACTCCCTTGATGGTGCTTTCGCCTTGAAAACTGATATCAAGGCAAGCCCTACATCCTGCCTTGCTTGCCCTATGGGTTTCTCTAATGCATAACCAGGGAGAGACTTGGATTTCCCCTCTTGCAATATGTTTTTTTATGAAAAATGAATGTGTAGTAGTTCTCCCCACTACATGGTTACTTCTAGGCTGGAGTACACCTCGCCACCTAGGTTCTCAAACTTTGCAAGATCACCTAGCCTGGATTGGTGGCCTTGTAGCTAACATCAAGATCATGCTTAGAGCTTCCAGTTGGCTTGCTTCTTCACTTTCCTACTCAAGGTCTGACCCGCCGGTTCCAAACAGGCTCTGGCTTGTCAATCAAACTCTCTGCATGCAATTACAAACAGGCCCCATAGTACTTGCCAATTCACTTGCTTCCTCCATATATTTCGGCATGTCATATATATTTAGACAAAAAAGAATCGGGGCAAGTAGACATCCCTGTTTTGAGCTTCTCGTGGTTTGAACTTTTTGTGTTATTTGCCCCTCCGCTCCAAAGCTTATTTGGATGGTGATCTTAGTATAAAGGACCCTGATGATGTCAAGCAAGCTTTTTTCTATCCCCATGGCAGCAAGTTTCACCCGCAGATTCTCTCAAACCAATAGGTCAAAGGCGGAGAAGTCTAAAAAGTAACGCAGAGGGTCGTTTTGTTAACCAAGGCATATTTATGAGAAAGATGCCAAAGAACAAAATCCTGATCAACGGTGGAAAGTCCTGATCTAAAGATGCCCAGGCCGCAATCTAAGACTTCATTTTCGTTAATCCATCTGTTTAATTCCTGAAGAATTATGTGATAGAAAATGTACAGTCAATGTCCATCAGGCTAATGGGCCGGTAGGACGTAGCCTCATGGCTGGTGAATTCTGACAGGATGAATGGTATACTCGACAGCTGACAAAGTACGGAAAAACGATGCTGAAAAGTTTTGCCCACGAATCCCGTAGCAGTTTTAAAACCTCGCAAGAATCATGTTAGGGCCTGGGGCTTTGCCAGACTTCATATGGTCGATTGATTTTCGAATCACGATTTCAGTAAAAAGTGATCTTTCCATTAGACCAATTTCATTAATTTACAGGCTGTCCTGCCTCAATCGATGTAAGAAAAGGTCCCCTCTTTAGAATATCTATTTGCTCTGAGGAGGCTCGGCCCAAATCCCTTTAGTGAGGGCATGATGTCCGTGCTTCCAATCCCCCAAAGATTTGTGAAAAATGTTCGACCCATTCTGACTCGGTGACTTTTGTTTTCAATACACGATGTATGTTTACCGAGACCCTCTGCCACCTCCCTCCAAAAGGATTTCGCGTCTTTCTTGTTAGCTGCTTTTAGCAATTTCTGCCAATCACGGTCCAAATAGTTTTTGTTTCTACTTGCAATCAGTGTTATGTGTGCTTTCCTCACTTGACAGACCTCTTCCCTTTCCCCATCTTGTGTGACCGTGGATTATAACAGACTCTTCATTTCTGCACATTCTTTATCAAACAAGCACACATTTTCTGTACCATGGGGAGCCTTGTTATTTTTCCTTTTGTCTTTGATGACATGAGGGAGCAAGGAGCTGGTTAGATGATTGTGTAGCTAAGAAATATTTGTTTCAAGTAATTGCACAGATTTGTGCCCTACCTCAATGGGACGTAGCAGTTCAGACAGGCCCCCAATTAATAACGGGCCTTCTAACTGTTCTGAGAGGGTTTCTTCTAATCTGGGGCCCCACCTGACTCTAACCTTATTTGGGCATCCATGTCTGCCGCTGCCACCGTGTAATTTTCTGTAACACTGTATGCCATAAGATATCTGGACAGGCAGAGAGAATTGTGGTCACTGTCGACCCTTGGGCAGATTTCAAAATTGAAGTAAGAAGTCCATGAGTCAGACTGAAGAAGTTTGTAATTGATTACTGAGCTTGACCCTCTTGCTTCATAAGTAGGCTTTAAAGTTGAAGCTGACACTATCGAATTTTGTGCTGAAATCCATGCAGAAACCTCCCAAAAATCTACCTTTGGCATCAGGTTTGGGTTGACCATTTCTCAAAATAGGGATTCCTTGTGCCGCCAATTTTTCATCTGATTTTTCATCCACCGCATGTGCCCACAGATGATAACTTCACGCCGGATGCTGCAGGGATGTTTGCTTCTGCCTCAACTGTGAATAGAAATTATGTACATTCCTTTGTGATTTTGCATCTGGCATAAACATTGCTGATTCTAAGCTTGTTCCCATCCAAGAGGGTCATGCCAATAGACATTGCAAATTTGGTGGACAATTTGCGTTCCAGGACCTGTCTGCATATTCTGATCCCCCAGGATAGCTGAAGGCCTCCCATGTGCCTCGATGCCTTTCCTCATTCTGTGCTTTTGCAAAAAATGTGCATAACTGCTCATTGTCCAGGGTTCCAAGGACCGGGGTTTCGTCCATGAGGATAATATCTAAACTGGTGATGTAGGCCTTGAAGTCTGGATCCCCCAATTTCTGTGACAGGCCAGCCATGTTCCAACTGACTAGAATAATAGCAGTTCTTAGGGCAAAAGCATGGTCGTGGGCAAAATCTTTAGGTGTAGAATAAAGGCTCCTGTAATGGTGTCAGACATTTCATAGAAGTTAGTTTGGCAGTGCAAGTGGAGAAGAGAGTTGTTGAATGTTGCTTTTAAGTAGCTCTTTGGCTTGCATCCTGCTTACTACACTAATGTTTTTCTGCCTCTGTGCTCCAGTACCTACTGATTAAAGAAAATAATAATGTAGCTTCCAATCTGTAATAAGCAACTGCTCCATGATGCAGAGAGTGTCTTTCTTAGGCCATATGCTTTGTAACTAAAGCAATATTTTCACAGGAGCCAAGTAAGAAATGTCATACACATTTAGGGCCATCCTAACAGTTTCACGGCCTGGGGCACCGACAGTTTTCAGGCACCCGTTGGAAACCCATGCCCTACACCCATCCCCCTCGAAATCCATGTCGCCCCCCACCCAAAACTCATGCCCCTTCCCAATGTGAAAAATGTAGGGATTACATACTTCGGGTCCAGTTCTACAGATACTCGTCTAAGCTTTAAATGGATTATCTAGTTGTTAATAAAATATAAACATTACACATCTCTGTGAGTCAGTGTTGCACACACACTTAACGATGGTCAACAGCACACAGATGCAGGAAGGGGTGAATGCTCAAAAACCAAAAGGAAGCAATATGCAGAGTTGGAAAGAAAAACACGACAGTACCAACGATGATGGCCAGTGGTTCCAGGGCGAGTATCAACAGTTCTGAGGGAAACAGCAATTCCATCGGAGTGAGCAACTGATCCACTATGACAAGCAGCTGTTAAGCACATGCAATGGTAAATGGTCAGTGCATTTAGACATTCGACAGCAGTCTCTCGTTTGGGTAAACCATCATTATTACCCATATCTGGAATTTAAAAAAAACCTTCCAGGTAGCCCTGCTGTGGGAACCAATGAATCGCCTGCCTCAGTAAATAATACTACTGTTGTTGGGACTCGCCTTCAAATACCCCCTGTTTCGTGGGGCACATGATTATCGTGCAGGCCGTGCTCTGAGAAGTGAGGGATTTTGAATTGGGTGAGGAAGCTGGCAGATGAAATCTCTTCCTCTTTTTTCAAGCCTTTTCAGTGCTACGGCATTGGATGAGGTTACCCTTGCATACGTTTCTTTTCAGCTCCAGTCATCAGTGTTCAGGCAAATTCCAAAGCACTATCCTGCAGTGAGGAGGCGTGGTGGCGCAGAGCTCCCATCCCTGCCGGGCCGGGTCCGGGCATGACATTGCGAAGTGAACCCCAGGCTCTTCCAGCTGCAGCAAGCTGAGTACATGTGCTATGTGCCGCCCCACGCACATGCCTAATCAGCTGCAAGTGACTTCAAATCCGAATCTCCCTGGGTGACAGCCAACGCAGGGAGAGAGTTAGTTAATGGCTGTGTCACTGGTTTTGAATGCCATGTGAAGCAAGGCACTTTCCGAATGGAATATGCTATTGGGCCAGATCGCAAGCTGAGGCACTGCGCCTGCCAAATATTAGGCAGAAGTGGCGCTGGCATTACAAAGGCCTATTTACCACTCGCTATCAGATCACGTTCCTGTTCGGAAACAAGCATCCACGCAAACTGTAAAAACACAATTTAATGCAGGTTTTGCCTATAATGAACCCATTGATTTTTTGGTTGCACAAGTCACTTCGCATGTACAGTTTGCTCTGAATGCATATTTTGCTTTCCTTTCAGAGATACTAGCAGAGGCAATTGATCGGGCAGAAGGTGTAAAAGTCCTCTCCACCCCCCAATTTGTATTGACCTCAGAGACCTCAAAGAAGGTCCTCTTCTCTAGAGCTGGCAAATACAGTGTGCGCCACCCTTAGTTTGCTCTCTTCAGGAGGCACTTTAGGGAAAGGTTGTGTCACTGGGATTGGCGCCATTAAAGTGTAAAGGCAGACCTCCCACAAGCTGGAGCGACTTGTTCTTCTGTGCTAATTGCGATGGCTTACGATAGAATGAAAACAAAATAGACTCAGTTACTAAATGAAAACCTTTTCTTAAAACTAAAGCCACCAGTTCAGTTGTATAATGCGTTTAGTTTTATTTGTGGGAACTGAGAACACTGGCCCAAGACATATGAACCAACTGCCCCAATACCACCACAGCTGCAACGCCGGTCCCATCTGAACCAACTCCACTATTGCCGCTGCAGCGCCACCAGCCACTACAATAGCCACAGCAGCTACCCCAGACATAAGACTGCAGGCGCTCTAGCAGCACACCGAGTTGCAGTATGCACCGCAAGCCCCATCTGCTTCTCCACTACAGCACAGCCAGGCACACTAAAGAAAGAGTCTCTGAAGTGCCACCTTGGCTGCATCGCCAGCCACATATGAACCATCTTATCCACTGCAGCAGCACAACCGAACCAGCCACTACAACAGCCACAGCAGCAGGCCAGCCTTAGAAGCCGAAGCGCCCCAGGCAGAAAATTAAAATTTTACAGCCCTCCCCTCCACCCGGGCACCCATAGTCATGGGGTAGGGTGTTGGTTGGAGCATCAAAATGTTCAATAGGCACAGCCAGTGCCCTATTGGTATTACATGCGCTCTGTGGAGCGCACTTAATTTCGATAGGGTGCCTGCCGCGTGTTCTCCCACCACGGCAGCTCGGGCTGGAGCACTTGAAAGAGTCACCCAAGCAGGCGTGGTGGGGGTTTAATGGCAGGGCACCCCGGGCAGCCACCTGGCCCGCCCGCCCTAAGACCGGCTCGGCGCAGCAGCAGTAACAGCAGCAGCATTGACAATCAAATGAAGTGTTACAGCAGGGACAGATCCAGCTGAAGCAGTGCCTCTTCCGCCTCAGGCCAGTTAAGAGAGTTCTTCTCACCCGCCATGGCATTACCTTACCTGAATAGGCGCTGCGCGCCATCTTGACACACCAAAGCATAAGAGTTTGCTGTATCCTGAGTTGCCCGCTTCTTATATAGTAAATCATCTAAAGGCTCACGGTTGTTGTCTGGGGAATTAAAGTATAGATAGAAGTGATATCTAATGCGACCATTATCTCTTTCTTGGAATCATACTCAAGTCCTTCTATTAGTCTTATTATTGCTGTCGTACCCTGAGAGCAAGACTTCTTTGGTTTTGCAAATGGCCTGAGTTATACATCTGCAAATGTTGACAGAGTTTCAAATACGGAATCAATTCCTGAAACTGTTGGTCAGCCTGCTCCGTTTATCAGAGACCTATGAATCTTGGGTAAGATTTAGAATTTGAGAATCTTTACTTTTTCTCTTGTCAAGAACAAGGCTTCTTGTTTGCTAATCCACTCGGTCCTTAGGGTTTTCTCTACCTTTTCAGATATCACACCTTTAACCTTTTTGTAGTGTCACCATCAGGTTTCAGACAGCATACTGTGTCATACAGCGGTGTAAACATTCTGCAATGTAGTCACTTCTATTAGAAATGACAATAGCCCCCTCATGTATCACATTTTCTTATTATGATATCGTCATTGTGGGCTTAGGCTTTGATGGCGACTGTCTCCATTTTCATGACATTCTGATACATTTCCTTCTACTAGATTATTTCCCTTCTATTTATTTTGTTACTCTTCTTTCAAAGCCCTGTGCATCCACACTCCAACTCTGTAGAGGGGGGACTGAACTAAAATGGATTATGTAAACATGACTTATTCTCAATTGTTTCAAATTGTTAATCTCCAAAAAATTGCTTCAAATTACTTTTTCACATAAACTGATTGAATTCCAAACTAAAGTTGAATTTGTCATGTACATTTGTGGTCACGAAACCAAGTCCTTTCTCTATTACCTTAGATTTGTGTTCAGGTTCACTGCTCTTCGTCACTGTCGGTTCGTTCTTCCAATCAGTTCTCATTTGTTTTTTCTCTAAAAAAATTAGATTCACTGGTGCCTCTTCTTCCCCGACCTTGACGGTTACTATTTTATCTGTTTCTAAAACCTCCTCTCTGGGGATTGCCTTACTGCACAAAACCCCAGCTATATAATTATTTTATTTTTGAAGCTGCTGTCATCACTCAATAATCCAGTCTTGACTGCACTTATTTGAGACATAACTACAATGGATTACATATTTCTTATTATCTAAAAGAGTCTTGCTTCATTTCTAAAGAGTAGTACCCTCAGGAGTATCCCATTTCTTAGATATTCTAGCATTATTGGGGTGATAAGCCCTGAGGCAGTGGGTTGACCCTGTATGCAATGGCTCACTGCCCAAGTTAAGGGCCAGAGTGAAGTGAAGGTCTCTTAACAAGGGTTGCAGTAATGTTAGCGGCATGGTCGACCAGCTGCTGAGAGGCATATCGTCATTACACCCGTGTAGTTGTCTACACGGTTCCTAATGGTGTGTCTTTTTTTAAAAAAGTATTTTGCTGCATGGGCCAGTGCCACGGCATGGTTCCTGAGTCCATTTTTAGTGTTTATGACTCTGACGTCATCGACATTGAAAATGGACTTGGGAAAACACTGCACGGCACTGTGCAGCAAATGTACGTTTCTTAAAAAAAAAAAAACATGCTAAGCATCCGCGTAGGAAACTAAATGGGTGGGAAGGGGCAGAGGGGATGGAAGCACTAGCTAACAGCACCCATAGTGCACAGTATGTGGGCTTGTACCAGACAATAAGGGTTGCGTTCTGAGCATCCCAGTGATTGGCCAGTGCACCCTTCGGTTTGGGGTTGAAAGACCGAGTTAAAAATGTTCGAGGGAGGAAAAAGCAGAAGATCCCCAGGTTCAAAGTGGAAGTTGCATCAAAGTCTTCTCCAAAAATCGAATTCCTACCTAAAAGGTATGTGACGTATCTATCAGCATAGCTTGTGCACACACAGACACAGTGCTACTGCCTGCAACCTATCTGCTGTTTGAAAACTGGCAAAAACCAGATGTTGAACCTCTAGCTATGTACTTGTGAGCAGTGCACTCTATGTTTGGGATCATGTCAATAGCATTTATTTTCTTTTGGCCATGCAGGTACAAACACTCATCTATATGTTTTCTTTATGTTTCTATGAAACATTACACATTTTTCTCAGAAAATGTTTAATGTTTATTAAAATATAATATGCATGCCAAAGTTAGAAATAGAGCTGCAATGTCAATAGGTACACATCAAGATGCCTACTTTTCTATTTTAAAAGTTACTGGGTCAGAAATCACCTGAGACAGGGCAGTCCCCCAAATATGTCTTGTAAGGTACACCTGGCATACAAAGGAAAACATCTAGTAAATCCCATATATATATATATATATATATATATATATATATATATATATATATATATATATATATATATGTGTTCCATAATGTTTTACAGAGCCTCTGGAGGGGTGCATGTGCTTTGTTAAATCAGGCTAGTGATATTCGTCATCAGTGTATTGTACTGAACAGGTTTTTCAAAACAAAGTATATTGAAATGATGTGCGTATAAGACACTCTTTCTGAAAACAGGTAAAGAAAGGGAAACCATGCTTATTCTCATACTACTGTCCCGTCACTTCATGTTCTTCACGAACCTCTTTGTATTGTATCATGTGTGAAATGTTAACACAATTTACAGATTACAAGAAGCAGAGTCTACTCCAAAGAAAGGGGTTATATTTGTATGCAAATGGGGTGCAGCTGATTTCTGGAGCATGTGTAAGGTGTTTCTCCCTATGTGTCTGAAAGAAGGGGTGAGCAGCAACCTGTAGGAGTTCTGGGCCTGGGATACTTACACCTTACTGCACACATCCCAGGGGGGTGATTGATGGACCCTCATATTAAAGCCTATGGCAGACCTCCGAATGTGCAGGCGGTCCAGTGGGAATGTAGGCCCTCTGCTAATGGCAGGTCAGCCCTGGTGGCTAGCAGTAATTTGTGTGCACCTGGTTAAATAAACAGTCATAGCCTTATGTCATTTGGCAAGCTTGAACAGCCTTGTTTATATAACAGAGTATGTCAAACCAGATCCTCGGTATAACCGAGTAATATTACACCCCACAGCCCCTATTTGAGGCACTCTCGATTAGTTCAGGAACCGCATAAATACTTAAAGCTCCTCCTTTCATTACCTCTGGTATTAAATAATTAACTAGCATCAGTGGAGTCACCTGGGAGAAAGATCATTCACAGTTGATAAATAAATAATTAAATAGCATCAGTTGGGTCACTTGGGAGTAAAATCTTTCACATTTGATGAATAAATATTGAATTTACCTCAGTGGTGTCACTTCGGAACAAGATCATTCACATTTGATGAATAAATAATTAATTAACATTAGTGGGGTCACTTGGGAGCAAGATCATTCACATTTGATCTATAAATAAATAATTAACATCAATGGTGTCACCAGGGAGCAAGATCAGTCACATTTGATAAATACATAATTAATTAGCATCAGTGGGGTTACATGGGAAGATCATTCACATTTGATAAATACTTAATTAACATCAGTGGGGTCACTTGGGAGCAAGATCATTCACATTTGATCTATAAATAAATAATTAACATCAATGGGGTCACCAGGGAGCAAGATCAGTCACATTTGAAAAATACATAATTAATTAGCATCAGTGGGGTTACATGGGAAGAAGATCATTCACATTTGATAAATACTTAATTAATATCAGTGGGGTCACTTGGGAGCAAGATCATTCACATTTGATAAATAAATAATAAATTAAGCTCAGTGGGGTCACTTGGGAACAAGATCATTCACAGATCCCTAACGAGAACAGTGCAGGTAATGGCAGATTTTGTTACATGCTCTGTAGCCACGTGCAGTAGGTAACCCCAGCCTCTGTGATGAAACAGGGTTTGATTCCGTTTATAATATTCCTGAGGCATGCCTCGGCAGCAGGAGAGTTGCTAGGTCTGGAAAAGACCCGGGGCTAAGCTGATGTCGGAACTGTTGGGACTGGGGGCTAGCTTGTCTTTTGGCTGTAGCTCCTGAGATTCTATCCGGGGCTACAGCCAAAAGATCAGGGGCTATAGCCCCCTTAGCCACCCCCTAGCAACGCCCCTGCTCGGCACGCACTTTTGCTGACAAGAAAACACCAAAACAAATAACTCCCTACCTCTCTAGGAAGGTAAGAGGGCAGAATAAGGCACCAAGAACTACAAAGAACCCCTATTAAACTCTTCTTGTTCATAGAATGCCCAGGGGCCCATCAGTGCTGCAGGGCAGTATACCTCAACCCAGCAACAAAAAATCCTGTAACACCCGGCTGCTGGTTAACACTAGAGTGGTCAGCGCAGTGGGTCCCACAACATCCCCCTCCGATAGCTCTCTTACATACGCACAGCGCTGGATGGCATAGGCAAAACAAATCCCTCTAAAACACCTTCCGATCACCTGCACCTGTGCCTTCTTCCGACGGCAGTGAAGAGAAATGACAGGCACAGCACCCCGCCAGGCTACCAAGAGTATATTTTTCTCCTCACAAAGTAATGCCGTACTACAACCCGCTACGCAAAATTTCCCCACTCCTACCTCAAGTCACGGAGCAGGGAAGGAAAATCATGACGGCCACCATTTGTCCCTCACGATGAGAGCACACCCATGGGCACTCTCTTCAGCCCGCGTTGAGCTGCGTCCCTCTCAGCCCTGCTCACTACCTCAACCCTGGAGAGGCGAGAGCGAAAGCTGGCCCAATCAAAGGCCCACATTGGACTTTCCTCACACTGGAGGCCCTGGTTGCCCTGCGTGTTCCTTCAGAGAAGAGCCCCCCTTGCGCCCCTCTACACGACTATGTAATTGGTCCTTCGCACCTGTGGCTCAAAGGCAGGGGACCTATGACAGGATTTTACGAGGAATCACCTCATCCACACTCTCTTTCCCCCTGCTGGTGGAGCATACCATGTCCCTGGGGATCTCCCATGAAGGAGATAAACAAAAGTGATAAAAACAAGACTGATAAGATGATCGGCAACACACAATCCATAAAAAATAATGAAACATCCACAATGGATTTGGGGCTTACACATGCATGAAACGTTCTTGTCACAGAATTAAAACACAAATAAGGCTGCACTCGAAATAGAGAGACTGGCTGCCAAGCAGATGTTTTGAAGTGGAAGTACTGGGAAGTCTAATCAAGTAAATTGAAATCCATAATAATAAGCGGTGGCAAAGCCAAATGTTTGGGCTTTGAGAATTAGATGGTAACACCTTTTTGTTCTGTTTGGTGCTATACAAAAACAAAACAAAAAAATACCCTCCATAGTTACAAAGCCAGACTTATTGGAGTTGCCCGTGTTTCTTCTCCTTATGATCTACATCCTGTAGTTCTGGTTTTCCTGGTATAACTAAATTTGAGCTACAAGTCAAGATGGCATAAAAAAATCAGGACTGGGCTAACTACCCAGGACTGGCATGAGATTGTTTTACTTTGAACATGTTATCCCTCAGTGTATTTTGTGATATTAAGTTGTCTATGTAGAAAGGGCTGCCATCTACCTCTTCTTATTGATTTAAAATGTGCAAACTTGACTCCCTTAAAAGATAATCAGGCCAAGTATCTAACTCCTTTGCTAGCAACATATACAGTATGCCAGCAGTTTGACATAATGATGCAGAATTCTGCCAAACACACAGACAGAAGGTGTGTTCCAGAGGCCTCCAAGCACCGGATCCACTCCTTGTTTTTCAGACATTCACACAAAATACATTTCAATCAAGTGACTCTAAGTGCAAAAGAGTAACACAGTCAGTGGTGATAGTGAAAACCCGGTGCTTTGGGAGTCTTATGGACTGACCTATAGAACCCGCCTCTATACACTAGTCACACACAGATCACATTTGTCATGCTGCCAGCACATACTGAGGACGCCTATATAGTACACACTCTTACATTTATGAGAGAACAAGTTGCCATAGGAGAGAGCAGACAACAATGAGCTGTTTCTTTCATCAAACACATTCCACTCTGCTAATCTAATCGAGCAAATCATTTAAAGGTTGCCATACGGGGTGAACTCTTTTAAGCAAGGCTGCGCTGAAGACATGAAATGGCACTTTTTTCATGTTAAAAAAAAATGTTTTTCCTGGCAGTGAAACATTATAGTCAGTTACTGAGATCCTTGCACTTCATGATCTTAAGCATGTCCTTGGTTCAGTCCCAGTCTCCACAATACACGGCTGTGCAATTCCTGGCCATTTCTTGCTGGGTTATCATTTCCCTCGCTTTACTTTCAGGTTTGTGCCCAGATCTAAGAAACTTTAGATGTTTTTCTTCCTGGAGAATCTCGAAGCCATGTTTGCATTTTGATATCTTAACTGCTTTGCGTTCTGGAGAGTGGCATTCACGTTTCAGAGAGCTCATAGTAAAGTCTTGGTAGCTAGCCAGAATCTCACATTCAGCCGGGGTGGCTGTGTCTGTGTCTGAAAGCCTTGCACTCGGGGAACCCAAGTCAAGGCATTTGTATTGGCACGGTTTTATCATCAGCCACTGCTGCTATTTTAATTCCACAATATACAGATGATATACTCATAGAAAACAAAGGTTGCAGACACAACTTCAAACAGTTGCTAATAGGAGTGGATCAGAGTGGACCATTGGTCTTGGCCCACCCTCAGGCTGGCAGCGGTTTCATCCCCTAGTCAATGGTAGCCGGGACAGTTTTGGTAACTGCTTTGGCATGTAGCCTAATCACAAGAAGGACCAGTTTTTGGATCCAGGAACACATAGATTTGTTGGATGGATTTCCCACAAGGGTAGTCCTACAACTATGGGCGGAGGAATAGCGTAAGCAGAAGCTCGTAAAATATACACACCTCCAACCTTCATGTGCTGCTCTCTTGCAGAGGGCCTCCTTAGCCTATCTAATGAGCTTGCTGCTACAGGGCTAGCCCAGTGAAAGAGGGATGGCTTACTTGCTAGGACCTTAGCAAATTGCGCATGGGGTGTAGCGTACAGCACGCAGACAAGTATGCATAGAAATGGGACACCATGCAGAAAGCATGGCAGCGGTGAGTCGCATTGTAGCAGTCCTAGAGGAGAATGTGAACGCCATAGTCAGCGGGTCTACAAGGATTAGCGCTTCAAGTGCGTCCCCACTGGATTTGCATGCGCAGCCCATGACAGTGAAGCCAACTGGACCATCAGGGCAAAGCGAGATTGAAGGTGGATGAAGCAGGGATGGCACAACCCCCAGAGGTGCAGCAAGCACAGTGCTTGAACATGACATTCACATCGTTTTTGTTGGTTTTACATTTCTGTTTATTGTGTGTGTTTTTGAAAGTATGCAGGGGTTCTGCTGGCCACATGGGGGAATTCAATGGCACCAGACACCCCAGGGAACGCTGCAATGTCATGAAATGCCCTCAATTTCACTACACGTGTATGCACGTCGTGGGGCATGGCTAGTTTTATCCGGGCACATGCAAGGATCACAGTGATGACCGGGTGCATGGGGAGTGACTGTGAGGACTGTGTCAGGAAAGCCCAGCTTGGAAGGGTTTAACTGATGTAAGAGATGAGCAGGCTCTTGGGGTGTTCATATTTGATGTAGCGGTCTCTGCTCAGTAGGGGACTTGTCTCTATTTGGCTGGAATGCATTTGGAAAACATTTGGTGTGCATAATATCAACCACTTCCTTAAAGTGTTAATCAGGAGTGTGACTCCCAACATGGTGGACAGGAGAACTAATGAGCGGTCTAGTCTTTGCGAAGGCGTGGAGCGCACAAGACTCCAAGTTGATTTCAGAGCTCAAGCATGGTCCCAACCACCTTTCTACATTGTTCCTCCATTGGAGTAAGGAAGCGCTCTGAATTCCTCCTGGGCTCAGGCATTGGAACAGAAATAAACAATCTGCCATCCACTTCCATAAGCAGTGCCTCCTGCAAATGGATTCAGCAAGTCATTTCTGGAGGCACTCTTTATCTGTGAAATAAATTCACGACTAACTGGGGGGAGCACAGCATTTGACCAGTGCATAGGAGAGACGCTAGTCACTGTTACTTTGCCGAGCTCTCGCCATTACAGTTGATCTGTGCTTCTTCTGACTATGAAGGAAATGCATTTTCCATGTGAAGTACAGAGACACTGTACTTTTGGTAAAAGCAAGGAGCTGTAGAGGGGTTAGTGTTATATAACACCTTTCTTAACTTCTAGCAGTTTAAGACTACCACTTTGTCCATAGAGGTAGTTTGGAGTCAGATAGTTTAGGGGAAATTATAGCATTAAATTCGATTGAAAGAATAGCCACAGAAGCTGCTGATGAAATATCTAACATACCAATTCTTCAGCATTTGCAAAAGGGATTTTAGTTATAGAAAGCCACTCCATTATTCAACCCCAGAGAGATGGCTGTAATCCAGATCTTTAAAATATAGACGTGGTTCTCTTTTTTCAATTTCCCAGATGCTTGGATCACTGCAGAGGTTTCAAGTTTTGCATGCAAACATTCACAATTACAGACTTAAGTCTAGCAGGGTGAGATTTGAATGTGTATTGATGACATTGATCCCTGTTTTCCTGGTACCTCCCCCTGTTTCTTCACATTTAGAAGGAGAGGATCCCTAAGATTGATTTCCTTTAGTGTTCACACCCCTCTTTGATCAACGGGTTTGGAAAGGGAGAGTTCCTCTTTTATGAGTTGTCCTTTTGTGTCAGTGCACTTGCTGTTTAAGTCCCCACATATCAGGATGATCGGCTTTCTCATCATCTCAAGACAATGGCCAATCAACTCCATCAGACTGAAGTTTAGCAGGGTGGGATGTGAATGTGTATTCATTACATTGATGCCTTGTTATTTGTTCCTGAACTATGCTGGTCATTACTGGATGTTTATCATAACATCCACTTCGCATTTCCCCAGAATTGTGGCGCCTGTGCCGAGATTCTGAACTGTGGTAGGTACACGGCTCAGTGGCATTTGCGGGATTGGACAGCTCCTGCAGGTATTAGACAGCTCCTGCGTAACTTTGGACTTTGCAGCCTGAAAGGCTTAGTGATGTCTCCTGTGATGCCAATGGCCCTCTAGAAGGAGCCAGTGGCAACACATTCAAGGCTGTTTCTAGCTTCAGTGGTTGTGGCAAAGAATGTCCTTGCACTGTAGGCAAGGATAGGCCCTTCTCCCACTGTCTCAGCCCTTCCAGTGTTACCTGGGTGGAAAATCAATGCCCTGGAGGGACCTTTTCAAATACCAGTTCAATAGAGAATTTCTTCTCCCATAAAACCTTTCCCCATCCTCATCAGACGACGACACAGCATGATGCCCGCTGGGTTGGCAATGGAAAGGTGTAGCTGACTCAATGCTCGGGCCCTTAATTCAATTGTGTGTTTTGATTGGAATGGCGTGTTTCACTTAATGTGGTTGGTCATTCTGTTGCTCACCTTTTTGGGTGACTTGCTCCAGTTTGTGATTGGGACAATTATGATGGACATTTTTTTTAGAAGTCATCATAGAGTATGTGCTCGACTTTTTGAGGATATGGGTTTTGGAGCACTTTTGCCCACTTGTACTATGCACACCCCACTTTCATAGATAATTTGGTTGTTTTTTGTACTTTCTGCCAACTTTGTAAACTCATGTTGCACATCTTGTGTTCGCTGCGCCTCTCAGAGGGTCCTAGTCATTACATCTCCCGGAAACGCATTGTTGTTTTTGTTTGCCCTACGTATCAGCAAGCTCAACATATTCTAGGACTGGAAAAGTATGTAAAGAAACTCCATTACTAGAATATGTGGAAAAAGGGCTTGACTGTGGGAGACAAAAAATATTCTTTCCCCAACAATATGTTTTCAAGGAGATATGAAAACCCTCTCAGAGATGCCCATTTCTGAGAACCAAGCTCGTTCTTTTCTTGCATATTTGTTCTGAATCTCAGATGTATGCAAAAAACATTCTGAAACTCTGCCCCACAGAGCCGCGCCCACGTTTCTTTTGGTTACTTTGCCAGCTATAAACGCAGTGCGTAATCACCCCACATTTAAGTGAGCTCAGTTGGTGACAGAAAGACGTGAATATTATTTCACAGTCGGGCTTCGAGGAAGATCCGCTATTCATTCAAGGATTGCGCTCTTTATATACTGCGTGTGCCTGTCTTATTTACGGATTCAATACCACCGTACAGGGACATCATTTAGCGGTCACCAGTGGAGGCAACTGCGACCTCTGAGGTCTCCCTTGCTACCCCCGTGGTCTCCCTTGCGTCCTCTAAAAAAAAAAACTGTTTTTCTTTTCTTTATTTTTGTAATGCAAGCTCCTGGGCTGTGGCCAGCACCATGTGGTTCAAGAAAAAAAAGAACAGGAGTGCCACAAGTCTAACACTTTCAGCACTGACCCTAAATAAGAAAGAATAGGAATACCAAATAATGTGTCTTTCTGGAATTCTATACAATAATTGCTAGACTCATTAAAGGTTTATTTCAGGGACACTTTATGGGGTGAGTCACTGATTTAGTCTGTTCTTAAACTCCTCAACTCAGCCTTTCATCTTTCTGAGGTCGATAAATGAGTAGCAACATGGGTTGGGTGATATTGAGTGTATATTTTTTCTATATAAAGCGTTTAAGCGCAACTGCTATAAGATAACACATCATTTGGTCATGGACGTCTGCTTGCATTCACAGTAATTTGGTAATATGGGCCTATACACACTGATCTTAACGATACATATGGTGATACATTCTTGTATGAAATGTACATCACATTATCGTGATATTGTAACCATATTTTTCTTAGTGTGCAATGCTATGTGATGCCACTTCCTTTTTTGTCAAGGGGTGAAAGGTTATGTTCCATCGCTTCCTCGATATCACTTTGGGGTGGGGTCAAATGACATCACTTCCTGTGAAGTCATCGAGAGGGGGTCAAGGGTCATGTGATGTCACTTCCACTACCCCTGGGATTTTGATGAAATGACGTCCCTGCCTTTGTATCTATTCATGTGAGAAGTAATGCTAAGAGACGATTGGTTAGCACCTTGTATGTAGCCCCTGGACAAATGTGTGCCCGTCTCAGCAGGTTACATTGCTCACCCCTTGAGAGAAAGGATGTTGATAAATCAAAGACACAGAGACCAGGGTGCAAATAAAAGCATTTTGTAAGGTATGTGCACATGGAATTTTTAGTGTAGGACATGCTTTTTGCTACCAAGGACCATGGAGTGTGCAATCCAGCCCCACCTTGGAGATGAATGGAACCTTGAGGAGGAAAAAACAATGCTCTCTTTCTAAGGATGGGACTAGGCAGAATTAAAAATGGAAAATAAATGTTGAAGGAAGTGTAGCGTGCCAGCCTAGAAAGAGAGCAGAGGTGCAGAAAAGAGCTCCCTGTGGCCTGTGGCGTTGAGCAGCCCCTCTGAGCTATAACTCGATGAGCCATGACGCATATGACAGGAGCAGGCAGGCTTGGACTTTGACCTCTGTGCTGCCTGTCTGGTTCACTACGGGCTCCCACAAGGCCTGAGAACATAGTGGGCCCAGGAGATCATGGCCCGGGCTGCTTGAGTGGGTGTTACCCAGGAACCAAAACGGCCCTAGGAGCATCATTGACACGGGGGGGGGGTAGTGTTGTTAGTCTGAGAGGAAAGATGGCCACCCAGACCGCATTAGAGTTGGGCTGCCGTGCCTAGGCCGTGTGGCCAGAGCCTGTCCCGTTCAGTAGGGGTGGGCATAGAAGACGAATTATCTTGGGCTTGTGAGCAAAGTGGCCCAAGAGCCAGAGGAGTGATGCCATTGCATCCAGCACACTGAGTTCAGGCAGGCGGGCCAGTGAAAAAAAGAATTCTCAGGCCGTGTCCTTGCAGCAGCCAGTGATCCATTGATCCATCCATCCACCATCCATCGATCCATTTATTCATCCATCCACCCTTCCTTCCATCTATCCTTCCACCTACCCATGCATCCATGTATCCATTCATCCATGTATCCATCAATCCATCACTCTGCCCACCTATCCATCGGTCCATCCATCAATCCATCCATCCATCATCTATCCAACCATCCATCAGTCTGCCCACCTGTCCATTGATCCATCCATCGACCCCTCCATCGTTCGTTCCATCCATCCATCCATCCATCCATCCATCCATCCATCCATCCATCCAGCCTTCCCATACATCCATCTTTCCTTTCACATCGCCATTTATTTATGAATCGTTACATGTTTTGATCGCTTCTTTTTTCCTTTCATTTGATGTGGATGAAATGGATGGTATGCAGGGGAAAATTGTTAGAACTGGCACTGGTGTTTTGTTCCTCACCTTTCATTTGGATGATGAGCAGTAATTCCATATATAAAGATGCGTTTCTCTTTCTCTCGATTGACACTGCAGCATGTGGATGAGGAGTCAGATGCGGGGAGGATGAATTGCACATCATGTCACTTGTTATTTTCATCAGCAACTATCAAGTTAAGTGCCTGCATGAGTTTTTATCTACAACTTAACTTGTATGATGTTTGACGCAGTTCTGTGCAAGGGCTAGTTTGTGATGAGAATCTCAAAAATGGAAGCTGACAAATTGGAGAAATGATTGACTTTATGGCCTTTGTAATGTGCAATACCACAACTCCGCTGTATCTAGGCATGGGTACTGAGTTCAGAATGCATGTGGTTGTGATAAACCAGTCACCAGAGCAAAATGTCTGTCTCTCCGTGAGAAAGGTAATAGAAGAGGTACATGTTTCACAAAGGACCAAATGGTTGGTCCAACTACAGATTTTGAGAAACAGAGTGTTCCATAGGAGAGGGCCTTGGACAGCAAATCACTGTCTCCTCTTTTCTTACACTTACAGAAAGAAACATCCAAGAGATGTAGGCTAGAGGAACAGATATTTCTGGGAGGTTCATAGGGTACAAGTTGACTATCTGAAAAGATCAGGGCTGGCCCATTAATGCACTCAAACGCAAAACACAGGAGTTTAACAATAAGGAGCAATGACATCTTGCTGGCATGATGAAGTCTCTTTTCCGTTTCCTACAAATAAGGGAGACTGCTGCATCTTGAATGCTCTAGAAAAGATGCAGCCAGTAGAATTGGAGGCCAATGTATGGGACATTGCCATTGTGCAATCCTGAATCAGTCACAGATCTCACCACAATGTGGTGAACAGTAGAAGGGATATAGGAAGAGCTCCAGAGGATATTTTGAACAGGGCTTATTTTTGAAGTTGGAAGTAAGATAATACATTTCCATTCACAATGGGAGAATTTTATTTGGGTGGGTAACTCTAAAACAGGTATCTGTAATCCACAATTCTTTACACAAGTAATTCATGCAAATAAAAGATGTATTTCTAACTTAAGCATCCTCTTCAGCTCAATCAGTAATAATAATAGACATCCTTCCATTGAGAACACTCTGCTGGTACCACTGATCCTTATATAGCAGTGGAACTGTGTGGTGCATGCAGGGGACATCAGACTACAGGTATATCACACAGATCTATGTGATTACTTCGAAAATGAAATGTCGAAGCCCAAAATACCGAATTTTTTGTTATTTTTTTTACCCTTTTGATGCCGCATATGTATGTGGGGTGAGACCCCCACACACCCCACAAAACCCCTTCACCTTTTTTATTAACTTAACCCACCCCACCACACACACATATATATATTTATATATATATATATATATATATATATTTGCAAAACCGGGAAAAAGAATTCCAATTCTCCCAGGGAGGGATGGCACTCGTGGCAAGACACAAACCGCTGGTATAAATTACTTCCTCAAATCAAACCAATGCAGTATGGCGTTTAATTCAATGTCCAGTTTTATTAGGCATCAGCCAGATTAAAAAGTGCACGGTACAACGCGTTTCGCCGCTTACTCGCGGCTTGTTCACGTACAAGTGAAACCCACAACCAACTGTGTACATATAGGTGTTTCAAGCAATTAACCAGTCTCTATGGTTCTTTGTGCCATTAGTCCTTTGTCACTCTCTAGTACCGGCATAAATTGCTTCCATGAATGGAGAGAAAACAAGGCGGCCATTTTGTAAGAGGCAAATTTGTCTTGTATAATAGAACAGAAGGAATTGTTTGTTTCTGGCTAATATGACCCAAGTGGGTTAAATCTTTTGTAAGTTTGCCAGAATTCAAACTAGTATCTCTTTCACATTAATAGTCTAAGCCATGGTAACAAAAGAAATTTTATCCTTTCCTGGCTGATATGACCCAAGTGGGTTAATTCTTTTATAAATTTGCCAGGATTTAGATCGATATCTCTTTCACAAGTACAAATTCGCTTCAATAGTTTTTAATTCTAAAATATCAAACATATAGTCCTAAAAAAATATTTCTAAAAAGATTTTTCATTGTTCATTTTTTACTTTTACTTTTTCTTGCACAATACACATGCCTGGAGGATTATATTAACAGGCTGTGATTCGATATAGGTGTTTGCAATAAATTTGAATACAAGCAGAATACTAAAGTGCTAAGTGCTTAAAAGGTGTCATGTGCTAAAGTGCATCTATTGCTATATAAAGCAACAGGAATAAAGTGCTAGTGCATAAAATACAAAACATAGCGTAAACCAATTTCTGCTATTCAATCTGCAAACATAGATATTAAAAACAAACCACTTAGTACAAAAGTAATAAAACTAATAAAAATATGTGCATTATTATATTACAATAGAATTTAGGACAATTACACAATTAGAAAGACATGCCTATGTTTAAAATTTAAGACTCTCAATTCATCAATTTGGACTAGACAACCATAAAAACAAGAGCTGGCTAAAAAAGTTATCTAAGTGAATAAAATTTGACAATATAACACAATACAAAATTTAAAAAGATGTTTTTTGTGGCGAACAGACTTCATGTGGAGAGTTTAACACTTGTTAATACACCGTTCAAGATAAACTATATCGGTCCTGTGGCTCTAGGTTCCTAAATAGGTGTATAGTTCTTCATCTAGGTTGTGTCCTTTGGGTTTTTTCGATTCAAAGTCTAAAATATATTTGGTTTCTTTTTTCCGTAAATCAAGTTCTCTATTTCCTCCCCGTGGGTTGGCTTTTATATGATGTAATCCAAGAAAACTAAAACAGCCAGTACTTTGTTAAAGGGACGTTATGGTTCAAAGTAAAACTGAAAAACCCCTGAAATTCACCAGTATGGTAAGTTAAACAACCATAACTCGCACCACCACTGTGCACTGCTAAGACTAACACCCAGGACATCAAAGATGACATCACAAATGTCATTGATGACATCACCGGTGACATCACATGTGCATTTACTTTTCATAAAAGCTTTGTGCAATGCATTCTTATTATAATGTTCCTCAAAAAAGTGTCAAAGATCATTTGCATAAATATCATATCATATCATAGCTATCTGTTCTTCTCTCAGGAAAAAGAGTATCTGACAAACTCTCTCCTGGCACAACACACCCACTAAACTTTACTGACCAATCCCTTGCTCTGCTGATTCTCATTTGCATGCCTCCCCACCCTAAAATCCCTGGATGTAACACGTGATGTCCGCGGACTACTGACATGTCCACGGACATATCGTAACATGGACAGTCCTTCTACTATTTCCATTTCACTATCTGTGCCATTCCCTCATTGGATATAGCTAAGCAATCACACAACCATCCACCAATCACATCCAAGACCTCTACATCTAACTCCATCAACATAGATCAGCACTTCAAATGTACTGTTAATCACTCTGAGTACAAGTGTCATATACTTGGAAAGCACCTTCTACAAGAAATACTGTACAAGTCTCCAATATTTCTACTTGCAGCTGCAGGCATATCCATATTCATGAACACAAACTACAGGTATGCATATTTTCTGTATAGTACATGTACAATTCTTATACATTCATATAAACTGATTAACTGACTTTTAGCTTCTATAACCTATAAAATGAACTTACTGTCATTTTTCCCATCTGCTATAATCAACTGTCACTTCCAAACCTATCTGCTATTTAATTTCTTTTTACACACACATTTGCAAAGCATATTGAACTAACATATTTAAAGTAAAATATAAAGAGTTCACATAGTCAAACAAAATTGCATGCACACACTATGTTCAAATATCAAACAACAATACTTGTACAAAAACATAAAAATCAATGTCTAAATTAACATCAGTGCTATATACAAACAAAATTACTAATTTGTTTCCTTTACAATTGCAGTGAAGACCACTCTCTTGAAAAGCAGCAGCAGAATTTGAAGTACAAACAACAACTAAGAAGAAACCTGCTCATTGCACAAAAAAAGGTAAGTTAAATACCACCATAATATTTGTACTATTACTCAAACATACTGTAAAGTTAATTCATGCAATTTCTGCGCCTAAAAACAGAGATGTGCACCATTCTGTCAACAAATCCCCATTTGTTAAACAGAGATTTAAGGGCAGAATGGCACACAAATTCCCATTTTTCGGCGCACAAATGACACAACTCAGCCCCTAGAATTTTGATATTATAGAAAAAACAACGGTTTTAATTGTATACCATTAGATTTACTATTTGTGCTTCTCCTCACCACTAGCTTACTTTCTACTGTCATCTGAACCCCAGTTTAGTAGCACATTAATTCAAGAATACCCATCCCAACTAGTTGTAGTTGCCCAATGCACAATCACACACCATCACAAACATCTTTATCATCATACCCAGACACTCATGCACACAGCACACATACATTGCAGAACACCCCAACCCATACCTTCTTTATTTCAACAGACCATAAAGAATGCCTACCAAAAATAAGAATTTGTAAAAAAAAGTTCAAACAAAACAGCTAATACAGTCATTTAGTGAAACAAAACAAGCTTCAAGTACAGAAACGTTGCCTCCTCTATCAAAATGTAAAACAAAACAGAAAACAATTAACAAGAATTCAGCTACCACTACTGATAAAACTGCTCCTATAAATCTTGATATAGTGCCAAGTAAGCATACCAAAAAAAGTATTTTAGCAAAAATGTTCTGCCACAGAGTCCTTCAAAATCTTATAAAAACAGGAGAGAAATCATGCACAACCCTGAAAACCTACCATAGGAAATTAATCTTAGAAGCTTTGATGGACAGTGCAATCCTTCATAAAAGAAAGTTATTTATTTTAGTGTTAAACAAAATGAAACCACTAACAAAAGTAATGACTAAATTACAAAAAAGACTTCTCAAAAAACGAAAGAACAAAAATAACTTCTTAAATATCTGTGGAAGTGAGTGGAGTCACACTACAAACACAGAACCATATTTTAATGAAGAAGCATACAAACAAAAGCAAACAAATACAATTGCCATACATAGCAGTGGACGAGGTTATAAAAAAGTTAATAACACCATAATGGAACAAGAAATACTGCTTACAAAGGTATCCCCAGAAAACTTAGAATTAGCTCTCCATTCAACTGAATCAGAACGTCTAGTCTACAAATGACCATGCACGTCAATGTGTAACATTCCCAAAAAATCTTTCAAGTCTTTACGCCAATTCCTCAATCAGTATTTGAAAGGCAAAGACAAAATCAAAATTAAACTACTGCAAAATATGGATACCTGTCCAGTGCGCAAGTACACAGGACTACAAGGACATTCATTGGCCTGCATTTCAGGAACTACTTGCGAAATCACCTTCCATCATATCAAAATGATATCAACACATCATTCAACTATAAGAAATCTAGTCTATAAACTGTACTATGCTAAAAATCCTGCTTTAGCACTAGCCAATTTGAATAACATTCTTCTGCATGGTACAGCAAAAGACCTACTTCAAGAAATCAACTATATCCAGAAAAATTATTTTGGAAGTGAAAGCCACTTACAGAATGAAATAGCTTTAAAACAAATTAGCAACAATTCTATGCATGGCAACCTTCTACTACACACATACAAAAAAGAAATACTGAAATTTAAAAGTACATCTGCTGAAGTTCCAAACCATGTGTGTGTATGTTGCCGCAGACATTTTTATAAAAGTAACACAAAAACTGTAGACCTAACATAAAAAATAGAAGACAATGAAGATTCTAAATGGTTTGAATTAGCTCTCTACCTTATAGCAGAAAACAAATATGAATTAACTGACCCCTTAATACTTTGCAGTTATTGCACTACAAAGCTTGACAACAATCAAACTCCTTCACGTGCTATCACAAATAATTTGGAATTATTTCCACTATCAAAATCCCTACAATAACTCAATTTTTATGAAAGCATCATAATTCAAACATTGCACCCCTTTCAAGCAATAATACACCTTCAACCAAAAACAGCAAAATTACCTCCCTCTGAATTGGTGAAAGGCATTTGTGGTAAAGTAATGTATTTACCATTAGATCTAAAACAAAATGTGCACACTTTGGGAGTGCAACGTCCAATGGAGCAATCTTTAATTATCTTAGTAAATGGTGTACCTACAAAGACAAAAATATTTGGCAACAACTGGTAGATTTACATAAAGTTAGACAAGCCGTGCAATATCTAAAAGACAATAATGAATACTACAAAGAAATTAATATTGAAGAAAACTTGAAGAAACCACTGAAATAATTCAAGAGTCACCTGAAGCTGGTCAATTTGAGCTTCTAGATCCTGCTACAGTATCCAATACTTTAGACCATTATACAATTCATCCCTTGCACTCTAATGACACTGTAGAAGATGAACTAGAAACGTACCAAATGCAAAAAACAAAAGGATCACCAATCAGCACATGGGAAAAAAGTATAGAAGCACATGCTTTTCCTCTATTCTTTCCTACTGGCAAAGGAGGAAGGTACGATGATAGACCTATTCAAATAGCATCAGAATACCGTTCGTTACGGATGTTTTCTGAAGATCCCAGATTTAGACAAATGTGGAATACATATTCCACCTACTCTTTGAAAGTGAACTAGCAACTCTATGTTACGAAGTTGCACACACACTAAAATCAGGAACCCACTTTCAAAATATGTCAGCTACACAATTATTACAAAAAGTGCGGGTTTTACAATCAAGTATTACAAATCTATTAGCAAACATGCGTGGTACTAAAGAGTACTGGTTCCAACGTCATGGAGATGTACGTTGTATGATAAGAAACCTTGGCCCACCCATTTGGTTTGTTACATTAAGTTGTGCACAAAATGCATGGGAAGAATTACATTAATTTCCTACACATATCAAACAAAAACAAAACAAACATAGATATACTAACACCTGGAGAACTTTGTTCTCTCGATCCTGTTAATGTTTCAAGATATTTTCACTATCGCTTCATTGCTATGCTGCACTTTATTTGTAATAAAACTGTTCCTCCCCTCGGAGAAGTGCAACACTTCTTTTGAAGAAAAGAATACCAAGCCAGATGAGCACCACATATCGACATGCTTTTATGGATTAAAGATGCTCATAAATTTGGTCAAGACAATGATGCCACTGTGTTACAGTTTATCGAAAAATATGTCACTTGTGAAATTCCATCGGAAGCAACAAATAGTTATCTTCATGCACAAATTTTACAATTTCAAAGACACAAATGTGGCAAAAATTGTCATCGCAAATACACAAACAAAGGGAAATACTACACCAAATGCTGCTTTGGTTTCCCTAGACCAGTTACAAAAACAGGTCAAGTAAACAACTTCATGTCTTCACTTAGACATAGTGTTAAAGGTAAATCACCTAAAAATACATATTACATAAAAAGAACAGCAGAAAAAAAATATATCAATGATTACAATGCAATCATTGCCCACTTATGGAATGCAAACATAGATGTGCAGTACATTGCAGACAATTCCACTGCAGTTGCACAATATGTTACAGCATACTTAACCAAAGCAGAAAAAACAGAGCTCCAAGACCTCTGGAATGACCTGTCATCAGACAAAACACTGTCTCAGAAATTATACAGCTTGGGCATAAACATGCTCTCCCATAGAGAATGTGGCTCCTATGAAGCAGCAGATCGTTTATCCGGTACTGCTTTGCATGGAAAATCAGAAAATATAGTATGGCTAAATCTTGGTCCTGCTAAATCTAGAAAACCGTTCTGAAATCATAGGACGATATAGAAACAATAGCCAAACATGATCCCAACAGCCAAGACATTTTAAAAAACAATTTGCTGGACACATACTACCCAAACAGAAGTACCACTTTAGAAACCATGTGTCTATACCACATAGCTCAAAACTTCACATACGAAAATAATATAAAACCCGATGAAAAAAAAGGTAGATACAGAGTATCAAATTGTGAAGGCACTTTAGTAAAACTCACCAAACCAAATTTAATCAATCATATCAAATTGTCATTTAAGACTCCTCAACATAAAGAACTATATTACATGTCCCTGCTACAACTCTTTAAACCATGGAGAAAATAATAAGAAATACGAGATAACTATGACTCCTACGAAGACGCTTCCAAAGCAAATGAAAGCACTATAAATGATGTAAACTTTACACAGTACAAAACAATGTTGCACAATGAATAGCAACATGAAGAAGAACTCCGGGTTCAACTAGATAAGGACACTCCTGACAGTAGTCAACCTTCTGTAACAGGAAGCCAAGAACCACTAGGAGAGCCACTAATAACAAATGAGGCAGAATTAGCTTTGACGGAAGTAGAAAACACCATGTGTCAGTATGAAGATAAAGAAGACTTAACTATACTACAATCAAAACTAAACAATGAGCAACGTAGCATTTTTCAAGAAGTAACAAAAGAAATTGCACATGGTGTACAACATGAAAACAAAGAATGCACCTGTCAAAATTACAAACCTATAATACTGTACATCAGTGGTGAAGCTAGTTCTGGCAAAACATTCTTAATCAAAATCATCAGTAAATTCCTTCAACAATTGACAAACAACAAACTGTCAGCTGTTGTCACTGCCCGCACAGGTTTAGCTGCCTACAACATAGGCGGTGTCACTTTACACCGATTACTACTCCTGCCAGTAGAACACCAAAACAAATTAGACTATTACAAACTTTCTACAGAAGCTGCAATGGAACTACGCAGAGCATTAAAACAAATAAAAATGCTACTAATAGATGAAGTGAACATGGTCTCCAACCTAATGTTGGCTTTGATTCACCTCAGATTACAAGAAGTACTCAAAACAAACTACGAAGAGCTCTTTGGAGGAAAACACATTATTGTTTTCGGAGATCTTCTTCAATTGACACAAGTGAAAGGTGAGCCTATTTTTAAAACCTTAGGACACAAACTCTGCCGTAAAACTGTTGACAGCATAGGAAATGTCAACCTTTGGCAACATTTCCAAAACAGAGATTTAGCAGAAAACATGCAGCAATCTGCAGATCTCACTTATGCCAACATCTCAAAAAGTATTAGAGTTGTTATACTATCTCAAGAAGCACAAGCAATATTGAAAACCCGGCACATTCATGCACTTTATGGTGATAAGGCATGTGCTACAGATGTTATGGAACAATTAGCCCACACAAATGTCAATTGTATGGCCCTAATGCCAACTCTTGCAGACTATTTCAAATTCAATGAAACAATGTTAAAAAAAGAAATGCAACCAATAATTGAAATTAGCACCACAGACAAACTAGACATACATGGCATGACACTACCCATGTGTGAACATGCCACAACAAGACTAAATAGTTTAGAAAATTCAATCACCAACACAGCTGGATTGGAAAAAATATTAAAATGATCCTTAAATTGCAGACTAATGCTTAAACGTAACATTGACGTGGATCAAGGACTAGTTAATGCAGCACTGGGTACAGTTGTTGGCTTTCAAACATACCCACGTGACAACAACATTCAGTTTGTCAATATTCTCTTCGACAAACTTTCAGAAGTGAAAAGGATAGGACGCTCAACAGCTCGATTCCTTCTCTTCAAAGACATGTATGTATGCAGAGAACAATTTTCTCTAACTCTTGCATGCGCATTCACCATTCAAAAATCACAAGGTCTTACCCTAGACAGAGCATTGATACACATTGGTAACACAGTCTTTGAAGAAGGCATAAGCTACGTAGCACTATCACGCTTACGTACACTTGACGGTCTATTTCTAATAAACTTTGATGCAAGTAAAGTAAACGCTGATATTCCTTGCATCTTAGAATACAATAGACTTCGTTCACTATACACCCGCAATCTAAAAACATATCCTGTTCCACAAAAAGTTAAATGTTGTAAAAGAAAACTAAATCAAACTGAAATGCAACAGGATGTAACTGCAAATCCTCCAAAGAGAGTAAACAAAAACCGAATACTTTATCAAGTACCGCAAACAAAAAAGAAACTATTAGGGAAAGTAAACCAGGTACTTCTTCAAAAAAGGAAGACAAACTAAAAAAAAAACACTCAGATACAGAAGTACCTGGTCCATTTAAACAAATTTAATTGGTGTAAGTTGCTACGCAAACGTAGCAATGATAATTCTAATTCAATTACCACTAATTGTTGACAACATTTACCTACACAGTACAGACCAATTGTGTTTGCAAATGTTAGTACTTCATAGAAATGCAACAAACAATCCTGGCAACACGTATAGTGTTTATGGAATAAGACAACAATTGGACTACTGTGCTGGAATGGTGAAATTCACTATAAACTCACAGGAAGATCCACAAGAATTTCTAATGTACTTACTACAAGTACTGGAAAACAAAAACATACCTATAAATGAAATCTTCCAGATTTCATACATGTGGAAACATACATGCACTCTCTGCAACAATGTGACACAAGAACAAATCCCCAATGAGCGCTTTGTGTATGTATCAATATCCAATTGTGAATCTGTTCCATTTCAGCAACTTGTACAAAATGCAAACCACGGTAGATTATGTACTACCTGTAATTCGGATAATTGCTCCACCTTACTAATACAAACACATAGTAAATACGTAATACTAATGCTTCTACGTTACAATGCAGATGGTACCAAAAACAACTGCAAGCTGACTGGATTCACACATGGTCAAGTATCACTTGGTAAGAAAACCTTCACAACAATAGGTATAATCTACCACACAGGAGCCACAACCAATGCAGGTCACTATACTGCATATATAAAACAATGTGGATGGTTCGAATGTAATGATAGTACCATTACTCTAAAGCAGAGATTACCTGCAAATCTTACAAACGCTTATTTAATCTTCTTAAAACCAAAATTTATTAACTAAACTGTACTTAAACATTAACGCAACTTCTATTAAAAAACTATAAACTGTTAAAATATGCCAACAGCTATCTAACTGCCCCAAGATTCTACAACAACTAAACAGATAAATGAATACCACTAAATGATATCATAAAATAGACAGAATACGCCAACTGGTATCTAACAGCCCCAAAATTTTAAAATAACCAAATTGATAAATATATACCACTTCATTATATAAAACAAAAATATACAGAATATGCCAACAGGTATCTAACTGCCCCAAGATTCTACAACAACTAAACAGATAAATGAATACCACTGAATTATATCAAAAAATAAACAGTTAGAATACGGCAACTGGTATCTAACTGCCCCAAGATTTTACAATATCCAAACAGATAAATCAATACCACTTCATTATAACAAAAAATAGACAGTTACAATATGTCAACAGATATCTAACTGCTTCAAAAATCTGCAACAAGCCAACATATAGAACATCAGCCAGAAACAACAAGTGAACACTGAAAACAAACAAACAAATAGATTGTAGCATAACAAAAAAAGGTTTTTTTTTAATCCACAGACACAATGATTTTAGCAACAAACACAGAAACTGAGCAAATTGCACAGTACACTGGTTTGTAATCTACTAAATATGAGGGTAAAAAAAAAATGTTGATTATTTCATGTTATAAGTCGTTACAAAATACCAATACTAACATGATCTTTTCTTTTATCACAGAAATTAACAAGGAATACATGTACTCCAGTTACTAAACCAAACAGTAAGTATATTATAATAAGTATAACCATTGCAGCAAACCATACCCATAGTGACTTATAACTTCAGTGTTTATAAATTTGGTCTTGACCATGCAACCAAGACTCTAGGCCCTGGCCACAACCACTGCAGCAAACCACACCCATAATAGCTTATAACTTCGGTGCTTATAAATTTGATCTTGTCCATGCACCCAAGACTGGATAAACCACAATGGGCCTCATTACGTAAGATACTGCCTGGGTCGTACCCTTACCACCATGGTGTAAACTACGTTTACACCATGGTGGATGGCGGATTTACCGCCTCATTCCAAGGTGAGTGGGACGGTAAATCCCCATTTCGCATTTTACCCTTCCCCATTCCCATTTTTGCCCCATAGGGCATAATGGGAGTGAGGAAGGCGCTAATTACGCCACCGTAAATTACGGTGGCGTAATTAGCACCATGGTCCCTTTGCGCCATGGATTTTAACGCCTGCAAAAAGCAGGCGTTAAAATCACCATGGCGCTAAGGGACCTTGTAATCAGGCGTTAAGGGTCGGCGCCATTTACGGCGCCGTTAACCCCTTAACGCCTGACTCGTAATGAGGGCCAATGGGTGTGATATGCTGCAGTGTTTGTGGCCAGGGCATAGATTCTTGGGTGTATGGCCATATGGCCATGCTCCCAAGACTCTATGCCCTGTCCACACCACCGCAGCATATCACACCCATAGAGTCAAACAATTTTAACTATGTCATATGGGCACTTTTACTGTCCGCAAAGATGACGAGTGTTCTTAGAACAGTTTCAACTTGCCTGCGAACAGTACGGACAGGCATAGCGTCCTTGGGACACACCTATTTCATTTATTTATGAACATCCCAGGACACTTGATGTGTTCTTAAAACAGTTCCAACTTGCCTACGAACAGTACGGACATGTATAGCGTCCTCATGACACCCCCATTTTGTTTATTTACGAACATCCCAGGAATGTTCTTAGAACAATTTCAACTTTCCTACGGACAATACGGACAGCGTCCTCAGGACACCCCCATTTCGTTTATTTATGAACATTTCAGGACATCATCTGTATTCTTAGAACAGTTTCAACTTGCCTGCGAAAAATACAGACAGTCACATCATCCTCAGGACACACCCATTTCGTTTATTTACGAACATTTCAGGACACTGCGTGTTCTTAGAACAGTTTCAGCGTGCTTGCGAACAATTCGGACAGTACTAGCGTCCTCAGAACACCCCCATTGTGTTTATTTATGAACATCCCAGGACACTTGATGTGTTCTTAGAACAGTTTCAACTTGCCTACGAACCATACGGACAGGCTTAGTGTCCTCAGGACACCCCATTTAGTTTATTTACGAATATTTCAGGACACCCGTGTTGCCCGCGGTCAGAACGAACACAACAGGGGTGCCTGCCACCTAAATAAATACAACATTTAACCCATTTCTTACTCCCCCACCCTCCCCAAACAGTCTTACACACCAAAACACTTTACTAAATAGTATTTTTCCACCAGGATCACCGCGCTGTCCGCGGACTTCCGTGAATCCAAGATGGCAGGCGTTTCCAAAAATCTGACGCACTTCACGCTCTTCACCGTCCAATCAGCGACCATGTTGCTTGTCCACGGACATGACGCAATCCGATTGGCCAATCAAGACACTGTCCGCGGAGCGAACAGGGAAGTGTGTCCGCGGACCGAACATAGATATCACTGATTTTTTGTGAATTACTTTTTGGTCATTTTTTTAAAAAGTACTGAACGGATTTTCAACAAATTTGCAAAAGCACGCTTTCGGGACCAAGCCACTGCTCCTGGTCCAAATTTGGTGAAAATCTGTCCAGCGGTTTGGGCTGTAGGCGTGAACACAGTTATTTCCCCATGCAGTCTATGGGAACAAAAGAAGTTTTGGGACCTCCCCTATAACTTTGCCCCCCTTGGACCAAACCTACCAAACTTTGCCAAAAAATTCAGAGTGACCCATATACTTTTTTTGCAAAGTTTGGTGAGGATTCGTCCAGGGAGAGCGGAGTTATAAGCCCCCCAAAAAGGGCTCTTCCTATGGAAACAGCAACTTAACCATAA
The DNA here is from genome assembly GCF_040938575.1 of Ambystoma mexicanum. Classification (NCBI taxonomy): domain Eukaryota; kingdom Metazoa; phylum Chordata; class Amphibia; order Caudata; family Ambystomatidae; genus Ambystoma; species Ambystoma mexicanum. The sequence goes on along the minus strand of NC_090940.1, from coordinate 231,604,357 downwards.
CTACACAGCCACTACCGTGGCTGTGTAATATAGATATTTATATATATATATATATATATATATATATATATATATATATATATATATATATATATATATATATATATATATATATATTACATGGCCACGGTAGTGGAGCACTTTTTGGGTGGCTTATAACTTCGCTCTCGCTGGACGGATCCTCACCAAACTTTGCAAAAAAAGTATTTGGGTCACTCTGATTTTTTTTTGCAAAGTTTGTTGAGGATTCGTCCAGGGGGGGAAAAGTTATAGGGGGGGTCCCAAAACATTTTTTTTCCCATAGACTGAATGTGAAAAATGTTTTGCTCGTGTCTACAGCCCAAACCGCTGGACGGATTTTCACCAAATTTGGACCAGGAGCAGCGGCTTGGTCCCGAAAGCGTGCTTTTGCAAATTTGGTGAAAATCCGTCCAGTAGTTTTTTTAAAACGACCAAAAAGTAGGTAAAAAAAAATTAGTGATATCTGTGTTCGGTCCGCGGACACACTTCCCTGTTCGCTCCACGGACAGTGTCCTGATTGGCCAATCGGCTTGCGTGATGTTCGCGGACATGCAACGTGTTCGCTGATTGGACGGCGTGGAACGTGAAGCGCGTCAGATTTTCGGTAGCGCCCGCCATCTTGGATTCGCAGTCGTCCGCGGACAGCGCGGTGAAACTTTGTTCAAAATTTGTATTTAGTAGAGTGTGTTGGTGGGTAGGAGTGTTTGGGGAGGGTGGGAGTGTATGAGATAGGATGAAAGTTGTGTTTTTTATGTGTTAGACATTCTTTTTGTGTTCGATTTGTCTGCGGACATCACGGGTGTTCTGAAATATTCTAAATAAACTGAATGGGGGGTGTTCTGAGGACTCAATATGTGTCCGTTTTGTTCGCAAGCAAACTGAAACTGTTCTAAGAACACTCGCAGTGTCCTCAAATGTTCGCAAATAAACAAAATGGGGGTGTCCTGAGGACGCTGTCCGTATTGTTCGTTGTCAAGTTGAATATGTTCTAAGAACAATCGCGGTGTCCTGAATTGTTCGCAAATACACAAAATGGGGGTGTTCTGAAGACGTTGTCGAACACTCGCTGTGTCCTGAAATGTTCGCAAATATGAATGGGGGTTGTGGCTGACAAGTTGAATGTGCTCTAAGAACACTAGCGGTGTCCTGAAATGTTCGCAAATAAACAAAATGGGGGTGTCCTAAGGACGCTGTCCGTATTGTTCTCTGGCAAGTTGAATGTATTCTAAGAACACTCGCGGTGTCCTGAAATGTTCGCAAATACACAAAATGGGGGTGTTCTTAAGACGTTGTCGAACATTCGCTGTGTCCTGAAATCTTCGCAAATATGAATGGGGGTTGTGGCTGACAAGTTGAATGTGCTCTAAGAACACTCGCGGTGTCCTGAAATGTTCGCAAATAAACAAAATGGGGGTGTCCTAAGGACGCTGTCCGTATTGTTCTCTGTCAAGTTGAATGTGTTCTAAGAACACTTGCGGTGTCCTGAAATGTTCGCAAATAAACAAAATGGGGGTGTTCTGAAGACGTTTCTAAGAACACTCCCGGTGTCCTGGAATCTTCGTAGGGGGTGTCCTGAAGGCGTGGTCCGTATTGTTCGCTGGCAAGTTGAATGTGTTCTAAGACCACTCGCAGTGTCCTGAAATGTTTGCAAATAAACAAAATGGGGGTGTCCTGAGGACGCTGTCCGTATTGTTCTCTGTCAAGTTGAATGTGTCTTAGAACACTCATGGTGTCCTGAAATGTTCGCAAATAAACGAAATGGAGGTGTTCTGAAGACGCTTCTAAGAACACTCGCGGTGTCAGTGGAATGTTCGTTGGGGGTGTCCTGAGGACGTTGTCCTTATTGTTCTCTGTCAAGTTGAATGTGTTCGAAGAACACTTGCGGTGTCCTGAAATGTTCGCAAATAAACAAAATGGGGGTGTTCTGAAGACGTTTCTAAGAACACTCCCGGTGTCCTGGAATGTTCGTAGGGGGTGTCCTGAAGGCGTAGTCCGTATTGTTCGCTGGCAAGTTGAATGTGTTCTAAGAACACTCGCAGTGTCCTGAAATGTGACCATCAGAGTCACCCAAAAGCAATTTCATGGAGGTCCACTGAGAGCGAAGCCTGTGTAAAAAAAACTACCAGGCCCCTGTCAAAAGCCCTTCTGGAGGAATCGAAGGATTGCAGAGAGGTCAGAACACAGGGGAGGGATCCCAGACCGCCCATACCAGTCTTGGAAAAGGCCACAATGCCTGCCGAACACCTTCAGAGTGGAGGGTCTAAGAGCATCCATTATGTACTCAACTACAGGATCTGAGAACCCCTGAGATATCAACCTAGACAGAGCAATAGCCACACTGCCCATTGCATCCAGTGGAATTCCAACCGCAGATCTCCTTGAAGGGGACACAGCCACCTCGTAACCAGCCAAGGTTCCTAGGACCGAAGCTCCAACAGAGAAGGGAGCCAACTCCGGCGGGACCAGAACTGAGCTAACAACAACACAGTCACCCTGGACACTCTGATGCGCCAAACCACCTGGGGCAGAAGGGGAATAGGTGAAAAGACATAAAGGAAAACCCCAAGGCCACTGTACAGAGAGGGCGTCCATCCCCCAATCCCCCCGGCCTGAACCGAGAGCAGAAGAGGAGAACTTCTGCTGAGGCCAGGGATGCAAACATGTCTAGAACCGGGGACCCTAATCTGACACAGGTCACCGCAAAGACCTGGGCCAACAGGACCAGTTCCGCCGAGGAGTGAAAACCGGCATCTGAGAAGATCCGCTTGAACATTGTCCACCCTTCTGATACGTGAGGCCACCAGAGACACCAAATGAGATTTCTCCCAGGTGCCTATCTGCACTGCCAGAGCATTCAAGGGGCGGCCGGAACCCCTTTTGCAGTTGACATATGCCAAGGCCGTCGTATTGTCCGATCGGATCAAAACCGCCGACCGTCCAGCAACTCCTTGTAGTACACCAGAGCTTGGACAATGGCACAAATCTTGCCAATTGGATGATCGCCGGCTCTCCCCAGATCTCACAGTTCTATGTTATTTCGCCGCGGTATTTTTCATTGCAGGTTTTTTCATCGCCGTTTACTTTTCGAAAAACTCGTTTTTTTTTTTTTTGGGGGGGGGCCTACCCACCAAACCCCCCCCTTTTTTTCTTTTTTTTAATCCCTTACACCCACAACCATATACTTAATTTTTTAAACCCCCCAAAAAAAAAAAAAACAATGAGTTTTGAGTTTTTTTTCGAAATAAAAACGGCGATGAAAAAGCACGCGATGAAAAATACTGCAGTGAAATGCGTGTATACCGATCTCACAACCCTTGAGCTGAGAGGACCCCCAATGTAGACCTTTTCTGCTGGCGTCGGTAGTAAGAGAGGCCACAGGAGGAAGGACCATGCACACCTCAGCCTGTAGACCTGAAACCCCCCCAGCACCACAGCAGGGAGTCTCGCAGCGCTGGGGACACTGAAAACACAACTACGAAAGCCGAGACGTCGGGAGCCAGTGGGAGAGAGTATAAGACACCAGGGGACGTAACCGAAGACGGGCTCAAGGAACCGGAAAACACGCAAGACGCCATGTGCCCCGTAACTTCAGCAACAGGCGAGCCGAGACACACTGCCTTCTGAGAACCCAGCCCAGACCAGCCAGCAAGCGCCCCCCCTGCACAACATCCAGAGTACGCTCTCCCCAGATGTCCGGACAAGCAGTGCAGGGTCTTGAGACCCATAAGCAGGTGACACATCCTAGAAGGCATAGGGACCAGGAAAACCCGCAAGTAGAAAACTTGACCCTAAACAGGGAGAGGAACGGGCAATACGGTAACCCACAACAATCGTTCGGAGAGAACGGATCCCATGGCCAACTACTTGGACTGTGAGCTTGGTACCAAAGTCCTAACCATGCAAACCTGGACAGGAGGAGACAGGAACTGCAACTGATACCCCCCTCCAGAAGGAGCCCATTACCCAGGAAGCTGAACCCCACCGGTCCCATACACCTCCGAGAAGATAGAGACGAGGAGCCAGGGAAAACTGCCAGTCACTGCACTTGCACCAGAGGAAAATCACAGGACGTTGAAGCATGCCTGCGCCACAATATAACAGCATGCTTGTCAGTCCACAAAAAGATCTGACTTATCAAAAGGAAGATACAGGACAGCCCAGAAGTCCAGCAGACCATGCCCCCCCCCCAGCCGACAGAGGAGCCACCAGGCTGGTGTCAAAAGGGCAGAGTACTGTCACAAAGCGGGGCAAAGCAATCCATCCCGGTTAGCAGACATCAAAGGCAACCCCCCACCTGGGTTATTCCCACACTGGAAAAACCCACTGAAGTGACATCCCCCTCCACCGGCACCAGGGGCTCTGAGAACCCCTCTAAGCACAGACATGTGCCACCATGTGCCATATCACTTCCCACAAGTCTGAGAGGAGGCGTGAAAGCAACACGTCGGCACCGGAGGACCTAGGCTCTAAAAGAAGAGACACTGGGAACCCTCTGAATGGCCATTACTTCCATGATGCATTTTCTATAATTCCCTGCCGGAAAAGGGAAAAGAAAATCATCTCCTCTGACCTTCCGTCGTGCAGTTCAAAGGAAGAGGACAGGACAAGGAGTCTGCGTCCATAGCTAGCACAGACCCAAACACACCACTAACTCGCCACATTACTGAGAGGTGGCTTGAGCCCTGTATCCAGTAGCTGGTAGCCCCAAGCTCTAAATCGTTCCAATGCGTCGGTCTAGGAAGGATGAAGGGCCGAGTCAGCACTGCAGAGACTCAAACCCGAAGTATAGACTATGCCAGGCCGGGACCCTTCCGGCCGCTTCCAGACGCGTCCAAATCTGCGCCGTTTTCACAGGCTGCACGCAAAGATGTGTACACAAAGCACGAGGAAACGGCATGTTGAAGGAGTCAAGATGGCCATACCAGCAGGAGAGGGGAAAAATATCAAGCACAGTCCTCCCCTCTCCTTACCTTCCCCCAGAGAATGCAGCTAACATCCAGTGCATCCTGTGCTGTGTGTGTCTGAGGGGCGGGTGGTATGTGACATGCCTGCGACAGAACAGAGCCCCCGCACTTTCAAAGACTCTCTGCCACTGTCACCCCACGACAAGAAGCAGAGAGGCCACAAAACAAAAGGGAAGGCTAGCCCATACTGCCAAGTGCTTGCCATCATTTCCAATAAAGATGTGTACACAGAGCATGAGGAAAAGGCCTGTCGAATCAAGATGGCCAAAACAGGAGGAGAGGGGAAAAACATCAAGCCCAGTCCTCCGCTCTCCTTACTTTCCCCCCGGCCACGCAGGACCCGGGACACAATGCTCACGCTGCGGTCTGGAGCCCAGCAAAGAACCGAGCGAGGCAATCCTGCTCAACTGTGACCCCAAGCCCCGCAGGTGGCCCAGGAGCAGCGCCACACCTGAGGGAGCCGAGGGCCCCGCCACACAGCCCCACCCCCAGGGGGCCAGCAATCGGTGCTCCCCAGTGCCCCGCACCGGGAAGAAAAGGCCCAACCTGCCGGAGGCAGGACATATTAAAACTGAGTGACGTGGATGTGGAAAGGAATTATAGGAATTTAAAGAAATAGAAGAAGGTCCTGTGTCGGAGGCAGGGGCCTCATGAAGTAAGTACTGGGACGAGGAAGAGTGGACGTGGAGGTAATGTTATTCATATTATTTAGCAGGTAACGAGGTGCCAGAAGGAGGACCTGTGTTTAGAGGTGTTGAACTTCAGACAACTACATCCTAGCCATTGGCTGACTTTTGTCCAATGCTCAGACAGTACAGATAAACTATCCTATGGGGCACCAGCACACAAATATAACGGATCGGGGCTGGTAGAAGGCTGTTCCCGCTGTTATTCACCTGTCACCTTGCACCTCAGGCGGGAGATGTTACCACAGTAGCAGCTGGTTTAAAAATCTCCGAGTCCAGCAGAGTGGGGCTGGTAGCGGGCTGTTCCTGCTGTTCGTGCTGCTCGGAGCTGACGGCTCTTTTTATCTTCGTTTTTTTCTGTTGAAGTCTGCCAGTTCTTTGTGTATTTTGATTTGCATTGTCATTGTATGGCTATCGCTTAACGACCTATTGGTTGGCTTAGTGCAGACTTTTTCTGGAGAACCGTGAGCCGTGAGTAACAGACAAGCGGCTAAGCAGTTAAGCTATTGCACCTTGTTACAGCGTGGGTAAAGCTTGGATAAAGCGTAGAAAAAAACTCCCTCACAGTGGCTGGAAATTGGAGGCTGGTGACAGGGTGATCTGTTTATTTTTCGACAGCATTATGGTGAACTGGGACTGCCTTGAGTAGAACAGCAGAAAAGTGGAAAAGTGCAGATAAAGTCACTAAGCTATTAATCTGCTAAAAATCTCGTTGAGATTCCGGGTGCTCCTGCTGATTTTAGATCGTGGCTGTTTTTGAACTTGGGCCTTTCTCTGTTTTTGGGCCCTCACCTGTGCAACCGGCCATGTACCGATCTTGGCGTCATTATAGTGTGTGGTGATACTTGGACAACAGTCAAAGGTCAATTAAGTGCATTGGGGGAGCCGGATTCTGACAGCTCCTCGAGCTAGTCAGCCGTGCGCCCATGCACATATTTTGTGACTTTTGTAGCCATATTTGATTTTGCAAATTGTACATTTGCACACTACGCATGGGTATTTATATTGGCTTTGCATTTGCTTTGTGTTTCTTTCATTTTTTTATTTTATTGTTTTATTTTTATCTCTGCCCTTGTATGTCTTTGTCTGTGTAAGATTGGGTGACATCTCCCTCTGCCATTTTTGGGGATTGAGTTTTCCTTCCACTAAGGCTGAGTTTTGTAGAGGGGGAGGAGGTATAGTCGTCAAGGATATAACATCCAGACACCCTCTGAACTCCATTTCTGACTAGTTTTGGATGGGATTTTGAGCTGACGCATTTTAAAAGTGATTTTATGGAATTGTGATTGGTTGTATTTAATTATTCAATCATTTAAATATTTTTCAGTTGTGATTGGCAAAAACAAAAAGCCATTGAAGGCAACTTTGGTAATAAACAGGCTAAAAAAACTGAATAATGTGATTGGGCGGAAAAGAAGGCCAATTATGCGTCCAGATGCCTAAGGGCTTGGCACGCTATATAAATAAAACTAAAATACAATACAATTCACAGTCTCCGCTTGATATGGCGGGCATACTTGAAAAACACATTATGGTTACTGAGAGGGCCATTGTGGTTGCTGCCCAGGGGTTGGAGCAGGAGAGTGTGGTTATGTCTGGCATGCCACCTGCATTTCGGGCTCTGAGTTTGGAGCTTGTGGGGGCCCCGGTAAAAGCTAGCATCACCAATAGTAGGATCCATTCTGCTTTATGTACTACCCCGCAGGCAATCCAGGGGCCACAGATAATTAAGAGCCAGCAGAGTATGGATCATGGGTCTGTGATTCAGGACTCTATTTCTCCGGATAATGTTGAGTTGCTGGTTGATGAAATTAAGCTTTTGGAAGAAGTTCTGGATAGGAAATGACACCCCATTCTTGTTGTTCTTTCACAGGATGGTGCATCTTCATCTGAGGGGGTGGCAAGGTCTGGAGAGGAGATTCTGGGTAGGAAGTTAGTCTCCTTCTTGAGTTGTTACATTACATTCTTGGAAGCAAGACGAAGTGGAGCAACACAGGTTCGACCCGCGGGTCTGTGCTTAGAAACCTCTGGGTATTAAGTGCGTCATAAATAACCAATTACAATTACAATTTAAACACATGATTATGAATACCCTGGCAATCATGGATGATTCCACTAGGGATGCTTCCCCCATGGAGCTCAAGAATGGACTTCTTGAGCTAACCTTCACATCTTCAGGGGAAGATAAGATCTTGTTGACCCATCCCAAGGAGATTCAAAGTAATCCTGCCTTTGATGTCAGTGGGCCAGTACCTGCTAAACAGCAAGTAAGTGCTAACGCTGATATATGCCCTCAGAGGAAAGCAGATAGGGTCATTTCATCTCTGGCTACTCCTTATCAACCTCCTGGTTCTGCCATCACATGCCACACACATCTTTCTAGTCTTTGGCCTTGCTGCACTGCAACTATTCATAAAAAGTTCACTTTGTGGGGGTTTGGTTCATGCCCTATCTTTCAATGACACTCTTTCATACTTGCGCCCTTCTTTCAATAATTTACTTTCCCATGGGCACTTTGGCTATCCTTCAATATTTGCTTTGCTCAAAAAGTTTGCTTGCATTCAATATTTAATTGGCCTTATCACGCGTTGGGTGGTAGCCCTTAAAATGCAGCGGTACTGTAAGAAACTAGAAGGTGTCTCACTAGTCCCTGGGAATCTGTCAACCAGGTGGCCAGGAGACAGTCATTGCTTTTGGATTCAGTTCTTAGGAGTGGACCAGTGTGGGAGGATCACCTGGTTGAGGGGTCTTCAGGGAGTGGGAGTGCGACACCTCATGGCAAGACCCAATCTGTAACAGCTTTGACCCATCCTACCCGGTAGGATATTTAGGAACTTTACCCCCCCCCCTTTCCCTTCATGAACACTGGCACATGGACAGCCTTCTCTGGGAGAAAACAGACTCACACCCGAGCTTTGTACCTGACATGTCCCATTACTATGGTCAGGCAATTACTGGTAAAAGGCGGAGTACGAGAGCACACTCTGAGCAAAGCAAAACAGACGAAGGAACAGTATTTTCCAGACAGCAGCTGAATGAGGGAAGAAAGACGGCAAATCAAGAAGGGTGCGTAAGGAGGCAGATACCCTTGACCTTTCCGGTAAGAAACCGCTACTTTCCAGAATCCTTCAGATTAAAATGCATAATGCCAGGAAACCGAACTGAAGTATCCTGCATTGTGTGTCAGAGATACTCGAGGCCCTCCTGCTTGGCTGAACGAGTTGTGGAGGAGCAGCAACCACTGTGGTACCGTCCTTGGCTCCAAGATCAAAGCAGTACCAGAGAGATCAGCACAGCCAGTGAGTTGGGGAGACCGAAACAAGACCAGTCTGTGTTAAATACAAGGTTGCAAGCGGCAACATTGTATGAAGAGCGCAAGAACGAAGATTGGTAATGCGCCTGGTGAAAGTTGCAAGGAAAGCCTAATTGTTAATGGATGTTTGAACAAGAACAAAGAAAGATACAATACCAGTGGCAGAGTGGTCTGGCAATCTGAGTGTGCTCAATTGAAGGCCTCTGTGAGGTATCCAGGCAAGAAATGGCAGAAACGAAAGTAAATGAAAGAGAATGAGAAATGAAGTTAATCGAAGTGATCCTGTGACGGTTTAAGCAAATAGCAATGCACAATCAAAAGTCTTCCATTTTTTGATACAAAGAGAAAAAGCTTAAAACGTGAGATTACATGGGCCGAGCCCCAACGATGGAGACCAGTTGGGAACATTGTTCTTCAGAGGTCAGAGTCCGAACAAGTGAGACCAATTGTGAACATTGTGTCAAAGGCGTCTGATCCCAAAGGAGGGAGATCTGTGGTCCAAGTCCGATTGAGGGAGACCAATTGGGAATATTGTGTTAAAAGGGGGTCAAAACCTGAAGGAGGGAGTCCCAAAATGAACAGTGGATCGGAGAACTTGTGAATGTGAAAATCCTTATAAGAAAGGAACTTTGGTCCTTGTTTGTTATGTCAGGCCCTCTGCAATAAGAAACTGTTATTGGAAAAGAGACTATGGCACAAGGCCCTGATACCTATGCTTTGAACTATATACTCGTGGAGAAGCCAGAGTGTGTGTGAAGTTTGAATGTGCCGTCTTGCCTTGTGCTGAAAACGTGGTGAAGGGAATCCAACTGCTCAACTATCCTGACATATCATTTCTTGAACACTTTTATTTTTGTATACATTGTAGTCCCACACCATTTGTATTTAGCAGTATAGATTGGCAATAGGTTTATTAGTATAGGCTCTTTTGTTTTGACAGAGACTCCTCTAAGACTGCGTTATTATTATTTGATGGTCGTAGCTTTAGGGTTATGTAGGCTTTCAACCAACCCATTGAAGTTCCATAAACACCCTTGAACTGTGATCACTTGAGTCTGCCTTCACTATTTGATAACATGCCTTCCTTACAGTACCCACAGAAACCGTTCCAAGTCCTGGAAAACAAAACTCGTATTCTTCTGCCGCCTGCCCCTTTACCAGCATTTCTTTTGTTTCGATCCATGTCCATTTAAGGACATGTGTGGCCAATATAGTGAGACAGTTCTTGTTAACCTTCCAGATGACGTCTTCATGGAACCTGCTAGCCCCCTGCCTTGCAGTTCACTACCGCTTATTGCCACCTGTTTGATACAAACAACACACTGCCCTTTATAGCAATGGGTGCGGCTTGCATTGTGGGTTCTTGTCAATTTTCGCACACTTCTCTTCATCTTTGTCCACCAGCACAACTCGTACTCCATGCACCTGGAACAACCTACAAACCTGCTACGAAGCTGACACAGTGCTAGATGAAACTAACACTGGGCATTCAGAGATGGCATTTCTTGGTGCACTAACATTTTGGTTGCCCTTGACGCGTGGAGGATCAGAGCGCAAACATAACAGCTACAATTCACCCTCTGCTTCCCCACTGAGCACATATGACTACCATACGTTGCTGAATTCTGGATGATGCACAACATACATTGTGTCGAATACAACCCCTTTATACTGGTCATTTTGCCCCTCTTCATCCACCCCCATTTTACCACCATGTTTCCATTGCCATGTGACTATGTCAATTACCCGTATCCTTTGCATGCTAATGAAATTGTTTGGGAGATCATCATGGCGGACTGTACCATACCCAAAGAGATAATTTCCATTTTGTGTACACCCCCTAAATCGCCCCCACTTTATACGCCTCAACCATATTACCTGGCTGAATATATAGATGCATAACGCAATAAGAAAACCAAAACACATGTATACCAATATGTTAATCAATCGATGCATAAAATAAAATAAGAACTGTGAAGAGAGCAAACGTAGTAGTGCATTTTGCATTTCCTAAGCTATGAATCATATTTACAACTGCAGTAGCAATTGTAATACATCATTTAGTGAACATTTTAGTAGGAGAAATTCCCAGCTACTGATGATATTGTGATTATTGCTGGGTGAGATGAGGTAGTGGTGATGTGCTGATGTAATCCATTTGATACTATAGAAACAGAAAATATTCAAGTGAGAGAAAATGGACAAATATCACAAAAAGCAATCAATCAACTACACCATTCTGGTGTAGAAGCATAGTGAAGAAACAGTATAGATATTAATTAGTTTGGTAATGCAGATTCAGGGGTAGGGCGTGCTGTATCAGGGGACTGTCTGACATCCGAGAGGTGCACCCAATACTGCTGTTCCATAGGTTTGACTGTAAATGGAGTGGCATATACGACTGTGAATGGACCGTTATACCTTGGTTTACTCCACCTGCTGACAAAGTTCCTGACATACACATCTCCCGTACTGAGGGGTCACAAGCTTGCAGATTCTGGTGCAGCACTGTTTTCTTCTTCTGTTCAGGTGGTGCAATCTGTCGAGAGATAATCTTTATTGACTTCACAAGGTTAGACAAATACATTTTAAATTCCTCCCCTAGAATAGACGTATCCCTGTGAGCATCAGAGGTGCTTTGCATGGGTGAAAGTAGTGTATGTATGTGCCACCCCATCACAATTTCATGAGGGGCGAGGTGATGATCCATGCAGGGCTGTGTCCACATACTGAAGGGGGCCAGGGGCCGACAATGTACCCAGTTCTTTTTTAGGGTAACACATAACTTAGACAGTTTAGCCTTTAGTAGGCCATTTATCTATTCAACAAAGCTGTCAACCTGCAGATAATATGTAGAACACAATTTATGTTTGATACCTAAAAGAGCTGTTATTTCTTTAAATAGCTCATTAAAGAAGTGAGGGCCATTATTGTATTTAATTACTTTGCACACTAACCAACAGGGAAACTCTCTTCACACTAAAAAAGTAGCCGCTGACTTAGCATCTGGATGTGCACAAGGTCCAGTCTCAACCCAATGGGAAAAGGGGTAGACAACAACAATCTAGTCACAACATGTATTGCATCCTTCTCCCATGTTGGGGAAGTCAATCTGTAGTTCTCTAAATGGCCCGCTGGGGGGAGGTGATGTGCCTTGCAGCATCCACAATATTTGCCCCGTATTGTGTGTCTCACAGACAATGCAATTTGAAATGAACGCATTTAGTAACTCCTGCAGGTCGGGCACATATCAATCCTCCTGTATGTCCACAGCAATGTGCTGTTTAGACACATGGGAGAGGTGGTTAAGCTGGTCAAACACTACCATCACTACCTGGGGCTTTACCACCTTACCTGTGATGGCCCATCTCCATATGAGATCTGTGGGGGATTGCTCACATCCCCTTTTCTGCCATAGAAGATTTTCTGCATGCAGTGCCTGGCCCTGTAGCTCAATTATCTGAGTAACTGGTAGCAATGTGTGCAGAACTTTTAATGTTAACTGCATACTCGCTATCACTGGGTATTCTTTTAATGTCTGGTACTGCTATCTTCACTGCCTGGTCTGCTACATCACTCCCAAGAGAAATTGGTTCTGTGTTGTTTGTATGCATGGCGTATTTCACCACTGCTACTAGAGTCGCCTGAGACAGGGCATACGTTATTCTATCCATCAGGGCAGCATGTTGCACTGGGGACCCATCTGTTCTTTTAAATGCCCTTCTTTTCCATCGTGACAGCTTTAAGTGTACTGTGGTTCGTATGTAGGCTGAATTAGAGTACACGTTATCCTGACACTCCTGAGACGTCTCTAGTGCTTCTATCAAAGCAATGAGCTCTGCAGCTGAGTAATGCATGGGTAGTCTCTAATTTACTAGTACTTCACATTTCCCCTCTGCCAACCACACCACTGCAGCACCTCTGTGCCTTTTGCCTGTCTCTTGGTCAATAGTCACTGACCCATCAACAAAGAATACTTCTCCTTCATCAAGGGCAAAATCTTGTGCTTTTGGGATGTCATCATCAGGTCCTTCATGCGTGGCACAGTTGTGCACCTCACCATCTTCAGTTACTGGTTCAGTGAGGAAGGTGAAGGGGTTCACTGTTTTACACCAAACTATGTGAATGTTTGGGCTAGATTGTATGACCTGTTATGCTGATCCTCTTTGTGTGGTCAGAGTGGATTTGGACCTTTCTAAGATGGCAAATATGGCATGTTCTACATATAATATTACTGAACAGCTCAATGTGGTAGCTGCTGAGTTCTCTATGGTAAAGGCTGCAGCAGCCAGAGCTTGTTCACAATGTAATTGCTCCTGCATTACCGAGTCCAGCATGCCACTGTAATATGCTAAATGTTTGTGGCCCACTGTGCTTTTTTTTGTCAGCCCTAGTGTCATCATCTGGCCATCTGAATATGAGAAAAGGTATTGTCAGGTGTTGCTAGAACCAGGGCATTGGCAATAACATCTTTAAATTCTTGAAAACTATTGAGCATCTCTTCAGTCCATGTGATGGTCGTGTGTATGTCATGTTTTTTGAGAATTCATGCTCTAGTAATTACACATCCCTAAGAACTTCTGTGTATCCTTAACAGGCACTGGTTGGGGTGTGCCTGGCATTGTGGCTGTACGCTCTGGGGGTTACTCCCTTGCCATTAACAGAAATCAAATCAGTTGACCGAGGTCTAATACTTCCTGTTGACAGTACTGTAGCTTTGCCTTCTTCATTGTATATCCTTTGTCAGCCAGTCATTTTAAAAAGGTGATGGAATCGTTCCTTCACTGTTTTTCATTGGCAGTACACACTACCAAGCCACCCACATACTGAATGCTAGTGCTTGACACGTGTATGTTCCCCAAATCTGCATGTAACACTCTGTTGAAAATACTGGGGATTCACAGTACCCCGGGGCGAGGGTGGGCTTGTGTGCCAGAATCGCCTACCACCCTGTGTAAACGCTGTAAGATATTGGGAGTTAGGGTGCAATGGAAGAGAGAAGAATGCACTTTTCAAATCAATGACTTTAAAGCGGGTTGCTGCAGTGGGCATTCTGCCTAGTATTGTCGCGGGTTTGGGAAACTCAGCCTGTACTATGTCGTTCAGACTGTGTAAATCCTGAATCATCGTCCAGCTAGAATATTTTGAATTTCTGATAGGGTATATGGCCATGTTGCACTGAGAATTAGATGGTCCTATAATTCCTTGGTTTTAGAAGGCTGTGATTGTGTCATTTATTCCTTCTTCTGCTTCTTTGGAAAGGGGGTACTGCTTTACTCTGGGCAACACTGCTCCTGGATTAAGAGTAATCTGTATTGGTTCAACACTGTGCAGTAGCTCTACATCGTGGGGTTTGTTTGTCCACAAATTATCAGGAACCTTTGCTAAATCACTTTGAGCAAAGGGTGGGATGATTTTTGCCACAAACATGGTACACGAGACACAGCGATATTGTATCATGATCTCAAATGGGACACACACTGCCAGGATAATCTCCCCCTCATCGTACTTGTCTTCAAACAAATCGCTGTCCATCACTTTGAAAGGATGGTTTGGCTGTATGACCAACACTGTATGCACAACACTGTGCACCACTCTCCTTCCCCCTTATCTGGTACTTTCAAGACAACCTTCCCTTTTGACACCAATGCCCCCTCTAGATCCAACATAATGATCGTCCCTGCAGCATGTTATTGTGGCAGCGATGACCTGAAAACGAATTCAGATGGTACCCTTCAGCACCGATGTGTAGCACTGCATTCAACAATACTGTAATCCCATAGACAAACAGATCGGGATATACTGGTATCTCTCTGGCTGCCACCTCACTCCCCAGTGTGTATGACCAACATCATCCTTTTGTGGCACATCCCTAGGATGGAACACACCACTCCTCTCTCATTGAACTAGATAGTGATGTTCAGCTTGCTAAGCATGTCTCGTCCTAACAGGTTGACGGGGGAAGTTGTTGAGAAAAACAATGGGGCCCATACCACCGTGTCCCCTATTTTAATGGCCAACTCTTCTGTAAACCACAAAATGGAAAAATGGGATCAACCTTTTCTGTCCTCCACATTTATTATCCCTGTAAAATATACTGGGCACGATCCTCATTCTCCCACATTGTCCATTGCATAACTGACTAGAGGCCCGGTGTGTCTGGGAAGGTGCGCCTTAGTGCCGCCCATACCTGGGTCCAGATATCATTAAAATGTGCTCCATTGGGCTGTCATCTTCTAATCGCACCACAGCCAAAATGATCCCTGCTGTGCGTTTTTCAAACACGTAAATCCATTTACCTGCCCCCACTTTAAGGGATCGAAATGCTTTTATAAAATGATTCTTGTCCATGTGCTGTCATGGTACATACTGTGCCTTCCCTGGTCCTTTGTGCAGGTCCTTTCCTGCCATACGACCATATCAGTTCCTTAACCTGGTCCCACACAGTCTCTCCACCCGAGTTAATATCACAGGCAGACCCTCTTCCTCCTCCACTTTGCCCACCATATCCCATTCCTCATCCCCTGCTCCCATTTCCATCTCATCCTCAGGCCGCACCCACTGTCTTCCCCTCACACTATGCTCCTTCTCAACATGCACGCCTCTGATTGTGGTACTATCTATTCTGAACAGGATGTCTCCTGCCCTCCATTTGTCTACCTCAACAGGTGCCTTCTGTCCGTCCCGCGTATACCCTCTTAACCGTGACAATTCTTCCTGTGTCCTCCTCAATGCTTCTTCCAACTCCTCTTGTGGCTTACGATCTAGAACCCCCTATTCCTGATCACAAGCTATTGCAGAAGCTGTGGGATTCAAGAGATGCTGATACTGGACCTGTGAGGAAAGAGTGGGGGGGTGCATTAAGGGACATAAGTTGGGTTTGTGTACACTGATGTTGCGCATATAGGGTAGCACCCTAATGTGGCCTGCATCGCTTTGTGTGGTGGCTGGCTAAACTGTTTCATTCCTGATGGGGCAGAGGGTTCCTGGATGGTAGGGACAGTGGGCATAGCCGGGGTCAGGACGCATGGTATGGGTGGCTCACCAGATGTATTTGTGAGTGCAGGGGGAGCATCTTCTGAATCCTCTATCATCTTCCATAGTTCCAACACTTCTTTTCTATTCTTCAACTTCTTCAACTTCTTCCCCTTACATTTTTCTGCTAAGAACATGTACATGTGGCCTAGAACATCCTTGTTGTTTGTCCCCTGTTCTGGCCATGGCTTCAACATACCCCCCCTTGTTTCAACCACTCACTACCAATGATATTTCATGATCTTCTCCTTATACATTGGGAGGGCTGCGCATATAAACTCTAGTGGGGTTGCCAGCTCCGTTTTAGCTGCCCCTGTCTGGGTGTTAAGGAGTACCCTTGCTTATTCAGGTTCTGATCTAGCAGCATCTTGTCATCCCGTTACCCTGCCCACTTCCAGTTTCCAATGGCCTCCCCGCACTCCTCGTCATATGCCACATACCTGCACCTCACTCTTTTCTCAAACCAATAGGTCCCATGATCCCTCCCATACTCCACAGACAACTTCACTCCACTCCGCTTCAATGATTCTACACAATAAACATGGACCCCGCCTCGGTCAACAGCATTACAATAAAAACATCATAACAAAAACATCAAAATACTACTTTTTGTTCCCACGCCCCCTTTATAATGGACAGGGAGATCCCAGGCCCACTCAATAAACAGAGCCTCTACCCATATTGCTCTTTTCATCTCAGTTATACAGTGCTGTCTTCTTCCCCCAATTGGGATGGATCCTGTTACTCTTTTATCCTCTTTACTCCATATAATAATAATAAAAAAGTCCAAAATACAAAATGCCACTTGGTCTTCCTACTCAACAACCTCGCCTCCGTAACTGTCTCATCACTCACCTTCTCATCCACCTACAGTTGTGCTTTCCCCCTCCTGTCCGGGCTGGTTTCTCCTGCAAAAAGTGCACTTACAGCTATGTGCTCTCCTGAATTTCTTTGTCATGGGGTCCCATTGACAGCCTGCACAATCTGAGAGTAACGCCCCATGAGTGGCACCCTGTTTGAAAGAACAGACAGGAATTCTGGCAACACGGCTCCTGTAAATATCTCCAGTTTGTGCACATGGGACTGGTTGCTGCTGGTGGGTGTGGCCCCTCCAGATGTGCGGCCAGAAATCCTCTGCCCCTGCGGAAGGTCTGGGATCAAGTCGGGGTTGCCAATTTTGTAAGGCAGACCACCAGACAACCAGACACAATAACAAGAATCCTCTGAGGAACAAATCCCGGTGCACCTCTTGCAGGGATAACAAGGTTTATGTTGTTTATAAAAATTAAAAAGGTGACAGAGGGTGCCGTAGAACCCATCTGCCATGGAGCGCTCTGGTTAGTTCAAAGACGACGGAACATTGTAAAGAACACTATTGTCACTCATGACTTAAACTGTATACAGTGTTATTCCACCACCCTCATTGGCTACCTCCTATGTACATGCTACCAGTCCCCTATAGTACCTCAACCAATTGGTCACATCTTATCTGCTGCGGCCCCCACGTCACCTTGATTCTGCGGGTATGATTGGCGGACATCTCAGAATGTTACCCTCTCCATGGGCCTAGTCAGGTGGTGTGTACCTAGTCGTTGAAAGGAGCTCAGTGGATGCTTTCAAAGGTCAAATTGGCCCTCCAGAATAAAGAAGTGCTTCTCATGATCCCAGAAATGCAGGCGCCCCCTGCATCAGTCCCCGGCGCAGGACTAGATTTGTTGGTATCACCTCTGGCACCTTGTTGTACAAATCACTGAACATCTTACTCTGCGATCCCCCTTAGGAGCTGCCCCTCCCTGGAGCTTCACCTGGGCCTCTCCAGGACCACAATAATCAGCCAAATTGTGAGGGATTTACATGTTATGTTCGTGGGCACCTGGCAATTCAAGTAGGATTACCATTACCCTGGGGGGGCACTAGTGCCATAAATCTGAGTTAGGTTGTTATGGCAGCTCAGAATCTCTGCCCCAGCTCCCATGGGTGTATCCCTCGGGACGGGCGCAACCCCACCCGGGCTCCACCATCACATTCCTTTCGAGTTTCGCAGACTTGCAACATGATACAATGATGTTTTATCTATCCAGCCTGAAAGCCATCATATTCAACTCACTCATGGGGGAATAGGATGGGGAAGAGATTTGGGACTCATTAACATAGGGCGCTGCTGCTTTCACCATGGCCTGTTGGAGACTAGGTCTCACTTTAATATGGTGGTGCTTCAGTATTTCCCACAGCAGGGACTAGGGCTGACTGTTATGTTATTATTCATTGTCGCTTCATAACTATTTTCTACAAACACACACCCTATATCTCCGCCTACTCAGTTGTCGGGGTCCCGGCACTCAGACACCCACGACACATGACACGTCTGGGCTGGCATTTCCCTTCGCAGCTCGGGCAGCATGGTGCTCGCCACCATGTGGGAACTGCAATTCCCATTAGGATGTCACGTAGAACTACAGTGACGTCATCATGTCCAGCTTCTCCGCCGGCAACAGGAGACACTGCATTATGTTTTGCTGTCTTGTTTTTTTTGTGTTTTTAATTTCTTACAAAAACATTTTACAATACTATGATCCCAATCGCTTCAGGTAAAATGTCAATTTAATTTGAATCCAGATTTCTCCACAAGCAGTTAATAATGTCACTAGTCCAGAGTTTCAATGCGCTTTTTAGACCGATTAATGTAATTTATTCATATCTTTCCCTTTTATCGGCCGAACATCATTCAATTTCGCCAGCCCACCCTTGTACATGGGTGGGCTGGCAAAATTCTTTCTGTACCATCTTCTGTACCATCACTTCTCCTTCAAGTTAACACCCCCCCAGAATCGTTTAGCCCCCCCTCCCTCAGGTGGTATCAGGTGAGGCTGTCCTGTTGGAGTTTGAGCAATCGTTGAAGAAGTCAGCCAGAGCAATGGACAAGCTCACAGGTTCCCCTCTAATGGGCAATTTCCATCATTCTTCTGCCGTTAAGGATTCTGCAGTCATAATACATTTTGTCAGATGTTTATATCTAATTTCTGATAATGCCCTACATATCGTTCCCAGGTGATGTAGGGTTTCACAGGACCCTGCCCGTGAACAGAACCTGCATGTTGGGGAGACTGAGTGGTCTTTGGATCTGATAGCTAAGATTTCCCTTGTTGGTAATAGGTTAAATCTTAGTTTCATCGGCTGGGTTCTATATTTGAGTCCAGAAACTTTTTAAGGTAGGGCTGAGGCTGGCCAAATGATTTTTCCTCTTTCTCCAACTGGATGTGGAGGTTATATGTGTTTGCTTCAGCCCCAGTCCGAATCCAATCTGATTCCCAATGTTTTCTTTTAGTATTGTCTGGGATTGTCACCAACTCTTTTGGAGAAGATTCTGTTGTCGATAGAAGATTCCGACATCTCGCTTCCCAGTTTCTGGTCATGCTATTACCATAGTTCATCAATATTCCAGGAGTAATTCAGAGCACTTGGTAGGGTTTGGGTCTCTTTGTTTTGCTATCCTTGTAAGCAGACACATATGAACACTCCAGTGCTCCTAAACTGTTTACAGTGAGTGGCCCTTTGTTGTTGTGCTTTTTTCGTCCTTTTTGCTGCCTTGTTTCCTCAACGCTGACCTATGCTTTCTAGTGGACTCCTGCCTGCCTGCTCGTGATATGTACTCTGCTGATTCCTAGAACTGCCTACATGGTTATCAGAATTTAGCTCGTCTCCTGAATTTCCTACTGGTTCTGATTAAATTGGATTGGTTTCCTGTTTTTCGATTACAGATTGTCTCCTGGATTCTCTGCTGGTACTGATTTCATTTGATTGCTTTCCGGGTTTTGTCTTACAGATTGTATACTGGATTTCTATCGGCTCCCTTTGTACTGAGATTGACTTTTTGTCCACTATCTTTAGTTACGCCCTCGTTCCATAAGGGGTTAGTTCCTGGACTTCCTATGTTGTATGTCTGTTGGAAGCTGGCGTCTGGCGTGTTGCCTGACCTCTGGACGTCTTGTCATACAACAAGAGAACCCTTTCTGGTATAGGTTCAACATTTGTTGCACACCATTGTGGGATGTTTTGACCCACTTTTGCTCTTCCATGTGACATCACTGTGTTCTGATGGTGCCAGGAATAGTAAAATGGCTGCAAAACTCTTGTGTGTGCCAAAACCTCTGAAAATAGCACAAAAAATATGGCTGCCCAATATGCCATGCATGTTGTCAGTGGTGGAACAGAGATCTCACTCCTGAAACATGTCACTGGGATCCACAACATGTGAAAATGGAGTACAGAAGGAAAAAGCAGTGCTTTGCTAAAGGAAACCCCAAAATCTTGCTTTAAATTATTTTTCTTTGTTGCTGAAACTACAGATTGCCGGTACGAAATACCCTGAAACATCGCAAATTCTTCCTGGGTGCTACAATTCAAATCATTGTGAACTTACAATGTCCCGAAAAGCTGAAAGCATAAAGGGATTGCCACAGCAAAAGAGGCCTGTCTGTGAATCTGTCAAAAATCTGGGTGCAGTACCCTGTGCCGCCTGAATGATAGCTGTCAGTAGCCTGCCTGACTAAACTTTAAACATGTATAAATTGAAATCAAATTTTTGCAATCTAAGAGGCCTGTTTTTGAGAGTAACCCATCTCGTAATTGTTTTGATTCCATGGTTTAAAATCTTGAATAAGTATTCAGCTGTGATTTGATCCCACAAGTTTGTTTTATGCTAAGGGAAAATTCAACAGAAGTAACAATTAAAGTAAGCTGGCTAAAGCTACCAAACTGGAATAACAGCTTTCCTCATAGGGGCAAGGCATCTCCTTCCACCAGGAAAGCACACCAAAGCGATAATTATAGTGTTTGGGAAGAACCTGGTCTGCAGTGGTGAAGGAAACAATGGCAAACTGCAGAGCAGGAAATTTGAGGTGTGAGGACAGTCGTAAAATGGCTTCTGCCAAGAGAACAGGGAGGAGACTGCTTCTGAACTGAAGGGAGAGAAAAACAGGCGGACCCGAACAGCCATCTGTGGCTGAACATTCACAAAGAACATTTTGTTTAAAGACTTCTAATTTACTTAAAATTGTCAAAAATACAAAAGTAACAGAATTGTAAATCAAAATTTTGGTAGCACATTTCAAGAGGCAGAAAGATCGTGTGACATGTTCTGGAAAGAAACGGCAGAAAATGTGATTTTTCACCAAATGTATTTCTGCTAGAAGTATGAAACTTTATACACTTATGCCCATGCTATACGTGCACACATATAGAAATTTGCTGATAAATTGGACATTGTGTTCCTGATGAAAAGGGCGAAATTCGGTGAAAAGCAGACACCAGATCCCACAGTGACGGGGTTTTGAGGAGTAGTTGCTACACAAAATATGTAATCTGTAAATGTGATTGTTATAGAGGTTGCTCACGTGTAAATATGTCTTGTGTCAAAAGTAGATTTTGTGTTCAAGACTGAGTACACTGTTTATCTCCTCCCATCAAGGCAGAGAGGAGACTCTGACCAATCGCCTGTCAAAGGGGCGAGCTTAGGCAAAACCAGCACACACACACCCTTTATCATAGCATAAATAGAGACAGCAGAGGGCAGATAGAGACATACAGATTCACTCACCATCCCGATGCTGGCGGAGCAGCCTGCTGCTGAACTTTCTATCTATCTTCCTTGCTCCAGACTCCAAAAAACCTGGAAAAGCAGAAAGGCCCATTGCATAGCTGAACCATTTTCAGCTAGACCTCAAACTCCAGAACCAACATCCCATAATTCAAAGGGGAACCAAAAGACAGCCGGGCTGCGCTGTACTGCTTGCCTGCTGAAAATAAATTCCATCATAACCAAGAAGGGCAGATCCAAATCCAATCCTGTGTCGTGCTGTGACCAGAGTGGCTTGCAGATCCAATCCAGTTTGTTGCCGTGTGGTGTCCAGAGCGCCTTGACGCTGCCCAATCCGATGCGCCCAGCAGTCTGTCCTAAAACCAGATTCGGTTCCCTGACCAGAATTTTGATGGACCAGAATCCTGCTGGTTACGTTTAAAAACATATGTAGTGAGTATCTATAGAAAGTACTGTGTCACTAGCATATGTACTGTCCATAGTCAATCCCTATCTTAAACCCATCCTATCTGGTATTTCGAACCTGTGTTGTTAGAAATATTATCCAAACCATCCTATCTTCTTCCTGTACTAATATTGTTAAAACTATCTTGCCGCTGATAATTTTCCATCTGAAGAAGGCGAGCTCCTCTGCAGGCAGTCACCCTGATCAAGTTGCTGTGTTCCTGTGTGGTATTCGTTTATTCATAGTCATCCTCTAGTGTAAGAAATCCCATTTGTCATTTTAAAGGTGCATTCCTGTTTTCCATTATTGCGTCTATCTCGAAAAATGACCTTCACTGAAACGACCATAACTGTCTCAGTTTTTGTGCTGGAATCAAATTTCAACTTTTGCTTGTAGCTAACATCCACAGCTTTAAATCGCATCTAAAACTGCATCCCAAATCCATACGGTTCTTCCGTTATTGTGATTATCGCGCAGTGACAAGTTTGCCGCAAATTTTTGTTTAGGGAAATTCTGACACGTGTAAAACAGTTTTTGAATGCTTCCAACTTCAATTTTAAGATTTCTAATTGTTTCCTGGTATTAAATCATTGCTAGTGTTATTGTGCAACTATCCCAAGCGGCTCCCAAACGAATTATAACAATTTCAGCAATTTCGACCATATTAAGTGTTTTTGCCAATCCATCCCAAAATAACTTTAAAACCATTCTGACAGCTTGCCACTCAATTCCACTTTCTTTTGTGTTACTGGGGGAAATTGGGATTGAAATTCTGTTTGAATTCTGCCATTCCTGAATACCCGCTCTCTCCTCCTATCTCTTTACATTGTCTATTGGGGAGTTGAGGGGTGTGCAGGGGGAACCTATAACCACAGTGCTATCTGGTCTTAACACACACTCAAAAGTATTATTTCTGTGTTGAATTGTTTTGCTCACTATTTCTCCTTGTGTATTAAAGAGATGATTCATTGTTACATCACCCCATTGGTGATTATTGTATAACCATTAATTAAAACATAGTGTGATTAAATTGTAAATACATAAATAAATATTTTAACTTTGCAAACCAGCCTGATTCCTGGTTCAGTGTGACCGCGGGGAGGGGGATTCCAGGAGAGGGGCGTGATATGAGTGGTATATCGTTCAGAATAAAGAACTTTAAGACAAAAATAAATAAGGATTTCAGTTATGCATTACATGCCAGGTGTTGACTTGGGTGAGTGCCGGATTGAAATCACTTACACCATATTCAGGTAAGACAAGGTAACATTTGGTGGTGTTAGTATACAGGTTTGCTTATATATTTAGTTATTGGTTTCTTTTGTTTCCCATTCAGCTGGTTGTGTGTGTTCTCGTGCCTTTTCGATTGAGCTCCTGGCCTGGTGGTGTTTACATTTTATCCACGGGCTGTGCTCTCAGGAGAAAAGTCTTCCTCAGGAAGAGGAGACCCATTCACCTTGTATGCAAGATGGGTTTTCAACTGATCTGTAGTCTGAATTACAGGGAACTCAGAACCACATCATCAGGATTCCACAATTCACTACACAAATGCCTCACACATCACCCTTACTTTGTATGTTTCATCACCCTCCAGTCGCACACATCCACTTAATATATTTTCCTAAGCCTAATTCACTTGGAGGGACATGGGAGCTGAACATGCATCCCAACATGGTCGACCCACTTAACGGTGATAGATTTAAAGAATGCATGTTTTCTGTACACTTACAACCCGATTCGCATTACCCAACAGCGGTTACATATCGTGATCCAAGGTTCGAGTACACAAGGTTGCCCCAGGGGCACTGTGAATCTCCAAGTGTTTTCAACAAGGTGGTTCAGATGGATATGGGGAATTTTCATGTGTCCAGGACATTAATCGATTGCGTGGACAATTTGCTAGTCTGTACCACTTCAGAAGAGCAGTATCGAGAAGATTATTCAATAATGCTTGTCACCCTGCCTGTGGAGAAGGGGTACAAAGTGCACAAAGAAAGAGTGCAAGTGCAATACTGCCAGACAGAGGTAGTACATTTGGGGATAGTGATATCACCCACAGGAAGGAAGTTAACGCCAGAGAGGGCCACTGCAGTTCAGAATATGCTCCAACCAGTGGCAGAAAAGTCTTCCTCAGGAAGAGGAGACCCATTCACCTTTTGCGCGACATGGGTTTTCAACTGATCTGTAGTCTGAATTACAGGGAACTCAGAACCACATCATCAGGGTTCCACAATTCACTACACAAATGCCTCACACATCACCCTTACTTTGCATGTTTCATCCCCCTCCAGTCCCACACATCCACTTAATATATTTTCATAAGCCTGTTTCACTTGGGGGGACATGGGAGCTGAACATGCATCCCAACAGGGTCGACCCAATTAACGGTGATAGATTTAAAGAATGCATGTTTTTAGTACACTTACAACCCGATTTGCATTACCCAACAGTGGTTACATATCGTGGTCCAAGGTTCGAGTACACAAGGTTGCCCCAGGGGCAATGTGAATCTCCAAGTGTTTTCAACAAGTTGGTTCGTATCGATATGGGGAATTTTCATGTGTCCAGTACATTAATCCATTGCGTGGAGAATTTGCTAGTGTGTAGCACTTCAGAAGAGCAGTATCGAGAAGATTATTCAATAATGCTTGTCTCCCTGCCTGTGGAGAAGGGGTACAAAGTGCACAAAGAAAGAGTGCAAGTGCAATACTGCCAGACAGAGGTAGTATATTTGGGGAAAGTGATATCACCCACAGGAAGGAAGTTAACACCAGAGAGGGCCACTGCAGTTCAGAATATGCTCCAACCAGTGGCAGTGAAACAAATGCAGCAGTTTTTGGGACTCTGTAACTATTGTAGATCATGGATTTTTGACTACTCTACCTACACGAGGTCCTTACTACAGGGACTTAAAGCAGCATAGAAGGTGAAGGGTCCGATAGAATGGTCTGAAGAGATAGTGACGTGCTTTCGGGAACTCTAGGCTGCAATCAGTAATGCTCTAGTCTTGGCGACCTCAAATCACAAGAAACCCTTTAATCTATTTTCTCATTCAAACAGGCAAGAGATTACAGCAGTTCTGGCCCAGCAAACATCACTAGGCAATAAACCTTTAGTGTACTACAGTGGACTCCTAGACCCAGTAATGCAAGGACAATTTCCTTGTGAGCAGGTATTAGTTGCAGCGGCTTTTGTGATTCAAATGTCTTCAACCATTACCATTGGTTGCCGGTGACATTGTGCATGGAGAATGCCGTCTTTGGGATCTTGGAAAGTCCAAGTCGAGTATGATGAACCAGAGAGTCTCAGGGTATGAGGTTATCCTGTCAAATGCTTCCATACATCCAGTATGGTCTCACCTAGTCAATCCCATGACATTTGTAGGAGATCCAGTCAAACCTGATGACATTGTCGATGATTGTGCGACTTATCAGGGAGGAAAAACTTTAAGGAGGATGCTTTGTAGGGAGATGAGGTACTCTTTGTTGATGGTTCCTCAATAATTAATCAGGACACTGGTGAGAGGCGTATGGATGCAGCTGTTGTGGACCTTGTGGATGGGGATTGCCAGGTCAGGGTGAAGAAACGGCTGCCTCTGCGCAAGTGGTGGAACAAGTGGCACTTATAGAGGCGCTTGAAATGAGTAAGGGGAAAGCAGTCACTATTTATTCTGACTCTTCGTGTGTAACCTTCATTGTACATTCAGGCTTGTCATGGTGGTAAAGAAGAACGTTTAGGAGATCTGATGGGACCCCTGTTCAGCATTCTTTGGTGCTGCTATCCAGATTAATCGAAGCACTAACACTGTCCACAGAGGTAGGGATCGTCAAATACTTTGCTCACACTAACTGTACTGACCAGATAGTGCTTGGAAATGATGCCGCAGACAGAGTGGCGAAAGAAGCCACAAATCTACCCTTTACAGATTCCCAGAAAATGTTGATTGTGTCCCAGCAGGTACAGTTGCATGCCCCGTACACTGCAGTTCCTTTGCTTCAAATTATGGAAATGCAGAAGAGAGCACCTAAGGATGAAAAGTAGCACTGGGTAAAGAGGGGATGTTACCTGTCGCCCACGGATTTGCCATGGAGACAGGAGCTTACCGAAAAGGAAGTAATGCCTGTAGAGTTGTTCTGATGGCCTAGAGCAACTACACTACCCATTGCATACTTCTTGTGACAAAGCGCAGCAGAGCTGCAGGAGGAATGGTTCATACTAGACCTCCAAGAACAAGAAAGTAGGTTTGTAGGGAATTGTATAGTTTACAGAAAATGTAATCCTGGAAACACCCTGAGGACGGGAAGAGGAGTTTTGCCCAGGCCCTCTGGGCCATTTCAGGATCTCCACATAGATTTCATAGATATGATAAAAGATCTAAAAATGTAAATGTTCTTATCGTTGTTTTCCCATTTTCCAGATGCCTCGAGGTTGGTCCCTGGGTGTACCCTGTTGCTAAGTCTACAGCAAACATATGGGTGAGGGAGGTATTTCCATGGTGGGGAATTTGTGAGGTCCTAATGTCTGACAATTGGACCCACTTCTTCATTGTCTTGTTCTCAGAAATGACTCTGCTCTTGGGGATTAAGCACAGGCTGTGTTCAGTGTACCACTCTCAGGCATTACGGAATCGTAGAGAGGTTGAACAGAATTCTTAAAGTCCATCTATCAAAATTGGGTAGTGATTTGAAGAAGAGTTGGTACTATTGTTTGCCTGTTGTTCTAATTTATTTGAGAAAGCAACCAAGGAAGGATCACCATCTCAGTCCACATGAGATTGTGACTGGGTAAAGGTTACACACACCACTCTCATCTGCAGGCACAGCATCATATGCACACAAGTCAGCAGAGATTGTTAGTGAGGAGTTTAGGTAGTACCTTAGGGCTTTAACCAACAGTGTCTGGTTTGTATCTTCACAGGTTTTGCCTTCTCATCAACAGTCTACAGGAGAAAACACCAAAGAATCTGATGATCTACACCAGCCACAGTTTCTCCTTGAGGAATTGGTGTTCATCCACACCTTGTTAAACACAGGAACGAGGAGCATTTCCATGGGCCGTACCACATGATTTTCTCAACTCCATCTACTGTGTCAGTGGAGGGCTGCGAGTGCTGGGTCAGTGATGTGCAAAGGGATACCTGCTCCCCTTGACCGACATATGAGCAAGAGTAGGCTCAAAGTTAAATATGTCCTAAGGATTCACAAGTGTTTCCAGTAGAAAAAGGGGGAGCAAATGAAGACCAGACATTGGTATTATGTAAGTATAAAGGATAATTATTTATGCCTTTCTCATTTGTCTTGTTATTATGTTTGTGTGTAAATTAACAAGGGGGGTCCTGGGAGTTCCTCTGCCAGATATAAGTCCTGGATACGAGAGACTTACCCAGAGTCTTTAGCTCACTATCTTTCACAGAGAAGAAATATCCCAAACATATCAGTCTTTGTCCTGCCCTGGGGCAGTCCAGCACCGAAATGCTAGGCAATTCTCCTCTGAACAAGAGTACCAACAGAAGCCCCAGACACGTGTTTCGGTATGGTTGGACCTCATCAGTAGGGTGGATCTGTGCCTCTCTAAGAATAGTGAGCAAGGGGTCCACGTCTGGATTCTCCTAGTAACTTGGATGTGAATATTTTCAGCTTTTATAGTATTGTAAAATTTGATGAGGTATTATTGAGGTCACAAAGAAGTGTTGATTATGACCTCATGGGAAATGATGATGATGTAAATTCAGATCCGATTGTAGATGCACATGGCTTTGCAGCAGATCAATTATAGTACATACTTATGAGTAGAGTGGGGAGAGAGAAAACTGTAGGATTTTGCTACATATGCTCCCTTATACCCCATTCTTCTTGTGTCCCTAGAACATTCATTCCAGATGAGATAGAGTTAGCAGAGGCACTGTGTCTTATGCATCTAACCTTGTGCACGGTCGGAGGGCAGTTTCAAGGGCAATCAGTCACACCATCGATCTTACTTATTGATGAGGCCTTGTGGATGGGGACTACCAGGTCAGGATGAAGAAACTGCTGCCTTCACATAACTTTGCGCAAACAGAGGAACAAGTGGGACTTATATAGACGCTAGAAATGAGTAAGGGGAAGGCAATACACTATTCATTCTGATCTGCATATGTAACCAGATTAATGTTATCCAGATTAATCGAAGCACTAACACTGTCCACAGAGATAGGGATCGTCAAATGCTTTGCTCACACTAACAGTACTGACCCGATAGCGCTTGGAAATGATTCCGCAGAGTGCCGAAAGAAGCCGCATAGTTACCCATATTTACACATATTTTTTGTTTTAGGGGTAATGGCACAGTGCATGTTGGTACAAATGAGAACTGCAGCCACATGCTTCACATCACTGATCTGGCTGGAATTACAGATGCACTTCTTGATGTGTTTTGTTCTTGTGGACAGTTCTCGTACCGGCAATTACCTCCAGCCTGGCGAGGTGTGTGCAGTCTCACTATGCTATATGCGCCGGTTCTTGTTCTCCCTGAGTAACACTTGATACTTACTCACCTGATGCCCCTGTGCCCTTTTCATCCCCTGTGTCATCGTACATGGACAAGCCAATGACTTTGATTGTGAAGAAGAGTAACCAGTGAAACGAGCCAGGAAGTTCAATTATATCTCTGCAACATCTTCAGAAGCTCTGATGAACATTCTTGAGCAGTATTGACCGTTCAGCCAGACTGAGATGTTCCTTTCTTTTCTCTTGGCACCTGGTGTTCAAGCCATCGCAAATGCGAAATGACTCCAGGTCACCTGCTACGACCTCTTGTTGTTTGAAAATTCCTCTGAATCAGCTTTCGGTGCAATCAAACAAGAACCACTGGCTTGAGGCTTGTAGACCTGCAAAATAGGCACATTCTCTACCTCCAAGCAGCTATGGAGTGGGGAGTGTGCCAAAAAATTGGGAATTCATGCTGTACATTTCTACCTCCCAACGATTTGAAAAATTGAACTTTAACTCAAACAATTGTCGTATTGCACAAGCTTAGGGTGGCCATAGAGAATGTAGCAGGAATCACAAATTACTCTTTTTTGGACTCTCTTTTTTCTTGGGTACCGTCTTGGATGACCCTATCTGTCAAGATCTTAATTCCAATTTTTGCCTTTTTTCTTATTATCTTGTGTTCCTGTCAAACGCTTTTACAATGCTTTTCTACCCAGGTAACGAAAGCAACTGCATGATGACTGTGACCCTGTCCAAGGCTAGAACTACTACCATTTCATATCACATGGGTACTCAGCCTGAAGCTGTCTTGTGTCCTCAATCAAATTGGCATGATTGTGTTGAGCAGCAGTTAGATGCTGAAATGGTGAGGGGGGCGAGTTGGGTTTCTTCAGCAGAGGAGTATGCCCATAGTGGGACCGATGTGAGAGATGGCTGTAGCATTTTATTTCCATAGAAGATGGGTTAAAATAATACAAAATTGGTTTATTAGTTAATGTATTAACTAAAGGGAGAATGTTGGGGTGGTCGATAAAGGTCCCCATGGGAAAGAGGGATTCACGTTGCATGCACCTTATTCGTGACTTGGGGGACGGCGATATTGATACAATGTTGCGATTTAGCATGTATCTAGTATAGTTACTAAGGAAGGGATAAGTGTTACTTTAGTGTTACTTTGTGTGTAAGTTGATACATTTTAGATTTACATGCGCACAGCAAGATAATGTCCAATACAACATAAAAAAAGTTGGCCAGCAAGGAGCTTCATATGCGCATGTGAGCTGCGACATTTGAAATGGAGAAATAATTGTGAGAGGATGCGGTAGTCTTGAACATACATGCACAGACATACATACATGGGGGTCTTAAGGGACATGTGTTTGGGACATTTGTGGTACATAGTGAATATGCATATCTGTATGCCGCATGTCCTCTCATGAGCTAGGGTTTGTGATGTCATCTTTGATGTTGTGGGTGTTAGTCTTAGCAGTGCACGGTGGTGGCGCGAGTTATGGTTGCTTAGCGTACCATAACTGGCGAATTTCAGGGGTTTTACGGTTTCACTTGGAACCATAACGTCGCTTTAACAATGTTTTTTCACTGAATTTCATAGGTTTTTAGTAGCACAACTTAACCATAACGTCCCTTTAACAAAGTTTTTTCACTGAAATTCATAGGTTTTTAGTAGCACAACTTAACAATAATAACTCTGACTTTATGTACATGTAATATGGAACATACTGAACCCCTTCTACTGAATTTGATGTCCGCAAACTCTTTTAATGTCCGCGGACATGTTTGGACAACAGTACCACTACCTAAAAACTCTGGGGGGGTATGTTTAATTGTTATATCATAACATATGAACATTTTACAAATTCACAAACCAGCACACATACACAGTATATGTAGTAACACATAAGAAGTGTAAACCATATATGTAACACACTAACCATTCATTTAAATACACTGGCCCTCATTACAACCCTGGCGGTAAGTGAAAAACGATGCCGGTAAATGATTACCGGCATCGTTTTCCGCTAGGTCCGATCATGACCCGTGACCGTTAACAACAATGCCATTAGCGGCATCGTACTTAACGCTGCCGCTAACTGCACCAAGGTGGCGCGCACGCGACCTGCCACGCCGTAAATTCCGGCATGGTGCAAAGCTACGCGAATCATGAACCAAGCGGACATGCTCCTAACGCCATCACAAAGCCTGTTAAGTACCTTACCGCCATGGTGCTAATTACGCCATCGCGAACCAACCGTAAATGGCCATGTGCAGTGTATCCAGCTGCCACAGGTGCACAGAATCAGCACAGGTGGAGGCAATACAGACTCAGGAAGTACAAAAAGAGCACACCCCACCCCTTCCCACACCCAGTCACACTCCACAATGATTCCAATAGGACTAGCAATGTTGGGGCTGGAGGACCTGATAGCAATGCAAGTGCTACAACTACAACTACAACAACAACAGGCAGCACAGAGGAGACACAGGAGGAGAAGGTGGGCAAGGCAGGGCCAGCAAGCTCCACCAGCACAGCCAGTGCCACCATGCAGGCAGCCCACAATCCCACGCATCAGAGTCAGTCCATTCAACCTCACCGCTGAGCAGATCCACACCCTGTACCGTTTGGACCGGGACACCATCACCACCATCGTAGACATGACACACAACGACATCATCAGCATGATAGAAACACCCACCGCCATCCCACCCCTACTGAAGGTAGTGTCTGTGCTCCACTTCTTGGCCACAGGCACCTACCAGCACACAGTGGGGCACTTGCATGGCATTTCACAACCATTATTCTCACGTACACTGATCCAAGTGCTCGATGCCCTCCTCAAGCACACAGACGACCACATCTCATTACCACGGTCTGACCAGGAGATTGCAAACACCAAAGTGGGTTTCCATGCACTAGCCGGCATACCTGGTTGCATTGGTGCCATTGACTGCACCCATGTGGAATTGGTGGTCCCACATGCCATGGAGGTACCGTACCGCAACCGTAAACTATTTCACTCAATCAACGTGCAAATGGTCTGTGACTCCAACAGGATCTTCACACATTGTTGTACCCGATTCCCCGGATCAACCCATGATTCAATGGTCCTGAGGAACTCCACAATACCACGCTACATGGAGCGACATGCAGGGCCAAGATCCTGGCTACTCGGTGAGTCTCATGTCATGACCATGGAAATGTGAAGTGGGTAGGTGATCGACGTACCAATGCATACTTTACCTGGCTGAAAGGGGGCGATGATGCATACTTCACCTGGCTGAAATGGGGGAGGAATGATGCATACTTCACCTGGCTCAAAGGGGGGGGGAATGATGCATACTTCACCTGGCTGAAAGGGGGGGAATGATGCATTCTTTAGCTGGCTGCGAGTAGCAGAGGCAATGGAGCCAGCTCATACCCTAAAGCAGCACAAACATCAGCTGACACCTGTAAACATATAGCCTGATGTAAGCAGCCCTACCATGTGAATGAAGGTGTGTCCCAACCATGACACAACCATCTGCAAGTGCATTGTACCGATTCGGACCACATTGACTTCAACGAAATGCACCTACATGCACGGCACCAAACACCATCAACTGAAAGCCCTGTCCCCCATAACTGCGCACAAAGGAGGCACATGACGGACAGAAACATCAATACACCATTACACAGACACCAAGGCCCACAAAATGTCCCTATCAACATCAGTAGTGCTCATTGGGGTCATTATGAGGCTGATAACAATGTTGCAATGATGTGAACATTGATATCACAGGACACGTGCCAGGTCACCAAAACAAACGCCATGAACGAACACAGTGGATGGGCACTCACAAGGCACTTGACCCCCCTGCATACATTGGTTGATGGCATGCAAAACAGTCCATGAGAGCCATGAACATATACCGGTCCCATAGTGTGAATCCATTAGTGCATTTAAAAGTGGTACAAAGTAACAGTTGAATGCATGCCATGGTGGCACGTCATGTTTTGAATTAGATGTCATGACTGACACGTACATTGTTGCCCACATACAGGTGATGCAGGCTATCCCCTGAAGAGGTGGCTCCTTACACCAGTCCAGAACCCACAGAACCAGCACGAGGAGGACTTCAACCGTGCACATACACGTACCCGCGTGGTGATTGAGCAGGCATTCAGCCTACTGAAGGCACGGTTTCGCTGCATCAGCAGGTCTGGTGGGGCACTCCTGTACCACCATGAGAAGGTGGCAAAGATCGTCATGGCATGTGTCATGCTACACAATATGTGCATCAGACGAAATGTGCCCCTGCCCCCTGACGCAGAACTGCAACCATCTGACGATGAGGATGAGGAGGGTGGGGATGGGGCAGCACCTCAGGGAGGCGGCGATGCACAGGAGGGGCGTGAAATGCGTCGTACTCTGATCAACCAATGTTTCTAGCACACGCGGATGGGGGTGTCACATGGAGATGACAATTGGGGCACTGTGTGTGTCTGTTATATGGACACTGGGGACTGTTCACCAATAAATCACACATACGCAATGAACAATGTCCACACATGTGAATTGTGCAAAAAGGAAAAGTGCATTGTAAATGTGGTTTTGTTTAACACACCCACTCCCCCCTCCCCTCTCCCCCTGAACTCCCCAACACACCCACTCCGCCCTCCCCCCTCCCCCCTGAACTCCCCAACACACCTACTCCACCCTCCCCTCTCCCCCCTCCCCCCTGAACTCCCCAACACACCCACTCCCCCCTCCCCCCTGAACTCCCCAACACACCCACTCACCCCTCCACCCTCCCCCCTGAACTCCCTACAAAGGTGTGAGGAAGTCTGTGATGCAGTGGCTGATGTTGGATTTCTCCACTGGGCGGCCACTATTGGCAGCCCCCCCCTGGCCCCTGGGGCACCCCTGACTGTGCTATGCAGGTTCCTGCCCGATCGGCGGACGGGGCTGCTTGGTGTTGAACTGGCACCCGAGGAGGTACCTGGCTGCTCATTGGGACGCATGTCCCAAATTGTCTGAACAAGTTCGGAGATCATGTGCCGCACCGCGGCGAGTTCAGCACAGATGTCCTTTGTGGAGGACTGTATTGCAGCCTTCACTGTCTCTGCGCATTGCTCCATTGCTGCCCTTGCACCCCCACATTCTGCCACATGCTCAGTTAGGAGGGAGGAGAGTTGGTGCTGCCAGGTGATGATCTCCTCCAACGACTGTTGATTTTTCTGGCCCATGGATATTGACAGTGGTATTTCCATTGGGCTGCTCACCTCCTGCACATCATGCACTGAGCATGGAGAGCCTGGCCAATCCTCATCATCTAATTGCCCCTGTTTGGCATCTTCATGCAGGCTGCTTTGGGACAGGTAGGGGGAATGAGGGTGGGCAGTGGGGGGTCCTACATCAATCTCCTCATCATTCCCTGCATCACTGTAAGAGGAAGCTGAAATGGCAGCAGTTTCCCTGATTGTGCTGCTTCCTGCAGAACCAGTCCCTTCTGTGGCCACCATTTGGGGTATGTCTGCTGCTGCTTCTGGTACCGTGCTGCCTGCTGGGGTGCCTGTCAGTGCCCTGTCTTGTGTTTTTGCCACGGATTTTGACTGCTGTGGGGTTTTGGTCTGTACAGCAGAGGTGGAGGGTTGGTTTGCTGGCACTGTGATCCTGGCCTTCTTGGCAGATGTGGTGGCAGTAGTGTCTTCATCGTCGAGGTCAGAATTTGAGCCTGTGGTGGAGCAAAGGAGGGAAAGTGTTATTGATGGGTCTGCGGACATTAAGCGGGCATTGTGATGACTGCCATCATTTTGGTTACTAGATGCGGCACATTTGAGGCAGGGGCATACAGATTGTCTCCCTTTTGTGTGGAAGTAGCATGGAGGTATGCAGGTGCCTACAGTTAGGGTGTGCATACTGCATGTGTACAGGGTTGAGGTCGGATGCGGCTGTAGGCAGTCTCCTGCTGATGTGTTGCAATTACACTATAGGGCAACATTGTGCTTCACATGAATGGACTACTTTTGCATGGCTTGATTTGAGGGACCTACCTGCATCGCCTGATGTCGGGGCTCCTCTCTCCATTCCTCCTACCCCTTCAATGCTCTCAATGCCGATTGTAGTGGCACAGATTTCCTCCCAGGGCTGCAATTTTATTGGGGACTCTGATCCTCCCCCGGTTGCCATGCCCATGTTCCTGTTTGCAGATAGGATGCTCCTAACGTGGAGCCGGAGATCATCCCACCGCTTACGGCACTGTCTCGCGCTGCGGGGTACTGTTCCCACAGCACTGACCCGCTGTGCAACTGGGGCCCATATGGCCTTCTTCTTTGCAATTGCTGGTCTGGTCATTTGGCTTGAAAACACTACAGCGGCGTTCTCCTGGAGGGTCTCCGCCAACATGTTCAGCTCTTCCCTGGTGAAACGGTCCTGCCGCTGGCGGTCACAAGTTTTCTTCACAACTTTAGGCATTTTCTCACAGGAAATATGTAGCTGATGCTTTTTGCCGGTTCTCAGGGTCGGATGTCCACTGGTTGTGGAGGATGCCAATGGATTGTGTTTTTAAAGATGGCCGCCGTGCTCTTTCCTGTTCCGCCGTGATGACGCTACTTCCGGTTCCACTTATTTACGGTCACCGCTAATTGCGGTGACCGCTAATTACGGTCACCGCTCAGATCGGTGGCCGAGGTGGCGGTAGTGCACCTTGCACGGCATACGATGCTGGTAGGTGCCGTTTTGGGGGCATTAACGCCATGGCGTAGTTTACATTACCGGCATGGCGCAATGCTCGTGCCCGATGGGTCGTAATGTGCCTCTTTTTACGGCTTCGCTCCAGCACGGACACGTTAGTTGCGCCATGCCGGTAATGTAGAATACTTACCGCCAGGGTTGTAATGAGGGCCACTATGTTCTAAAATGGAATATACCAAAAGAAGATAAATAGCCTTCCAACATAATTACCTCACAGACACTCCACAACTAAGAGCAAGACCAGACCTACAAAGTACTCAGAACATACCTTACCTGAAATAGTAAGTGTACTTCATTTTACTCATATATTTATAAACTTTCTGTATTAGATTTAAAAAAAATAATATTATCTTTTTTCTCACAGAAATGTCTAGTTCTCTTGAATGGCTAGAGGAGCATTTCCCACATGAGGAAACGTCAGAAGATAGTGAAACTAATGGTAGACACTTTACAATATAAACCATTTAATTATTATTATTTTATATACATTTAACATACATTTTTTTTTGTACGGAGCATACCAAAATAGAAAATACCTCTGAAGAAACTGTTATGGATAACACTCTTGACAGCATAAAAGAAAAAATTGATTTATTGTTGACCAATTTTAATAATTTGAAAACTTTTGTTGAAGATCATTTTAAAACAAAAACCTCATACCATTGTCCCACATGTACTTGTCCCCCCACCATATCCCAGTCAATTATCCCCAAAACTCCTCATAACCCAAAACATTTTGATGAGACTTCCATCCCTTCTTCACCTGATACCAATCCTGTTGAAACCCCTAATTCTCCTGTTTTTGTTTCCGTTTCTGCCTCACCTTCTCTGTCATAAATAGTTAATATATGTTAAATAAAGTTACATTTTTATATTGAGTTGTAATTAATTTCTGTTTTTTTTTTTAAAACAATTGAGGTGTCCGCGGGCAGCGCAGGTTTTCTGAAATGTCCATGAATAAACGAAAATGGAGGTGTCTTGAACAACACTATACCTGTCCGTACTGTTCGCTAGCAAGTTGAAACTGTTCTAAGAACACACGCGGTGTCCTGAAATGTTCGTAAAGAAACAAAAATGGAAGTGTCCTGAAGAACACTATACCTGTCCGTAGTGTTCGCTAGCAAGTTGAACCTGTTCTAAGAACACAAGTTTTCTCCTGAAATGTTCGTAAATAAATGAAAATGGAGGTGTCCTGAAGAACACTATACCTGTCCGTACTGTTCGTTACCAAGTTGAAACTGTTCTAAGAACACAAGCGGTATCCTGAAATGTGCGTAAATGCATAAAAATGGAGGTGTCCTGAAGAACACTATACCTGTACGTACTGTTCACTACCAAGTTGAACCTGTTCTAAGAACACAAGTTTTCTCCTGAAATGTTCGTAAATAAACGAAAATGGAGGTGTCCTGAAGAACACTATACCTGTCCGTACTGTTCGTTACCAAGTTGAAACTGTTCTAAGAACACAAGCGGTATCCTGAAATGTGCGTAAATGCATAAAAATGGAGGTGTCCTGAAGAACACTATACCTGTACGTACTGTTCACTACCAAGTTGAAACTGTTCTAAGAACACACGCGGTGTCCTGAAATGTTTCCTAAATAAACCAAAATGGAGGTGTCCTGAGGACGCTATGTATGTCCGTATTGTTCGCAAGCAATTTGAAACGGTTCTTAGAACAAACAGCTGTCCGTAACTGTTCGTTTGAAGTGTGAGGCACTTTTAATTACTTCAGGACCCGAACAGTGTCCGTAGAACATCAACGCTCATGCGCAAACCAATGTCCGTGCATTTGGTGTCCTGCGGACAGCCGCTCCCTTCGCGGACATGTTCGTGAAGCGATCATGTGACCGCGCCCACGCTGATCGCGTGTTCTAAAATGCAGACACTGTTTGTGTCCCCAAACAATTTAAAAGTACATTTTCAAGTAATCCACAATATTTCTCAATAAAAACTCACCATAGCACAAGTCCCACATACCAATCATGAGTTTCTACATACTTTTTGAAACTTTTTGAACCTTTTTTTTGTGTTCGATCTGTCCGCGGACAGCGCGCATGTCCGCGAACCGCAAACAAGCACCCCTATAAAAGACCACGCCCTAGAGCTTATTCTCATTGTGTTTCTGGCTTTTCTTCAGAGCACAGCGATTTTTCCTGCCACTTGCAGATTATACCTTCATCAAGATGGCATCCATGGCTGCACTACTGCCACCTGGTGCTGCACCTGCTTCAGCACCACCCCCACCCCCTCCACCACCACCACCTCCCCAAAGGCCTGAAGAGGGGAACAGGAGTGAGGATGCAGAGGAGGAAGAAGAGGATGCCGAGAATGAGGTAGTGGAAATCCCTACTACCCACACTCGGTCTTGGGTGTGGCGGTTATTTACCATTCATGGGAATGGTCCTAAGGCTCGTGCGAACCGAGTCACCTGCAATGAGTGCAAAATGGTACTCAGTCATGGGAGGCATGGTTCGTATAGCTTTGGGACCACTACCATGAAGCGACACCTCAAGTCATTCCACACTGGGGCCGTTCACAAGGTTGTACCTTGCAAGGAGCGTAGTAGGTTGATTTCCTCTACTTCATCCTCCGTTTCTGATCCTGTCACCACAAGGAACACTCCTGTGGGACAGCCTCTTCCTCAAGCTGCCTCACAGGGCATACACAATGCTGATGACCCTTACCTTTCGAGGGTCACAGTTGTATGTATGTACTGTGACGCAGTACTCTGCAGGGGGGAGCGACTTTGCAGTGCTTTTGAGACTATCGTCTCAGAGCACGAGAAGACCTGCTCACTACCCAGATAAAACCCACTCTACATCTTCCTCTCTCAAGTTGCCCTTTTTTATCACTGTGGTTGGTGTCCCCCGCTTTACCCTCCTTTGCCCTCCTCTCCTAGTGTGTTGTGTATAAAAAACCAAAAAAAATATAAAACAACAAAAATCCCAAAAAAATAAGGCTCTTTTCAGAGCCGCCTTTCACAGTTAAAAAATAGAAGTGAAAATAAATGAAGCAAGACCCTTTGTATTTTTTAGAAGTCTGCGGACAGTCCGCAGACATCTACAATTTTGGGGTG
The DNA here is from genome assembly GCF_040938575.1 of Ambystoma mexicanum. NCBI lineage: Eukaryota > Metazoa > Chordata > Amphibia > Caudata > Ambystomatidae > Ambystoma > Ambystoma mexicanum. The sequence continues at coordinate 231,565,997 of NC_090940.1, read as the reverse complement.
CTGCCCTATCATAACCATTGCAATTTTCTCTGGGAGGAAGTGGTGGCTCTGAAAAGAACCTTTGGGTGGTGTTTGTGTTTGAATAATTATAAATACTCAAAACCTACTTCAAAATGGATGCTGTAATTCTAAAAAAGGTCGCAATGCATTTTGTATGTTTCTTAGAAAAATCGGATTGCCAGCATAAATTAGATGTACTCCATCTCTGCGAAAAATTTCTTTGCAATTTGCAATGAAAGAAGGACTTGGGAAGGTTATGGATTCTCAAGTAATTTGTTCACGGATTGCGCAGAGAAAAATGTGGCTGCGTTCTTCTTCATTTGGTCCACAAATGGAGAAAGCAAGGCGCAATGTCAATAAGGCTGTTTGTGCCTTTCTAAGAGATTTTGCCATGTCCTCTTTTCACAATGAAAATATTATGTTTCGTAGTACATACATTTTTCGCAGAGATGGAGTACATCTAACTTATGCTGGCAATCAGATTTTTCTAAGAAACATACAAAATGCATTGCGACCTTTTTTAGAATTACAGCATCCATTTTGAAGTAGGTGTTGAGTATTTATAATTTTTCTCAATAAACGAAATGTCAACAGAAAGAACTTCTTAAGTATCTGCGGAGGTGAATGGAGTCACACTATGAGCACAGAACCATACTTTAATGAAGAAGCATACAAACAAAAGCAAACAAATACAATTGCCATACATAGCAGTGGTCGAGGTTATGAAAAAGTTAATAATACCATAATGGAACAAGAAGTACTCCTTCAAAAATATGCCCTGAAAACTTAGAATTACCCCTCCATTCAACTGAATCAGAACGTCTAGTGTACAAATGGCCATGCACGTCAATGTGTAACATTCCCAAAATAAATGTCAAGTCTTTACGCCAATTCCTCAATCAATATGTGAAAAGCAAAGACAAAATCAAAATTAAACTACTGCAAAATATGGATACCTGTCCAGTACGCAAGTACACAGGGCTAGAAGGACTTTCATTGGCCTGCATTACAGGACCTACTTGCAAAACCATCTTCCATGATATCAAAAGGATATCAACACATCATTCAACTATAAGAAATCTAGTTTATAAACTGTACTATGCTAAAAGTCCTGCTTTAGCACTAGCCAATTTAAATAGCATTCTTCTACATGGTACAGCAAAAGACCTACTAGAAGAAATCAACTATATCCAGAAAAAATATTTTGGAAGTGAAAGCCACTTACAGAATGAAATAGCTGTAAACCAAATTAGTAACAATTCTACACATGGCAACCTTTTACTACACACATACAAAAAAGAAATACTAAAATTTAAAAGTACATCAGCTGAAGTACCAAACCATGTGTGTTTATGTTGCCGCAGAACTTTTTATAAAAGTACCACAAAAACTGTAGACCTATCATACGAAATAGAAGACAATGAAGATTCTAAATTGTTTGAATTAGCTCTCTACCTTATAGCAGAAAACAAATACAAAATAACTGACCCCTTAATACTTTGCAGTTACTGCACTCCAAAACTTGACAACAACCAAACTCCTTCACGTGCTATCACAAATAATTTGCAATTATATCCACTACCAAAACCCCTTCAACAACTTAATTTATATGAGAGTATCATAGTTCAAACATTGCACCCATTTCAAGCAATAATACACCTTCAACCAAAAACTGCAAAATTACCTCCCTCTGAATTAGTGAAAGGTATTTGTGGAAAAGTAGTGTATTTACCATTAGATCTAAAAGAAAATGTGCACACTCTCGGAGTGCAACGTCCAATGCAGCAATCTTTAATTATCTTAGTAAATGGAGTACCTACAAAAGACAAAAAAATTTGGCAACAGCTGGTAGATTTACATAAAGTTAGAAAAGCCTTGCAGTATCTTAAAGAGAATAATGAATATTACAAAGAAATTAATATTGAAGAAAACCTGAAAGATACAATTGAAATAATTCAAGAGACACAGAAGCTGGTCAATTTGAGCTCGTAGATCCTGCTACAATCTCAAATACTTTAGACCATTATACAATTCATCCATTGCACTCTAATGACACCATAGAAGATGCACTGGAAACGTACCAAATGCGCCAAACAAAAAGATCACCAATCAGCATATGGGAAAAAAGTATAGAAGCACGTGCTTTTCCTCTACTCTTTCCTACTGGCAGAGTAGGAAGGTACGATGATAGACCTATTCAAATATTAGCATCAGAATACCGCTCATTACAGATGTATTCTGAAGATCCCAGATTTAGAAAACATGTGGAATACCTATTCCATCTACTCTTTGAAAGTGAACTAGCAACTTTATGTTACAGAGTTGCACACATATTAAAATCAGGATCGCACTTTCAAAATATGACAGCTACACAATTATTACAAAAAGTTCAACAAAAAGATGAGGTTTTACAATCAAATATTACAAATCTATTAGCAAATATGCGTGTTAGTAAAGAGTACTGGTTTCAACATCATGGAGATGTACGTTGTATGATCAGAAACCTTGGCCCACCCACTTGGTTTGTTACATTAAGTTGTGCAGAATATGCATGAGAAGATTTACATGATTTCCTACAAATATCAAACAAAAACAAAACAAACATAGATATACTAACACCTGGAGAACTTTGTTCTCTGCATCCTGTTAATGTTTCAAGATAATTTCACCATCGCTTCATTGCTATGCTACATTTTATTTGTAATAAAACTGTTCCTCCCCTTGGAGAAGTGCAACACTTCTTTTGGAGAACAAAATACGAAGCCAGAGGAGCACCACATATCCACATGCTTTTACGGATTACAGAGGCTCCTTAATTTGGTCAAGACAGTGATGCCACTGTTTTACAGTTTATTGAAAAATATGTCACTTGTGAAATTCCATCAGAATCCACAAATAGTGATCTTCATGCACACATTTTACAATTTCAAAAACACAAATGTGGCAAATATTGTCGTTGCAAATACACAAACAAAGTGAAATACCACACCAAATGCCCATTTGGTTTCCCTAGACAAGTTACAAATACAGGTCAAGTGAACAAACTCATATCTTCATTTCGACATAGTGTTAAAGGTAAGCCACCTAAAAATACATATTACATAAAAAGAAAAGAAGAAGAAAAATATATCAATAATTACAATGCAATCATTTCCCACTATGGAATGCAAACATAGATGTGCAGTACATTGCAGACAATTCTACTGCAGTTGCACAATATGTCACAGCATATTTGACCAAAGCAGAAAAGACAGAGCTGCAAGACCTCTGGAATGACCTGTCATCAGATAAAACAGTGTCTCAGAAATTATACAGCTTGGGCATAAAAATGGTCTCCCATAGAGAATGCGGAGCCTATGAAGCAGCTGATCGTTTAACTGGTACTGCATTGTATGGTAAATCTGAAAATATAGTATGTCTAAGTCTTAGTCCAGCTAAATCTAGAAAAATAGTTCTAAAATCATACAAAGATATAGAAACAATAGCCAAACATGATCCCAACAGCCAAGACATTTAAAAAAAAAACAATTTATTGGGCACATACTACCCAAACAGGAGTACCACTTTGGAAACCATGTGTCTATAACACATAGCCCAAAACTACACATACGAAAATAATATAAAACCTGATGAAAAAAAGGGTAAATACAGAGTGACAAACTGTGAAGGCAGCTTAGTAAAACTCACCAAACCAAATTTAATTAATCATATCAAGGTGTCCAGTCAAATGGTCGAAAACAAAGGATCGAATGACCGATCGACAGTCAAATGGTCGGAAAAAAAAAGGTCAATATTTTTTATTTATTTATTTATATATATATTTTAGTTTGGGTTGGTAGAACAATGTTTTTAATAAAGAAAACAGGGGGTTGGGCGGGAAGCCCCCCATAAAAAATCTTTTAAAAAAATCAACCCTTTTTTTCGATCATTTTACTGACGATCAAAAGGCATTCGATCCTTTTGTTTTCGACCATATGACCTACAACCTCATATCAAATTGTCATTAAAGACTCCTCAACATAAAGAAGTATATTACATGTCCCTGCTACAACTCTTTAAACCATGTTGAAAAGAAGAAGAAATACTAGATAACTATGATTCCTATGAAGACGCTTTCAAAGCAAATGAAAGCATTATAACTGATGTAAACTTTACACAGTACAAAACAATGTTGCACAATGAACAGCAACACCAAGAAGAACTCCAGGCCCAACTAGATAAGGACACTCCTGACAGTAGTCAACCTTCTGTAACAGGAAGCCAAGAACCACTGGGAGAACCACTAATAACAAATGAGGCAGAATTAGCTATGATAGAAGTAGAAAACACAATGTGTCAGTATGAAGATAAAGAAGACTTAACTATACTACAATCAAAACTAAACAATGAGCAACGTGGCATTTTTCAAGAAGTAACAAAAGAAATTGCACATGGTGTACAACATAACAACAAATAATGCACCTGCCAAAATTACAAACCTATACTACTGTACGTCAGTGGTGAAGCTGGTTCTGGCAAAACATTCCTAATCAAAATCATCATTAAGTTCCTTCAACAGTTGACAAACAACAAACTGCCAGCTGTTGTCACTGCCCCCACAGGTTTAGCAGCCTACAACATAGGTGGTGTCACTTTACACCGATTACTACTCCTGCCAGTAGAACACCAAAACAAATGAGACTATTACAAACTTTCTACAGAAGCTGCAATGGAACTACGCGGAGTATTGAAACAAATGAAAATTCTACTAATAGATGAAGTGAGCATGGTGTCCAACCTAATGTTGGCTTTGATTCACCTCAGATTACAAGAAGTACTCAAAACAAACTATGAAGAGCTCTTTGCAGGAAAACACATTATTGTTTTCAGAGATCTTCTTCAATTGACGCCAGTAAAAGGTGAGCCTATTTTTAAAACATTAGGACACAAACTCTGCCATAAAACTGTTGGCAACATTGGAAAGGTCAACCTTTAGCAACATTTCCAATACAGAGAATTAACAGAAAACATGCGGCAATCTGCAGATCTCACTTATGCCAACATCTTAAAAAGTATCAGAGTCGGTATACTTTCTAAAGAAGCAGAAGCAGTATTGAAAACCCAGCACATTCATGCACTTTATGGAGATAATGCATGTGCTACAGATGTTATGGAACAATTAGCCCACAAAAATGTCAATTGTATGGCCTTAATGCCAACTCTTGCAAGCTGTTTCAAATTCAATGAAATAATGTTAAGTAAAGAAATGCAACCAATAATTGAAATTAGCGCCACAGACATACTAGATGTACATGGTATGACACTACCCATGTGTGACCAAGCCACAACAAGACTAAATAGTTTAGAAAAATCTATCTCAAACACAGCAGGCTTGGAAAAGATATTAAAATTATCCTTAAATTGCAGAGTAATGCTTAAACGTAACCTTGAAGTGGACCAAGGACTAGTTAATGGAGCACTGGGTACAGTTGTTGGCTTTCAAACATACCCACATGACAACAAAATTCCGTTTGTCAATATTCTCTTTGACAAACTTTCAGAAGTAAAAAGGATAGGACGCTCAACAGCTCGAGTCCTTCTCTTCAAAGACATGTATGTATGCAGAGAACAATTTTCTCTAACTCTTGCGTACGCAGTCACCATTCATAAATCACAAGGTCTTACCCTAGACAAAGCAATGATAGACATTGGTAACACAGTTTTTAAAGAAGGCATGAGCTACGTAGCACTATCACGCTTACGTACACTTGACAGTCTATTTCTAATCAACTTTGGTGCAAGTAAAGTAAACGCTGATATTTCTTGCATTTTAGAATACAATAGACTTCGCTCACTATACACCCCCATCTAAACACATATTCTGTACCACAAAAAGGAAAACGTTGTAAAAGAAAACTAAATCAAATAGAAATGCAAGAGGATGTCACTGTAAATCCTCCAAAGAGAGTAAAAGAAACTAAAGCTTCATCAAGTACCACAAACATAAAAGAACCCATTAGGGAAAGTAAACCAGGTACTTCGTCAAAGAAGGAAGACAAACTAAAACAAAATCAATCAGATACAGAAGTACCTGGTCCATTTAAACTCTCAAATATAGTTGGAGTAAGTTGCTACGCAAATGTAGCAATGAAAATTCTATTTCAATTGCCACCAATAGTTGACAACATTTACTTACGCAGTACAGACCAATTGTGTTTGCAAATGTTAGTACTTCACAGAAATGCAACAAACAATCCTGATAACACATATAGGCCCTCATTACGACCCTGGCGGAAATGGAAAAATGATGGCGGAAATGCAATACCGCCATCGAACACCGCTCGTTGCGATTATGACCCGTCACCGTAAAGTACGATGCCATTAGCGACACCGCAGTGAACGGCAACGCTAACTGCACCAAGTACGCGCACGCGCGCCTTGCAAAACCGGAATCACCGCCATGGCGCAACGGTACGCGAATTCTGACCCTAGCGGACATGTACTGAACGCCATCAAGCACGTCGTAAAGTACCATTCCGCCATGGCGAGAAATACGGCATCGTGAACCAACCGTAAATGGCCCACTGAGTGCCTGAACTCCACTCCCTGGCCACATTGCACAACTCCTGGCAGGCGCAATGTACTCACACTATGCAACCAGTGAAATCTACAATTCACCCATGCATGCCAACGTAGAAATGCATGCAGGGGCTCAAAGCGCCCCGTGAGTGGGCATCCATGTACGGCATGTCACCATAGCCGTACTGATGCAGCACAGGCATGTGAAGGTACAATACATCAAAATGAAAATCAAGAACACATGACACAAAACAACAGTAGTCCCCCATCGCTTGCCACCAGCGCAAGGCAACATCCAAAACAGCATCCTGAGGGGGATTGCACCAGCCCTGTACTCTTGCCAGTAAACAAACCAACCATCAGCAGAAGCATGTACCACACAAGTTGGCAGAGTGACTGAGCAGCCAGGCTCATCCCAAGAGGGGCCGATGGGAGCTGCAGGGCACAGATGGCATGAATACAGAAGCTATTCCAATGGACATGACCCCAGTCCCCCTCCAACAAACGCACGCAAACACAGGCACCTGTGACCAGCCACATTCTGAACATCCCATCATTCCACCAATCGACCTGGCTGACAGGCACCAGTCGGCCAAAAGCCAATCCCCCGCCCCTGAACAGCACATCATGTAAACAGTCACAATGGCAGCCCCTATCCGTGACCATACTGTGCTACGTAGGCAAACGCGGCCAGTACTGTACCACACAACTCAACTCAGAAGGCGGAACACAATGCAGATCATCTCGCAATACATACCGCCACAAATCGAAAATCGCCACATCACCTGCAAAGAATAACGCAACACGCCAAATATCGGAATACAATTTAAATGCACATCCAAATGACAAAGGCCTCACAGCAATTTGCAAAATAACACCAAAACATCCATCATCACCGAGGGCTGCATCTGCAATAATTGACCAGCTTCCACTTGTGTGACGCCCTGTACCATCATGGCACACAGGGCCTACATCAACGTTCCAAAAGGCAACATGGAAGCGGCAAGAACCGCAGGTCCGTCCCATGAGGCAGGCACTAGTCGAGCTGAAAGGCCGAAATGTTGCACCTAGCCACCAGTACAGCGTAAGGGCATGTGGCCCATTGGCGATCGTCCCATAAGATCGTAATGGTGCTCCACTGATTCACCCGAAGCTGCAGGTGTCGAGAGTAAAACCCATCTGGAGGAGTGGCGTACAGATGGCATCTGCAATAGGGCAGGAGATACCTGTCACCCAAATGAAACACAAATTAACCGATTGCATTACGGGACTCATGATGCATTACAATCTTCATTCAACACACCAAATCCACACCCATATGCATGCTAGCCCACTCCAAAGGAATATACACACCCCTAAATCAGTATCGATTCATAACGAAATCAATCGAGGTAAATACACCATTGGCAACGTCGGTTACTGTGCATGCGTCCGTCAAGATAGAACCCATGACATGGGATTAGTAACGTGCCTAGACACAAGTGTATGAAGGCGCGTCGAGACAGGGAGGATCCGACAAGGGCAGATAGACGTAAGTCCCACTATGGCAGCCTTGCATCACATAGCGCAGGGGAAGGGGAGTGATTCAAAAAACCCATGTACATGGCAGACCCTAAATGGAATCATCTGTCCATGCATCCATTCATCATTCCCTCATCCCGCAATGAAAACGCATGAATATTCACTCACATAATATGTGAAACTTCCATCGCGTCTGTGCGTAATGCAGTCTGCAAAAACCACTGTGCTCCTGGCCGGATCTGTAGTGTTGTGAAGCAAGATGGATTTGGGAACGTCCTGCCTTATCGTCCACTACGCTATTGGGCATCCCATTCAATTCATATCATTCATTGCTTGCTCGTTATGGGCCATGTCCCAAGGACATTCTACAATAGAACGTTACATTTCCAGCCAGACCTGTGGGCGTATCCTCGCCGCTACTTCAAAACCAAAAATGCTGGCCTTCGAATTCATCACTTGCAACATTACGTCGAAAAGGCTTCTGTGAACGCTTGCATTCACAATTACATCAATGTAGTGCGGCTGTGTGTCATAATGCTAACTGGCTGCAATCACAAATGGGACGCCACGCCCGTCGGTGAAGTACGTTACTGTGCTGCATGAGGGTCGGCCATCGATCGAGCCCTACATACCACTGACTCTTCACAGGTATGTAAGCGGCTGCAATTATAGCATGTGTAACAATGGGAGCATAGCATGAAAATCAGTCAAAGTACATCACACTGCCATCGGGATTTGATACATGATTCCAATTCCAAGATGCCATGCGGCCAAATGCAGCCTTACGTGCGGGACGTGCTCGGCCAGAAGGGATTGCATCTGCCACAGATTCATTCAATCAGCACAGGTGGAGGCCATACAGGCCGACAGCACATATATAGCAGACCCAAACCCCTCCCACAACCACTCCCACTCCAAAATGCTACCGGCAGGACTAGCGATGTTGGGCCTGGGGGACCAGATAGCACTGCAAGTGCTACAACTACAAGAAGACGACGAACAACAACAGGTACAACAACCGGGCGCACAGGGGAGACGGAGGAGAAGGAGGAGGAGGAGGGCAAGGCAGGGTCAACAAGGCCCACAAGCACTGCCACTACCACCACGCAGGCGGCCCGCAATCCCACGCCTCCGAGCTGATCCGTTCAACCTCACTGCTGAGCAGATCCACACCCTCTACCGTTTGGACCGGGACACCATAATCGCCATTGTGGACATGACACATGCTGACCTCGTGAGCATGATAGATAGCCCAACCGCCATCCCACCCCTACTGAAGGTGGTGTCTGTACTCCACTTCCTGGCCACAGGCACCTACCAGCACACAGTCGGACAGTTGCATGGCATTTCACAGCCACTGTTCTCACGGACACTCTTCCAAGTGCACGATGCCCTCCTGAAGCACGCCGACGACCACATCACACTACCACGCACGTACCAGGAGATTACCAACGCAAAAGTGGGATTCCATGCACTTGGCGGCATCCCGGGTTGCATTGGTGCCATCGACTGCACCCATGTTGAATTGGTTGTCCCACATGCCATGGAGGTCCAGTACCGCAACCGGAAACAATTTCATTCAATCAATGTGCAAATGGTGTGTGACTCCAACAAGATCTTTACGCATTGTTGTGCCAGATTTCCAGGATCTACCCATGATTCTATGGTCCTGAGGAACACAAGAATACCACGCTACATGGAGCGACACGCAGGGCACAGATCCTGGCTACTCGGTGAGTCTCATTCCATGCATGACATCGTGGCCCATTTGATGCGTCAATGACCTTGCAGGAGGGGGGGGGGCTACTTAGCACTATCATTCCACTGACACCCTTTATTCGTCTCATACAGGTGATGCCGGGTATCCACTGAAGAGATGGCTCCTTACACCAATCCGGAACCCACAGAACGAGCATGAGGAGGACTACAACCATGCCCACTCACGTACCCGTGTGGTCATTGAACAGGCATTCGGCCTACTGAAGGCTCGTTTCCGCAGCCTCAGCAGGTCTGGCGGGGCACTCATGTACAGCCATGATAAGGTTTCTAAGATGGTCATGGCATGTGTCATGCTGCACAACATGTGCATACGTAGGAATGTGCCCATGCCCCCTGACGCTGTACTGCATGCACCTGAAGATGATGATGATGAGGGTGGGGATGTGGAGGCACCTCAAGGAGTCCATGAGGCACAGGATGCACGTGCAATCCGACAGAGCATCATAGATGCATGCTTCTAGCAACCACGCATGGTGCCTATTACACGGAAAGGGGACCTGTGGCACTGTGTGTGTGTAGTACAGGCACATTGTGGACTGTACGCCTATGAAGGCCTCGTACGCAAATATCAATGTCCACACATGTCATTGGATGATAATGAGGTGCTGTATTGTTAATGTGATTTGATTCATACACCCTATGGACCCGCCACCCAGTGAAGCCCAACACACCCCCTCCACCCTACTACCTCCCCCCCCAACACCAGTGTCCAAATATGCATGCTGTCCGTGGGTAGACGCTATTGCAAGCCCCCTCTACGGGTATCAGGGGCACCCCTGCCCGTGGAGCGCAGGTTCCTGCCAGATCTGCGTTGGGGGCTGCCCTGGACGGAACTTGCCACGGATGATGTCTCTGCCTGCTCGCGTCCATGCATGTCTCTGAGGGTTTGTGAGAGCTCCGAGAGCACACGGCGCACAGCAGCAAGTTCAGCACAAACGTCTTTGGACGTCGCATGCAGTTCCCCCCTCAGGCTCTCGGTGCTTTTCTCCATTTGTGCTCTCAGGCTCTCGGTGCTTTTCTCCATTTGTGCTCTCAGGCTCTCGGTGCTTCTCTCCATTTCTCCCCTGAGGCTCTCACTACTTTTCTCTATTTGTGCCCTGAGTGTCTCGGTGGATGTTTCCATGGCTGCCCTGGAACCCCCGCATTCATTTGCATGGTCCTTGAGTAGCGTGGACACTTCCTGCTGTTGCTCGATCAGCAGGTCGAGGGACTGTTGCCTCTGCTGGGCCATGGACATTTGCGGTGGTGTGACAGGGGGGCTGCTCAACACATGTTGCCTTGGCACAGGACTTGTGGGGGTTGGCCAGTCGTCGTCTTCAGGGTGCCCCTGCGTGGTTTCGTCATGGTGTAGGGGATGTAACATGCAGGGGGATTGGGAAAGGTCATGGATGGTACCTACGTCGCCAGCACTGTTTTCCGTGTCGGAGCATGCTGGCATGACAGCTGTGTCACCTATGGTGCTGCTACCACCAGAGGCAGTGCCATCAGATACGTTCTTTGGGGGGACCTGTGGTGCTGGGGTTGTGGACTTGCTGGCTGCTGGGGTGCCTGTTGCAGTCCCCTCCAGTGTGCTGCCACTTGATTCCTGCTGCTGCCGTGTCTTGATCCTTGCACCTGAGGTGGAGGCTCTTGGGACGTTGGTCCTGGCCCTCTTTACAGGCGTGCTGGTAGGGGTGTCCTGCAGCTCGTCGTTGGTATCGGACCCTGTGGTGGAGTAAAGAGGGGCGAGCGTTAGTTATGGGTCTGTGGGATTTGGAATGGCAACGTATCAAATGCATTGGGGTGGTACATGAGGCTGATTTGGGACTGGGCCTTGGAGGTGGTCTCATTTTCGTGTGGATTGAGGATGCATTCATTTGGCTGCCTGCAGTTAGGGGGTGCATGCTGCACATGTAGGGGTTGTTTATGGCATCTTGATTAATTTGTTTATTCATTCTGACTTTTAGAGGGCGCTGTCAGGGCAAAGTATGTATTGCACTATGGGGTCACATGGTACTGCACATGTTCGTGCTTTGTGGATTTCGCATTGTTTCTCTTGGCCAACCTACCTGATTCTCCGGATGTCGGCACTCCTTTCTCCATCCCTCCGACTCCCTCTATGCTCTCCATTCCTATGGTGGAGGCGCAGATATCCTCCCAGGGGGTCAACTTGATGGGCGACTCTGATCCCCCCCCGGTAGCTGTGGCGATGTTCCTGTTCGCAGAAAGTATGCTGCGTACGCGGATCCGCAGGTCGTCCCACCGCTTGCGACATTGCTGTGGCGTGCGGGGTGTTGTCCCCACCGCACTTACGCGCTGTGCCACCAGGGCCCATATGGCCTTCTTGTTGGCAAGGGCCGTCCTGGTCATTTGACTGGAGAAGACGACGGCGGCATTTTCCTGGAGGGTCTCGGTGAGCACGGTCAGTTCCTCTCGGGAGAAGTGGACCTGCCGCTTGCGATCACACGCTTTCTTGGCTACCTTTCCCATATTTATTTTTTTAACAGGGGTTGCTAACGGGTTGGGATGTGTGTCAGGGTCGGATTTTTAATGGTTGTGTTGGGATTCGGATTTTATAGTTGTGCGGCGTGCTGTTTCCCGTTCCGGCCACATGCTTTTACTTCCGTTTCCGTATATTTACGGTGCCCGTAATTTGCGGTGCCCGCTCATTACGGTGACCGCTCATTACGGTGACCGCTAAGATGGGTGGCGGTATTGCACCTGGTACAGCGTACGGCGGCGGTAAGGGCCGTTTTGGGGTCATTTCCGCCATCGCAGCCTTTCGGATTCCGCCATGGCGTAATGCTCGTGCCCGATGGGTCGTAATTAGCCGCACTTTGCTCCTTCGTGCAATGGCGGAAACGCTATTTACGCTGTTGCGGTCCGGTCAGTCACTTTCCGCCAGGGTCGTAATGAGGGCCATAGTGTTTATGGAATAAGACAACAATTGGACTACTGTGCTGGAATGGTTAAATACACTATAAACTCACAGGAAGATCCACAAGAATTTCTAATGTACTTACTACAAGTACTGGAAAATAAAAACATACCTATAAATGAAATCTTTCAGATTTCATACATGTGGAAACATACATGCACTCTCTGCAAAAATGTGACACATGAACAAATCCCCAATAAGCGCTTCGTGTATGTATCAATGCCTAATTGTGAATCCGTTCCATTTCAGCATCTTGTACAAAATGCAAACCATGGTACATTATGTACTACCTGCAATTCGGATATCGATCCACGTTACTAATACAAACACATAGTAAATACGTAATACTAATGATTCTACGTTACAATGCAGATGGTACCAAAAACAACTGCAAGCTGACTGGATTCAAACATGGTCAAGTATCACTTGGTAAGAAAACCTTCACAACAATAGGTATAATCTACCACGCAGGAGCCACAAACAATTCAGGGCACTACACTGCATATATAAAAAAGAAATGTGGATGGTTTGAATGTAATGATAGTACCATTACTCTAAAGCAGAGATTACCAGCAAATCTTACAAACGCTTATTTAATGTTCTTAAAACCAAAATTTGATAACTAAACTGTACTTAAACCTTAAGTAAACTTGTTGTAAAAAAATATAAACTGTTAGAATATTCCAAAAGCTATCTAACTGCCCAAACTTTCTACACAACTAATCAGATAAATGAATACCACTAAATTAGAGCAAATAATAGACAGTTAGAATACTCCAATTGGTATCTAACTGTCCCAAAATGTAACAATATGCAAACAGATAAATCAATACCACTAAAATATATCCAAACATAGACAGTTAGAATACACTTACTGGTATCTTACTGCTCCAAAATTTTACAATATCAAGCCAATAAATAATATGTTACTGCTACAAAAAACTGCAACAAGCCATTGTATACAGCATTAGCCAGAAACAACATGTGAACACTGAAAACAAACAAACAAATAAACTGTAGCATTACAGAAAAAGTTTTTTTTTAATCCAACATGGATTTTCTTTTCTCCCACAGACCCAATGATTTTAGCAACAAACACAGAAACTGTGCAAATTGCACACTACTCTGGTTGGTAATCTACTAAATATGAGGGTAAAAAAAAACGTTGATTATACAATGTAATAAGTCATTTCAAAATACCAATACTAACATGCTCTTTTATTTTATCACAGAAATGAACACGAAATACATGTACTCCAGTTACTAAACCAATGGTATATTATAATAAGTACAACCATCGCAGCATATCAGACCCATAGTGGCTTATAACTGTGTTCCTTATAAATTTGTTTGTGACCCAAAGTTATAAGCCACTATGAGTGACATAATAAGTTCCCATAGGCCATAGTTGAAATGTTTGACTCTATGGGTGTGATATGCTGCAGTGGTTGTGGCCAGGGCATAGACTCTTTGGTGCATGGCCAAATTTGCACCCAAGACTCTATGCCCTGGCCACAACCACCGCAGCATATCACACCCATAGAGTCAAACATTTCAACTATGGCCTATGGGAACTTTTAATGTCCGCGGACATAATGAGTGTTCCTAGAACACTTTCAACTTGACAACGAACAATACGGACAGCATCCTCAGAACATCCCCATTGTTTTAATTTACAATCATATCAGGACACTGCGAGTGTTCTTAGAACACGTTTAACTTGCCAGCGAACAATACGGACAGCGTCCTCAGAACACCCCCATTGTGTTAATTTACAAACATATCAGGACACCGCGAGTGTTCTTAGAACATATTCAACTTGCCAGCAAACAATACGGACAGCGTCCTCAGAACACCCCCATTTGTTTATTTACGAACATTTCAGGACACCACAAGTGTTCTAAGAACACATTCAAATTGCCAGCGAACAATACGGACAGCGTCCTCAGAACAACCCCATTTTGTTTATTTACGAACATTTCAGGACACCACGAGTGTTCCTAGAATACAATCAACTTTCCAGCGAACAATACAGACAGCGTCCTCAGAACACCCCCATTTTGTTTAATTACAAACATTTCAGGACACCGTGAGTGTTCTTAGAACACATTCAACTTGCCAGCGAACAATACGGACAGCGTCCTCAGGACACCCCCATTTTGTTTATTTATGAACATTTCAGGACACCGCGAGTGTTCTTAGAACACATTCAACTTGCCAGTGAACAATACGGGCAGCGTCCTCAGAACACCCCCATTGTGTTAATTTACGAACATTTCAGGACACCGCGAATGTTCTTAGAACACATTCAACATGCCAGTAAACAATACGGACAGCGTCCTCTGAACACCCCCATTTTGTTTATTTACGAACATTTCAGGACACCACGAGTGTTCTTAGAACACATTCAACTTGCCAGAGAACAACACGGACAGCGTCCTCAGGACACCCCCATTTTTTTATTTATGAACATTTCAGGACACTGCAAGTGTTCTAAGAACTAATTCAACTTACCAGCGAACAATACGGACAGCGTCCTCAGGACACCCCCATTTTGTTTATTTACGAACATTTCAGGACACCACGAGTGTTCTAAGAACACATTCAAATTGCCAGCGAACAATAAGTACAGGGTCCTCAGAACACCCCCATTTTGTTTATTTATGAACATTTCAGGACACCGCGAGTGTTCTTAGAACACATTGAACTTGCCAGCGAACAATACGGACAGCGTCCTCAGAACACCCCCATTTTGTTTATTTACGAACATTTCAGGACACCGTGAGTGTTCTTAGAACACATTCAACTTGCCAGCGAACAATACGGACAGGGTCCTCAGAACACCCCCATTTTGTTTATTTATGAACATTTCAGGACACCGCGAGTGTTCTTAGAACACATTCAACTTGCCAGTGAACAATACGGACAGCGTCCTCAGAACACCCCCATTGTGTTAATTTACGAACATTTCAGGACACCGCGAATGTTCTTAGAACACATTCAACATGCCAGTAAACAATACGGACAGCGTCCTCTGAACACCCCCATTTTGTTTATTTACGAACATTTCAGGACACCACGAGTGTTCTTAGAACACATTCAACTTGCCAGAGAACAACACGGACAGCGTCCTCAGGACACCCCCATTTTTTTATTTATGAACATTTCAGGACACTGCAAGTGTTCTAAGAACTCATTCAACTTACCAGCGAACAATACGGACAGCGTCCTCAGGACACCCCCATTTTGTTTATTTACGAACATTTCAGGACACCACGAGTGTTCTAAGAACACATTCAAATTGCCAGCGAACAATAAGTACAGGGTCCTCAGAACACCCCCATTTTGTTTATTTATGAACATTTCAGGACACCGCGAGTGTTCTTAGAACACATTGAACTTGCCAGCGAACAATACGGACAGCGTCCTCAGAACACCCCCATTTTGTTTATTTACGAACATTTCAGGACACCGTGAGTGTTCTTAGAACACATTCAACTTGCCAGCGAACAATACGGACAGGGTCCTCAGAACACCCCCATTTTGTTTATTTATGAACATTTCAGGAAACCGCGAGTGTTCTTAGAACACATTGAACTTGCCAGCGAACAATACGGACAGCGTCCTCAGAACACCCCCATTTTGTTTATTTACGAACATTTCAGGACACCGCAAGTGTTCTTAGAACACATTCAGCTTGCCAGCGAACAATACGGACAGCGTCCACAGGATACCACCATTTTGTTTATTTACGAACATTTCAGGACACCGCGAGTGTTCTTAGAACACATTCAACTTGCCAGAGAACAATATGGACAGTGACCTCAGGACACCCCCATTTTATTTATTTACGAACATTTCAGGACACCGCAAGTGTTCTAAGAACACATTCAACTTGCCAGGCGAACAATATGGACAGCGTCCTCAGAACATCCCCATTTTCTTAATTTACGAACATTTCAGGACACCGCAAGTGTTCTTAGAACACATTCAACTTGCCAGCGTACAATACGGACAGCGTCCTCAGAACACCCCCATTTTGTTTATTTATGAACATTTCTGGACACTGAGAGTGTTCTAAGAACACATTAAACTTACCAGCGAACAATACGGACAGCGTCCTCAGAACATCCCCATTTTATTAATTTACGAACATCTCAGGACACCGCGAGTGTTTTTAGAACACATTCAACTTACCAGAGAACAATACAGATAGCGTCCTCAAGACACCCCCATTTTGTTTATTTACGAACATTTCAGGACACCGCGAGTGCTCTAAGAACACATTCAATTTACCAGCAAACAGTACGGACAGCGTCATCAGGATACCCCCATTTTGTTTATTTACGAACATTTCAGGACACCACACGTGTTCTTAGAACATATTCAACTTGCCAGTGAACAACACGGACAGCGTCCTAAGAACACCCCCATTTTGTTTATTTATGAACATTTCAGGACACTGTGAGTGTTCTTAGAACACATTCAACTTGCCAGCGAACAATACGGACAGCGTCCTCAGAACAGCCCCATTTTGTTTATTTACGAACATTTCAGGACACCACGAGTGTTCTTAGAACACATTCAACTTGCCAGAGAACAACACGGACAGCGTCCTCAGGACACCCCCATTTTGTTTATTTACGAACATTTCAGGACACCACGAGTGTTCTTAGAACACATTCAACTTGCCAGAGAACAACACGGACAGCGTCCTCAGGACACCCCCATTTTTTTATTTACGAACATTTCAGGACACAGCAAGTGTTCTAAGAACACATTCAACTTACCAGCGAACAATACGGACAGCGTCCTCAGGACACCCCCATTTTGTTTATTTAGGAACATTTCAGGACACCACGAGTGCTCTAAGAACACATTCAAATTGCCAGCGAACAATAAGGACAGAGTCCTATGAAAAACACCCCCATTTTGTTTATTTACAAACATTTCAGAACACAATGAGTGTTCTTAGAACACATTCAACTTGCCAGCGAACAATAAGGACAGGGCCTCAGAACACCCCCATTTTGTTTATTTATGAGCATTTTTGCGGACACCGCGAGTGTTCTTTGAACACATTGAACTTGCCAGTGAACAATACGGACAGCGTCCTCAGAACACCCCCATTTTGTTTATTTACGAACTTTTCAGGACACTGCAAGTGTTCTTAGAACACATTCAACTTGCCAGCGAACAATACGGACAGCGTCCTCAGAAAACCCCCATTTTGTTTATTTACGAACATTTCAGGACACCGCGAGTGTTCTTAGAACACATTCAACTTCCCAGAGAACAATATGTACAGTGTCCTCAGGACACCCCCATTTTGTTTATTTACGAAGTTTTCAGGACACCGCAAGTGTTCTAAGAACACATTCAACTTGCCAGCGAACAATACGGACAGCGTCCTCAGAACATCCCCATTTTCTTAATTTACGAACATTTGAGGACACCGCAAGTGTTCTAAGAACACATTCAACTTGCCAGCGAACAATACGGACAGCGTCCTTAGAACACCCCCATTTTGTTTATTTTTGAACATTTCAGGACACCGCGAGTGTTCTAAGAACACATTAAACTTACCAGTGAACAATACGTATAGCGTCCTCAGGACACCCCCATTTTGTTTATTTACGAACATTTCAGGACACCGCAAGTGTTCTAAGAACACATTCAACTTACCAGCAAACAGTACAGACAGCGTCATCAGGACACCCCCATTTTGTTTATTTACAAACATTTCAGAACACCGTGAGTGTTCTTAGAACACATTCAACTTGCCAGCGAACAATACGGACAGGGCCTCAGAACACCCCCATTTTGTTTATTTATGAGCATTTTTGCGGACACCGAGAGTGTTCTTTGAACACATTGAACTTGCCAGTGAACAATACGGACAGCATCCTCAGAACACCCCCATTTTGTTTATTTACGAACATTTCAGGACACCGCGAGTGTTCTTAGAACACATTCAACTTCCCAGAGAACAATATGTACAGTGTCCTCAGGACACCCCCATTTTGTTTATTTACGAAGTTTTCAGGACACCGCAAGTGTTCTAAGAACACATTCAACTTGCCAGCGAACAATACGGACAGCGTCCTCAGAAAATCCCCATTTTCTTAATTTACGAACATTTGAGGACACCGCAAGTGTTCTAAGAACACATTCAACTTGCCAGCGAACAATACGGACAGCGTCCTCAGAACACCCCCATTTTGTTTATTTTTGAACATTTCAGGACACCGCAAGTGTTCCAAGAACACATTCAACTTACCAGCAAACAGTACAGACAGCGTCATCAGGACACCCCCATTTTGTTTATATACGAACATTTCAGGACACCACACGTGTTCTTAGACCAGATTCAACTTGCCAGTGAACAATACGGACAGCGTCCTCAGAACACCCCCATTTTGTTTATTTATGGACATTTCAGGACACTGTGAGTGTTCTTAGAATACATTCAACTTGCCAGCGAACAATACGGACAGCGTCCTCAGAACACCCCCATTTTGTTTATTTACGAACATTTCAGGACACCACGAGTGTTCTTAGAACACATTCAACTTGCCAGAGAACAACACGGACAGCGTCCTCAGGACACCCCCATTTTGTTTTTTTACGAACATTTCAGGACACCTCAAGTGTTCTAAGAACACATTCAACTTACCAGCGAACAATACGGACAGCGTCCTCAGCACACCCCCATTTTGTTTATTTATGAACATTTCAGGACACCACGAGTGTTCTAAGAACACATTAAACTTGCCAGCGAGCAATACAGACAGCGTCCTCAGAACACCTTCATTTTGTTTATTTACAAACATTTAAGGACACCGCGAGTGTTCTTAGAATACATTGAACTTGCCAGCGAACAATACGGACAGCGTCCTCAGAACACCCCCATTTTGTTTATTTTTGAACATTTCTGGACACCGCAAGTGTTCTTAGAACACATTCAACTTGCCAGCGAACAATACAGACAGCGTCCTCAAAACACCCCCATTTTGTTTATTTACGAACATTTCAGGACACCGCGAGTGTTCTTAGAACACATTCAACTTGTCAGAGAACAATATGGACAGTGTCCTCAGGACACCCCCATTTTGTTTATTTACGAACATTTCAGGACACCGCAAGTGTTCTAAGAACACATTGAACTTGCCAGCGAACAATACGGACAGCGTCCTCAGAACACCCCCATTTTCTTAATTTACGAACATTTCAGGACACCGCGAGTGTTCTTAGAACACATTCAACTTGCCAGCGAACAATACAGACAGCGTCATCAGAATATCCCCAATGTTTTTATTTACTAACATTTCAGGACACCGCGAGTGTTCTTAGAACACATTCAACTTGCTAGAGAACAACACGGACAGCGTCCTCAGGACACACCCATTTTTTTATTTATGAACATTTCAGGACACCACGAGTGTTCTTAGAACACATTCAACTTGCCAGAGAACAACACGGACAGCGTCCTCAGGACACCCCCATTTTTTTTATGAACATTTCAGGACACCGCAAGTGTTCTAAGAACTCATTCAACTTACCAGCAAACAATACGGACAGCGTCCTCAGGACACCCCCATTTTGTTTATTTACGAACATTTCAGGACACCACGAGTGTTCTAAGAACACATTCAAATTGCCAGCGAACAATAAGTACAGGGTCCTCAGAACACCCCCATTTTGTTTATTTATGAACATTTCAGGACACCGCAAGTGTTCTTAGAACACATTGAACTTGCCAGCGAACAATACGGACAGCGTCCTCCGAACAACCCCATTTTGTTTATTTACGAACATTTCAGGACACCGCGAGTGTTCTTAGAACACATTGAACTTGCCAGCGAACAATACGGACAGCGTCCTCAGAACACCCCCATTTTGTTTATTTACGAACATTTCAGGACACCGCGAGAGTTCTTAGAACACATTCAACTTGCGAGAGAACAATACGGACGGTGTCCTCAGGACACCCCCATTTTGTTTATTTACGAACATTTCAGGACACCGCGAGTGTTCTAAGAACACATTCAACTTGCCAGGCGAACAATACGGACAGCATCCTCAGAACATCCCCATTTTCTTAATTCACGAACATTTTAGGACACCGCAAGTGTTGTTAGAACACATTCAACTTGCCAGCGTACAATACGGACAGCGTCCTCAGAACACCCCCATTTTCTTTATTTATGAACATTTCAGGACACCGCGAGTGTTCTAAGAACACATTAAACTTACCAGCGAACAATACGGACAGCGTCCTCAGAACATCCCCATTTTATTAATTTACGAACATTTCAGGACACCGCAAGTGTTTTTAGAACACATTCAACTTACCAGAAAACAATACAGATAGGGCCTCATTACGACTCAGGCGGTAAGGGTTTTACGGCGGCGAAAACAGCGCCAACCCTTACCGCCTGAGTACGAGGTCCCTTAGCGCCATGGCGGATTTAACACCTGCTTTTAGCAGGTGTTAAAATCCATGGTGCTAAGGGACCATGGAGTTAATTACGCCACCGTAATTTACGGTGGCGTAATTAACGCCTTCCCCACTCCCATTATGCCCTATGGGGCAAAATGGGAATGGGGAAGGGAAAATGGGAAAGTGGGGATTTACCGCCCCGCCAAGGTTGGAATGGGGCGGTAAGTCCGCCTACCACCATGGCGTAAACGTAGTTTACGCCTTGGTGGTAAAGTCACGGCCCAGGCGGTAACTTACTGCCTAGGTCGTAATGAGGCCCATAGCGTCCTCAGGACACCCCCATTTTGTTTATTTACGAACATTTCAGGATACCGCGAGTGTTCTAAGAACACATTCAACTTACCAGCAAACAGTACGGACAGTGTCATCAGGACACCCCCATTTTGTTTATTTACAAACATTTCAGGACACCACACGTGTTCTTAGAACACATTCAACTTGCCAGTGAACAATACGGACAGCGTCCTCAGGACACCCCCATTTTGTTTATTTAGGAACATTTCAGGACACCACGAGTGTTCTAAGAACACATTCAAATTGCTAGCGAACAATAAGGACAGCATCCTCAGAACACCCCCATTTTGTTTATTTACAAACATTTCAGAACACCGTGAGTGTTCTTAGAACACATTCAACTTGCCAGCGAACAATACGGACAGGGCCTCAGAACACCCCCATTTTGTTTATTTATGAGCATTTTTGCGGACACCGCGAGTGTTCTTTGAACACATTGAACTTGCCAGCGAACAATACGGACAGCGTCCTCAGAACACCCCCATTTTGTTTATTTACGAACATTTCAGGACACCGCAAGTGTTCTTAGAACACATTCCACTTGCCAGCGAACAATACGGACAGCGTCCTCAGAAAACCCCCATTTTGTTTATTTACAAACATTTCAGGACACCGCAGGTGTTCTTAGAACACATTCAACTTGCCAGAGAACAATATGGACAGTGTCCTCAGGACACCCCCATTTTGTTTATTTACAAACTTTTCAGGACACCGCAAGTGTTCTAAGAACACATTCAACTTGCCAGCGAACAATACGGACAGCGTCCTCAGAACATCCCCATTTTCTTAATTTACGAACATTTCAGGACACCGCAAGTGTTCTAAGAACACATTCAACTTGCCAGCGAACAATACGGACAGCGTCCTCAGAACACCCCCATTTTGTTTATTTATGAACATTTCAGGACACCGCGAGTGTTCTAAGAACACATTAAACTTACCAGTGAACAATACGGACAGCGTCCTCAGAACATCCCCATTTTATTAATTTACGAACATTTCAGGACACCGCGAGTGTTCTAAGAACACATTCAACTTACCAGCAAACAGTACGGACAGCGTCATCAGGACACCCCCATGTTGTTTATTTACGAACATTTCAGGACACCACACATGTTCTAAGAACACATTCAAATTGCTAGCGAACAATAAGGACAGCATCCTCAGAACACCCCCATTTTGTTTATTTACAAACATTTCAGAACACTGTGAGTGTTCTTAGCACACATTCAACTTACCAGCAAACAGTACGGACAGTGTCATCAGGACACCACCATTTTGTTTATTTATGAACATTTCAGGACACCGCAAGTGTTATAAGAACACATTAAACTTACCAGCGAACAATATGGACAGCGTCCTCAGGACACCCCCATTTTGTTTATTTAGGAACATTTCAGGACACCACGAGTGTTCTAAGAACACATTCAAATTACTAGCGAACAATAAGGACAGCATCCTCAGAACACCCCCATTTTGTTTATTTACAAACATTTCAGAACACCGTGAGTGTTCTTAGCACACATTCAACTTACCAGCAAACAGTACGGACAGTGTCATCAGGACACCACCATTTTGTTTATTTAGGAACATTTCAGGACACCACACGTGTTCTTAGAACACATTCAACTTGCCAGTGAACAATACGGACAGCGTCCTGAGAACACCCCCATTTTGTTTATTTACGAACATTTCAGGACATCACGAGTGTTCTTAGAACACATTCAACTTGCCAGAGAACAACACAGACAGCGTCCTCAGGACACCCCCATTTTGTTTATTTACGAACATTTCAGGACACCACGAGTGTTCTTAGAACACATTCTTCTTGCCAGAGAACAACATGGACAGCGTCCTCAGGACACCCCCATTTTGTTTATTTAGGAACATTTCAGGACACCACGAGTGTTCTAAGAACACATTCAAATTGCTAGCGAACAATAAGGACAGCATCCTCAGAACACCCCCATTTTGTTTATTTACAAACATTTCAGAACACCGTGAGTGTTCTTAGAACACATTCAACTTGCCAGCGAACAATACGGACAGGGCCTCAGAACACCCCCATTTTGTTTATTTACGAACATTTCAGGACACCGCAAGTGTTCTTAGAACACATTCCACTTGCCAGCGAACAATACGGACAGTGTCCTCAGGACACCCCCATTTTGTTTATTTACAAACTTTTCAGGACACCGCAAGTGTTCTAAGAACACATTCAACTTGCCAGCGAACAATACGGACAGCGTCCTCAGAACATACCCATTTTCTTAATTTACGAACATTTCAGGACACCGCAAGTGTTCTAAGAACACATTCAACTTGTCAGCGAACAATACGGACAGCGTCCTCAGAACACCCCCATTTTGTTTATTTATGAACATTTCAGGACACTGCGAGTGTTCTAGGAACACATTAAACTTACCAGTGAACAATACGGACAGCGTCCTCAGAACATCCCCATTTTATTAATTTACGAACATTTCAGGACACGGCGAGTGTTCTAAGAACACATTCAACTTACCAGCAAACAGTACGGACAGCGTCATCAGGACACCCCCATGTTGTTTATTTTTACGAATATTTCAGGACACCACACGTGTTCCTAGACCACATTCAACTTGCCAGTGAACAATACGGACAGCGTCCTGAGAACACCCCCATTTTGTTTATTTACGAACATTTCAGGACATCACGAGTGTTCTTAGAACACATTCAACTTGCCAGAGAACAACACAGACAGCGTCCTCAGGACACCCCCATTTTGTTTATTTACGAACATTTCAGGACACCACGAGTGTTCTTAGAACACATTCAACTTGCCAGAGAACAACACGGACAGCGTCCTCAGGACACCCCCATTTTGTTTATTTATGAACATTTCAGGACACTGCGAGTGTTCTAAGAACACATTAAACTTACCAGCGAACAATACGGACAGCGTCCTCAGAACATCCCCATTTTATTAATTTACGAACATTTCAGGACACCGCAAGTGTTTTTAGAACACATTCAACTTACCAGAGAACAATACAGATAGCGTCCTCAGGACACCCCCATTTTGTTTATTTACGAACATTTCAGGACACCGCGAGTGTTCTAAGAACACATTCAACTTACTAGCAAACAGTACGGACAGTGTCATCAGGACACCCCCATTTTGTTTATTTACGAACATTTCAGGACACCACACGTGTTCTTAGAACACATTCAACTTGCCAGTGAACAATACGGACAGCGTCCTGAGAACACCCCCATTTTGTTTATTTACGAACATTTCAGGACATCACGAGTGTTCTTAGAACACATTCAACTTGCCAGAGAACAACACAGACAGCGTCCTCAGGACACCCCCATTTTGTTTATTTACGAACATTTCAGGACACCACGAGTGTTCTTAGAACACATTCAACTTCCCAGAGAACAACACGGACAGCGTCCTCAGGACACCCCCATTTTGTTTATTTAGGAACATTTCAGGACACCACGAGTGTTCTAAGAACACATTCAAATTGCTAGCGAACAATAAGGACAGCATCCTCAGAACACCCCCATTTTGTTTATTTACAAACATTTCAGAACACCGTGAGTGTTCTTAGAACACATTCAACTTGCCAGCGAACAATACGGACAGGGCCTCAGAACACCCCCATTTTGTTTATTTATGAGCATTTTTGCGGACACCGCGAGTGTTCTTTGAACACATTGAACTTGCCAGCGAACAATACGGACAGCGTCCTCAGAACACCCCCATTTAGTTTATTTACGAACATTTCAGGACACCGCAAGTGTTCTTAGAACACATTCCACTTGCCAGCGAACAATACGGACAGTGTCCTCAGGACACCCCCATTTTGTTTATTTACAAACTTATCAGGACACCGCAAGTCTTCTAAGAACACATTCAACTTGCCAGCGAACAATACGGCAGCGTCCTCAGAACATACCCATTTTCTTAATTTACGAACATTTCAGGACACCGCAAGTGTTCCAAATACACATTCAACTTGCCAGCGAACAATACGGACAGCGTCCTCAGAACACCCCCATTTTGTTTATTTATGAACATTTCAGGACACCGCGAGTGTTCTAAGAACACATTAAACTTACCAGTGAACAATACGGACAGCGTCCTCAGAACATCCCCATTTTATTAATTTACGAACATTTCAGGACACCGCAAGTGTTTTTAGAACACATTCAACTTACCAGAGAACAATACGTATAGCGTCCTCAGGACACCCCCATTTTGTTTATTTACGAACATTTCAGGGCACCGCGAGTGTTCTAAGAACACATTCAACTTACCAGCAAACAGTACGGACAGCGTCATCAGGACACCCCCATGTTGTTTATTTTTACGAACATTTCAGGACACCACACGTGTTCCTAGACCACATTCAACTTGCCAGTGAACAATACGGACAGCGTCCTCAGAACACCCCCATTTTGTTTATTTATGGACATTTCAGGACACTGTGAGTGTTCTTAGAACACATTCAACTTGCCAGCGAACAATACGGACAGCGTCCTCAGAACACCCCCATTTTGTTTATTTACGAACATTTCAGGACACCACGAGTGTTCTTAGAACACATTTAACTTGCCAGAGAACAACACGGACAGCGTCCTCAGGACACCCCCATTTTGTTTATTTACGAACATTTCAGGACACCTCAAGTGTTCTAAGAACACATTCAACTTACCAGCGAACAATATGGACAGCGTCCTCAGCACACCCCCATTTTGTTTATTTATGAACATTTCAGGACACCACGAGTGTTCTAAGAACACATTGAAATTGTCAGCGAACAATAAGGACAGCGTCCGCAGAACACCCCCATTTTGTTTATTTACGAACATTTCAGGACACCACAAGT
Organism: Ambystoma mexicanum; assembly: GCF_040938575.1. Taxonomy (NCBI): domain Eukaryota; kingdom Metazoa; phylum Chordata; class Amphibia; order Caudata; family Ambystomatidae; genus Ambystoma; species Ambystoma mexicanum. The sequence goes on along the minus strand of NC_090940.1, from coordinate 231,539,545 downwards.
GTTCTTAGAATACATTCAACTTGCCAGTGAACAATACAGACAGCGTCCTCAGAACACCCCATTTTTGTTTATTTACAAACATTTCAGGACACCGCGAGTGTTCTTAGAACACATTCAACTTGTCAGAGAACAATATGGACAGTATCCTCAGGACACCCCCATTTTGTTTATTTACGAACATTTCAGGACACCGCAAGTGTTCTAAGAACACATTCAACTTGCCAGCGAACAATACGGACAGCATCCTCAGAACACCCCCATTTTCTTAATTTACGAACATTTCAGGACACCGCGAGTGTTCTTAGAACACATTCAACTTGCCAGCGAACAATACAGACAGCATCCTCAGAATATCCCCAATGTTTTTATTTACTAACATTTCAGGACACCGCAAGTGTTCTTAGAACACATTCAACTTGCCAGAGAACAATACGGACAGCGTCCTCAGGACAGCCCCATTTTGTTTATTTATGAACATTTCAGGACACCGCGAGTGTTCTAAGAACACATTCAACTTACCAGCGAACAATACGGACAGCTTCCTCAGAACATCTCCATTGTATTAATTTACGAACATGTCAGGACACCGCGAGTGTTCTTAGAACAGTTTCAGCTTGCTTGCGAACAAAACGGACACATATTGCGTCCTCAGAACACCCCCTGTTTACTCACCGAGCCGGAAGGTGTGCGTGACCCCAACCTGGATCGAGATGTAGGATGAGCCGTAGACTTCTCCGAAAACCCAGTCTCCCTGATTTCAAGAATCAGGCTTCTTCTTCAAGAGGGGCTCTTTTTCACGATGTACCACTCTGCTATTTATGTAAGGACAGACAGAGTAGTCTATAATGCAAAAGAGCAGGATTGAGCGCACCGCTAGACCAATGCTGCAAGAGACACAGAGAGGTTTTGAGTATTATGCCTAACTTGTTTCTTTTTAATTAATTCTGTTAAACACAATAGAACTGTCGGTACCTGAAATAGTGTATGTGAGTAGACCTGAGAGGACAATCCTGGACCAGTTTCAGTAAGAAATACAAAATCCAAATGGTTGATGAAAACGACAGGAAAAGATAATAAAATTGGAAAGTTAGTATAGGGAGGATAACCCGAACGGCACGAGGGACGCACTAGGGCCGGGTTGGTGCATGTCCTGGAAAGCGTTCGTAAATGCACTTCAGTAGAAAAAACAAACAGTCTCTCAGTATGCGAACACAGTTAATCAGATAGTTGGGGCAAAGGCAGTCCTTGATAAGCAGCACTGGTAGGAATGGTCTTATATTCCAAATAGATGATTCAGATAGAACAGGAAGAAAAGGACCAAGCAGCGTCGCGCTGAAGCGGATCTCAGCAGATCTTGATCGTAGAGCCGGAACTCAGATGGAAAGCAAAAGCGTTTGTGTAAGCGTAAGATGAATGAGAACTGGCGTTCAGTTTTGAGCGGAAGTGAAGAGCCGCAGAGCCCGTAGAACTGAAGGTTGAGCGGGGAGGCTCCTGCGGTTTAACTGTAGTAAAGGAAAACTACCGTGGCAACAAGTCCTTAGGGTAATCCAGATAAGTAGAAACAGAGTACAAAGCCGAGGTCTGGTAACGAGAGTTCTGAGTCAAAGGTTCATGGAGGGTAATCCGAGGAAGGCAAACAGTGCTGTAAGCGGGCTACGAAAAGGTACGTAGTAACGTACAATTAGCAGCAATGAAGTTCCCACGGCTGAAGGCTTTAAGGAACAAGGGGGCGTGACTTCTGTGTAAGTGAAGCACGTCCGATCAGCTGACTAGCACGTTTACGTGACCTGAACAGTTTCCAAGGCAACTTGTAACAATGCCAAAGTGGATTCCATGGTCGGGAAGTTCTTCGTAAGAATGATCTTTGCTGCCGTAGTGTAACAGCATCCACCTCCAAAAACGCTGGCAACCCCGGGCGGCATAGAATTCCCGCAAGAGATCGGGGCAATGCAGTTTGGACAAAGGCTCCCAAGTACGATCCTCGGGTCCAAACTCCTTCCAGTCCACTAAATAAAGAGCAGAATCCCTAGAGATCCTACAGTCAAGGATGCGGGAGACCTCATACTCCTCCTCACCATCCACCATGATAGGCGCAGGGCATGCAGGCATCTGAGTGGATGGAAGGAATGGCTTTTTTAGTGAAACATGAAACACAGGGTGAATACGCCAATTCCTTGGGAGATCCAATTTAACCGCGACAGGATTGATCACAGAGGAAACGCGGAAAGGACCAACAAAGCGTGGCAGCAAGGAATGCGTACCCGCAATACGCAGGTTGCGGGCGGACAACCAAACCTTCATACCAGTCCCTTTAGTCCGGTGCCGGTAGCCGATGAGCGTCCACTGCCCTTTTTGCATGCTCCTGAGCCCAGTGTAGATGACAACGTACATCCCGATGTACTTGGTCTAGGTCTCTTACGCATGCCAACGCAGCAGGAGAGGCCTCAGGTAAGGGAAGAGTCAATAGTAAAGACCTCGGGTGTAAACCGTATAATGCAAAAAAGGGGGAGACCCCCGTGGAAGAATGTAAGAAATTGTTATAAGCGAATTCCACTTGAGGCAGGGCTGTGTACCAGGTCTGTTGGAACTGGAGACAAAGGCAGCGCAAATACTGTTCAATAGTGGAATTAAGTCTTTCACTTTGGCCATCTGTTTGAGGATGATAGGATGAAGAATACCTGACATCGATTCCCAAAGAGGTAGTAAGCGCCCTCCAGAATCTTGAGGTGAATTGTGTACCCCGATCAGACACAATGATGGAAGGGAGACCAAAATATCTAAAGACATTAGCCATAAACAGTCTGGCCGCACGGGAAGCAGAAGGCAACCCCGAACAAGGTACAAAAATGGCATATTTTGTGAAGTAATCCACGACTACCCATTTGGTATCATGTCACTGAACTTCTGGCAATTCCACAATAAAGTCCATCGATATCATATGCCAAGGTTTATGAGGAACCGGTAAAGGCTGCAACAAGCCCACTGGTTTGGACATGGCGGATTTACACTGGGCACATATAGCACAAGTAGCGATGTAATCTTGCACATCACGAGCCATGTTAGACCACCAAGACCATCGCCGTAGAGATTCCAGTGTTTTCTTTTGACTTGTTTGTGTGGCAACCACAGAATCATGTACCCACTGGAGCGCCAATAAACAAGCCTGACCGGAAGGTATGAAAATCCGCCCTTGAATGATGGGTAGACCTTCAGACAAATCCATATTGAGTTCCTGGACCTCTTTTGGATGTTCAATCACCCATTGCTCAATGATATTACGCAATGAGGGCTGTACCATGCATCCGCAAACAGCCTTGTTTGGGAGAAGCATAGGAGGCTCCGTCTGATAGCGCGTTAGCTGATACCTGAGCCCTGGCAAGACGATAGGTTATATGGAATTGGTATTGCGAAAAGAACAAATGCCATCTTGCCTGTCTAGCCGTGAGACACTTCATAGATTTGAAAGCCAAAAGACTTCTGTGATCGGAATACACAGTGACAGGATGACGTGCTCCAAGCAAATGATGTCGCCACTTAGCGAAGGCATCCCTGATCACCAGCAGTTCCCATTCCTTGATGGAATAGTTCTTTTTGTATGTTGTTAATTTGCGAGAAAAAAAGGCTACGGGGTGCATTTCCCCAGTATGTGGACATTCTTGGGACAAGACTGCTCCTATAGCGGTCCCTGAGGCGTCAGCTTCCACATAGAAAGGAAGATCAGGATCATGGTGTTTAAGGACAGGTGCAGAGACGAAAGCTGATTTTAATTGGTCGAAAGCCTGTTGTGCCACAGGTGACCAATCATAGAGTGTTTTAACACTGGTTAGTGAGGTAAGAGGCACTGAAAGAGCAGAAAATCCATGAATAAACCACCTATAAAAGTTGGCAAAACCCAAGAAAGATTGGAGGTATTTAACTGTCTTGGGTGCTGGCCATTCAAGTATGGCCTTCACTTTGGATTTGCTCCTACGCACCTCTTGGTTAGTGAGATCGTAACCCAGGAATTCCACCTCAGAAGTGTGGAATATGCATTTTTCAGCTTTCACGAATAAGTGATTCTCCCTTAGACGTTGGAGTACAGTTTCTACGTGTTGAATGTGTTCAGTAAGGGTGTGTGAATAAATCAATATGTCGTCTAAATATATGACAACATACTTGTCTGAGATGTCATGAAACAAGTCATTCATGAAAGCCTGAAGAGTGGCCGGGGCATTACAAAGCCCGAAGGGCATCACTAAGTATTCGTACAACCCATATCGTGTCTTGAATGCAGTCTTCCACTCGTCCCTTTCTCTCACGCGCACCAGATTGTATGCTCCTCTGAGGTCCAACTTAGTGAAAATCCGAGAAGACCCCAATTGATCGAGAAGAATAGAAATCAGTGGGAGTGGATATTGATTTTTTATAGTAACTGCATTCAGGGCTCTGTAATCAATGGAGGGACGAAGATCGCCTTCTTTTTTAGGTACAAAGAAGAGGGGGACGCCGCCGGTGATTTAGACAGTCTAATAAACCCCATAGCAAGTGCTTTATCAAGGTATTCCTTTAGCACAGCATCCTCCTTTAGGGTAAGAGAATACCCCCTTCCCACAGGAATCTTTGCCCCGGGCATTAAGTCTATGGGGAAGTCGTAGATCCTATGGGGTGGTAGGGTTTCAGCCATGCCCTTGTCGAACACATCCAGGAAGTCGGCGTAATCTGTAGGAACAGATGGTGAGGCGACAGTAGAAATAGCTCCGATATGCAGGGAAGAAGATGCAAGAGCATTAATAGGAGTATTCTGAATAATACCATGTAAGGGCATGCACTGGAGGTTACATACAGTAGAAGGGAATTGTATCTGGTGTGTGACCTAGTCGATAACAGGGTTGTGGAAACGAAGCCATGCAATACCTAGAATGACCCAATAAGCTGGAGCCTTAATAACGTCAAATGTAATGGTCTCAGTATGTCCTTCCTTGGTGCACATGACCATGGGCACTGTCTGATGGGTGACCATTCCAGAAACAAGGGTTGAACCCTCTACTGAATTGACTGTCTCTGGTTGTTTCTTGAGAATCAAAGTGATCCCTGCTACTGAGACGAAACCATGGTCAATGTAGTTGCCTGTGGCCCCTGAATCAATAACGGCCTGGGCCTCAATGGATGGTCCAGGAGTCAAAGAAAATGTGACAGGAAGATGGATGAGTTGAGACGATCCAAGTCAAGGTGAGCCCTGATTTGGACCTCCCGACATAGGGACTCTGTCTACTGTCGGGATTTGGCGTTTCCCACCTTTCTTTTGGGTTTCTTTGGACACTCTGGTAAAAGATGGTCAGAAGCACCACAGTACATACACAGATTGTGGGACCTACGATACTCCCGTTGAGCTGGCGTTAAAGGACTTTTAACAGCACCGATTTGCTTGGGTTCAGGGAGAGGCAGAGGTGCCGAGACAGCTTCTGAGACCGGTAGTACGGGTGTGGCCTTCTTTTCTCCACGTCTTTCTGCCTTTCGGGCGTCGATTTGTAGCACCAAGTCGAGCAACTCCCCGAAAGCTTTAGGTACCACAGGAACAGTGGACAAAATATCATTAAGTTCCTCTGAAAGACCTTGATAAAACACTGCCACTTTTTTCTCCTCGGGCCAGTCGGTTTCCGCCACCAGCTGGTTAAACCGGGCGAGATAAACCAACAAGGAAGAATTGCCTTGTCGATGTTTGAGTAGCTCTAAATCCGTGGCTTGGGTAGTGTATCTGATATCAAACACCTTGCTCATCATGGAAAGAAGAGCATCGCAATTGTACAGTACATGACTATTGGACTCAAGCAGGGGATTAGCCCAGGCTGCGGCAGTACCACCTAAATGAGAAAGAACAAAAGCTGCTTTGGTGGTGGAAGTGGGAAAGGAGGTAGGACGGCATAGGAAATGCAATTTGCACTGATTAATGAACGTCCTGTATTGTTTGGGATCTCCCAAAAACCTTTCCGGAAGAGCCAATGGGAAATGGGTAGTAAGCAACACAAGAGCGCTTTCTTGAACGTGTGCTGGAAAACCAGACCCAGAAGCCATAGCACCAGCGCCTGCCTGTGCTGGTGGAGTAGTGACAAGAGACTGAATTGCGTCCATGCATTGGCGCAATACTTCTTGTGCACTTGTCAGGTCAGTCCGGAGATCAGTAACCATCTGCACAATTTGGTTACAAGCATCGGTAGTCTCAGTCAACATTTTTCTAGGCTGCTAATTCTGTTACTCACCGAGCCGGAAGGTTTGTATGACCCCAACCTGGATCGAGATGTAGGATGAGCCGTAAAGGTCTCCGAAAACCCAGTTCCCCTGATTTCAAGAATCAGGCTTCCTCTTCGAGAGGGGCTCTTTTTCACGATGTACCACTCTGCTGTTTATGTAAGAAGAGACAGAGTAGTCTATAATGCAAAAGAGCGGCATTGAGCGCACTGCCAGACCAATGCTGCAAGAGACACAGAAAGGTTTTGAGTACTATGCCTAACTTGTTTCTTTTTAATTAATTCTGTTAAACACAATAGAACTGTCGGTACCTGAAATAGTGTATGTCAGTAGACCTGAGAGGAAAATCCTGGACCAGTTTCAGTAAGGAATACAAAATCCAAATGGTTGATGAAAACGAATAAAATGGGAAAGTTAGTATAGGGAGGATAACCCGAACGGCACGAGGGACGCACTAGGTCCGGGTTGGTGCATGTCCTGGAAAGCGTTCGTAAATGCACTTCAGTAGAAAAAACAAACAATCTCTCAGTATGCAAACACAGTTAATCAGATAGTTGGAGCAAAGGCAGTCCTTGATAAGCAGCACTGGTAGGAATGGTCTTATATTCCAAATAGATGATTCAGATAGAACAGGAAGAAAAGGACCAAGCAGCGTCGCGCTGAAGCGGATTTCAGCAAATCTTGATCGTAGAGCCGGAACGCAGATGGAAAGCAAAAGCGTTTGTGTAAGCGTAAGATGAATGAGAACTGGAGTTCAGTTTTGAGAGGAAGTGAAGAGCCGCAGAGCCCGTAGAACTGAAGGTTGAGTGGGGAGGCTCCTGCGGTTTAACAGTAGTAAAGGAAAACTACCGTGGCAACAAGTTCTTAGGGTAATCCAGATAAGCAGAAACAGAGTACAAAGCCGAGGTCTGGTAACAAGAGTTCTGAGTCAAAGGTTCACGGAGGGTAATCCGAGGAAGGCAAACAGTGCCGTAGGCGGGCAACAAAAAGGCACATAGTAACGTACAATTAGCAGCAACGAAGTTCCCGCGGCTGAAGGCTTTAAGGAACAAGGGGGGCGTGGCTTCTGTGTAAGTGAAGCACGTCCGATCAGCTGACTAGCACGTTTACGTGACCTGAACAGTTTCCAAGGCAACTTGTAATGATGCCAAAGCGGATTCCATGGTCGGGAAGTTCTTCGTAAGAATGATCTTTACTGCCCTAGTGTAACACCCCCCCCATGTAGTTTATTTAGAACATTTCAGAACAGCCGTGTTGTCCACAGACAAATCGAACACAACAAGAGGGTCTACCACATAAAAAAATACAAAATTTAACCTATCTCATACTCTCCCACCCTCCCCAAACACTCTTACACACCAACACACTCTACTAAATACACATTTTAAACCAAGTTTCACTGTGTTGTCCGTGGACGTCCGCGAACAGGGAAGTGTGTCCGCGGACCAAACACAGATATCACTAATTTTTTATGACCTACTTTTTGGTCATTTTACAAAAAACTACTGGACGGATTGTCACCAAATTTGCAAAAGCCCACTTTCGGGACTAAGCCTCTGTTCCTGCTTCAAATTTGGTGAAAATACGTCCAGCGGTTTGGGCTGTAGGCGTGAGCAAATTTTTTTCCCCATTCAGTCTATAGGAAAAAAGATGTTTTGGGGCCCCCCTTATACGTTTTCCCCCCCTGGACAAATCCTCACCAATCTTTGCAAAACAATTCAGAGTGGGCCATATACTTTTATTGCAAAGTTTGGTGAGGATTCGTCCAGGGGGAGCGAAGTTGTAAGCCGCCCAAAAAGTGCTCTGCCTATGGAAACAGTAACTTAACCATAACTACATGGCCACTACTGTGGCCATGTAATATATATTTTTTGATACATATATATTACACAGCCCACGGTAGTGGCCGTGTAGTTATGGTAAAGTTGCTAATCCCATAGGAAGAGCACTTTTTGGGTGGCTTATAACTTCGCTATCCCTGGATGAATCCTCACCAAACTTTGCAAAAAAGTATATGGCCCACTCTGAATTGTTTGCAAAGGTTGGTGAGGTTTGGTGAAGGGGGGACAAGTTATAGGGGGGTCCCAAAATTTCTTTTTTTTCCCATAGACATAATGGGGAAAATTTCTGTCATGCCTACAGCCCGAACCGTTGGACGGATTTTCACCAAATTTGCGGCAGGAGCGGCGGCTTGGTCCGAAAGCGTGCTTTTTTTAATTTGGTGAAAATCCGTCCAGTAGTTTTTTAAAAATGACAAAAAGTAAATCACTGATTGGTTAATCGGCTTGCGTCATGTCCACGGACATGTGACGTGTTCGCTGATTGAATGGTGAAGAGCATGAAGGCATCAGATTTTTGGAAACGCCTGCCATCTTGGATTCGTGGACATCTGCCGGTGTCCCCGAACATCGCGGTAAAAACATATTAAAGAACACAACATTGCACTTGTCAAACTTATCAAATAATCTCTGGGGAGGTGAGGGGTGATGAGGATGGGATGAGATATAGCTGCAAGAAGCAAAAAATTGGTGTTTTGTTCCGCAAAAGTCAATGAATAGTTTGGATGTTCGGGAACAGTCCTGAAAAGTTTGCAGACACTTCAGCATTACAGGGTTGGTGAAATGCAGTACTTGAATGGCTTATAACTTTGGCGCCACTTAATAGAATGGCATGACATTTTGCATGTATATTTCTGACCTGATTCAAAATGAGTTTACAAAGTTTGGTGGGATTCTGTCATGAGGGGCAAAATTATAAGGGGGGTCTCAAAATAATGTAATGGCTTATAAATGAGATGCCATTTGACGAATCTACACTTAATTTGGCAAACTGATAATAGATCTAGATATAAATGTTTTTGCAAAGTTTTGTGGGATTTTGTGAAGAGGGGGCAAAATTAGAGGGGGGGGGCCAAAATAATGTAACGGCTTATAAATGAATTGCCATTTGATGAATCTACACTTCATTTGGCAAACTGATAATAGATCTAGATATAAAGTTTTTGCAAAGTTTGGTGGGATTCTGTCAAAAGGGAGCAGAATTAGAGGGGGGTCCCAAAATAGGCTTATAAATGTGGTGCCATTTGGCAAATCTACAGAAAGGTTTGCAAAAAGATTATAGATCTAGACAGAAATGTTTTCGTAAAGTCTGAATGGATTTTGTCAAGTGGGGGCTAGGTTATATGACAATTGTATGTGCATACATTTGACACTTATGAAAAAATAAAACATGGGTGGATTTCCAGCAAACTTGCGTGAGCAGCATTGGCAAGGACCTACAAGCATGGTTTTGGAAATGTGCCAGTGTTTTATTTTTTGACAAGTGTCATAATGTAGCTACAAAAAATAGCGGTATACCTTTAGTGACTGAGGGGTAGCCTGTGGCCATGGGCAGTGGCCAGATTGTCTGGGTCATGGAATAAGGTCATGATCCAGACAATCTGGCTACTGGCCATGACCACAAGGGACAAAACATAGGATTAAATTGACCATGTCCACCTGGGACTGGCTTTGTGGTAAAGTTATTCGAAATTAGGATAGATTTGAAAGGGAAGAAAAATGTGCTTGTGGTAATATGGTCATAGGGTTCTCTTTTTGCCTTCTGCAGGCTGCCATGGAAAGCAAAGATAGGCCCTGTATGGAACCCCCGCCTTCCCTTTCCATGGTGGCCATCTGCGGCGTCCCGGTGTAGGAAGAAAAATCCTCTTTTTTAGCACCTCGGGTTCCCGCTTTGGTAACATAGGCTGCTAATGGCCTTTATGCCCCATTTCAGGGGCTGGAGTGGGGGATAATGGTCCAGAGACCTCGTTATCCACCCTAGCTTTCCTTGGGCTGATAACTTGGGCTGCTGGGCCGGTATCCACCATTCCAGTCCCTGTAGCGGAGTATGAACGCCACAATATTCCCATTAGCATAACACAAAATGCAAATGGAAATGTTGGAAAATCTTATTGAGTCTATGTACTTTACTGAGAAATATAAAGTAGATGGAGTCTAAAAGTTTTTTTAGTTCTATTTTTTAACTGTGAAAGGTGGTTCCTAAAGGAACATTTCTTTAGTTGTTTTTGGATGTATTTTTTTGGCAGGAGAGCTAAGAACGAAAGGTGGGGAGGGAAATGAGGGAAGAGGAACCAAACACTAATATGGAGGGGTAGGTGGACAAGGGACAATGTTGCACATGTGTTATTTCTATGGTAAGGGGCTATGAAGTCAGATGTTCATAGATGTCTACAGATTTAAAACTAGTTTAAATAGTTGCAAAAAGTGTATAGAAGTGTTAAAATGATTCCAGGGGATTCCAAGATGGTGGCTGAGCTGAACAGACGTGCGTGAGCGGAGCTCCGTCTGCCAGGTCGGGGCCGCAACATCAAGAAATACCATAATGAACACAGTGGCCCCCCAGAGGAGAGCGGATTCTGGTGGTCATACCTGGTGAGAAAAAGGCGCTCAGAAAGTGGCAGCAGCCACACTGCGGGTCCCGCTCCCATAGACTCCCGGAGCGAGCATCAGCGAGCGGCCCAGTGCCCGAATGGAGAGGCAAGAAAGGGCGGTCCTCTTCCCTCAAGATACGCGCCACACCGCAGATGAGCAGGATCCCCTACCCTCCACGCTGGACGAGACGAGAAGCAGCATCAGGGGTAAAGTCACGCAGCGGTCCGGCCAGAATCCCCACTACCTGCAGCCTCAGAGAAGAATAGGCCACCCGGCAAGGAGAGAACCCGCCTCAGAACCCGTTTGGCCGCAGGTGAAAAGGAGACCGCCCTGCAGGCCGAGCATCCGACACACCAGCGGAGGACCCCGGGGGGTGAGTGAGCCCAGGTAACGCCATCATAGGCATGGAGAGCGGAGCTGACTGACTGCGGAGTGGAGAGATGGACACAGACCCTCTCCCCAGGCACCCACACCAGCTTCCATGGAGAGACGTGGTGCAGATGTCGGAGAGAATCCGGGACGGCCTAACAGACTGGACCCCAGAAATGGCATCAGTGGGAGAGTGTGCTTGCCCATCGCCTGCAAGGGCCCTCGAGACTCCACTATGAGGAACAGGAGAGGTGATGAGAAGCAGGGGGGAACGGCCCTATCAGCACCACCAACACCCCAGAGGCTCACACGGAGGTCCCAGGGGGGTCGACCCCCTCACATCCTAAACTCAGGGGCAATAGAGAACATAGACTAGAACGTACAGGAAACACGCCCAAGCCCCAGCTGAAGGCAGGAGGGAGGCAGGGCATGGACTCCCCCCCAACTCCCAGGAACACGGGAAGAGGACACAAGAACATCCCCAGGCTTAATTAAACCCTACTACCCACCCCATACAAGAACTCAACACCACAGCTTGAAGCCACGTGGGGGAGGACCCGCCCCCCCACCCCACACAGAGCCAGAGCAGCTAAGCCTCACCCAATAATCCCCCACGCAGGGGGCAAGAAACCCCTACCATATTCTGTGAAGTCTGATAACAAGGTAGTAAAAGGGATCAACCACCAGGGAACCTTCCTCCCCAAGCACCACCAAGCCTGGGGCAGCTACCCCTACGCAGACCCAAACACCACAGGAAAGAAGCAGCAAAACCACCCACGGGAAGTGTACAGGAGAAGAAGAGCCCACCACATTACCCCAGAACAGGAAGGGGCCATAGACTCACTTCGAGGAACCACCAAACCCATAGCCCAAGAACACACCGTAGAAGCACACATGTCCAAATCCAGGGGCAAGCAAGCACAAACCACATCCATCAAGCTGAAACCAGACCAGAACCTAGACCGCCTCTGGGGAACGAACACCCCGATAAACCAGAAAAGAATAGTGCACAGCGAGGAAGAGGGCAGAGACTGTGGGGAGGAAGATAATACAGACATGACCACCAAAGAAGAAATGAAGGAATGGTTCAAAGAATTCCAAGAACAATTCATGATATCCATGCACACCCAATTTGAGACCATGAAAGGAGAAATGAAACAGGCAGTCCAAGAACTGAAAATAGACATAGGCAACCTAGAAGAACGAACGGACATCCTGGAGAAGACAGTTCAAAACCTAGATGAAGAAACACAGCAGTTTGCGGAAGTGCAGGAGCGATTAGCGAGACTCTCCCACGACTTGGGATCCCAATGCGAGGATTTAGAAAACCGGTCACGCAGATCCAATATCCGAATCAAAAACATGGCAGAGACAGTCGAAGACAAGGACCTCAAACAAGCAGTCCAACAGGTCTTCGGGAAATCCTAGAAGAGATGGATGAAACAGTAATCCAGATCGACAGGATACACAGAGTAGGCCCACGCCACAGCAGGGATCCCGGAGCCCGTCCAAGAGACGTCCTGATAGCCATGGCATCATACCCACAAAAAGAACAGATCCTATGGAAAGCCCGAATGATGGATCATATTAGAATGAATGGATCGGAGATTCAACTCTATCAAGATCTAGCACAATCCACTCTCCAAAAACGCACAGAGATGTCACAAATAACAAAAGAGCTGACGGCAAAGCAAATACGATATAAATGAATGTTCCCCTTTGGTCTTCTATTCACTTGGGAAGGGTAACAACAAAGGATTACCACGAGTGAGGAAGGAGAGCGGTTCATGAATCTACAAGAGAAGGAGGGATCCCAGACCAACGGCAGGGAACCACTCCAAGGGAAAAGGGCCCCAAGAGGCTGGACTAGAGTGAATGCAAAGGTGAGACGCACCACGGAAGCATGAAGACATAAATGATGGCCACAAACACAGAGCAGACGAAAAAAAAACGACCACCAGCCTTCCCCCAAAATAAAAAAAGCACCAATCAAGAGGCAACCATGAGTAAGACTTAGCTGCGGCGAGCTGGACCGCAATGGAATCCAAAGACACCTTTAGTGAGGTTTAGGATCCCTCATGCAACAGTTACCCCTGAGTTTGAGAGGGCATGGCGCGAAGGGCAATACGCCCAAGCGATCATAGGAGCCAGAGCCCTCCTAAGGGAAGTTATAAGGGAAGGGGGGGGGAGTTGGGGACCACTTCAGGGGGAAGGGCACTTTAAGAGGTAATGACAAGAAGCGGACACAGCAAGGGAAAGGGAAGATCACTGGCGCGCAGCAAAATATCCAAGACAGGCTAACCAAAGTATCCAACATAACGCAGAAGCACACACCACAAGATGGGGCTGAAAATTCTAACACATTACATCAGAGGACTAAACTCCCCAGTCAAAAGAAGAAAAGTCGAGCACCAACTTCGACAGGGGAAGTACGAAATAATTATGCTACAAGAGATGCATATTCAGAAAAAGGATAAGAGGAAAAGCCGACTGAAAGGCTACAATAGGATAATACATGCAAACGACAGGGAAAAGAAAAAGAAGCAAGTGCTGATAGCGTTCGCCGACACCCTCAATGTCCAAATTCGAGAAACCCTGGAAGAAAAGCAAGGGAGATTTTTGGCAGCCAAAATACAAATAGACAACCGCCCGCTGACTCTCGCAACAGTATACGCCCCCAATACGGCACAGGACGAATTCATGAAAGAAACGCTGCACAAACTAGAAAACTTCTCACAAGAGGAAATGATTCTGGCCGGGGACTTCAACATGGTCTGGAAACCAGGAGAGGACAGATCGAACCCCAACCTTCCACAGCAAGGCTCGTCGTCACAAGCGCTAAGGAATTACATGCAAAAACTAGCACTGGTAGACATCTGTCGTAAAATCAGAGGCCCAACTCCGGGATACACCTATCACTCCCATATGCACAGCACCAGCTCCAGAATAGACTATATTTGGGCATCTGTGAGTCTCCTAGGGGAGATCCAGGAGGTAGAGACGGGCCCCATATCATTTTCAGATCATGCCCCCATCTGGATCTCATTACCGGCCATCCGCAAACAATCTGGCTTGTGGCGATGGGCCCTCCCCAGAGAAGTCATGCAAGACCCAGTGATGAGGGAATCAATTAGAGGATACATAGAAGAGTACTTTGACCAAAACAATACCACAGAGGTCGCCGAGGCCACTATATGGGAAGTCTTCAAGGTGGTCATGAGGGGTCACCTAATAGCGCTAAAAGCTCAGAATGACAGACAGTCCCGAAAAGGGGAAGAGGAGCTTGAAAACAACCTAGCGAAGATAAGAGAGGAATTGTCAAACAAGCAAACTGAGAAACTAAAGAGAGCCTTCAGGCACATACAGGGACAGCTGGAGGCAATCTGAACTAAGAGGGCAGAGAACCAACTACTCCATTTGAAACACTGGTATGCCATGAAAGCCAACAAAGCCGACAAACTACTGGCGAGACAATTGAAGGGCAAACAACAAAGGAAAACAGTACAGGCGCTGAGAGACAGCCAGGGCCAAGTGAGAACGCAATTGAAAGCCATAAAAGACATCTTTTGAGATTACTACCAAGATCTATACTCATTGGATAATCCAATCGAGATAGACCAAATAAACTATTTAAAGGACACAAAACTCCCAACCATCACATCAGAAGAGAAAACAGTTCTCAACGCGCAGATAACGTTAGAGGAGGTCGCAAAGGCGACAAGAGATTTGCCAAAAAACAAACCCCCGGGCCAAGACGGCTACACAGCCGCCTTTTACAAAACCTACGAGGGAACCCTAAGCCCGATCCTCGCAGAACTCTTTAACACCTTCAAGGACTCTGCAACCACCACAAACTCAATGAACGAGGCAGAAATCTTGGTTTTCCATAAGAAAGGGAAGGACCCAGAGTCATCAGGCTCATACCGACCCATTGCACTCATAAACTTAGACACCAAACTATACACCAAAATTCTAGCCAATAGACTCACCCCCCTGCTTCCCCAGGACCAATCTGGATTTATCCCCAACAGAACGACACACGACAACATCAGAAGAGTTACCCACCTGATCGAGAAAGTCGGTATCACAAACACTCCAGCTGCACTGCTGGCAATAGATGCGGAAAAAGCATTTGACCGCGTAGAATGGTCCATGCTATTCCGAACCCTGGAGAAATTTGACCGCGGGGAAACCTACACTGACATGATCCAGGCCAACTACAACACACCAAAGGCCAGAATCGTGGTGAATGGGGAACTCTCAGACATAATAAGAATTGAAAGAGGAACTAAGCAGGTCTGCCCCCTCTCCCCACTCCTCTACGCCATCTTCTTGGAGCCGCTACTGACGAAAATCAGGACCACCCCCGGAATCAAAGGCATTACCATGGGTGGCACAACCCATAAAACAGCAGCCTATGCGGATGACATGCTGATCATCTTAGCAGAACCGTTAGACACACTGCCCCAACTGATACAAACAATTGAAGAATTTGGGCAAATATCGGGCCTAAAGATAAACAGACAAAAGTCAGAGCTGATGGTACTAGCAGGCAATAAACAGGAAATACAGAAGCGTGCATGTGAGCTACAACTACGAGTGGCGAAGGAAGAGATCAGCTACATGGGTGTCACCCTCACCAATACATTCAAAGGACTATACGCAGGAAACTATCCACACCTGTTAGACAAAGTGAGAAAGGATCTGGACAGGTGGGCACCGCTATCCATTACATGGTGGGGCAGAATAACAGTGATAAAAATGACAATTCTACCCAGACTTTTATATTTTTTCCAGGCACTCCCAATCAGAATCCCACCCACGTTCTTCAAATCACTACTCAAAATGATCAACAAATACATCTGGCTGAACAAAACACAGAAACTCTCCAGTATCGCACTCACTGCCCCACATCAGCAGGGGGCATGGCACTCCCACATTTCTGGAAATACTACGAGGCTGCCCAACTGTGGGTCCTGAAAGAATGGATCCCCAACACATCAGATAGGTTATGGACAGCGCAAGACAGGGCAGTGCAAGACAAAGCCTCCAACATCTTCTGTGGACTAGCCCCGAGCACAGACACCCAAACCTCAGAATCAGTCAGATCATAAGCGCAGTCCTCGAAATATGGAACAGGGCGATGAAACAAGGAACGCTGACAATAAACCCGGCCACCTTCATGCCTTTGTTCAGGAACCCAGAATTCAAACCAGGCACAGAGAAAGAGAACTTCAAAAAATGTCTGGATTCCGAATGCACAAAAGTGGGGGACATGTACGAAGACCAACAGATCAGAACATTCACGGAATGCCGCTCACTCCTCGGCCTCACGGAAAGAGATAGATAACAATACGAACAACTCCATCATTGGCTCTACACCCCAAGGATAACACAGGCGGCAACAAGAGACTTAACCCCATTCGAGACATATATCATGTCACATACTGGAGACAAAAAATTTGTATCCATTTTGTACAAATTCATTAACGCCCAAGCGGAAGGCACAAAATGGCAATATATGAAGAGATGGGAAACATCAGTAGGGAGAGAGATCAAAGAAACCAATGGGAATACATTTGGCAAATCATCCCCAAATGGACACGGGTGATCCAACAAAGAGAAGCCTGGACAAAGATATTGATCCAATGGCACTACACCCCAGAAAGACTACACTGACTGTATAACGTGAAACGAAACACATGTTGGCGGGGCTGCGGGGAGGAGGGCACATGGAGACATATCTGGTGGGGTTGCCCGAAGCTGCAAGGATTCTGGTCAGAGATAAAAACCCAAATGCAGGAGATGTTCAAAGGGGCAGAACACATAAAAGAAGAGGTGTGGGTGGGTGGCTTTTGGGACCCCCGAGACAGGACAATGACGAAGACTCAGAAGAGAAATTTCATGGGCCTCCTGATCGCCGCTTGGCTAACAATAGCCCAAAGATGGAAACAGGAATCTCTGCCGTCCATGTTAGAATGGCTGCAGAAAGTCTGGCAACTCATAGCAATGGAGGGTATTATGTACCCCATACAAAGGGCTCATCAAAACTTCCAAACAGACTGGGGGCCGGTGGTAGAATACTTACAAAGTGACTATATGCTGCAATGGTGCCCACATAAAATTAGAATATGGGACATGTTCACATGAGGGATCAATCACAAAGGATATTCCAAGCATTGGATGACATTGGATAGCCGGTGGGGGGGGAGAGATGGGAGAGGGGTGGGATGGTGGGGAGAGGGACAATGTTATAGTCCCACAGTTGGTCTTATCTGTTATTCTCATAAATACAATAAAAACACGTTATTTAAAAAAAATGCTTCCAGAAGGTGGGAAATGGCAGAGTTTTAAGGTGACACTTTGTAAATGGGACACATATATTGCTATATTGGGTAAGTATGATATTAGTAAGTTGTAGGACAATAGCATGCACTGGTAAAAACCCATTAAATTCACTGAAAAAAAAGGGTTAAAGGGGCGTTATGGTTAATCTCCACTACTTAAAACCTATAAAATTAAATGAAAAAACGTTCTAATAAAAACCTATGAAATGCAATGAAAAAACGTTGTTAAAGGGCCGTTACGGTTTCAAGTAAATCCGAAAACCCCAAAAAATTTGCCAGCAGAGATCTTATCGTGAAGTGCGGACGGGTTCTCTGACACGTCATCATGCCGCGCGCCAGCGTATGTCATGTGGCACTGTCTGGAAGGTTCGCTATGAAGTCAGATGTTCGTAGACATCTATGGATGCAAAACTAGTTGAATTTGTTGCAAAAAGTGTATAGAAGTGTTAAAAATGATTCCAGAAGGTGGGAAATGGCAGTTTTAAGGTGACACTTTGTAAATTGGACACAATTATTGCTATATTGGGTAAGTATGATATTAGTAAGTTGTAGGAAAATAGCATGCACTGGTAAAAACCCATGCAATTCACTGAAAAAACTTAGTTAAAGGGGCGTTATGGTTAAGTTGGACTAATAAAAACCTATAAAGGTTAAAAACTTTGTTAAAGGGATGTTATGGTTAAGTTGCACTAATAAAAATCTTTCAAATTCACTGAAAAAACTTTGTTAAAAGGACGTTATGGTTAAGTTGGACTAATAAAAACCTATGAAATTCAAAGAAAAAACTTTGATAAAGGGATGTTATGGTTTCAAGTAAAACCGAAAAACCCCAGAAATGTACCAGTTTATGGTAAGCTAAACAACCATACCTCGTGCCACCACCGTGCACTGCTAAGACTAACACCCAGGACATCAAAGATGACATCACAAATGTCATTGATGACATCACATGTGAAATTAATTTTGATGAAAAGTCCCTACAATGAGTTGTGTTTATATTGTTGGTAACAAGATGTCAGGGGTGATCGGGAGACCTATCATGAACTACTAACTTAATCTATGCAGGTCTATGCATCCACACAAATATAGCAGCATATCACAACATGTTTTATGTGACACATTCGTTTTGTGATGTTGTGATATGCTGCTATATTTTGCTGCTTTTTTTACTGCACTGCCTGATTATGTGTTTCCCAACACATAGGGCATCATCACGGGTTTGTTGGTAACTCATCGGTTAAACAGCCAAATTACTGCTATCTTGACTACTGTTACTGCCACTTGGTCCTGTGGATTTACAGCGGGATTCCAAGTGGTGGCATGGGGCAGTGTAACTCCCCATTTTTGGAGTCTGCCGCCGGTAATTCCGCCACAGTCATTTTGCTGAATTATGACAATTTTCGGTGGTAGCTTTTTGCTGGATGTAATTCCTCCACCTTACCACCAAACTCATAGAGGTTAATGGAATTACCGCTGCATTACCGCAATTTTTACCCACACCGATTTCCAAAGTATTAAACAAAACGTCTGCTTTGACATGGAGGTAATAACGATGGTCTAGGTGGAATTACTGCAAAGAGTAATCAGGGGTGTCATTTCACCAAAATGCCAGTGGTAGCGGGAGTGACATCACATGACCATTGACCCCTGATGACATCACAGGAAGTGATGTCATTTGACCCCACCCTAAAGTGATTTTGCGGGAAGCGATGGAACATGACCTTTCACCCATTGACAAAAGAGGAAGTGGCATCACATAGCATTGTAAACTATGAAAAATATGGTTACAGTATCATTATAATGTGATGTACATTTCATACAAAAATGGATCGCCATATGTATCATTAAGATCAGTGTGTATAGGCCCATATTACCAAATGACTTTGAATGCAAGCAGATGTCCATGTCCAAATGATAATGATGTGTTATTATATAGCATTTAGGCTTAAGCGATTTACATAGAAGAAATATACACCCAATATAACCCAACCTGTGTTGGTACCCATTTATCGACCTCAGAAGGTTGAAAGGCTGAGTTGAGGCGTTTAAGAACAGACTAAATCAGTGACTCACCCCTGAAGTGTGCCTGAAATAAACCTTTAATGAGTCTAGCAATTATTGTATAGAATTCCAGAAAGACACATGTTTTGGCATTCCTATTCTTTCTTATTTAGGGTCAGTGCTACAAGTGTTAGGGCCTCATTAGGACCCTGGCGGAGTGGGTTTCCGCCAGCGCTAATCGCGGCGGACCCGTCCGCCGTACTACGAGTTCCCTTAGCGCCATGGCGCCGTTTTCCGCCTGGTTTTACCAGGCGGAGAAAACCATGGCGCTACGGGACCTCGTTGTTAATTACGCCACCGTATTTTACGGTGGCGTAATTAACTCCTTCCCCACTCCCATTATACCCTATGGGGCAAGAATGGGAATGGGGAAGGGCAGAATGGGGATTGGGGATTTACCGCTCCGCCAAGGTCGGAATGGGGCGGTAAATCCGCCAACCCCCATGGCGCTATCGACGGCTTTCCGCCGTGCTTCGCGGTGCATTTAGCACCGCGAAATCCGCCAGGGTCCTAATGAGGCCCTTAGACTTGTGGCACTCCTGTTCTTATTTTTCTTCTTTCTTTTTTTAAGGGGCCTGAACAAGAAGCTAGCCACTCCAGAATTAAAGAGCCACATGGTGCTGGCCACAGCCAAAGAGCTTGCATTACAAAAAAACCCCCAAATAACCCATTTTAATTTTTTTAAATGTTTTTATTAGAGGTCGCAAGGGAGACCACAGAGGGCATACTTGCGACCTCTGGTGACCCCCAAATGACGTCCTTGAGAGTAATACTTCCTAAATCCAATGAAATTCCCCTAATGCGGAATAACACTAGCCCTAAACTAGCTGGCGTCACCATCCTCTTAGTAAGGCCTCTGAGCACAAAAAAGTATGCTTCTTTTTTTCCCTCCCAATTTAATGAATGCACTTTTTTTTCTCTCCAGTAATTCTGTGACCCACCTAAATCAACGTTCAAGAACAGGTAGGGTGGAGGGTGCGTCTCACTGCAGGTGGATAGCAGGAAAAAGGAAAAGGAAAGCGGGCCTCACCCTCAAAACCGAGCAGGGGTCTTTGAACACCTTTTCCTATTTCACTTCTGTATGCGCAGCTCTCGGCGAGGAAACAGCTGTCTTACCTCAGCTGGCCGGCCAGCTCCAGAAAAATACACCCCACGGATCCGAGATGTATATCTTCCGCTCTCCCTCCTATGTCTCTTTTTCTTGAAACCCCCCCCCCCCCCCCCCCCGTCCTCGTTTCTGTCTAATTGGCAGTGTGTTCAGAAACCGGGCATTGATTATTTTGAAAAGTCGCCTGTAAAGTCGGCCACAGAGGATACACTGTTCCTTTTAAATCCATGCCCTTAGCGGGGTTTATTTGTCTAACTTGTTCCCAGAAACCTCTTGGGGCGCTCCAACCCAAAAAAGCGATTTATTGCATTACCTCGGCTACCCCGCCACAATGTCAACCTTGTTCGTCACTGGGCCATTGAGACGGGCCCAACACTAAACACCTGCTAGCGCGCGCTTTTCCCCCGATAAGCTTCATGCGCCGTTAGCATAACCCTGATCCTGGGGTCCTGAAGGAGGATGAAAAGCCTGTGGGGTGGGCCCGAAATGCCGTCACACGATCCACGAGCCCGGCGGCTTATGCACCCCCCTGCCCCACATATGGAAAGTGATCAGTTGCCCTTTGGGTGGCGCACAGTGGTGCTTTAGATGTCTGGGATTCCCCTGCAGTTATGCCGGCAGATGCGGAAGAAGCCGCGATTCCCAGGCCTTCGGACGGATTAAGCGAAATCTCAGGATCAATACGAGAATTGTTCAGTCTCTGGCCACGTATGGGGTCTCCCAAAACACACAGAATGCCTACACACGCACTTCTTGGCAGGCTGGGATGCTCTGAATGGCTAGCTTAATCAAACACCCCATTAGTCACAGCAGAGAGTGAGGGGACCGCAGAAGAAAGGCGGGAGATAATGAGAGGCTCTAGATCAAAGGCGGGAAGGTGGGTGACAAGTACACCGATCTCACAATAATACAATATCATTCTTTTTGCACAGCCCAGGGCAAAACAGAACAAAAAACAACCAAATCAATCATAGAAGGCTGTTGACTAAAGCTGATGTCCAGAATATTCAATGCGTTCCCTTTCCACAGCCTACGATAGGCTATTATGAAGGGAAAACGGTTTAAATCTATTTTTTGCATTACGTGAATGTATCTAATCTTCCACGCTGTTGAGTAACGCCTCAACATTTCTTCACGAGTTGTGGTGGCATGGGTGGGGGGGGGGTCAGGTTACAGCATCTATCTATGGAGGGGAAACATCATCAAATAAGACAATACTTGGGATAGCAACTTTTTCATGCAAAGACCGCAAAGGCTTTCATATCCCTAGCACTGGAACAAGGATGGCTGAAGGAATTGTGTTTGATTGTCCAACTCACCAGCATTTCTTAGACACCAGAGTATCAAAAATCTGAAACGCCATGGAGAGAAATTCCCATTAGACTTCAACATAGTCTGTTACCACACCTGAGCAGGTTTTTCTGATTCCTATTAATTAACATACTGCATGTTTTATCAGTTGGTCGTCAGAATACCTAACCTACCCGTCAAGCTATGGGCAGATGGACTCCTCAAAGACTGCACTGACCCTCTTGTCCTGGAAAGCATTTTGTCCCTAAATGGTTCCCTGTAACTGGACACAGTCCTTGGTGCTCTAAAACATTAAAACATAACTCTTTGCTAAAGAATCTAGCCGCTGACCCAGAATAAGTATCGAAGTGCATTCCCATATCAAACCTGTCTTTCTCCAACAAGGCAGCATGAGGGTGGCCCACGGCCAAGCTCTCAACTCTCATCGCTTATGCTTGCCCACAACCTTCTCAATGGGCAAACTTTGAGTTTAAACCTTCCAGCTGCACTACAACACCTTGGTGGGAATTAAGGAATAACTCTGGCCATCACTTTATATGGGCCAACCAGTAGCCATATTTCCTTGGGTTGACACTCCTAAAAGTCGTCAGGGAGAAGGATCCACACCTTTGGAACTCCCTGGGCCTTGTGAGGTAGGCATGGTATCAAGGTAAGACACAGACACGATTGATACAGTTCCAAAACCTTTATTGGACTGGTAAGGAAGGGAGAATACCTTACTAACCCGAACTCTAAGGTGGGAGTAGTCTCCACCAGAAAGTAAAATAAAGGAAGTATAAATCGGTCTGTCAACAGGCCCGGCTCCAGCAGGGGGGACAGGGGGGCAGGCCCCCCTCAGAGCCAGCCTCTGTTCCCCCTAGAAAGGAGGCCATGTCAGTGGTGTTATACACCACTGGTAACCAAGGGAGTGGGGGGGGGGTGGATGTCACTCTAAACATTCAGCAGCAACCTCAGAGACATCATTCTGAGAGACTGAATTGCAGGAGGCTTGGTCAGGGTTTGTTTTCTTGCCCTAGACAATGATTTATGCCCCACAGTCATGAAAGTACAAATAACCAGGGAGATGGAGGGCCATTGACATCTCTAAGTGAGGTATCACACTTATTCAAGCAGTCTGTTTGTTTTTTGTAGGAATATAGTGGTTTCTCCCATCATGCTTAATAAAATGGTTAACTATCTCAAACTATAAATGACAAATAAAGTTGCTTGAACACAGATTTCTGCAGAAGGTGTGTCAACTGACGGGGGGGCTTACAAATTACATTCAAAATATATATTCTGCTGCATTACTACTTGAGTATAAGTGAAAAGATAAGGTTGGTAGTAACAAAAATGTAATTCTGGAGGAGAGAGTGCAGTAAAATCAAAAAGTGATAGATGCAATGCTTTCATTAAACATTACCATTATCGTTCCTCTGCACAACATTCCATGCCATAATTCAGTAGTATGTCTGTGCGATTAGAGAAGGGTACAAGCCTTTAGCAAATGACATTTGGTGCTGCCAACAAAGGGTGCAGTTGAATCTCAATTACAAGGCCGTGTTCCATTTGCACTGGAACACAAGTAACCACATGAATGTTTTGGCCCTGTGGTCTAGCAGATTTGGAAGGGCTTCTGACATTAGTGACAGGGCCAAGACTGATATGCAAACAATGGTATAGAAGGCTGTCCAGAGCAATGACGGTGCTTCTAATTGATTCAGAGACTTTTTACCTATTAGGTACAGCCAGAACGCATGCTGTCGAACACAGATAGGATGGCTATATGTGAGGAGAAAGACACATCCTATGGGTGTGTCTGGTCATTTTGCCCACCTAATGACTAGTCATGGCTATGGTCATGCCTCACCACCAAAACCTAACCTTTCTAGAACTCTTTGAGCAAGCTCTATCACAAAGTAACAACGGACGTGTTGCTGTATAGGGCCTGCCAGTGTTATATCTAAGCATTCTTTTGAGTGTTTAATTACTTAATTGCCTCTGTAAATGATAATGATGTGTTATTTATATAGTGCCTTAATCCAAAGCGCTTTACAGAGCACATATTTACATACAATATCACACAACCGAAAGTAGTACTCATTTATCGACCTCTCAAAGATGAAAGACTAAGTTGTTCTTGCCGGGATTCGAACCTGCGACCTGCAGATCACGCTCAGATCGCAGCAGCGAGCGCTCAACCTGCTGAGCTATCTTACCGGCTTATGAGCACCTGGTGTAGTAACATTCTCTTAATGTGTCCTCAGCCAGTTGTTTTTATAAGCAATATATGTGCCAATGCCTCTGTGACTTGCACTGAAGTCCTGTCTTAAACAAGCAATCACAAAGCCAGCAGTTTTGGCATCCATATAGGTATTAGCAGACATTTGCCATGCCATCATATGCCCAGTTACTGACACCATTTTCCAGCTTTTCCCGTCTTATGACCAGGTGATACCCTTATGGCAGTGCCTGGACAATGCCTATCCATGCCTAATGAAAAGCCCAAGCTGTTAGCTTTGCCAGTGCATGTTGGCTTCCATTTGTCTCCCTAAGTGAATGTGCATATGCCCAGATGTGGGTATCTTGCTTGCTACTCCTAGGGAATCAAGCTGCATCTCACTAAGCTGGTCCAACAAAGCCCTACCTGAAAATGATAAGGCTAGGTTGGCAAGTATTGGCCAGTTTCAGATCTTCTCATGCATACTTACCAGTGGGGCTCCAACATAAATAGAATGTATCTTTGTTTGAAAGCCTAGTCTACTCTGCAAGAACGTTTCATGATTCAAACTTATAAGTACTGACTTGATAACCTCATTCTGTTTGAGTAACTTTACAGAGTTTGCATGCAAACAGAATATGTCATGTGTGTTGTGGGATTTGTTTGGAAAGTATGATGTAAATCCTGGGTGCTGGATGTTTAGGCAGTGCCGGAAATGAAACATGAACACCCGTAAAAGAAAAAAAAAGAAGAGCCTTTTCTATAATGTTACGGGCAAAGAATAAAAGGTGGACATCTTGTTTAACTAAAAAGCAGTATTTAAATATTTTCTAAAGAGTTTAATCAGAGGTGGAGTTATCATTTGGACAAGGAACAAAAGCCAATGCCCCTCAGCCCCCAGCTCTATCTCCCCTCAATACAAACAGCAGGGATGAACAGGCCCTACCAGTGAGATCTTATCTTTTTAAAGTGTCTCAGAGGCAGATTGTTTACAACACAAAGTGGTTAGAGATGCGAAAAGGTAAAAAGGCAGTGAACATTGCTTTGGCACTTTGAAAAAAATATTGTATAGGGTTTTAAGAAGCTATTTAACTGTGATTGTTGCATGATTAGTAATTAAGGAGATACATAACAAGCAGTGTGAAACAATAACCTTGTCATGCATTTCATTTCACTTTGTGTCTGTATGAGTTTTTTCCTAAATACTCATTAATTGCTGTGATGGAGCTTGTAGGCTTCCATTCAGGATGGGTAAAATAAAGCTGCAGTCATGGGGGGTAATTTTCCAGGTCAAGCGGAGTGGAAGAAATGGTGCTAAATCCATTTAGCTCCACTTTTTATGGGCTGAAAGATTTTGTATGATTTGACAGGCAAAGTTGGCGAGCAGATCGGACTTAACAAGGTCCCTCTGCCAAATCTGATTGGTATTCCACTAGCATTTATTTTTACATTGGAGGAAAACCAATGGATTCCTATGGGATCTGCCTGACTTTTACACCTGGTAAAAGCGGGCAGAGTCCAAAGGAATACATTGTGGATGGCTTCCACAATCATTAATTGTTGAAGTGACTTACACTTTTCCAGACACGTAGTGGTAAAGAGCAAAGGCAATTTTCGGCTCTTTACTTTTCCAGTACTTGGTGGATACAATTAAAATTAATGAATGGCCCCTTTTGCAAAAAAGTGCAAACAAGAGAATGACACTCTGTGCAATTTAGGATTCAAAACAAAATGCCCTCCTTAATCTTTTCATCAACATGTTTCTATAGTGATGAATACATTCTCAGGTTGGTTTATCATGTGACTTGTGCATTTTTAAAGTAATCTGTATAACATTTAGTATTATTTTCAACACATATTTGTACCAACTTGAGCTCTGAAGATGTGTGGTCAAGTATCTAAATTTTAGGCTAGGCTTAAAATATGGCTCTGCCACTTGACCAAAGTGTGTGATCCTTGGCATATTTTTTAATTTCACCATGCCTTACCTGTTAAAATAAGGTGCCCCTAGAAGTGATTCAGTTCACATTATAAGCTATTCCAAAAAACCTCACTCATGGTTTAATAGATGGGCAGCACAGACATTAGGATACACACACACATATCTAACTATGAAAATATCCGGGCCACGTTTATTGAACAAAATTGTGTCATTCAATAGCAAATCAAAGTAAACACATCAAACAAAGAGCCATCATGTACAATTGCATATTATATCCAGTATGTAAACAGTATGTACAGACAATGATGTATAGGGGCACGCCCCACCAGGAGCGATACCAGGAGGCCGCAAATCCCTCAACCAGCAACGTCTGCCTCCTGATGCAGCTCTTACAGCCCTAGCACTCTCTTGCACTCTCAACTCAATTAAAATGTGCTGCAACAAAAAATAACATTATGTGTTTAAAATGTTATTTTGGACATGAACCATTGATGAGAAACATTCAGACTGGGACTACTGTAGGGGTTCAGTTGGAAAGGAGGAGGGAGGAGGTTGTGGAATCGGTGGGTGAAGGGAGGTTTGTATACATGTGTATGTTATTGGAGGATATATTGTTGTGATATATTGTTAAAATCAACAAGGCTACTAGTATTGATTGGACATGGTATGTTCTGTTCTTGAAATTAAAAGAAGTTTGACATTTGTTTTATTTTGCAGGAAACAAAATCTCTTATTCCTTGCTTCAGTATTCTGTGGCGCGCTCTATCATTCACAACAAGATGGAGGGAGCACACGCATCTCCTCCGGGGCTGGCAGGGAATAGCCACAGTGCCCAGGAAGGTATTGTTAGGCGGACACCATCTGACTGGGCGTCTCACTGCTCAGCCCTCTCAGAGGAGGAAGAGGAGGCATCACCGTCAATAATTCTCCTAAGCCAGGCAAGGAAAGGCGTGCTGGGTGCTGATGTGAATAGGTGGGAGGGGAGGTAAATGGGAACGATGGTTATGGCAGCTGAAGGAAGGTAACTGAACGGTGAAAGGTGAAGGAGGATCAGATATACCAGAAAGGGGAGAGCAGATGGGAAGGGAAGATCGGTAGATTGATGTTCCAACACTATTTTCCTTGCTTCTCTTTTGCTATGTACTGTTTTTTTTATAGAGGAGTGCCAATGTATTTCTGCAGATATGGGAAGACATTTTTCGCTGGATCACAGATCTGGGAAATCTGGATCAACGCCAGCACTTTGTTTAGGGTACTCATACACCCACACCCAATCAAATGTGGGCCCCCCTGATCAAAACCCTGGCCCACCCAGAAGAAAATTCTTGGAGCCGGGCCTGTCTGTCAAAACCAAAAAGACTGTCTGGTTCGAACCACTGCTTACCCTCACTTCTCTAGAATAACAACTTTTAGAGAACTGGGTAAACTCAATAATGTTAAAAAAAACAAAACAGAATGGCACAGGAGCTTCTCTACAGCTCTCTTCCCCAAGTTCAATATACTCGGGTTCCCCAAAGTTATGCAAAGTTCAAATGTTCACAGTGTCTTCCCACAAGGTATGCAGTCTTCTCTAGGATCCTCTCCCCAGACTCCCCATTTCCTTTAAACCCTTTTGGTTTCACAAAGTTCACTTTCCCTCTTGGTTTCACAAAATTCACTTTTCCTTTATTTCAATCATCACACTTAAAGTTCAACTCATGACAGTTCAACTTAATTCTTTAGGGGAACTGTTCCCCATACTTTACAAAAATCTCTTGATTTGTTGCACAGTTCACTTCTTCGGTGGGGTCTCCCTGGGTCATGGCACAGTTGTCAGACCGCACGGTCTACCCATTGCAGGTCGTGCAGCTCCGACCCCGGGGCTTAGCTTCACTCCCTCTTGACTGTGTTACTTATGTCCTTTTGTTCCAATTTTCAATTTGTCACTCGTTCTATTTAATTTGCTTTCTAATATCTCTTCTTGGGGATTTTGCTCACTTTTCACTTCTCGCGTGGCTCCCCTATTTGTGCTTTCTATTTTTCCCAGTTTTCATCTAGCACACAGCTCCCCTTTCTTTTAGGAAGCTTCCTTCATTCAAACAGAGACTTTTGTTTTCTCTTCAACAGGCGCGTCTGCTTCCTACGTGCTTGCCCTGCAACTTTGTATTCACTTGCGCTTGCACAAACCAAGCTTTCCTCTGCATTCAGACTCACTGGTTGTGCTCAGATTTAGCAGTTTCTTCAATCTGAGGTCAGGGTCTCACCACCTGCCCCTCAGACACTCTCGGACTGCCTCTTTAGCCCATGGTAACAAGCAATTTGCCCTCGGGATCAGTACACCTTCCAGCTCTCTCCCGCGGACCCTCCTTGTTCCTTGCAGACATGCCTCCCTTGCCACACCATATTCCTCTACTTCGACTGTCAGGCTTTCAGAGTCTCATCATCCTGTTCTCCTTTTGCCGGTCCTGGCTGGCTCGGGCGCTTTTGCTCTCCTTCCAACTCGCTTTCTTTCGGATTTGAACTGGCTATTTTATACTCTCAGCAAGAGTTGATAGGTTGCAGGTGACTGAAGTCAGCTTCAAGTGCCTGACACTGCCTGACCTCATTAGTGGAACACATGTATTGAGTTTTAGCTTTCATCTTCTTCTTCCCAGTGACGTAATGGTGTTTACGATAGGAAGCCTACATAACTCCTTGCTCCCTCTTCTTTGTCTCAGTACTTGGATGTTATATTGGAGAATGGGGATCTTGGGATGTATAATACTCCGGGATGGATGAAGGGGTACAGGTAGGTGGACGTCAGAGAAGGGGGCGGAGGGATTGGATTTTCCTCTTTCTTGCCTTAGCGCTAGTTGTGGGGACCTGTTGGGACCTAAAAAGGTAGTAAATTTGTACATTTTCCTTCTTCCCCTATTCAGGTTATTGTCAAGGTTTGAGAAAGGGGTTGGTCTCCCTATGTGTTCAGGATGCTTTACCTTCCTTTCTCTTGAGAGTAAATCATGGGGTAGGATGGGACGTGGGTGACAATATACCATGAATGAAGAGGGAGGATAAGAAAGATTGGGGCAATGAACAGGGGAATACCATGTTTTGCATTCAGGCGCTCTCCCCTCAGTCTCCAAGTACCACTTGCCCAGGTGATCCTCCCTAGCTTGTCTGCCGCCAGGGTTGGGATCCAAGAGCGATGGCCCTTCCCAGTCCACCTGAACTCCAGATCCCTGAGGACTACAGGTGAGAATGCCTTCAGGTTTACACATACCCTTCCCCAAAATCTCTGGCCTCCATCTCAAAACGAAAACGCTGGTTGAGATGTGCTTTCTGTTGGGGTAGGCCATTCCCAGATGTTTGCAGGTAGAAAAAAGGGTTCTTCCTGCCAGTTTGTATGTGGAGAGAAGGTGGGTGTTTGGCTATTGATGACCTGTATTAGAGAGGAAAACACTGGGAAATCCTTACCAATCATAACTTCTTCGGGTAGGCCAGGTATTATAGCTGACAGGATCGCCATGCGTTTTCCCTTGATGTAGATGGGAACAGGGACATTTGGATAGACCTCCTCATCCCCATGATCACACGTCATCCTAACCCATAGAACCTGCTTAAGGTTTTTGATGGGGAGGAGGTTGGATCGGATGGCTGTTTGCTTGCTTCCAGAGTATATAAGGCTGGGTAACAAAAAGGGACCGCTCAAGGATTGTGGAAGGACTTGAGAGCTATGAACTATTGGAACAAGAGGGTGGCGTCCTACCACAAAGAATTGTATTACTTTACATAAACATTTTCTGCAAAGATTTTAACATTTAACATGCTTAGTATCAGTGGTGCTGTATATTTTGGTTCAATTGAAAAGGGAGCAAAAAACACATGAAGAGTGAATATTAGCTTATTTATTTAGCCAAAATCAAGTGAGTGCGGGTTTGATTCTGCATAGTATTTTTTAAGTTTTTTGTTTGGCAGCGTCTGCCTGTTATTTGGCAGACATATTAGCAAAACAAGGAAAAGAAAAAGAATAGGACACAAATAAGTTCAAACTACTCATAGTTGAACATTAACATGACAATGCACATACAAAAAACTAAGGCAGTTAATCAGCAGTAAATGCTTTCGGGGTTGACCTCTATATACATCACATTCAAATGCTTTAAATGTTTTTATAGAACAAACCCCATGTGATCTCATAACAATACTGAGTGAAATGTAAGAAACGGGCTCACATTAGTCTTCACTAGTACATCCTTCTTGTTACTTCCGAGGTGTACTAGGTCTTGGGAGTAACCTAGTCATTGGTCTACGTCTAGATGTAGATCAGTTGATGGTGCGGGATAGGGATGCCCATGCGTTGGAATGTCCCCTGACATTTCGGCAAAAAAGCCTTCTTCATGGGCCTGGACAGGGTCTCCCTGAATGGAGAAATAAAGTGAGGTCTCTATTAGTGTTGTGTTCACCTTGGTGTTGTGCCAGTTGACTACAATACTGGCATGTAAAAAAAAACAAGTTAAAAAACCCAGAGGGCTATAAAGTGTAGAGAACGTACTTCTTCTGTCTTCTTCTTGCTCATCCCGTTACTTCCCCCGAGGCAGCCTATTTCCATTGGTTCTTGCGTTCAGTTTTGGGGACGATTTTGGGCTAAATGCCCCAGCTCTTTACACAAGACACAAATGGGTGGGAGGTGGCTTGCTGGATTTAACCTCCTCTCTCTTGGCCACTACCCTAGATTTGAGGTCTATCTTTGTCTCTATTCTTTCTCTATCTTTAATCCCTTGTTCCCTTGTTGTTACCGGGACTCCAGACTTATCTTGCTGGAATGAATAAGGAGGAGAGAGAGTCTGTCCTTCTTTTTCTCATTTTTATGTAGGGTCTGAAAGTACTGGCTAGCATTGGAATGATTCTGAGCAGTTTCGATGGCTACGGCCAAAGTAGGTTTGTTTAACTGCAATATATCTCGCTGGAGAAAAGGTAGTAATGAAT
The DNA here is from genome assembly GCF_040938575.1 of Ambystoma mexicanum. NCBI lineage: Eukaryota > Metazoa > Chordata > Amphibia > Caudata > Ambystomatidae > Ambystoma > Ambystoma mexicanum. The sequence continues at coordinate 231,508,608 of NC_090940.1, read as the reverse complement.
TGATGAATTGATCTATGTTAATCATCTCCATGACCTCTGTTAAGGGTTTCTCCTTTAACAAGAGAGAGGTGGTGTTTTGTACCCATTTCCCTAGCTCTACAGGAGTCTCGCTCACTGTAATTCGGTAGCCTGTAATTTTTGGCCATAGAAGTTACTAGTGTGTCCCACCCTTTGTAGAAGACCCTCTTTGATTTCTGCAAAGGCAACCGTTCCGGGAAGGTTTAGTAGCTGGTTCGAGTTTTGGAGTTCCCCTTTAATTAAGACCCCTAAATAATACAGCTTCAACTCCTTGCCCCAGTGAAATTGTGCTGCTAACCTCTTGAAATAAAAAAATAAAATCCTAGGTCATCTCCTTCCTTATAGGACTCAAGGATTCCTTGGGGAATATTGTCTCTCTTGCGCTGCTTTTAACTTCTCCAACCCATTTTAAAGGACATTTTGTCCTGGATTTTATAATCATCAGCCAACCGAGCTAGGGCTTCCTCGATTGATGCCATTTTGAGGTGTGAGATTATAGTCTTGTCCGACCCCTCTTCTAATTCAGAGTGAGAAAATGTTTCTGATCTTTTGTCACAGTCTTGGTCAGAGTCAATAGGGTGTGAGTCTGAAAGAGTAGACAAGGCTCTCATTCAAATTGCACATCTAAATCCTGAACACAAATACATTTGCATAACTTGTTAATTTACATACATAAAGGTGTGGCAAGATAATCCACTACATATCTTTGGTTTGATGTAGAAACCTGCCATTTATTAATCTATGGTGTGTTCTCAATTAATGAGGAATTTGATATGGTAGGAGACCTGGAAGGTAATTTGCCGCCACTCAGTTGCTCCACCCAGCTCCAGTTTGACACCTTACAAACCTCTACCTGTAGGTCAACTCCAGACACACAGCATTGAGTAGGCTGATTGTCACATGACCGGAGCCTGCCTCTCACTTACTCCTCCCACCACCGATTTAATTAGTCCTTCTTAAGAGTCCTCATCAAAGGACATGCAAAGAAAAGGGCTTCACCTGTTTGTACCTGTTCAGGTCTCAAAGGCCAATGGCCTTACCCACTATCCTGCATTTCACCTACAAACTAATCGCTACTACTGCTATTCAACAAAAGACATCACCATGTGCATCCTCCCTCCACTGCCCATCTCCACTCTCACTAGGGTTTGAATGGCCAAGTGCCATGGGCAACTCCATAATGCTACCCTATCGAATCTCATCATTAATGCACTGGCCTCTATTTCAGTGAACATTTCTTCAGTAATACCTGATTTACCGTAACCATAACTTCAGAGTACAATTCTCAAACCACTTCTAAAGAGAAGAAATGTTCACTGGAAACTTACCAATTTAAATGAACTTTCTGTGTAACTTGGCAGAATCCATGAATTACCACAAATACAAAAAATAACATTTTCCAACATCAAAACCAAGTTAGCATTTTTCAGCTGCACTCCATCATAAGACTTGTCATATTTAAGGCCACATTCAAAATCATCCACAAATCTAACACAAAAGTAGTTGCAAATATGGGATCATAGTGAAGAACTTGCTATCCAACTTCAAAGAACAAACACAGCAGCAATATTTTTCAAGGGTAGATGTATGCTGCTTGTTTAGTGATATAAATTACTAAGCACTCCTACTCATTTTACAACTCCCTATGTCAGTACATTGTGTAACAACATATGAATTATGTAGCATTAAACTCAAATAGGTTCCTGCCCCTCAAAAGCACACCTTCTTAAAGCAAATTGTGAAACTGCCAAACACAGTTGCTGATTATTATTGCCAAATTACTACCAACAATTAGATGGTAGTGGAAATACTGCAGTATGAAAGAATGCACAATGAAGCCCTCTCCTCCAAGTGCTTGAGTAATGTGGGATGCTATTCAGAAGCTCATTTAGTGTAAATAAGATGAGAAAAGTAGAGTTTCACCAGGTGGGCACTGAGTTTGTCGGGTTGTGAAATATCTGTGGTTGGCCCAGTACATTTTTTGAATGATAAGCCTAAATGAAAAGTTAAGCTAATCTTTTACGCCACAGTACCCACTTCTTTCATAACCTAACAATTCATGATAAAGCATGCACATATTAAGAGAAAACATTCATGAACTATGAGAGAAAGAGTCAAATACATTGTATACATGATTGCATAAATGCTGAAATGCAAACTCAAAGACCCTACCCACTTAGCCACTATTAATTGATCTTCTTCACATTGCTTCATAATTTCTTAGAAATATTTACCTGGTGTATTTTGCCTGAATTGCCAAAAGACTTTAATAATACCTGCCATTCTGTAGCCATAACTTCATAGTACAATTCCCAAACCAATTCTCAAGAGAACAAATTTTCACCCCAAACTTACCAGTTCAAATTGACTTTCCCAGTAACCTAGCAGAATCCACAAATCTCCACAAATAAGCAAAATAACATTGTCAAATATCCTAGCCAAGTTAGCATTCGTCAGGTGCACTGCCTCATAAAACCTCTCAAATTTAAAGGCACATTCAAACACGTTCACAATTCTAAAACAGTAGAAAATCACCATTATCGGTCACAGAAAATCCCTTAATATCCAACTACAAAGCACACACACAGCAGCAATAGTTGTCAAGGGTAGAGTTCTTACAATGTCAGTGAGAAACAACCTTTAATTGCAAATATACTTTTTGTCACACATAAGCATAGCATAACATGTGATATTACTTCATCACTCTTCTAAAAACACTGAACTAAAATATGGAAATCCCTATTTTCCAAACAATTCTTATAAACATGATTAAATCAGACACCTAAACATACTGAAATTATCTTAAAAATACAACAATTCATAATATACATAAAATAAAGAAAAACACACAATCACTCACCTTCAGCTGCTCCAGATAATGAATAGATCTTCACAATAGCCAAACACAAAACATGTGCACACTCTGAGTTCTGGAATCAAATGCTGAAAGTTCGCAAAAAGGTAACTTTCATAGCTTTTAGAAATCAATAGCACAAAAAGAGGACTGTAGAAAGCAAACAAGTAAAATGATATCAGTCAATAAACCCCACACAATCCTTCCAAAGAATACTTTATAGAACATGTGCAAACACAATTAAATAAAACATTTTGTTTTTCTTAATTTGACAAATTACATACCCGCGGCTATAACCCCGGTTATATGGCAAGGACCCTCCCATAGACACAGGGTACACATACATTTTTCAAATGCTCTGTGTAAGGAATTCATGTTAAGACAGACACACGTGTGTTTATTAATTTGTAAGTGTTGTGTGGATAACGCCTAAGCTAAACCTAAATCTAAGATGGAAGCAAACGTTGACCATAAAAGGAAAAATAGGACTGTCCTTGTGGTGTCTTGCCAAAGTAAAAAGCCCTATACTAAAAAGCCTATGCCAAATCCATACAACTAATTACAGAAAGAGTGTGTGATAGGGTTTTCAATAAGGAAAGAAGTTTTCACAAAAAATAAGGCAGCATGTGATTGCCAGCGGTGTCCCTTCGCCACATTTTCAGCATGGGACACAGCAGGTCTCCTGAGAACAGCACACACTCGAGCTTTCACAGCACGAGCCGACAGTTCTGCATCCGCTATCAGGTTCTTCGATGGCCAAGTCTCCTTTAACCAAAGTCTCTTGCCTTCAAGGCCTGATGTTTTCAACAAACATACACAAAGTTCTATTCCACAAATACTTTGGGTGATGGCTTCACCCCTGTGTCCTCTTCTTCTGGGCGCAGACCCCTCACAAGTCGTATTCAACAGTTTTACCAATTAGTTCCTTTCTTAGTGAAATTTGGTTGGTGACTTTCTACCCCTGGATCTCCCTCCTTTGGGTTCGGACCCCTTTATCAATCGTCAGCCTCCCTCCTTTGGGTTCACAATGGCTTTTCTTGTATTCACAACTCACAATGTCCTTTTCAAACACATCACTGTGGACATCCCTCTGCCAGGTTCACTCCTATCAACACAATGTTCATGGGAATATAGACTTCATCCCCCTCTGCTACCATCGCTCCTCCGGGTTCACTCTTGCCAACCTTTTACAGTTCTTTTAAACATCTGTCGGTCAAAGACTTTCAACTGCACGGAGGATTTTACATGACCCCCGTATGACTACTTTGACTCCTCTTCTCGCCTTTCTCCCAAGTCCTTCTGGTTACTGTAGTTCCATAGCAGGGTAATCGCCTAGCACTTCTCAAATGAATACCCTTGTGGTGTTTGATTCTATTATGCTGGCTTTCCCCTTTTTCAGTAAGCAATCAGTTCCTTATTTATTCAAAATTCAATTAGCCATTTGCTATTTTCTTTCAACACAGTTCGGTTTCTTTATCGGCTCTCCCCACAAATCACTGGCTGCGATGAACTGCTTTGCTTTCGTGCCTTGTAGAGTTAAGGCCGGTACCATTGGGCAATGCATCTCTCCCCGGCTTGGCTGTCAGTGGAGGAGGCGCCTTGGTACCGTTGACATCTGCTGCAACACACGGTTGCTTTTGTTCACGGTCTTGCATTTCCTTCTCTTGAGGCGTCATGTGTATCTGTCGATAAGGGCAAGGTCACTTTTCCCCTTGGGGTCCTCTCGACTCTCGCCGTCTTTCACTGTGCTGAGATACCTCTCACGTCGTGCGGTCTGCCTTGCTCATCCTGTGCCATCATGCTCCACGTTTTATCCGTGTGGTGAAGGGAAAGGGCCATCAGGTGTGTGTGATTCTGATCAATTGCCTGACTTTGCCTGACCCTTGTATTGGGACATGTCAGGTAAACGGCTCTGGTGTTAGTCTGTTGTCTTTCGTGTTGTGCGAAAGTGTTCCTGTCGGAAAAGGGGGGCACTGTTTTGGAATATGCGACATGGTAGGATGGGGAACAAAGGTGTTTAAAGAAGGAGGATACCACGTCTCAACAGTTGGTGTCCCATCCAGATGATCCTACTGCACTGGTCCACACCCAGGAACTGGATCCAAAAGCGATGGCTGTGTCATGGCCACCTGGGTGACAGATCCCCAGGGACTAGACAGGGAGACACCTTCAGGTTTCTCCCAGCTGGAAAACACATATTGCAAAGATTAAACATTTAAATCACACATGCCTTGAGGTGAGAACATCGAAACAGAAACACATATAAAAAATATGTGCTAAAACATCCATAAAATAATATGATCACTGCACCAAAATTCAAATAGCTATAACTGCAGGTACAAAGAGCAGGTTTATTTCCGCGGCTACCAAAGCCTGACACAAAGTACGACATACGATTGGACGTTCATAGCCACTGATCGAGTCAACCACCAGTAGTCACGGCTCCCTGTAACATATTACATATACATAAACAGATTTAAAAATACATATTGACAGGGTGTAACAATTCAAACAACATAAAGGTACACATGAGGGCATAGAATCAGGAACACATGTAAAATTGTGTAGTGTAAAAACAATGAAACAAAGTGATCAATACACAGAAATTGGAATCGCCATAGCCGCGGCTAAGGTGATAGGTGATAGTCATAGAACTGCTACACCCGTAAAAAATACACAACCTCCTACTGGCTTAGTGGTTAACATGGTTATAATCCATCTGACAGGGCACAACGCTTCATTGACTGCTGCCGTAATCGCGGCTACTTTAAAACAAAGCATCAAAGGCATTTTCCTTTTCCAAAATACTTAAAAAGTTCTTTGGGTGGATCTTAAAAGCGCCTTTGGTTCTTTTACCAATATATAACCAAAAAATATATTTTCAATCAGAGAAATACTCTTCACCTCTATTACAATTCAAAAAATCTTGGAACATTTCTCTGTGCTCTTTCTTTAGATGATTAATTTTCTTTTCCCGAACAGAAAAAAAACCTGTGCTCCCTGTCAAAATATTTCTACACAATTGCAGCATAAACCTCTCATTTCAAACACTACATCTAAAATAATATTATAGAACTGTTGGTGTGGACCAGAGGTCTCGGAGACTGCTCCTGAGGGCTCAACAACCCTCTCCCCAAAATAAAACGGCCGTGGCGGAGACAGTAACAGTCCTCCACCACGGCCCGGTTTATTTATTTATTTGTTCAATGTTTTCGGTATAGCCTCGCGGGCCACATGAAATGGCTTGGAGGGACGCATTGTGGCCCTCGGGCCGTATGTTGGACAACCTTGGTTTAAAGGTATTTCCCAAATTGTTTGAGTACAATTGTTCGAATGATACAATTGATCGAATCACAGGGATCCGAATTGACCTTCTGTACAATTGACCATATGGTCATTTTTAGATATATAATGGTTTGAGTTGGAGTAATAATTATATAAGGTGATTCGGTGGGGGGTTGGGGTGGGGATTGGATTGGGTGGGGGGCTGCGTGGGGTTTACCCCCACATATATATCCTAATTGACCATTTAAATTTGGTCAATTGTGCTGAAGGTCAATTGTCATTCGGACAATTGTCATTTGAACAATTTGTGTACAACCGGTTTATCATGATATGCAAAATCAGAAAGCAGGGCAGGGGTAGGGCAAAAATGACCGACTTGAGAGTACACAGCTGTACGATAAAGAAGGAGCCTCGTGTACTTTTGAACCCAGAGAGCTCAAACTCCCGAGTTTAACTTCTGGTGCTGGAAAACGGATACATGAGCTAGAGAAAATGACAGCAGGTAATGTGTTGGCTATAGGGGACATTAAGGGTCTCCTGATTGCAATCCTTGGGGAAAGGGCTGATGACATTTGGGCACAAGCAGGATATTCTGGTGTTACTACAGTAAACACTGCTCATGATGGAACACTGTTTAATAATTGCAGGGCAACAGTTTGGAAAGTGCTTAGAGTGCTATATCCAGACAAGTCAGATATGGGAGCTATAATGACGAAAAAAGATGCAGAAGGGGAGGATCCGCTTGTTTACATTCAGAATTTCCAAGAACAGTGTAGCTTGGAGAGACGAGGGGCTTGGGGGAAATCTATACCTGTATTTTATCACATATTATGCCAGGGGCTGCCAGAAGCAGTACAGAAGCAGCTCAAGAAATTGGTGGGTATGGAGGAAAAACCATGGTCGGAGATACAGCTGACCATCGCGCATTATTGCAGACTCTTGCAAGAAAAGAATTGCAAGAAAGACGATACTAGGAAAAATGAAGAGGCAAAGTTAGTGCAGAACAAACTGTCCAAGTATGCCGTTGAAGGGGAAATGTTAACCTACGGGGACAGATTGAGCTCACAGCAAGCAGTAAACATGCCACAGATAAATAATCAGAGGCAGTTTGATCAAGGAAATACTGGGTTTATACCGCAAGGAAGGGGAGGTTTTTGAGGAAGAGGATTTCAGAATAATCAAGGAAATTTCCAGAATAATCCAGGTGGGTTTCAGAATTTTCAGAATGATAATCAAGGCATGCAGGGAGGACAAATGGAAAGACCTCTGCCTGTCTGTTGGACTTGTGGCATGACAGGTCATTTTTCTTGCACATGTAGAAGTCAAGGATTCATGCAGAATAATCCATTTTTGAGAGGGGGGACTTCAAACCCACCTGCATATTCTCAACAGAGTGGAGATGGTTTTGCCCAGAATCAAACAGTGCAGAAGACACAATCGCTGAGAGTACATCAAGGTTTACAGACAAAGCAGGTTACAGTGAGCATGCCACAAGGGTAGTCACAGCACTCGCCCATGCAAATACAGCAACGCAGGAGCACAGGACAGTTAATGACTCCTAGGGTGGGGGGGGGTCACTGTTGATGGAGGGAATCCGTTCACATGTACAGGGATGAGGCTGTATCCACAAAAGGACAGCTCACTGGAAGACTTGATATGTTCAGTACTATCTGTGATGCCTAATCCTCAAGAGGAACCAAGGGTTGACTTCAATATAGGAGACAAGTATTTTTAATTTTTAGTAGACACAGGCTCAACGCGCTCATGTATACGAGAGGGGAAGTTTTCGATGTCTGGAAATGCCATAAATACTCAAGGTTTCACATGAGCTACAAGCAGAGTTACTTTTACTAAAGATTTACCAGTCTCTATAGGAGAGTGTGATATGTCAGTGTCATTGCTATATTCAAGGCAGACACCTGTTAATATATTGGGTCGAGATTTGATGACCAAGTTAAATATGACAATTTAATTTACTGATGAAGGCATAGTGTGTTGAACATCAGGAATGCATTATTTAAATGTGATTGAATTGATCATGGCATTAGGTGGACAAGTGGCCATACGAGGAGTACCGTTAGAACCAGAAGTGTTTTACTCTGGTGTACGCATTTTGTTAACATGGTTGCCAGGTTAAGTGGGCAGGACTATGAGAATACCTGATGAGTTCTTATTCAGGCCAAAGATACCTAAGGATGAAGAGGAAGGGAGAATCTTTCCTTTGGAATTACAAGCAGCCATACCAGAGGCATAGCCAGAGGAAAAATGGCTTTGCTTGAGGGGAATGATCATGATGGCAGACGATGGTGCACAGTGATTGCCATAGGGGAGGGTTAGAGATTGACGGACTTCACAGATGAGGATATGTTTGGAGATCATCCATCAGACGACAAAGTGATATTTGAGATGAGTATTATTTATTCCATGAGATCAATTAAACATGAGTTTCCCCAGAAAATGATGGTAGCACAAAAACGTCCCTAGTATCTTGAGGAAGACATGGAAAAAGTGCCAGCTTCATTATGGACAACAGGCCCCTATGACATAGGCCTTTTAAAGGGGGTTGGAGAAGTGAAGATTAAATTGAAACAAGGAGCAATTGTACCTCGAGCAAGGCAGTATCCCATGTCTCGAGAGGCAGATTAGGGAATTTTTAAGACGATATCAGCTCTGATTGAACAAGGTATCTTAGTGACATCAGAGTCACTGTATAATACCGCAATTTACCTGTCAAAAAAAGGAAAGGGGGGGTCATGGCATCTAATTCAAGATTTAAGACCGATTAACCAGATTGTAGAGGCAGAGTTCCCTTTAGTTCCTAATCATGTGCCAAATATTTGTAATATACCTGTTGAGGCACAATATTTTACTACGATTGACTTGAAAAATGCGTTTTTCTCAATCACATTGCATAAAGACCTGCAAGATCTGATGTCATTTATGTTCAGGCAGACTCACCTAAAAAGCACTTGTCTACCCCAAGGGTACTGTGAGTCTCCATCGATTTTCAATAGGGTCCTGGAGATGGACTTAAACAATATTGATCTAGAAAGTGTTGTGTTACAGTATCTAGATGGTCTGTAGCACCACAGACGAAAAAGTGCAGATGCGATTCTGTTCAGCTAATGATTATTCTTGCTAAAAAAGGATATAAGGTTGACAGAGAGAAGTTACAGTACTGCCAACAAGAAGTGTTGTACATTGGCCAGTTAATCTCACATGAAGGAAAGAAGGTTATTCTTGAAAGAGCTGAGGCTATTTTGAAAACAATAAAGTCACACATGATAAAGCACATGCAGAGATGTGTGGGGCTATGTGACTATGTGAGAGCATGGGTCTTTGATTACAGTTCACACATAAGTCCATTATTGCAAGCTCTGAAGAAAGCACAGGCAACTCAGGAAAAATGTTGTTTGGACTGAGGAGATGAAGACAGGTTTGATGAATTGAAAAAAGCAATTTGTACTGCTGCAGTTCTAGGGATTCCTAATTATGCTGAGGAATTATTTTTGTTTTCACACACGGGTGGTACTGTTATGACAGCAGTTCTTACGCAGAGAACCACATTGGGGTACAAGCCCCTTGCATATTACAGTGAGATTCTGGACCCAGTAATGATGGGTAATTCTCCTTGCAAACAATCTTTGCCAGCTGCAGTGTTCGCCATTGAAAAGGCTGCCAGTATAGTCATGGGATGTTCCATGATGTTATTTGTTAAACATGCATTATTTGCCATCTTGGAAAAACCTAAGGGTACGTTGATTTCTCAAAGGGCTTCTGCTTATGAAGTAGTCATATGGTATCCAGCAATTAAAATAGTTTGATGCAGGATAGTGAATCCTGCCATGTTTGTAGCTGAACCACTGGCATAAGACGACCATGCACATGATTGTTTGAACTATAAAGAGTTGTATGATGAGATTCCGAGAGTAAAAGAGAATGCAATTGGCACCTGGGGAGATATTTTTTATTGACGGTTCTTCTAGAATCGATCAAAATGATGGACAAAGATATACAGGTGCCGCTGTGGTAAGCACACAGCCAACGGGGAGTTTTAGGTTTTGATAAGTGCACGACTACCATCTCATTTTTCAGCACAGGCTGCAGAGTTACTGGTGCTGATTGTCACGCTCGAGAATCACGCAGACCAGGAAGTAACGGTGTACAGTGACTCCACCTATGTGACGTCGACAGTACACACAGGGCTAGTACACTGGAAACGGAAGGCTACCTCTGAGCAGACGGCACTCCAGTGCAAAATGCAGCCCTATTGGACAGGCTTATTAAAGCACTACAACTCCCAATAGCCATTGCAGTCATCAAGTGCACAGCACACACTAAAAAAGCAGATTTTATTTCATGAGGAAATCAAAAAGCAGACGAGGAAGCTAAATGTCACACTCAACTGGGTCTCTGTGGGAGCGATGACGCTTCTGGACCCCTTCCCTGCTTTCCCGGGATTAGTAGCGTTGTACTGCAGGTACTTTCCAAATAGAGAAGTAAGATGCTTAGTCTACCTGGATTTGGACCCAGAACCCACTTTCTTCCTCCTCCCCTAGTGTATACTGTGATGGTGAAATGTAGGCGTATGGATCACCTTAGGGATTAATTAGGCGTTCTCTCCATCCTGAACTAGGCACGGTCACTATGGATCTGGAACCCACGGATCGGAACTTCTCTTGACCCAGGGTCTGATAAGTCTCTGTTCTGGCAGTCACTGTGTTTCTTCACCCAGCGGTGATGTAGCAGGTACGTTCGGATTCCAGTTGCTTCACTGGATCTGGTGCTGTTGCAGGTAAGTTCGGATTCCAGTTGCTTCACTGGACCTGGTGCTGATGCAGGTAAGCTCGGATTCCAGTTGCTTCACTGGATCTGGTGCTTTTGCAGGTAAGTTCGGAGACCAGTTGCTTTACTGGATCTGGTGCTGCTGCAGGTAAGTTCGGATTCCAGTTGCTTCACTGGTTATTCCGCGTGATCGCTGTGTATTCTTAAAGCACGGCAAGTTCTGCGCGCGAAAATGAAGTTGTAGATGCTAATCTAATCCTTATTCTCTCTCCACAGGTTTTTTTCTGAAGAGTTTGCTGAGAGAGGATGTGTGCGAGAACTCAGAATGCTTCTCAGAAGTTCCCAAGAAGATCGGGTAAGTGGTGCTGTAGATTGCATGCGTGCTGGCAAGAAGGAGCCAGGAGTCGGGTCTAAGCACGAGCGCTTACAGGTACTGTCTTTTTGTGTTTCCTTTTCTCCCAGATGCTGAGTTCAGGAATGTGCGTGTGGAGAGTCCAGAGTGGAAGCCAAGGGAGGTGAAGTTCGAGGATTGTGGTGAGCGTGTTGCTTGAAGCTACAGATGCAACACAAAGCATGGGTCTGCTTTTGGGTGTGGCTTATATAGCCAAACACGTCCAGAGGCTAGAGCGTGCTACTGGATTCACAGAAAGCCTGCCAGGGGCCATCTTGGGTGTACAGGAAGTGTGGCTGAACCAATCATATTCCTCCAAGGGGGCCAGGGCCAACTGTAATGTGTACCTGATTGTGAGAGGGTAGAAAAGGAGTGCTGGATGCCTGCAAGGTGTGTCTAGTCTGCCAGGCTCTAACCCATCTTGCCCCTGCCTGCTCTCCAGTATATGTGACAGTCTTCCCCCTCAAGGCCGCTCCTAACGGTATACTTCATGCCCCTGGTTTGGTAGGGTTATCTCGGTGGAATTTGTGTAGTAACCGAGGGGCATGGATGTTTTCACTAGGTTCCCATGACCTATCTTGGGGTCCAATCCCTTTTCAGTCTATGAAATAGTACATGGTCTTCTTTACGATTTTAGAGTCCAGGATACGTTTTACTTTGTATTCGAGTTCTTCTCCTTCAACCACAATTGGTGCTTGAGGAGCTTGCATTTGAGTGCCAGTGTGTACAGGTTTTAATAACGAGACGTGAAATACTGGGAGAATTTGCATGTTGGATGGTAAGGTTAGTTTCATGGCTCCCGGATTGATTGCCTTTTTGATGGTAAACGGGCCAATGTATTTTGGCTGACATTTTCTGGGCCCTTTCAGGGCTATATATTTAGTCGCCAACCACACAGAATCCCCTACTTGATAATCCGGAGCTTTCCTCCGATGCTGGTCTGCATACATCTTTTGTGTAGCCTTGGCTGTCTGCAAATGTATGGTTGCTTCTTGTGCTGCTTGAGTTATTCGCTCATGCAAAGTTTTTACTGCGGGCATTTCAATTGCTTCCGGTGGGTCGAACGCCGAGGTTCATGTATTTCAGCCATAGAAGGTATAAAAGGGGGTCTGCTGTGTAGAAGCATGAATTGAGTTATTATAGGCATATTCAGCCATCCATAAGATTTCTGTCCAAGCTTGATCGGTCTGATGTAATAGACAGCAAAGATACTGTTCGAGGGACTGGTTAGTGCATTCTGTCTGGCCATCAGTTTGGGGATGGTGGCTGGTTGACAATTGGATTTCGGTTCCTGCCAGAGCGCAACATTTCTTCCAGAAATGAGATACAAATTGACTTCCCCTGTGCAAAATGATCACAGAGGGGAATCCATGTATTCTATACGATGCGCTCAAGGAAGACCTGTGCTAATGTTGATGCTGAAGGAATTCCTTTTAATGCTATAAAATGGGTCATTTTAGAGTAGAGGTCAACAACAACTACTATTGTATTGTACCCAGAACTGGAAGGTAGATCCGTGATGAAGTCCATTGAGATGGTATGCCAAGGTGCAAGTGGTATTTCCATGGGTTGTAATAGACCAGCTGGTTTCTGTCTGGATGCTTTGTATTGAGCAGAGACCCCACAAGAATTCACAAATTCAAAAACATCTTCTCGCCATGTCGGCCACCAGTAATGTTTCTTGACCTTCTCAAGGATTTTCACTATTCATGAATGGGCTTCCAAAGGAGAGTTATGGTAACTGACTATAATTTCCTCTTGGACAGCACAAGTTGGGAGGAATAGATGATCTTGATGGTAAGGCAGACCATTTTGCACAGTAAACTGTTTTCCTTTTTTGCCCCAGGCCTGATTTCTGTCTTCTGATAGGCTATTTTTAATTGTTTGTTGGAGAGTATCCAGTGATGTGGAAGGTCTCCCACAAAGCCCCTGAATCTTGTGGCCAGGAATGATATCTACCGGGTCAGGGATGATGTAAGCGTCTTTGCCCTTACCTATGCGAGAGGGGGCGTCATCCTTGCCGTTCTTAATTCTGGGCTGGCATTTAATCACAAAGTCGTATTCTGGCAGGAACATGGCCCACTGGAGTTGCCGGGATGACTGCGCTTTTGCCGAGCGTAAATACTGTTGATTTCGGTGATCCTTTATAATGGCAATGGTGTGTTTGGCTCGAGCAGGTAGTGTCTCCATTCCGACAAGGCATCATTAATCACGAGCAGTTCTTTGTCAGTAACTGCGTAATTGAGTTCTGCTGGAGTAAACCTCCTGGACCAGAAGTGCACGGGGTGTAAACACCCCGTCTCTGGACTTTGCTGGGATATGACACCCCCTATGGCTATGCTGGAGGCGTCTGTTTCCATGATGTATGGAAGATCCGGTTGTGGGTGTCGTAGCACCGGTGCAGAGATGAACTTGTCTTTCAAGGCTCGAAACGTTTCTTCTGCTCCTGGTGTCCACTCAAATTTTAAGTTTTTGAGTAACAAAGAAGTGATTGGATGTACTAGATGTGAAAACCCAGGTATAAACCATCAATAAAAATTTGCAAAACCGAGAAAGCTTTGCACCCCCTTTACTGATGTCGGTGATAGCCATGTAATGATTGTGTCCACTTTTCTGTTGTCCATTTTAATTCCACACAGTGATAATACAAAAACTAGAAACTCCACTTCAGTGATATGAAACAAGCACTTCTCGAGTTTGGCATATAGGTGGTTTTCTCTTACTTTCTGAAGCACTGCTCGTACATGCGACACATGTTCTTGCGTATTAGCCGAATATATAAGGATGTTGTCGATGTATACGACTGCACAGACGTCCAGCAGTTCCCTGAGTAGATTGTTCATGAAGTGTTGAAATGCTACTGGAGCGTTGCAAAGCCCAAAGGGCATCCACTGGTATTCAAATAGACCGTACCTGGTCCGGAAAGCGGTCTTCCATTTATCACCCTCTTTGATGCGTACCAAATGGTAGGCGCCGCAGAGATTACATTTCGTGAAGATCTTGGCTCATCGCACCTGGTCGAGTAATACTGGAATCAGTGGTAATGAGTATCTGTTCTTTATCGTTAATTGGTTCAAGGCTCGGTAGTCGATGTATGTTCATAGGTCACCTTCTTTCTTGGGTACGAAGAAAAGCAGTGAGGCTATGGGGGATTTAGAGGGTCCGATGAAATCGTTTGCCAGATATTGGTCTAAATAAGTCTTTAAATGTGCGTTCTATTTTTCAGTCAAGGCGTAAATTCGACTACAGGGTATCTGCGCTCCAGGTATCAGGTCAATTTGGCAATCATAAACCCTGTGAGGAGGCAAGGAGTTGGCTTGCTCTTTGGCAAAAACATCCTGGAATTCTTGATTCTCTGTAGGTAATGTCCCTATCATACCCAGACCTGATATTACCCTAAGGGATGCTGGTAATTGATATTCCTATTCCTGGTCCTGACTGTAACAGTGGCTGCATTCCCTGGGGAAGGTTAGTGTTCATGCGCACCAATCTATAAGTGGATTGTGCAGTTCCAACCAGGGTATGACAAGTATCATCTGGAACTGGGGAGCAGCGATGAGATCAAATGAGATGCTTTCCCTATGGCCGTTTTGACAGATTAATCTGATATCGGTGGTGCATTGGGTTACTGGACCTTAAAGCAATTGGGTTCCGTCCACTGCGGTTACATTCTCAACGTTCCTCTTCATGCAGATTGGCAACCCTATCATGCCTGCGGTCTCTAAGTCCATGTGATTCCCGACAGCAGTGCCGTCCACAAACGCCTCAAGTGCATGCATCTTGTTTGGTTGTTGCTGGTATAGTAAGACCACCGGAATTGCAAAATGGGAGGTCAAGTGAATCTTTCTTGTGCTCGACAAACTGACCTTTAAGTCTACCGGGCATCAGCGTTTCCCCTCTCATCTTCTCCTTTGGTACTGTCCATAGCTCCTACCGTCTTTCCTGGAGGCTTTGCAGGACAATTTTGAAGAAAGTGAACTGATTGGCCGCAATACAAACATAGCTGTTCCTGACGTCTTTGTTCGCATTCTCCCTTATTAAGAGGACTGCAGAGAACCCCCAAGGGAATGGGTTAGGAATGTTATTCTGCGTGTTGCCTGGTCGAGTTTTCCTTAGGTTGCACGTAAATTGTCTGACCTTCCGAACGGGCCTAATCGGCGCTGTTGTAGGTATATTCGGATTCCAGTTGCTTCACTGGTTATTCCGTGTGATCGCTGCGTAATCTCAAAGCACAGCGAGTTGTGTGCACGAGAAAGAAGTTGTAGATGATAATCTAATCCTTATTCTCTCTCTCCACTGTTTTTTTTCTGAAGAGTTCACTGAGTGAGGATGTGCGTGAAAACTCAGAATGCTTCTCAGAAGTTCACAAGAAGATCGGGTTAGTGGTGCTGTAGATTGCATGCGCGCTTGCAAGAAGGAGTCAGGAGTCACGTCTAAGCGCGAGCGCTTACAGGTACTGTCTTTATTGTGTTCTCTTTTCTTCCAGATGCTGAGTTCAGGAACGTGCGTTCGGAGGGTCCAGAGTGGAAGCCAAGGTAGGTGAAGTTTGAGGATCGCAGTGAGTGTGTTGCTTGAAGCTACAGATGCAACACAAAGCACAGGTCTGCCTCTGGGTGTGGTTTATATAGCCAACCATGCCCAGAGGCTAGAGCGTGCTACTGGATTCACAGAAAGACTGCCAGGGGCCATCTTGGGTGTACATGAAGTGTGGCTGAACCAATCAGATTCCCCCAAGGGGCCAGGGCCAACTGTAATGTGTACCTGATTGTGAGAGGGTGGAAAAGGAGTGCTGGATTCCTGCAAGGCATGTCTAGTCTGCCAGGCTCTAACCCATCTTGCTTCTGCCTGCTCTCCATTATATGTGACACTAAACGAGATGCATGTTCAGATGACATTATGTCATTTGACGCACCAAATGAAAATGTAAGCATGGTGGTGATGATGAGTGTGTCTGAGTGTTATAACAATCCGTCTAGAACTCAATTGATAGAGAGCCAGGGGTAAGCACCCCAAGATGAGAAGGACTTATGGATGAGGAGAGGGTGTTCTTTAAACCCCTCTGAAGCAATGTGGTGTCAAGACAGTACTGGTAAACCAGTGTGCCTGTAGCCTTATTAACGATGGTGTTGGACCAGCTACACTAGCCTGCGCACACAACTAGAGAGAAACTCGCTGCAACTATTGCAAAGGATTGGTTTGTTCCAAACTTGGTACAACACGTTGCGTTCTGTGTAGTAAATTGCATCGTTTGTCAAACGTTTACTGCTGGGCACACATTGTGCATGATCAGGGGAGTTATTGAGAGACATTATAAAACAATTGAATGGGTACTCTGAAAGAACATTAAGAACTGAATGAGACTTTCTTTCGAGGGACAGATCTAAGATCCATTGGGAAGAGGAACTCTTGTTTCATGCTGAAAGAAAATCATCATGTCGTCTGGTGAGAGGCCAATTCTTGGCATTCATTGGGAATTTGTGTTCATCATCCAGTGCGCAGCCTGCCAATCGAGGAGACTTACAGAGCCAATTTAAAGGCTCCAGAAGTGCACAGTGTTGCCCCATTAAAAAGTGTTTTCCTTCCTTAAAAAAAGAAAAATGGGCAGCATTAGTAGCAATATCGTCATGCCAGATCCTGAGAGATGTTCATGATGCATCAAGAACCATTTGTTACGACCCGTGACCCGAAACCCCACTGGCATGGTCACATGCCAGGTAGGGTTAGGACTCAGGGTTCACTTGGGGCCCCTAGGGCCTTGCATTATCATCATAGAATCTCCTGGAGTCAGTCCTGGCGCCTTTGGCGCCAGGCTCATGTTCAGATTGGGACATTGTCTTGAAGGGATTACTTTTTCTGTGAAGGCCTGCAGCCAACATGGAGGCACCCACACAGTCTAGTTCCTAAGAACCAGACTGTGCGGTGCAGTGTTTTAGGGTGTGGTAGCCCAGACTACTTTACCTGAACTACTTTACACAGGGCTATATAAACCACACCCAAGATACAGAATGTGCTTCGCGTTATTCTGCAGCCAGCAGCGTGATGCTCATCGAGTTCAGAGACCAGCACCCGGCTATCCTTGAATAGCGGACCTGCAGACGAGACAAAAGAACATCATTAGCAGTCCTTGCTTACCTGCAACTTTCCATCCGTCGTTTCCTGCTGCTCGCGGTCTTACATCCAGTTGGCAGCATCATCAGGACACCACGCATGCACTGTAACAAAGCACCTGGAGGAAGAGAGAAAGAAGGACAACGTTAAAACAGGTTACTCACGGCATTCACAGCGGTAATCACAAAATCCTCACCTGGCTGGGCATTTCTTGACCCTTTCCGCTCCAGAAATCTTCACACGACCAGAAAGACCATTGCGATCTGAAAAGGAATAAAGAATACAGGTTAGCAAGAAAAGACATTACTGCGCCGCACTTCACGCTTAACCTACCATCCATCATATGCTCCTGTATCCATCATCCTGGCAGGAGCCTGATCCAAGTAGCGCACCCACCAAACCTCTGTGCACCTAAGGGGAAACAAACAAAGAAAAGATATTAATAGCAAGAAAGGAAAGCAAGGACATTTTAAGACTGCTATAACCAGACTCACCTCCTTAAAGACACTTGAATGGGTTAGCACCAGTGAAGTTAACTCGGTCGCTTCAACCCGCAGAAAACTACGCGCCCCTGCACAGAAGGCAGGAGGGAGAGCACGCCAGACATCATAACAAGGTGAGGAGTGGGCCATCAGGTCGAGTCCAGGGGGCTGGTGGGAGGAAACAAAATCTGTTTCTAAATCCAGTCCTCCTGTGTTTTCAGGCCCAACCGCCATAGAAGGCATCATCCAGAATTGGGAAGGTCCAGGGGGAATCCAGCAACCAGGGCATAAAGGTGTCCCCGTGGATACCAGGTGAGCGTAACACCATTGCTGCAAAATTACGTATCTTTGTGTGATTTATGCTTGCATTTTGTTTATAGTGATACTGCTTTCACTCACACTTCGTATGTATTATTATATAGATATAAATGGAGCGAGAACCCCTGTGAATCTTCTTGAACAGAAGGAAGGTACAGATGTGGCAACTACAAGGCAGTCAAGACCTTATGTGATTATTCCTACCTTAGAGATACACATGAGAGCACCTGGTCCTGTGATGAATAAGCCTGGGGTACCTTTTAGACAGAGATCACGCATAGAGATTATGCAAGACATTTTGATGCCTAAAATCTATGTTGACAGGATGAAGCTACTGGAACTTTCTCCTACACAGGTAGGACATCTATAAACTCCAAGTACACTGACAAATATTTCTGTAATTGGTCCAGTAAGAAGGAATTATGCTGACATATTTCATAAAATGATAATAGAAACTCATTAGAAAAGAAAGAGACCCAGGAGAAGTGCTAGGGAGGATGATCTTGAGTTAAATGAATACCTCGATAGTACAGCACATTTGAAAACAACATGTGGTATCAGCATATGGAAGAAGTTGGAAGGAGTTCTCGGAGGAGGAATTCTTTGTATGTGCACTCCTGCCTTATAGCATGGGGAAGTCTAAAATCTTCATAGCTATTGAAATAGACGTCCAGACAGGACATTGTCTATCCCACAAAGCACTCTTCTGCACAAGAGGGCAGTTCATGGGCCGAGATGCCTATCTCAATTGGGCAACTGAATGAACAGATTCAAATGAAGATGACTATGTACAAGACACGAAGACAAGAAACAGAGCTCACACCATGAATCACGTGATCAGGTATGAAAAACCTGGAGTAAAAGGAGCTGGAATAAGTTGGGAAGTAAACTAAAAACTTGAGAGTCCAGGAAATTCTGCAGAATAAGTTTGTAGATGGAATAACAGAGGCCAGATGCAAATCTGGGGATCAGTATTATCACCAGATGGCTGGGAAGAAGGAGTGGTTATCTGCAGAGTCTGGGCGGTCAGTGGTTATTATAAACCAACCATTGACATAGTGCAGAATGGATGCAAACCACTATGGCCGAGCCTTGCTAAGCTACTGACCTGGGCCGAAGACAGAGGAGGACCCTTGCAGATAGTGCCTTTGGAAATGCAAAATTGTGCTTCAGACATAATGGCACAAGAAAAGTTGGAGAAAACCAGAACTGGGGGCAAATCTTTGATGTACCAGGAATGAAACTTGGAACAGCAGTGATCATGGATCATTATTGGGCTTGTGGGTCCAGAGCACATATGAAGCTACCCACAGATTGGGGAGGACAATGTTTACTGGTGAATGTTCATGTTCCAGCATTGGTGATTCCGAAGAGTGACCTGAATATTGGTGAACTTCCAAAAGCAGATGCACATTTAAGAAAGAAGAGATTTGCTGAACTTCTGAATCGAGTAAAGAGAGATAAATATTTCTCAGCAAAATCAATAGAAGCTTTTGATGCTATTCCCTATGAGCATAGAGTGTCTAGTCAGACAGCTTCAGTTTTCACATTGATCTTTATGCCGAGTATCCAGGTTGGAGCAAATACCAAATGGCTGCAGATTACCAGATGGGAATTGCTGCAAACGATCAATACAACCATAAAAGGATGCAATGGTTTCAGATAGGAGCTGAGAGTCATACGACTGATGACTCTCCAGAACAGATATGTCCTAGACATGATCACAGCTATGGATGGAGGTGTTTGTGCAAATATCGGAGAATCATGTTGCACGTCCATATCTTCTCATGATGACGAGAACGGAACATTGATGGAGGCCATAGGGATGCTAACGAAGCTACATGTCCAGATGATAGACGAAGTAGAGGATATTGCTGATGACTGTTGGTTTGGATCACACTTTTCTTGGGTTCCACAATGGATGGCAGATATGTTCAAGTTCCTTGGAGAGCTGATTGTGTTGGTATTGCTTGGATTCTGTGTAATCAAGATAATAATTACACAATGCAAGAAGACAGCAAAGAAAGTCATAGGAATGAAGATCATGATTGATTTCGAATCAGGATGGAAGGCCAAAGACTTGACAGATGAGGAAATCCGAGACTTTGTGAAGGCCAATATCCATGCACCTGAGGGAACGAAATTCCTGTATTCAAAGAACCATAAGAAGTATGTGGGAAGATGGATCTACTGCAGTCCAAGTGGACAGTGCATGCTCATGACTTGGAACAAAGATGAGCATGGAAATCAGCTGGATGCCTGAAAGGAGTCATACAGATATGGGTCCCAAAGAAGCATTTTTTCAGACAAGGATTTCTAGATGTGAAGGATGATGGGCGAGTGGTCGATGAACCGCCCAGAGGGGGGAGTGTAGAGGAGCAGCCAAGTACCCCCATCTCAACCACTTCACCCATATTGCCTATACGTTGGGAGCCAGAGTGTGAGACACGTGTGGTACCAGTAAGAATACCAATATCGAAGAGAATCCTGAAAGCATTCCCATTGAGAAACCCATACTTGCATATGAGACGATATGATGGCCATTTAAATGAAATCCCTGAAGAAGCAAAGTAAATGAATGGCCAAGATGAATGGCGACATCATGCAGAATCAAGCTGACGTGCATAGAAGAGATGCAGAGCCAACAGAAAGAAAATATTCTAATAAGACATCAAGAAAGTATCAAGGATAAGTGAAATCTTGGGATCAAGGTGAAGAAGATTATGCCACAGAAATGATGAAGATATCAAGTTTTTTTTTACAAGTGTACAGATGCAGGGAAACACAAGTAGACAATGTGTTCTTAAGGCTAGCTAAGTAGTGAATAAATTCTGGCATGCACCAACATATATATATATATATATATGCATAAAGAATAAAGGATAGATGTTTCCACTACGTGTTATAGCAGAATTGGACTGAAAAAGGAAGGCCTCATTTTCAGTGTGTCACAGCATAATTGCACGTGCCCAGTCCACCCTACTTCTAGTACACTGTCTAACTACACAAGTCCATGCAGGGCCAGGTCCCAGCCTAACTTGCACTAACATACTTAGGTACTCATTGACCACCACTATAATGAAAACTTCCCAAAAGTATACAGTACACCTTGCATTTAGCATCCTCACTATCATGGCACTTGCACTCATTGCCTCTTGCCCACCTAAAGATAGAAACATGAGACTAAGGGCCAGACTGTCCTATCTACATGAACCATCATCCTACCACACATTCAGGGGCTATACCAACCTAACTAACCCAACGAACAAACGCTCACAACACCCCAAGCCTACTCCTCTCCTTCTAGGTGTCTCACCGCCCAAGCAGATTACATCTCAAATAGCTACCTCAACCAAAAAGATGCAACCCCCCACTACCATACCAACTAGCACCCTCTTGTTAACTGGATCCCTCATTAATGCTAGATCTATGGTAGCCCATGCCACTGAGATTTCAGACATCCTAACTAATGATAATCCAGACCTGCTGTTCATAACTGAAACTTGGCTCCATGAGGCTGCGGGCCCTGCTATTATGCTAGCAATACCAGATGGCTACCAATTGCTTAGAGTTGACAGACCTAATACCAAAGGAGGTGGCTTAGCTATCATCCACAAAGCTAACTTGCCTATTAGACTAGTCACCACTACGACATCCCAGTCCTGTGAACTCCTTGCCGCCAAACTCCAACTCTCATGCAACCGTACTGTCACCATCTATGTGATCTACAGACCACCTGGCCCACTAGGAACTTTTGAGGACGACTTAACTAGTATCCTGACTAACAATACAAAAGACCATGCGCAAATCCTACTATTGGGAGACTTTAACCTTGGCTTCAACGACGGTAATGATAAACATGCCACATCTGTCGCCACACTACTGCATGATTATGGATTAACGCAAAAAGTTACTACCCCCACTCATTCTAAAGGTAGGACCCTAGATTGGGTTGCTGACTTGAACTGTAACATCAGTATCACCAGCATAACCACTCAAATATGGACAGACCACCATTTAATCTCATTCTCTGCCTCACTCGACCTGACCCACCCTAAACCTATAATCATGGCCCCGCCACTCCCCACTAGAAGTAAAAAAGACATTACAGCAGAACACCTCCTTCCACACCTTCTCCCCACCCTTAGCAACTTAGACAACATCACAGACCCGACCCTACTTGTGGAAACCTACAATAGCACCATGACTAAGGCGTTAGATCTGATCGCCCCCACCAAAGTCCGTAAAAGTAAACAACTCTCACACCTGAATAACTGGTTCACTCCTCAACTGAAAGACCTCCGAACTCAAAAAAGAAAATTGCAATCAATCTGGCGACATTCACCTACTGAGGAGAACAAAATCAAGTTAGCTACCCATGCCAAACGGTACAAAAAAGAAATTATTAATACTAAAAAGAACACCTACAACGACAGAATAGCTAAAGCCAAATCTGATACTAAGGAATTATTCTCCATCCTCCGGGAAATGGAATCACCTATACCACAAACTGATAATACTCCTAAAAATAAGCTCTGGTGCACCAATATACAAAATGCCCTTGCAGGAAAAATCAGTTCTCTTCAAACCAAAATTGCCATCAAAAAAGCTGTATTGCTATCACCAGTGGAGCCTATTTCCAAGGCACAGCCCTCCCTAAACCAGTCCAATAACACCCCTCACCCCTTTAGTTTCAAACAGGTAACCATACTTGAAACAGAAAAAATTATACTCTCCCTTAAGCCCTCTAATTGTAAAGGAGATAATTGCCCTGCCCAAATCATAAAAGATGCTGCGAGAGACCTATCGCCCTTTATTTCCAAACTGATTAACGCCTCCTTCAAGACTAACCTAGTCCCCAATAACCTTAAACAGTCCTGGGTCCTACCTTTGCTAAAAAAACAAACCCTCGACCCTTCCATCCCGACTAATTACAGACCCATCACCACTGTCCCATTCCTACTCAAAATCATCGACAGGGTAGCTTACCTGCAAATTCAGGACTATCTTGAAACTAACAACCTTCTGGGCTCACGACAATCCGGCTTCCGTCCCCTTCACGGCACTGAAACAGCCCTGATTGACCTCAAGACTCAAATCGACGAGTTGAAGGACAATGGAAAATCAGCTATGCTACTCCTCCTTGACCTATCGGCAGCCTTTGACTTGGTAGATCATGCAGTTTTGTGCAATCACCTCGGCTCCGCTGCCCATTTCTCAAGCGATGCCATAAGCTGGGTACAATCCTTCCTTGCTAACCGGACAATGAGAGTCTTCTCCCCCCTAGCAGCTGCCGATCCCATACAAGTCTCCTGCGGTGTCCCCCAGGGATCATGTGTATCTCCCACTATGTATAACATCTTTACCAAACCTTTGTTTGACAAGTTGGATAGACTGGGTGTCATCTACACTAATTACGCAGATGACACTCAGATCCTTATCCCCCTTTCGGGGAACTTCTTGGATGACTCAGCTCTGGTAAACAAGATATATCTCCTCATTCAGGCTTGGATGGCATCCCATGGCCTCTGCCTGAATGACGACAAAACGGAGATCCTGATCCTCGGCACAGAGACAGCGATTAAAAAACTTGACCCAAACTATGCCTCATTTAACATTGACAATAACTTCATTAAAGTGATGCCTGCAGTCAAAACCCTAGGAGTTTATCTGGACTCAGCACTCACCTTTAAGAAACAAATTAACTCCCTAGCCTCCTCCACCGCCTATACTTGTAAACTGATCCGAGCTTGCAGACCATTCCTAACAGAGGCTAGCTGCATTACCTTAGCTAATGCACTTATCATATCCAGACTGGATTACTGTAATGCTCTATATGCGGGATCCAACAAGTATATCCTTAACAAACTCCAAACACTCCAAAACAATGCTCTCAGAGTAGCCTTAAACATCCCTAACAGAGCCCATGTCTCTACCTCCAGAAGGAATATCCACTGGCTAAAAATTAAAGACAGAATCACCCTCAAAACTCTCTCGCTCACGTCGAAAGGGCTAAACAATATAGCTCCCCCCTACCTAGCAAACAGGCTTAACAAGAGAATTTCAAACCGCCCCACAAGAATGACCAACGCTTATACCCTGATGGTGCCGAGATACAAAAAGAGTACAGCTGGCGGCGCCAGCTTTCCAGTCATAGCTGCCCAAACCTGGAACAAACTCCCCTTAGAACTTAGAAAGGACCAACCTTATCCATGTTTTAGGCGTAAGGTTCTTTCATGGATACGATCAAATGACATCTAACGGGATCACCCCCCTCTACTAGAACCACTCGTCTTGAGTGTCACCCCCTGACTATGCCTTTTGTTAACTTGACCTCCTTTAGGGACCCGTCCACCACTGCCAGTATCTAGGAATTTCACTGGCTCTGTCCGAGACCACAAAACTGTGGCTTATTGTTACCTAGCATTGCATGCCTTCGATATATGGCATCATCTGTATAAGTATATTCAGACTGTAACCCTGCTGAATTACCGCACTGCCTATTGTTTTGTGTCACTGCATATTTTTTTGCTTGTCATTGTAACTAAGTTCTCAAGTCACCTTGTATATGCTTGCGCCCGGATACCTGCGGGTTTGGTTTTGCGCTATATCAAATAAACAAACAAACAAACAAACAAACAGTAAGCAAACAAATGAATTAAAAGTGAATCTCAGAAAGGCGAGGTGGGATGAACCATGAAGCTAAGCCAAGAAAGTCAAGGTCTTATCAGGCTGGAATGAGGAGGCATTGGATGCAAAATTGTGTGAAAGAACAAGCTCCTGTTCTAAAGGCATGAACAAAACAAGGAAGACGTCAGAGGCCTATTAGAAAATAGTATTTTAATACACAAGAAGCTCAAAATCATGGTCTACATTCACGTGGACAGATGTAGTTGGACGGACAAGATTGTCACACCTACGCATGAGGGCAGAGCGTGCCTTCACTCCCCTGAATTCTCCAGAACTAAGAACACTCCCAAGGACAAGTTCAAAGTCTTAATTGCCAGCAAACCACTGAGGTGATGATAGATGAATATGCTAATTTGTGGGAAGCTCTTTTTTAGACAAGCTCACCAGCACCTGCAAGTCCAATCTGTGTGCTGTTAGATGTAGGTGGAAAAGTACTGACAAAGGTTAGATGCCAGCCAATTGTAGGGGACCACATAATTAGGGGTCCTATAGTTGTGCAGCCAATGGGACGTTGTGTATTTAGTGATGTTCATAGTGGCCATTTTGAAGGGAGGGCTTAGTTGACCCACCTGATGTTAAGAAACCTATCACTTTCATTGTCCCATACTAGTATAGAGAGTATACTTAAATAGTTCTTTACACCCAATCACTTTTCTCAGTAGGTTTTTGTAGTTTGCCACATAGGATGACGTTTGTAATATGTTGGTTAAACGTCACCTATGATGATTTTTTGCTATATAAGATTACTTTTTTTTAAATGCACTGAAAGATTTGCTTTGCGATGTCGGATGATGTCCTTTGAAACCCCTGTTTTAGATAATTTATATTAAAACAGTTATCCTTTTTGCCAACTACCTGAGTCGTTTGTTTTGATTGTTTATGTATGAATACACTCTGCATCCCCATCCATCTCAAGGGTGCTACTCATCTTAAAGGGCTGGAGATCACCCAGTTCAGTAGTAGACCACCTTTGCCTATGAAAGTGCACACCCAGTTGCAACATTTGTTTCACTTGCCATCTGGGTTGCTGAGAACAGCTTGTCTTCCCACCATGGGTCAATGCCCATTGTCTAGTTACGGCCACATTACGTAGTTGTGGACCACAAAATTGAGCTCTCTGGGTCTGCATTTATGAGGATTTATTCAATTTTTCTGCAGCTGGTCCCTTGTCGTCTGGAGCTTGGAATGTGACTGTTTATCTCAGACCTTGGCTGTGTGCTCAGTCTGTGCTCTGTGCAACCTGAGCCTCCTCCTCTTGTCTGGTGTTCTGCGGCTTGAGGCCTTCTGTAAATTACCATAGGCTTATACTGTGATTTCTTCATGCTCGTACTGTGCTATGTTTCCTACAGATTAGTCATACGTGGTCCTACCAAGCTCCATATATACTCCTGTAGTTCCACAGGGTTAATTGCCATAGGCATCAGCAAGCATGCTCAGGATCTCTTGTTGTCGTGCGTTTCTTCGTTACTGCATTTGACTAATGAGAAAATAATAAAAGCTTTGATAGTATGTATATGTATCCGTCCTCTATCCACAGAACTGTGTAAGCATGTTCTTAGTGTATGCGATTGTGTGTTCATGTAATGCTATGTAGGGCTACGAGTATGCTTCATGACTAACGCTGCTACGTCGTGGTATCACCAGTGACGTCAGCACAGTGGCTTCTTGGCATTTAATCGATGCAGTCCATTATAGTGTTTGGGTCCACGATCTCTGTCGGGTTCTCTGGATCTGGAAGGAAATGCACTGGGCAAGATTGGAATGGCTGTCTGAGGGGATACCTCTCTGCATACGTGTCAGCCCATGGTGCACTTGGGGGTTAATTCAAAGAATGATGAGTGACTTCTAGTATCACCTATCGCCTCAACATCACTATGATCCCCATACTCAAAATTCTCAAAATCTCCACAGTCTTCTGAACATTGAAAATCCTCTCCTTCTGAAATTGGCTGCATGTTTGAAATATCCAATCAAACAATAAATATACCCCAAAAATAGCACACTATTCTAAAACTGCACCTCACTCTCAAGCAATAAAATGTACTATGTAGAAAAACTAGTAAAATAATGATACAATATAATCTACAGCTGTATTGGTATGCGTAAACATCACTCAAAAGATTCATTCTCTGATAGCTTCAACAATTCAACAGCATCTGAGGTACTTGACATCCTATTGGTAGCAACTCACCACACAGACAATGAATAACTAGTCAGAAAGTAAATACAAACATCCCACCTCTCTCCTCATGTACTCTTCCTCCATTGCTAATTCTAACATCTAAAGTGACAAGCAGAACATATTTCTACCACACTAAAATGGAAACTACATGCAATGGCTGGAGGACAATTAAAAGAGTACATAAAAAGAGTTATGTAAAGTACATATTTACTCATCACTCATAGCTGTGGCTAGAGTTCATTTACTTTTTTGAATCACAGTTACAATATAAGACTTTGGGGGGTAAGTCACATCGATTTTGCATAAAAATATACATAATAGATAATTCCTAGAAAGGACTCTTTTGTGAACAAATAGCTGTGGGTATGGTCCAACGAACCCATGATTACGACCCTCCCCAAACGTTGCTGTGGTTAACCATGCCTCCAATATTCAACAACCCATTATGCTACAGTGTAGTCACGGTCATTCATCTATGTTTAAAAAAATAAGAATAGCCTTCTTTCTGAAAAAAAGGAAACATAATCAAATATGATTAATTCAAAACCTTCCAGCCATGGCTTTTGTGTTTTGCCTAAGTCACCCCCGAGTGGGACGGGTATGCCCAGATATGGGTTGTGTGCCTGCTGGGCCTACAGACCCAAGTTACTCCTCACTGATGAGGCACAACAAGGATGAAACATGTGTGGGAATGCTTGTGGTCTCGTGCAGAAGGGATGTGACTAGCAGTTCGGGCTGGACTGCCCCTTTTGGGGTGGTACCAAGCTTGATTTGCAAATTATCTTTTCCCTGTTGTAATGGCATGGCAGACAAAGAACGATGGACTGGAGAGTTGCCCACAGTAATGTCAGAGGTTATGATTAATTCCAAACCTTCCAGCCATCACCTCTTTTGTTTTGAGTAAGTCACCCAAAGTGGGACGGGTATGCACAGATGTGGCTCCCATGCCTACTGGGCCTAGATACCCAAGCTACCCGTCACTGATAAGGCCCACCAAGGCTAAAACATGTTTGGGAATGTTTGTGGTCTCATGCATAAGGGATGTGACCAAGCAGTTTGGGCTGGACTGCTCTTGTTGAGGTGGGACAAAGCCTGATTTGCATATGGTCTTTCCCCTTTTGTAATGGCTTTGCAGGTGAAGAACAGTGGTCTGGAGGGTTGCCCAGAGCAATGCCAGAGGTTCAGATTAATTTGAAACCTCCAGATATCCCCTCTTTTGTTTTGCATTGTCAATTCCACCTGTTCCAATTTTACTGCTCCAAATGTTTCTGTTATGAGAGTAATGTGTTGCCTATGCCACAATTGCTTCTCCCGGGACATGCCACACTAGCCCATTGAGTTACTACTCTCTCCAAACATAATGTACATTGCCATCACTAATTCACTAATACAACAGAGATACAATAAAAGTATAAAAACTGTTACTATAATCAATGAAGATACATGTATAAATTGGGTAAGAACAAACAATGGGACATCATGCTAAGAAATATAGATTGAAGCGGTAATGATAATGATAATGATGTGTTATTTATATAGTGCCTTAATCCAAAGCGCTTAAGGGTAGGTTAAGCAAACCTCACAAACAAGAGAGCATGGGGTACTTTAAGTAAACATGCAGAAAATGAAATTATGAAGTAGGTTAGGTAATAAGGTGGGATAACTAAACCTGGAGAAAATGCAATAGAAAACAATCAAATAGGTAGAAACACCAGTATTTTAACAAAAAGTCATTTAACATATTTTATGACAAAAAAGAAATGGAGAAAGTCCAATGCGTGTTGTCCAAAAAGATACTAAGACGTGGGCCTTCCAATGTTTCTAAATGGTCTGCCCCATACTGGACTGCAGCTTTTTTGGATGTACATTTTGACTTCTGTCTTTACTGAGGCTGTGAACAGTGGTTGTCCAGATTTAACGAGCACACATTGAAGGTGATGCCACCAACAGCCAGAGTCTTAAAACACCTGCACGACTCCATTTAAAGAATCATCAGAAATGTTGGAATGGTCACAAAGGAGGTTTTTTATGAACGGTCTACAGGTGTGCTGCTCCCATCTTCAGCAGTACCAGTATGTTTTTAATATGGGTCTTTCACAGGAGCTAACTGTACAACATCTAATGAAGGTCTACTGGGATGATGAGAATGATACAGCCAAAATTAAATAAAAAATAAAAAAATGACTAAAATGGACTTGCAAACCACCATCAGTTCACCTTCCTCACAAAACACTCTGAAGACCTAAGAGTACTGCATGCCTGAAAGTGCATTAAACAGTACAAGAAATACAATCAAATAATAATTCAACCTCAGTAACTTAAATGCAAAAACGAAATGCTTGCATATAAATGCCCTTAATTGACAAATCAAATGTTATTGGTCCATATATGTAAAAATACTTGCCACACAATCAGAGCAGATGAAAAAAATCATAATGACCACCTAATAGCAGCTCACTACAAATAAACCTTAAAATATATAAATATTGGTTAACACTTACTTTCACATCAGCCACACTCCTCTCATGTGCACAGTGAAACTTCTGCAGACAAAAGGATAAAACTGCAGAAAATGGTGCCTTTTAAACTTTCCAATACAAATACCAAAATGGATGACAAATGTTCACTCACTGACACAAAGAGAAAAGTAACAACAATAACAAGCAATGAAACTCAAAACATTTATTTTTCCCCCCACCCAACATCTTTCTTAGCCGCGGCTATTCAACGCGGCTACATATCTTGTTTTGTATCCGTGGCTACACATACATTTTTCAGCAAGCCCAAAACCAAATTCAGCCATAAAACCTTCAAATGATATAAGAGAACACCTAAGCAGATGCAATAACACACACAAATAAAATTCTGTACTGTATCATAAACATGAAAATATGATTTTTGCACAGACAATTTATAGTTTATAGATGCGGTTTTAAATATAACTGCACCTATGTGTACAACCAATAAAATGACAAAAAGCATTGACTCGCCTATGCAAATGCTTTTCAATAGACGCAGTTATAGAAAAACCCTGCATGTCCGTTTGCTGTTAGCCGCAGCTATACTAAAAAAACGACAAATATAAATATGTATTTTCACTCCCCCAAAATTCATACAAGTGACCCTAACATGCCTAGCAAACCCCCATCCACTCCACATTGTCCTCTTCCACTCCCCTTGTTTCTCCCAATCCCCAAAACACTCAATGCATTTATGATGCTACTTCACTCAAAAAGTCAGAACACTGCAGCTACCACACATCCACAAACACACAAAGTGCCATTTGCCACAATAGAGCCACAGCTGCACAGGCTACCACATCTGCACGCAGTAGCAACGCTGTGCACTGAGTGGCTGCTGGATAGCCGCAGATAATAACAACAGTACCTTCAACCAATTACAAACATGACAACACACAAATCATACATACCCTCACATAGAAACTGCTACAAATTCAAACTAGGAATCATTTTCCTGGAAACAGAAAAAGTCTGCAGATATCATGGCTGGTTTGAAAATGGTGTGGCTAATCAGAGACAGTTTACTAATATGGATACTGGCTTTTTGTGAGAAACTAAATATTAACATGGACTTAGGTTTGAGAGATTTTACAATTAAATGGTTTGAATTGCAGGGAATGCTTTGGGTCCAGGTTTTTCCAAAATTGTTAAGTCTGGGAAGTACAGGGTAGCCAGATGTCATCCTAATTCATTGTCGATGCAATGTTTTGGGAAATTTACGAGGTGTGTCCCTTACTTTAATGATGAAACAAGACATGGGAAAACTAATGGAACTATTTCCTCACGCCGTCATTACCTTTTCCAATTTGACTCAGAGGCAAAAATGGAGATGGACCACCACATGTAATGGTAAAATTGAGAAATCACAAAGAAATGTTATTAAAGTAGTTTCAGTATTCATGAGAGACCACAAACAATTATGGATTTTAAACAACAACACACTGTTCTAAATGGCCAATTTAAATAGACATGATGGAGTACACCTAACCGATGAAGGAAATGCAGTGTTCCTTTATAACATCAAAACAGTACTCCAAATGTGCTAAAATACTAAACTCAGTTTACAACAAAACAGTCCTTTTAAGGACTACCTATCACATATAAATACACAAATACAATAAAACAATAACCCAGAAATGTGTTTGTATTATACCCACGGCAGCAGTTCCTTGACTTTTATTATAACTACATTTGCAAACTGTTAGTTGAAGGGGGGGCTCACTTCGGGTTATATAATACAACAGAAAATAAAAGATCAATACAGTACTGCACTGCTCATGTAGTTATGTAAGGTAGCTGAAGATAAAGAAAGCACATAATAATATAAAACAGTATACTAGGTAGGGAAACATTAAATAGGCACACGATATAATAGCATGAGTGACAATACATAGACCAAAATACAGTGTATGGGGCATCTAAAACTAGAGTAGGGTGGCTCCTTTTAGTATTCATTTATTTAAACTGTTTTCTTCTGTTGTTTGCCACATGTACAAAAGTCTGAAAACACACAGCCAAAATAGATACAACTCCCAAATACTTACTGTATCACTCACCATGACCTTTGGCCATGGTCAGTCATTTTTCACCCCCAACATCACTATACCTATACAAATAACTTTTTAAAAAAATAGAACACTGACACCCCAAAATGTATAGCCGGGGGCACACATCTACTTTTACCTGTGGTTATCTGTAGTCTTTTCTATCCTCGAATATAGCAGCGAATTTCAGCAAAACGGCTGCAAAAAAATGCTTTCCTGCCCCCCACAAGCCCTCACAAAGTGACCAACTCATCTGTGCCAGCTCACTCACTCCCAAGATGGTCTCCTCACCTCCCCTGCTCTCTCCCTTTCCAACATAACACACGCTATTTCAAAATCACCATCATAAAATGTTATTTTGTTCCAAATCAGATCATAAAAATCACATACAAAAAAATCAACAAATAAATTGCAAAATTAATAAATAACTGAAGTTAAAATATACGATAAAATGATAACAGTGTACATAGCAATGTCAAAACAGTAATGCATAAAACAGTCAGCTAGACGTTAAAAACTGAAGGATTATTCACTGCAGGTGGTGTTTTAAATCTCCTCCTCCATGCCTGAAACAGATATGTTCCCATACAGTGGTTTGCCAGTTCGTTCTCGCCCACCAGAGAGAGCTAAACTGCCTCGCTGATCCTTCTGACATAAAACATCTTAAAAAGAGGTATCAGATATGTACTCCTTACAGGCAGGTACTCAGGACAAAAAGTAAAATGTGCTTTACTTTCAATTTCATCTGTGCAGAAGGACAGGGTGGCGAATTAACCAAATTCCATGTATGCTTTAGACTACCCAGAGGGAGAATACCAAAGCGCAGCTTCATATACAGCGCTTTCATAGGCTTCAAATGCATTCTATCTAGGTAACACTCAAAGCCGGGATGTGCTTTCCTAAACAAGTAGGAAGCTAGACGAGTTTCTCTTTCCCACCTAAGCTTGAGGGGCTTTTTTAGCTGTCATTTACAGTTACCTGGAATTGTTTCGGGCTGCAGTCAATAGATCTCCATCCTTAAAGTGATCATCTGAGCTCTTACAGCCAACAGCCAAGACATACTTGGGCCTCCTGGCTGTGACAAAATATCCCAAACAGCCCTCCTTTGATGACCCAAATTACCCTGTAACCACAGTCTAGCCAAGAGAAACAGCAACCTCATTTGGCATATGAAACTGATGCGCTGCAGTCTCAACTCCCCAAAAATCTGTGTGATTGGAGTATTACGCTATTTCTGCGATGCAGTTTGCTTTGAGATGGAGTCTGTTCGAGGCTATGGTCAAGGCTACAGAAAGCTTTTGGTCGCAAACTCAGTCCATAGACCCCCTCCAACTAACAAATTTCACTTGGTGCCCTCTAGCCACCCCCACCTCTAGCCTGATGGCATTTGCATGCTTTTTGACCTGCAGATAGCTTTTTTCCTACAATTCATTTCCCTGTATCCTTGGCTATAGCTGCAGATACTTTCATATCGAGAGAAAAACAAGATGGTGGTTGTTTCATTTCTAACAAAATCCCGGTTTCGGGAAAATCCCCATGCTATAGCTATCTATTTTTTAGAAGGGGGTACATATTTAAATAACTACTGCACGGAAAAACCCCAAACCATCCATGGATCGCGAGTCAACGATTCGTGCCCAAGTTGTTTCGGACCTAGTCCAAATCAGTCCAGCTGTTTGGGCTTTGCGCTTTGGCCAACATTGGCCTTGTTTGTCTATGGGAATATCAATGGGAAGTAGGCCGCACTTTTGGAAAAAACATGTTTTTGTCTTCTTAATAACATTTTTATTTTTTAACAAATCTTTCCGAAACTTTGCAGTCTGGGCGGGCCCGCAAACCATTAATCACTTTCGAAATGTCTGTCAAATCTGTTACTCGAATCAAAAGTTATTAATGATAGAATTGAGGGGTACATATTGGAGTCCGACTCACCTGAATTATACGGCGTATATGTACATATTACATGGCCTGTGGTAGCAGCCATGTACTTATGGTAAAGTTGCTAAACCCATAGGAAGAGCACTTTTTGGGTGGCTTATAACTTTGCTCCCCTTGGACGAATCCTTACCAAACTTTGCAAAAAAGTATATGGCCCACTCTGAATTTTTTGCAAAGTTTGGTGGGGTTTGGTCAAGGGGGGGGGCAAAGTTATAGGGGGGGGGCCCAAAATTTCTTTTTTCGTTTTTTTTTATCGACCAAAACGTAAGGCAAACAAAATTAGTGATATCTATGTCCGCTCTGCGGACACACTTCCCTGTTCACTCTGCGGACAGGACACCGATACGCCATTTCGCTTGCGTCATGTCCGCAAACATGCAACGTGCTCACTGATTGGTTGGAGTGAAACGTGTGGTGCGTCACATTTTCTCAATGTGCCCGCCATCTTCGATTCGCTGACATCGGCCGGTGTCCGTGGTCATCGTGGTAAAAACATATAAAAAAACACAACTTTGTACTTGTCAAACTTATCAAACAATCTCTGGGGAGGCGAGGGGTGATGAGGATGGGATGGGATATGGCTGCAAGAGGCTAAAAAACTGGTATTTTTGCCGCAAAAGTCTGTGAACAGTTCGGATGTTCGCGAACAGTCCTGTGTAGTTCACTGACACCTCTGCATTACATAATTGGTGAAAAGCAGTTCTTGGATGGCTTATAACTTTGGCGCCAGTTAATTAAACTGCATGAAATTGTGCACCTATATTCTTGACCTGATTCCGAATGAGTCTGCAAAGATTGGTGGGATTCTGTCAAGAGGGGGCAAAATTAGAGAGGGGGTCCCAAAATAATATAAAGGCTTATACATGAAGTGCCATTTGACAAATCTAAACTTAAGTTGGGGAACTGATAATAGATCTAGGTATAAATGCTTCTGCGAGGTTTGGTGGGATTTTGTAAAGAGGGGGCAAAATAAGAGGGGGGTCACAAATTATTTTAAAGGCTTATAAATGGGGTGCCATTTAACAAATCTACACAAAGGTGTGCAAAAACATTATAGATCTAGATATACATGTTTTTGCAATGTTTGGTGGGATTTTGTCAGGAAGGGGCAAAATTAGAGGGGCGTCCTAAATTATTTTAAAGGCTTATAAATGGGGTGCCATTCAACAAATCTACACAAAGGTGTGCAAAAACAGTATAGATCTAGATATACATGTTTTTGCAATGTTTGGTGGGATTTTGTCAGGAAGAGGCAAAATTAGAGGGGGGTCCCATAATATTGTAAAGGCTTATAAATGAGGAGCAATTTGACGAATCTACACAAAAGTTTGCAAAATGATTTTAGATCTAGATATAAATGTTTTCATAAAGTCTATATGGATTTTGTCAAGTGGGGGCTAGGTCATATGACTATTGTATGTGCATAAAATTTGACACTTTTGAAAAAATAAAACATTTGTGGAAGGAGCATTGGCAAGGATCTGAAAGCAGGGTTTTGCAAATGTGCCCGTGTTTTATTTTTGAACAAGTGTCATGATGTAGGTACAAAAAATAGTGATATACCTTTTTGATGACTGAGGTATAGCCGGTAGCCATGGGCAGTGGTCAGATTGTCCGTGTCATGGAATAAGGTCATGATCTGGACAATCTGGCTACTGGCCATGACCACGAGGGACAACACATGGGGTTAAAGTGGCCATGTCCACCTGGGACCGGCTTTGTGGTAAAGTTGTTCGAAATTGGGATAGGTTTGAAAGGGAAGAAAAATGTGCTCGTAGTATCATAGGGTTTTCTCTCCACCTTCTGCAGGCTGCCATGGAAAGCAAAGAGGGGCCCTGTATGGAACCCCACCTTCCATTTACATGGTGGCCATCTTGGAAAAGGATTTTCTCTCTGGCGTCCCGGTGTAGGAAGGAAAATCCTTTTTTGGCACCCCGGGTTCCTGCTTTGGGAACCTAGGGTGCTAATGGCCTTCATCCCTCATTACAGGGGCTGGAATGGGGGATAATGGCCCGGAGACCTTGTTATCCACCCTCGCCTTGCTTGGGCTGATAACTTGGGCTGCTGGGCCGGTATCCATGTTCCAGTCCCTGGAACGGGGGATGAACACCACAATATTCCCATTAACATAACACAAAATGCAAATGGAAATGTTGGAAATCTAGTTGAGTCTATGTACTTTACTGAGAAATGTAAAGTAGATGGAGTCTATACGTTTCTTTTAGTTCTATTTTTTAACTCTGAATGGTGGTTCCTAAAGGACCATTTCTTTTGTTGTTTTTGGGCATATTATTTTTTTTTTTGGGAAGGAAAGCTAAGAACGAAAGGTGGGGAGGGAAATGAGGGAAGAGGCACCACACACTAATATGGAGGGGCAGGGGGACAGGGGAAAACGTTGCGCCTGTGTAATTTCTAAGGTACGGGGCAGTGTTTCTTATGCTCCTTGATTACAGCAGTGGTGGTGGCTCTTGGGGAGGAGGGATGGCAATAGCTGATGCCATTTTAAGTGATGTCATAAATGACATTTGTGATGTCATCTTTGATGTCGTGGGTGTTAGTCTTAGCAGTGCACGGTGGTGGTGCGAGTTATGGTTGCTTAGCTTACCATAACTTGCGAATTTCAAGGGTTTTTCGGTTTTACTTGGAACCATAACGTCCCTTTAACAAAGTTTTTTCACTGAATTTCATAGGTTTTTAGTAGCGCAACTTAACCATAACGTCCCTTTAACAAAGTTTTTTCACTGAATTTCATAGGTTTTTAGTAGCGCAACTTAACCATAACGTCCCTTTAACAAAGTTTTCTAACTGTCCCAAAATTTAACGATATCCTAATAGATAAATCAATACCACTAAAATATATCAAACAAATAGACAGTTAGAATACGCCAATTGGTATCTAACTGCTCCAAAATGTTATAATATCAAAACAAATAAATAATATGGTACTGCTCCAAAAAAATACAACAAGCCAAAGTATAAAGCATTAGCCAGAAACAACAAGTGAACACTGAAAAGAAACAAACAAATAAACTGTAGCATAACAGAAAAAAGTTTTTTTTTAATCCAACATGGATTTTTTTTTCTCCCACAGACCCAACGATTTTAGCAACAAATACAGAAACTGAGCAAATTGGACAGTACTCTGATTTGTAATCTACTAGATATGAGGGTCAAAAAAAAAAAAGTATATTGATTATACAATGTAATAAGTCATTACAAAATACTAATACTAACATGCTATTTTCTTTTATCACAGAAATTAACAAGAAACACATGTACTCCGGTTACTAGACCAAACAGTAAGTATACAATAATACGGAGAACCATAGCAGCATATCACATCCATAGTGATACCTTTGTTCCTTATACATTTGTTTTTCGCCCAAAGTTATAAGCAAATATGAATGTGATATACTGCGGTGGTTGTTGGCCATGCACCCAAGACTCTATGCCCTGGCAACAACCAGCGCAGCATATCACATCCATAGAGTCAAACATTTTGGACATCATGAGTGTTCTTAGAACACTTTCAACTTGCCAGCGAACAATACGGACAGAGTTTTCAGGACACCCCCTACGAACATTTCAGAACAACGCGATAGTTCTTAGAACACTTTCCACTTGACAACGAACAGTACGGACAATGTCCTCAGGACACCCCCATTTTGTTTATTTGCAAACATTTCAGGATACTGCGAGTGTTCTTAAAACACATTCAACTTGCCAGCGAACAATACGGACTACGCCTTCAGGACACCCCCTACGAACATTCCAGGACACCGCGAGTGTTCTTAAAAACGTCTTCAGAGCACCCCCATTTTTTTTATTTGTGAACATTTCAGGACACCGCGAGTGTTCTAAGGAGCGTCTTCAGAACACCACCATCTTGTTTATTTGCGAACATTTCAGGACACCGCAAGTGTTCTTAGAACACATTCAACTTGAAAAGGAACAATACGGACAGTGTCCTCAGAACACCCCCATTTCATTTATTTGCGAACATTTCAGGACACCATGAGTGTTCTAAGAACACATTCAACTTGACAGAGAACAATACGAACAGCATCTTCAGGAAACCCCCTACGAACATTTCAGAACAACGCGAGAGTTCTTAGAACACATTCAACTTGACAGAGAACAATACGGACAGCGTCCTCAGGACACCCCCATTTTGTTTATTTGCGAACCTTTCCGGACACCGCGAGTGTTCTTAGAACACATTCAACTTGCGAGCGAACAATACGGACTACGCCTTCAGGACACCCCCTACAAACATTCCAGGACACCGCAAGTGTTCTTAGAAGTGTCTTCAGAACACCACCATCTTGTTTATTTG
This sequence comes from Ambystoma mexicanum, assembly GCF_040938575.1. Lineage (NCBI taxonomy): Eukaryota > Metazoa > Chordata > Amphibia > Caudata > Ambystomatidae > Ambystoma > Ambystoma mexicanum. The sequence continues at coordinate 231,470,657 of NC_090940.1, read as the reverse complement.
CGAACATTTCAGGACATCGCGAGTGTTCTTAGAACACATTCAAGTTGACAGAGAACAATACGGACAGCGTCCTCAGGACACCCCCATTTTGTTTATTTGCGAACATTTCAGGACACTGCGAGTGTTCTTAGAACACATTCAACTTGTCAGCCACAACCCCCATTCATATTTGCGAACATTTCAGGACACAGCGAGTGTTCGACGATGTGTTCAGAACACCCCCATTTTGTGCATTTGGGAACATTTCAGGACATCGCGAGTGTTCTTAGAACATATTCAACTTGACAACGAACAATACGGACAACGTCCTCAGGACACCCCCATTTTGTTTATTTGCGAGCATTTCAGGACACTGCGAGTGTTCTCAGAACAGTTTCAGTTTGCTTGCGAACAAAACGGACACATATTGAGTCCTCAGAACACCCCCCATTCAGTTTATTTATAACATTTCAGAACACCTGTGATGTCCGCAGACAAATCGAACACAAAAGAACGTCTAACACATAAAAAAACACAACTTTCATCCTATCTCATACACTCCCACCCTCCCCAAACACTCCTACACACCAACACACTCTACTAAATACAAATTTTGAACAACGTTTCACCGCGCTGTCCGCGGACAACCGCGAATCCAAGATGGCGGGCGCTACCGAAAATCTGACGTGCTTCACGCTCCACGCCGTCCAATCAGCAAACACGTTGCATGTCCACGAACATCACGCAAGCCGATTGGCCAATCAGGACAGTGTCCACGGAGCGAACAGGGAAGTGTGTCCGCGGACCGAACACAGATATCACTAATTTTTTTTTAGCGACTTTTTGGTCATTTTAAAAAAAACTACTGGACGGATTTTCACCAAATAAAAACACGCTTTCGGGACAAAGCCGCTGCTCCTGGTCCAAATTTGGTGAAAAACCGTCCAGCGGTTTGGGCTGTAGACACGAGCAAAATGTTTTTCTCATTCAGTCTATGGGGAAAAAAAAGTTTTGGGACCCCACCTATAACTTTGCCCCCCCTGGACGAATCCTCACCAAACTTTGCAGGACAATTCAGAGTGACCCAAATACTTTTTTTGCAAAGTTTGGCGAGGATTCATCCGGGAGAGCGAAGTTATAAGCCACCCAAAAAGTGCTCTTCCTATGGAAACACCAACTTAACCACAACTACATGGCCACTACAGTGGCCATGTAATATATATACCAACAAAAACATTGTTAAAGGGACGTTATGGTTAAGTCGCACTAGTCAAAACCTTTGAAATTCAATGGAAAAATGTTACAGGGACGTTATGGTTACCGGTAAAACCCCAAAAATGTGCGAGTTATGGTAAGATAAGCAACCATAACTTGTGCTACCACTGTGCGTTGCAAGGACTAACACCCATGACATCAAAGATGCTATCACAAATGTCATTGATGACATGACTAATGACATCACATGAGTGTATAGTTAACATGAAACGCCTCGACAAGGGATTGTCATTGTAATGTTGGCAGACACCTAATAGAGATCATCTGAAGAACTGTCATGACACAAAGAGTTCAGTAACTAATACATTGCTATAAACACCATAACAGCACAGAGCTCTTTCCAGTACATGAACGCACTCATGTAGAAATGTAGCAATTATCTGCATCACCCATCAAAGCGGTGGAATAATCTAAATTTTGTGCATGCTGCATAGTTCAATGATGAATGCTTCGGTTCAGAGTTTTGTGTACCGCAAAACATGTAATAAGCAGCTAAGAATGTCCCTCTCACTACGTAATTCTACTACTAAACACAAACCATAGGGAGACCACAACGCATACAAATATAAGCATATACAGGGAAAGTAAAGTAAGCACAAAAACAGAAGCTCTACCACACAGTGTTCATAACCTAACTGATGGCCTTCATTCACAGAAATGATTGCTGTGCTTTGGGTTTCCATCTTCCCCTATGTGAGTGTGTCATATGCTGTAACTGGACCCTAAGGAAAGTGGTGTAAGAACATATGAGCAGGGTAAGGGTCATGAAAATATACTACCTTTTCAATTTTCAGTTCCTGACTGTCAGTGAAGAAAAGCATCTGCTGTACATGTGTAAGTGCACAGAATAAAGGCAGGCACACATGTGATGCCATCAGTCATGTCATCAATGACATTTGTTATGGCATCTTTGATGTCACTGGTGTTAGTTCTTGCAGCACACAGTGGTAGCGCGAGTTATGGTTGCTTATCTTACCATAACTCACACATTTTTGGGGTTTTGCAGTTTTACGAGTAACCATAATGTCCCTGTAACAACGTTTTTCCATTGCATTTCAAAGGTTTTGACTAGTGCAACTTAACCATAACGTCCCTTTGACAATGTTTTTTTTGATGGTTTATATGTGTGTGTATATATATATATATAGATGCCTGTGCAATGCAAACACATCCTGCTGTATTCGTTTTTCATTAAATAGTCTAAACAATTGGAGAAATGGATGGAAGGGGCAAACAGCGGCACGCCTTATTTATTTATATCAATGGTGCAGGCTCTTCTACAGTATAAACAAAACGAAGATTTTTCCCGTGAGAGCTGCATTTCATCAAAGGATAAACACACAGTAGGTCCTGCTCTTCTCAGTGTCTCCTGGTCGATTTCTTGATTTTGTATTGCAGTGGCTGCCTCCTTTGAATATGATATGCCAATTACAGAATTCTCTTTGATTACTCTTGCCACTCATGCATGATAATAACATGAAAGGCAACTTTGTGAGGCTTCTTGAAAAATCTATTAAAATACATTTTCGTGAGAGCGACAACCCTTTGTCCAATCCGGACCTTGCTTAAATTCTTTCTTCGCCAGTGGCGGGTCACTGTGGTGGGGAAATGGGCCTTTAATGGCAATTGATTGACACTGAGATTCCCGTGCCCATGAATGCACGGGAGCTTAAGGGACCTAGCTGAAAACTTTTTGAAAAATATCCTAAAAGTGAAGTTTTTGATAATTACAATCAACAACGAAACTAAAAAAGGAAACAGCTGAGCCATGCATCCCTTTGATCCGATCAGGCCAAATGGTCCATTTTGCAGTCTTAGCGACTCAGTCGCACACCCGCTGCCCCAGGCGACCATTCAGTGGGCCTGCAGGGAGCCGGCGGAGAAGGCTCCCCTGAGCGTGAGAGCCTCGGCGTGCCACGCTTCAGTAAGCCTAGGCCCACCGCCACTTGCTGCTTCTGCATTGAGACGCGCGGTCCCTGGCAGTCGGTTCCTGTCCCGCGGCTTAAGCTGCAGATAGAAAATAAAAGAAAATACCACTTTAAAGGTTATTATGACTAACTCCTAATGAAGCTGGGCCTGAGCCTGAGCGAGGCGGAATTCCTATGCACTCCCTGCTTCTTTCTGCACAGTCTGTGAGCAGGTTAGGCGCGTGAACCTGCGTCCGCCATATGTCGCCCGCATTGCTATGCGAAAACTGGGCAAACAAAAATACGCCTTATTACAGAGAGAAAGTTAAGCGCTCCTTGTGTCACATATGTATTTCATGTTTATTAAAAGGTCAAAAGATTACACCAAACATTTGGAAAGCACGTTTCCATATTGTTCTGCCTACTTTTTATTTTATTATTTGATGGACGTGTACCTTAGGTTCCATTTACACTTTCTTTTCGTATGTTGGCCGGTGTGTTCAGATTTCTGTGTGATTTCATCCTCTAGAATTCCTGAGTGGCAAATTGCTTTGTTTTCATTTCGTTGTGGCCTCTTTTCTTTTATTGCACCACCCCATAGCTACTCCTTACCCCGCCCCTCCCACCCTTCCATGACCACTCATTCCCTCCGTATATTTACTTACCCCCATAAGGAAAGTGATCACGTGGTAATTTAACAATCAGTCAGTCTAGCCAATGAACGCACAGTATGCGGATTGCCGGGCTCTTCATGCCATCTTTCAGATGTGACTGGCTGCACACTGAATATCTGCCCTTTGTTATAACACAACACTACATACTGACACAGTGCATACCTGAGAGAGGGCACGGGGGAAGGGTTTGGTTGTTTTGGGGGTGGGTGAGAGGTGAGGAGGCAACAGGGAGATTCTCCATGTTGCCTCCGCAAAAAATTATTTATTTTGTTTTAAATGGCACCACCCATGGGAGGGCCTCGGCTGGCTGGAAGAGCAGAAAGAGAATAGATATTCTCATCCACTGTTTCCAGCCACCTGATTGGACAATGTCCCTTCCCTGGTCGTTAATAAACTTTAACTATATTTATTTAATTAAATTTCAAAAGTATCTTTATTCGTCTTAAGGACTAGGATACCTTAAAAAATAAGGAGTACTTTCAAAATAAACATACAAGACATTTCATATATAACAATATCTATATAAAATGAAAGTAACATAGCTCGAACCACAAACGTCTAGACAGATAATACACCATACCCAGCGATGACTACTGGTCCCTGTTCTCATTCATTGTTGTTCCCTTAATAATAATTTGGCATTTATATAGCGCTACGAATCCTCAGGTATCTGCACGGTGTGTCGACCTCGGAAGGCTGAAAGGCTGAGTTTGGCCCAGCCGGGATTCGAACCTGCGTTAGTAGACTCTGCACAAATGTCAAAGCGAGCGCTCTACTCGCTGTGCCACTTGACCCGCCTCAGTTCTACGCATCCATGCACGATGGATGTATTTAGATACACAATGAACAGCATTCCTGTCTATTGTGGGTGTACAGTAATCAATTCCCTCAATGGTGGTACGGATATGTCCAAAGGTAAACATAGGTTTCAAATACATGACCCTAACATCCTTCAATCCAACACAGGGCAACACACAATGAGGTACTGTTTCCTCCCACTGGCCGCAGGGTGGGCACGCCCTGGAATTCGGTCTTCCCCAAGTACTTGTAAATTTGGCCACCCTCAAGGTGACCATCATTACCTCAAGAACAGGTTCTCATGCATAGGGTGGGGTAATACAATTGAGGTAAACTGTATTACAAGCTAAAATCAGGTTTACACTGTAAATACCCCAGACTCAATCCCGTATTGAGACATGCTCCCTCCATAGTCTTCCTAGTCAGGATAAGTGTTGCTTTCTTTACCCTCTTCACAGTATCTTTGTGAATGGAGAATGGATTGAGCCAAAACCAGCTCAAATCCAAGGCAGCATGGGATCTCATGACGCGCACTATCCAGGGGAGCACCCCCCCCCGTTTAGTTCCATAACATGCACTAGATCTTCCCTATATTTCACAAGGCCCATTGTGCCCCACAACCTTACCCAGTACATCACTGTGAACAACTATAATTAATAAAACCTACCAAAGGTACACACTCAAATAGTCATTCATTCAAAGCCATTTCAAACAATAACAAACATTAACATTTTGTTACAAGGAGGTGGCTGCTGCAGTCAGCCACCCAATCTCAGTACCTGAGTCCTGGTGGAGGAGTGTGCTCTGCCCCAAGCTGGGACATGGACTAGGACCCCGGTCCTTTGTGTTTTGTTGGTGGGGCCCCTTCACCACATGGGCACCACTTCACCACTCCACCACGCGCCTGTATCTTCTTCGATCATCCGTCATCACCCACATAACTCCACAACTATCATTTTCTTCAGTGGCCCCAGACTGCCACATGCGGCCACCTTGAGACTAGCCGTGGTCCCGCTGCACAGGTTTCTTCTTTGGTGTGCCTGAGTCCCTGGGGCGTGGGGGGGCGCCCATCACCGCCACACCCCATGGTGCGTAGATTCTTCAGGATGTCCCCTGTTGCCATGGAGATACCGCTGTCATTCACCACCATGTCCCACCCCCTCACTTCAATGTACCGGCGTGGCGCAGCGATGGCCGTGCATTCCCTGGAGCTCTAGGTGGCATACCGGAGCTCATTGCTTCGCTGCGGCAACCAGAATGCGGGTGGACAGGGACTTCGCTTCACCGCAATGCCTGATGTGGTGTGGCAGACTTTAGGATACACCCTCTTCCTCTTCAATTCCTGGGCTTGCCCTGCCATATGCAGCCCAGGAGGACTTGTTTTCAGGGCCTTCCCCACCTGGGCCTGGGGCAGGCAGACATGGGGCACAGCTGAGTCACCAACTTCAGGCAACCCAAATCTACATGGCCCGCACTGTGTGGCTCACAGTTTCACACTGGTCCACCCCACTCATACGGTCCGGGGCATTTCCAGATTGGCATGTCCAGTCTGGCCACCCAGAGAGCTCAGGTCAGATGACGCCTTTCTCCTTCTGTCTAGCCATCTTTTTTTATTCTAACAGTCCTTTTTTTGGCAATGTTCACCCTCCCCCTGAACAACCCACTCCTGGGCAGGAGAGAGCTGCCATTTGTTCTTTCTCTTTTCTTTTCAGATTTCATCAACCCCCCTGGTGGGATGGATGATTCAGTCCAAATAAGTAATGTTAAGTAGAAGCACAACACACTGCACACACATTAAATTAACTATGTTTCCCTACACCCTGGTGCCTGTGCCTTTTATTTCTATATTTTTCTAGGGGACAAGTATGTAGCCTTGCCTAGCTATGCCAAATTTGGGACCACAGCTACATACATCTGCCTATAGTTGTTCTTTAGTAGCCTCCCACCATACGCTCTTCTCCTTTCTCTACCATTTCATCTGACCCAATTTCCTAGTTTGGGACCTCAGACTGTTGCTTTTATGTTCCGTCCCATTCCACAGTTTCATAATCTGGTCCTACTTAAAGGGCTTCCTGAGTAACCTTGATATCCATAACCTGTTTCACGCCCATTCGCTTAACTTGGCTGTCTGGCCCCTTCTGTGCTGATCTTTGGATACACTGGTGTTCACAATGGTGGTTTGGAACCTGAAAGATTACCTCCCTGGACTCAGTCCTGTGAGGTGGCCTTCTCGTGCCATAAAAGACTGTACAAGCAAAAAGTGTGCTATAGCCTTATAGTAACAGTCAAAGCATAGTATCATAATATAACATAACATCACATTACATCACATAGCATAACACAACATAATACAAAATGCCGGCCTGTTTCTGCATATGGAAGGACACCTGGCACCTTCTGTCCCTACCTACCCTGTTTGTAATTTAGCTGCAACTGCCTTTCACACAGTTTATTCAACACAGCCTCTAAAGGGACCCAAAGCTATATTTTCTCACTATAGATCACTATGTATTACTATACTCTGATAGCCTACTTCCATGTAAGACTCCACCCTGTCAAACTGTACATTAAAATAAAGTCTAGCATGACATGACACAGAAAAAGCTCTTTATAATGAACTTTTTGACATCAAGGTCCCAGGCTCTTTCAATTTTACCATACCAGTTTGACCACTCCACACCCTTTGTTTCTGTTACCAACACCATTGCCCTTAATATAGAGTCTATTCTTGTCCTTGGCCCTCTTGGCTCAGTCACAGAATGAACATTCTGGAGTTTGATGTACAGTTCGACATCAAGAGATGCCTGGTCAAATAAGCCACCAAACGTTCAGTATTGCACAATCACATTCTCAAGCCCTTCGTGCATCGAACATTTCAATGCGTGCTAACTTAAAATTCTCCAAATCTGCCTTGGAAACACAACCCAATTACTACAACACTTTTGGACAAATCAACCTCCTGCCTTTTGCAGAACTATGCTCCACCAAACAGCACTATCACAAACCTTATTCCCCCACTGCATGTCTTCCTCCCTGTGCTTGTAGCATCCTTTTCCTGGTTTCCCATCCCCTTGTCTTTCTCTCCTTCATTTCCTTCTCTTTGTTGGCTAGCCCTTGAACTCTGACGCCACTTCAGCAGTGACTGGACTCAGTATGAAGGCATATTAACATAACATAACACAACACAAACAGCTGTGGATGTGTTCCTTTGTTTTAAGGTTTGTGGGGCCGGGTTTCTGCGTATCCCTGTGTACTGTAAAACACTACTAAACACTTTTGGAAAGATCTCAGGGCCTTACCTAAAGATCTCAGGGCCTTGGTCGATGAACCTTGATTTCACTGTATATAAGGATTCCAGAAATATTGATACAGTGGATCCTGTGACCTTGTTGCCTCAACCTGACTGTGCTGTTGGAAATCATGGGAGTAAGAAGGGCGCCTGCTGAGGACTGTGCTGGCAGTCAACATACATGACACACACACCGGGTAGATAGATATTGCTGTGTGACAGGGTGTTCTGGGGTCTCCCATGCTGCTCACAGAACAGGATTGAGCCTCAGAGGAAGGGGCATGAATCGCTAGGATGGGTTTAGTGTGAGAGGCGCATCACGCCCATATTGACTGATTGATAACTTAGGTGGTCAGATCTGCAGCGTGGGACACCCCTGCCCAGCTCGACGCATAAGTGAGTGGCCCTGATAAAGATAGGGAACTTTCCACGTGTTTCAAAATTGGCCCTGATTCCCCCATCACACCAGCAACGCTGACACATGTTAATTTGTCACGAGACCTGTTCCTGTTCGGTGGTAATAATGCTAATATCACATCATGATTTAGACTGATCTTAGGGGTTTTATTTAGTTTTCGGACCACACGTTTGAGCGGGCAAGAACAAACATGCACAATTGCATTGTACAATTTACAGGTAATTCTCACTCCATCGAAGGCACTGCTCCTAGAAACACTACAGTTTACTTATATCTTTAAACTATATTTGTTGACAAGTACTATCTATCCTATGTGTGGTCATTATATTGTTCAAAATTAATCAATTTAGGGAAGCGGAAGTTACACTTTGTCTCGCCTGAATGCAAGTGGAGAGTAGGATTGTGGGAATAAAGGGGCCCTCTTCATGACATTTAGAACAGGTGTGGACTAAGAAATCTCCAGAATGGGAGGTTGCCTTCAGTTCGTGGAATGTGTCAAAGCAGGGAACTCTCCCACCTCTCTGTGTGTTGTTTTGATGACTGTTCTGGAAGAATGGGGCAGTCTCACTTGATAATTCGTCATCCAATCAGGAGCTTCCAATCTCCAGTTGAAACTTGGGTTTATGGCTGGTTCGCCCAGCCAATCAGATCCCTCTCGGGAAAATTCATTGACTTTGTTCAGCTTTTCGGAGTGCTGGAATCTCTTAAAGGAAGTTTGACCTTCTTTATAATTTCCAGTTAATTGCCTGTTCCTTTTTGGGCGTCGCTAGGCTCTGAGGGAAGGAGTAAACATGCCATGCTCATACTTGTACGGTATTTGTAGGGATGATGGAGCACTGGAGCTTGGTTTTGTGGAGTTTTGTGGTGTAGTAGCAACTGTTTGGGGTTGATTAATGTCGTCTAGTTTGTTGTTCTCTGGTGTGTGTTTTTTTTTCTCAAATGTGTGTGCCTTTTTGTATTAGTGTGTGTTCAGTGAATTGTTAAAGTGTTGTCAGTTTCCCCATATAAGAAAAGAAAAACAAATCTTTGCCTTTTCCTTTTGAGCCTTTTGAATTTTGTGTCCCTTAATTAAATTTAAAACGCCCCAAAAGTTTTCCCGATCCTAATTCTATCCCCTAAAAATAACACACAAAATATACTTTACCCGTTCCCAGTTTCCCCATGTGTTTGTTCTTTTTGACCTTGTATATTTTGTTGTTGCCTCGACTCCCTGCTTGCTCTTCTATTGCTTGTGTTGGTTTGGCATGTTGTGTTGTTTGTACTAGTAGTCTAGTTTGTATTAGTCTAATTGTGATAGTATGATTTGCGGGTATTTATTGTTATGGTAGGGTGTTTAAACTTTTAATCACTTGTTCGTATATCGGGTTGTGCTTATTGGTTCTTGTAATCCCCAGAGAGGTGTGGGATCAAAGCTTGGTGTTCATGCGTGTGCTTCAGATTAATCAATGTTCACAAGTTCACCACTGATTTTTTGTAATCCCCAGAGAGGTGTGGGATCAAAGCATGGTGTCCATGCGTTTGCTTTAGATTAATCAGTGTTCACAAGTTCACCACTGATTTTCTACTCTAGCCAAGGCATGGTGGCAACACTAATAGGCTAAGAAGGCGAGATGCAAAAAAAAGAGGAGAAGCTGCATATCTACTAACACGAGAAGAATTCACCCACTGTAGATGATGGGGGGGTTTACCATCCTGTTTCTTGGCACCGGTTTGCGGGCCTGGGGCATGCTGCATTGCCAATTCTCAGATTCAGTGGGGGAGACTGAAGTATTGAGGCAAGCCACAGAAGATGTTGTTGGAAAGGCGGGAGGGCCATTGGACGAGGCCTTGACTATTGGCATAAAGGCCGGGCATTAAGAAGACTCTTGTGGACTCTTGAGTTCTCATTTGGAGGTTAATGGGCAAAGTTACATGTAGTGTGGTGCCATTCACCAAGGTGATGTTGATGATTACTTCAATGTTTAAAAAAAAAATATGCACTCAGGCAATTCTTTCATTGTGCAACTTAGTACACATGATGTATGATAAATCATGAAGGGGCAATAGGTTGTGAATCAATGGCATTTTCAGAAGGCATCTTCAAGATTAGTATATTAAGTACATTTTTCACTACAATCCATTAGTGCTGTAATTCCAATCAATTAATAGCATTAGCAGACGCTGATGGAATCCACCCTCTGGTCTCTTCTAAAACACAAGGCTGATCTTTGCAGTATCAGAAAATTCTGCATCTGGGCTATCTAAAAAAGAACAACAATTCTCTATAACAAATTCGAAAACGGATTCATGACTGGGTGTACACAAATATCAGATGATGTTTAATAGCTGTGAAATTACTCCATTGGCATCAGGTGACACTCAAGGTCAGTTGCAAGATAACATGATGGAAGAATAGAGCATTCTGTGTCAATGGCCTGTGGAACCTGTAAATATAGCATCAGACGTAATCCCAACAAGTCCATAATTACAAAACGAAGGTGCTCAAAGGCGCAATGTGCCCCAAGCATCCTAAAGAGACGAGGATAGCATTCTAGACTTCAGGAAACATTGAAAACATCATGGTCCCTGGATGTCTTTGCTTCACAGTCTTGTCAAAGTAAACACTCCCAGGGCACAGAAAAAGGTGACACATCAGACACCGCACACCCAGCCACATTCACCCTTTAGGTCACATTCAAAGACAGTGGAACACCGTATAGCTCTATGGCCATACCTGGAGATGACTACAAAAGCAAGGAAAGACTTCTATGTGGATCACGCCATAGGGATGAATTTGCCCTATACACATAGGGCCCGATTCATGGAATTTTGTTGCACGGTTCAAAGTGACTTTGTACTGCTGAAAAGTGACTTTGCACTTCCGATACAAACCCTGATTCATGCAAAGTCTGTGCAAAGTCATTTTGTACTGCAAACATTACTATGCACTGGCTTTGCACTGCAAAAATACACTTTGCACAGTTCCAGGAATCAGGGTGTGTGTCGGCAATGCAAAGTCACTTTTCAGCAGTGCAAAGTCACTTTGAACTGTGCAAATAATTCCATGAATCAGGCCCATAGTCCACCAAAGCACCATCCACCTTATGGGATGCTTTCCAACCCCAGCCACTTACTGAGATTGCATCTAGCCCAGGGCGATAGCAGTGCTCTGAATTGGCCCCAAGGGAACAGGTATACGGCTGAACAAAAGACATATAAGAAAATAAACTTTTTACACACTTTATCCATTGCTCCCTTACTCTTTTTCAATCCAGACACTGCAATATAGATGAAGCCTTGTCGTTGTGCTGAAGCTCCCAGATCTTAGGTCTCTACCAATTAAACCTTTAAAATAATTCCAACATTACATTTTGCAATCCTCATGTTTTGCCAAATCAGAATTTTATTTTGAACCTTTTTTAGGTCCTCCGAAATGCATATTCTCTTTAAAAAGACTTTGGCTGTTGCCCTGCAGCTTCCATGGCACAATTCCTGTGAGTCTGTTTGGGATGTCCATAGTGAGGACTCAAGACAGAAAAACCAAAAGAACAGCCAGTTCACCGTACTCCAGCATGAAGTTCCTTTTAAGTGAAGAAAGCCACTGCACGCATTATCTTGACTAGGCTTCTAACCTATTTTGTTTCCAAAGAAATTAATCTCTTCATGGTTTCATTCTTATGACAAATTATTATTGTTTTTTTTTTTAAACTGGGGCACTGTTTTTCTTACTTCTTGTATTGGGAGTGATATTCTGTTCTAAGGTGTGAGGGCTCGAGCAGCTCCACATGTGTTTGCTAGGTTGTAAGGTCTGCTTCCAACTGTGCATCCAGCATTGTGTGCTGCTTTTGAGTGCTTTCTGGCAAAATTCGAATCTAGGTGTGCTTCCGAATGTGCCTCCAGCACTGTCTACTGTTTTTTAGTCCAATTTGTTAATGATCTGTGAATCTGGGCATCCCTTGTGTGCTCATTGATTCTGTCTGCTTTGCCGCCTGGTGAGATTCTATTGTTGCATAGTGCTTCTGACCCTCTCCCCTACTATCCTCTGATTCCCCCCTTTTTTGTCTCTTCCCCCATCGTGGTCTCCGTCTATCCTATCAATTCTAGTTCCTTCTCCATTGCCTATACTCCCTCTGTCACAAAGTCTGATAGGAATAAACATAAAAAGGCACTTGTATTCATTTATTTATTTACATTTATAAAGCGCACAAAAACGGCCCTTAGGAATCGTGGCGCTGTTATAGCGAGCTTGAGCTTAAGATAGGTCAGATGTAACAGTCGGTTGCAGTAGTATAACAAGATGAAATGCTTTGAGTGCAGCGATGACAATGACAGGTAGTAAGAAACCGAGCGGGTCAAAGGTTATGCTTTGCTATGGTTACAGTTCAAGCATAACTATGCATGCTGGTTTTAAACATTAGCGGAACAGAAAGGTTTTTAGGTTTTTGCGCAAGGTGGTGTATGATTTTTCATTCCTTAGTGAGGTTGGCAGGGCATTCCAGTTTCAAGTTCTGTCACTGGTCTGCTCAACGCAGACGGTTCTATGTCATTTCATCAACAACAATTTTTTTGACAGGATTTTTTGTAAACATTTTTGCTAAAATCCCTATAGAAATGTTGTTTTATTATTTTGGGGGGCTCCATCCCCAAGCCCGCCACCCTCCTCTATTATTTTTTTTACTCTTCCTGACCCCGAACCCTTTATATGCCCCCCACCCATTTATTTTTTTCGATAGGTGTTTTTGGCAAAAAAGCTGTTGATGAAAGGATGTTGCATCTCGCAGACACCTATATCAAGTCTTCCTCCAGACAGACTATCACTGACATTTTCTTTGCTGTTCCTTCTTCTGACTTATGCACTCCCCATAGGGTCTCTGTCTTCTCTCCTTTCTCCTTCTCACCCATTACTGGTGGCATCAGATGGGAAATGCTCTTGGCACACTTTGCATCTTCCAAATGCACCATTAATGTCAATCATAATGGCACTATCATGGCCCAGGGCTCTCAGCCCAACCTCCTCTTTCTTGACAGGTGTCTTCCATCTCTCTTCAAATCCCCCCTCTCCTGCCACCCCTCTATTCCTCATTGCCGGTCCCTCCGCCTGTGGTGGCACCCCTTCCCTTTCCCCCCTGGCAAATTTTATAAAAGGGGTAACCAGCTTCATTTAGCTACCATCAATTCTCGCTCTGCTATCAAACACTGCTCTGACATCTGTCACCTCCTTGAAGACCTTGACCCTGACGTCCTTGCTCTCACCGAAATGTGGTTCAAGACCAGCTCCGTCACTGCTTTTGACACTCTTCTCCCAGAGGGCTACAAGATCCTGTCCAATCCCAGGTCCTGCCAGCCTGGTGGCGAAGTGGTTCTGATCTTCCCTGAGTGGGTTCTTGCCTCCATCATTCCCACTCAAACCTACTCATCCTTTGCAAGAATAGTCTGTAGGCTTTCTATCTCGCCTACTTCTCTCTTACTCGCGCTGACATCTACAGGCCCCCCCTGACTGTCCTCCCTCTTCCTCTCAGAATGGGTGGAGCTGTCCTCCTCTCTTCTTTGGGTACTTTAAAATCCATCTCGACTCTCCAGATGTGGCTACTGTACTGTTTTGCGACCTCTGTGACTCGCTTTCCTTCACTATCCTTCCCTCTGGCCCAACCCACTCTGCTGGACACACCTTGGATGCTCTCATCTCAACAGGCATCCCACTCTCCAATGCTCTTACTACCCCTCTCTCCTGGTCTGACCACTCCCTCCACTCTTTCCACCTTGACCTCCCCTGTCCCCTCATGATGCCTCCACCAGCACTGCCAGTCCCCTTCTCCGTCATTCGACGGATGAAGTGTGTGGCAGTCGTTGCATTTGCCGTTTCCTTCATCCCTCCTCTGCCTCCTTCACTCGACTCTCCTTCTGACTCTGTTCTAGCTAACCTCCATCCCTCTATCTCTTACACCCTGGACATCCTTGCCCCCATCATGAGGATCCGCTTGAAACCTGCCTCCAAATGCAACTCTTGGTATGACTCTGACTTGGCAGCCTTGAAACACAAGTGCAAAGCTACAGAGCGGAAGTGGCAGGCATGTAGCTCATCCTCTGAACAACTGGCCTGTCAACTACTACAAAGACAATACTGTCTCACCATCTGCTCCAAAAATAAGGATCATGTCCAAGCCTGCATCTCTGGAGCCACCAATAACATGGCTGAACGTTTTTAAATCTAAAAGGAACTTGCCAATCCTATTGCAGGCTCCTCCTCTCCTCCACACTCCGAGGCCCTCTGCACTGCACTGGCCGCTCACTTCTCCGAAACTCTGGACATTCTGTCCTCTCTGTCATCTGAACTCCCTCTCTTGCCTCCCTTGAACCCCCCCCATACGCCTCGTTCTCGCCCATTGCACCAGATGAGATCTCTAGAGTTGTCCACTCTATGAACGTCTCCTCTAAACAGGTGCTCCCCTGTGCCTCCAGAACCATCAAGGACAACATTGCTTCTCTCGCCCCAGCCTGGGCTGAACTCTCCAAGCACTCCTTTGCCACTGACTCTTTCCCACAACCCCTTAAGCACTCTCTTGTGCACCCTCTCCTAGAAAAGCTTTCTGCTGACCCTTCTTGCCAGGCTAACTATCACCCAATCTCTGCCACCCATTTTTTGGGAAAACTCATGGAGAAGCTGGTCATACCCCAACTGATCCAGCACATTGATATGGCTGTCTGCTTCCATGACCACCAGTCTGGTTTCAGGGCATCCCGAGCCATGGAAACTGCTCTCCTAAACACCCAGGAAGACCTACTCTCTAATATGGACTCAAACACTCCCTCTGTTCTGATCCTCCTGAATCTTTCTCCTGCCTTCTACACAGAGAACCACTCTATTCTCATAAACCGTCTCCATGATACCCTTGGCATCACAGACATGGCACTGTCGTGGCTGACCACCTTCCTTTAAAACAGGACCTCTGAAGTGCAAAGGGGTCCTTTTCTCTCCTCCACCTCACTCTCTACCTGTGGCATCCCTCAGGGCTCTATCCTATCGCCATGATTCATCAACATCTACCTGGCCCCTCTGGCGCACTTGATCTCCAGCTTCTCCCCTCACTTCCAGTGTTATGCAGATGACACACAGCTCTTCTTCAAGCTGCCATCCTCTACCTCCTGCCTCATATCTGACTGCTTGACTGTTATCCAGGCATGGTGCTCTGCCAATGATCCCTGCCTTAATGCCAATAATACAGAGATCCTTCTCATTGGTATGCCTGCTCCTTGCTCCCCCCCACTCTCTGGCCAGCCTCCTTAGGTTCCCTCCCCTCACCCACCTGTGAGGCATAAAACCGTGGGATCATGTTTTACTCCTCTCTCTCTTTCTCTCCACACATCACAGACCTTGCCAGGAAGTTCTACTTTCAGCTCCAACTCATCAGGGGCATTCTACCTTTGCTCACCTTCCCCCAGAACCTCAATGTCTCCAGAGCCCTGGTTCTCTCTAGGCTGGACTTCTGCAACAGCCTCTTCCTCAATCTGCCTCGTTCCTCCCTTCGCCCCCTTCAACTAATCCAGAATTGGACTACAAGACTTATCCTTGGCCTCAAGCCCAGGGACTGCATCTCTCCAGCCCTAAAATCTCCCCACTGGCTCCCAGTGATCGCAAAGATAAAATTCAAGACCCTTTGCATCATCCACAATGCTGTCTGGGGCCTGGGACCTCTCTACATCAAGCTTTTGCTCCCTAAATACCACCTGCCAGAGTCCTTTGATCCTCTGGCTCCAACTCTCTGCAGATCACACATTTCTCCAAGCAGAGAGTGGGAGATAGATCCCTCTCCTCGGCTAATTCCTCCATCTGGAACGGCCTTCCTGCCCCCCTCAGACTTGAGCAGGATCTTCTTATGTTCCAGAAACGTCTCTACTCTTCCTTCCCTCTCCCCCTCTCGTGCTAACGTTTCCCCCTGCCGATCTGACTGGGGCCTGGTCTATGAAGAGTCATACAGGAGCCAGACCATCATCCCTTATCAGCACTTGCCCTTGGGCTCTCTTTCCCGGACTAGCCCAACCTGGCTCCTCCTGTCCTCCGCACTATTCCTCCCTCCCCCTCTATTTCCCCTGGCACTTGCCGCCGTACCCCCCCAGCACTTGCCCACCCCCTCCCTTTGTGTACCCTACTCCTGCACTTCTCCCTATGCCCCCCTGCACTTACCACCTCCTCATGTATTAGAACCGTAGGATTGTCACAAGTCCAATATAACTGTTTTGTTGTTCTACTTTTGTTGTTCTACTTTCTTTCCCATGTCCCGCCCCTGCCCACCCCCACCTTGTCTTGTGGAACCTGGAAACACTTGTGTATAGGCACCATATAAATGTCCAATAAATAAATAAGACAATAAACAAAGGTCTTGGCAGTAAACAATCTATAATCTGTCGGGTGGGGTACTTCTTTAACTGTACTGCTAAGTCAGACAGAATGCTGGCATGAAGTAATTCGTAAAAGTCTGTTGACTATTAATTAGTCGAATGATTTGGAAACTGTAATCATCCCCCAGCCCAATTAAGGGGGCATAACAGACCTGCCACACAGAAAGGGTAGAGATGTCAGTAGGTTGGCCAGTGTACAGCCTCCACATGAAGTTGGCTTGTTTCACCCACTCTCCATGGTGGGTGGACTTGGACCCTCCCATTACAGAACATACAAGTGGGTCTGGGGGTTTACCCCAAGCCACTACCATGTAAAGACTTGAATGGGGTAAGTCTTAATCAGTCATGTGTATCCCTTCCCACAACGGCATTTTAATCCCAAAAAGGGTGCCAATGTCGGCAGAGGGAAAAGCATGAATCTATTGCATGGCATACATGTGTAGCATGCACTGTTTTGTGGAGCTGTGCTGAGAGGTTTCCAATGGGTGGATTTTTTTCGCCTGGTAGTAGCTACGGTCCAGTGTGATATGATATGATATGATAGTTTATTTGTATAGCGTCTATACACAATGTGTTTCAAAGCGCTTCAAGGCAAGGGAGGGAACAAGGGAAAATACAATGACATTCTTACAGGCCATGAACAGTAACGATGTGAAATTAACTATTGTATTCGGCCTGACGACATTTCAGATAGTTCAAGAGTGTAAGCGATATTCAATCAACACTACAGCTAAGTCAATGCCTAGTCTGGGATGCTGAGGAAAACCCTTATTGATGTATTTTTATATCCAGTTCAGTACTCTGCATGACAACCCTTGTATAACACCCCCCTCTTAGAATCCCCCTGACCCCACTGAGCCAAGAAGTAGGTTTGTTTTGCAAATTAAAAGGTTTATTTGAAAATGTAAACAATATATATATATATATCACACTTCTATAAATAAATTGATAATGGATATTACACTTGTGAATTTGAGCAGTAGTCAGCAAGAGGTAACTTATGAATAGGAACAGAAGAATAAGGTGGGAAAGAATGCTTTATATGGTTCAAGGAAACGCAAGGTGGAATAAAATGCAGGACAGAAATAACTTGTTATGATTTTAGCAAAAGGTAATATGATCCTTTTTTTTTGACAATTCACTCCCCCCCTATGCAATACAAGAAATGGGAGGAGAGCACACAGTCTTCAAGAATCCCAACAAATCACACTTTATAATGCAATACACAGTTCCAGTTCTCCCAGCAAGCTTACGGAAAACAGGGATGAGTTTTAAACCCAGGCAAATTACTTTAATGTGGTTTGCAGGGAAGTGAAAAGGTGCTAAAATTGCTTTTAATTCCCTCTAGAGGTTCAGGGTAGGTGATGGCTACTTTATATTAGTTCAGGCTCACTTTAACAATACTCTATAAATGATTAGCAGATTGCAAACGAATTTTAGCAAAGAGAAGCAAAAAGCTGCTGATTTCTACAGATGAAGAAATCGGGCCAAATCGCAAATCGCGGTAAATTTCGCGAGTGCGTGTCTCGCGATTACGGAAAAAGTATAGGGAGTCGCTTCTAGGTTCGTTCCTAGCATAAACGGTTCCGGAGATACAGACGATTTAATAAAGGTAGATTTTCGGATTTAAAGTAAAACCCAAAATGACAGGTGGCAGCTTGCAGCTGCAGAATTGACAGGTGACAGTTGTGCAGCTTTACATATGACAGATGACACGATTTCTAGGAGGCTGTTCTAATTAGGTTAAAATAGTTTGGATTACATTATTTTAACTAAGAGATTGGGTTCTGCACAGTTCTGGCGGATACTCACTCCTAATTTTGAAATGAATGGGCCTCGTCACGGATCTGGTCAACTGGACTGGACTTCGGTTCTCTCTGCTCGGCGGGTCAATCAGGCACCGGTTCTGCTCACAGCGGTCTGGGTCTCTCTGGATCTCTGGTCTGGTCTCTGGCAATTGTTCTTGGCAAAGAATTCAAACAGCTCGCCTGGCTGTGGAATAGTTTGCAAATGATTTTAAGGTTGCTGAGGCCTGCTGAGAAGAGTTCTCAGTTTGTGGGTTTAGGCCCTTGCTTTAAGTTCTGAAGTAAAGTTCTGGTCTTTGGAGATTGATGGATGTGAAGTCTGGAGTCTCCCGGCAGAGCGTCCCGCAGAAAATGAAATTGTATGTCCCTACCTGTCCCAGCAGTCTCTTTTTATGTGTTTTAAAAAGTGGGTGGAGAGGCAAGCATCCCTAAGCCTGCCCCTCTCTTGTTTTGATAGGTCAATAGATTCTTTGGTCCCTGATTTGGAAAGGGATAGTGTGTCAGAATGATGTCATTTTTATGACCTGCAGAAATGACACTCCCCTGGTCAATGTGCACACAAATCTATTCCTGATCCAAATACATATTTCCCAGGTACACAGTTGTTTGACATCACATACACACATCATATATTACTAAAGATAGTTCCTGTCCCGACTCTGGCGTTTCTAGGAGCTTGCATTCAAAAATGGCAACTTATTTTCGATTTTAGTGGGTTTTGCAACATTGGTTTTTCATCAGAAATTATACAAAGGTACATTTCCCTTCCACATATATCCCAGTAACTTTCCATGTCTCTAGCTTAAACACATTGTCTACAATAATCATAATTAGTGGGGTTTTGCCCCAGAACATGGTACAAATTGGAGTTTGGACTCAAATCGTGAGGGCATTTTTCAAACTAAGACTCTCAAAGTTGTACATTTCTGTCATTTGGTTACATTAAATTATCACTGTTTCTATAAACTATATATTTGTTGCAATTCAACTCTCCAAAGTGTTTGGGTCCGCCTCCAGGAGTTTGGGTGGGTCAGTGATCACATGTCTCTCCTTGCTGGCAGAGGGCTGTTGAAAGGAAACACTCAAAATTAACATACCGCATTCAACAGAAAGAGCCTTTTGTGTGGGCTCCAGCAGGCTGCCTGGAAGTCTCTCCTCAATCAATCAACAGGGTCATGTGATATCCTGCCTCCTGTGGTGAGTCTCTGGGGTGTTAAGAGTTCT
This sequence comes from Ambystoma mexicanum, assembly GCF_040938575.1. Taxonomy (NCBI): domain Eukaryota; kingdom Metazoa; phylum Chordata; class Amphibia; order Caudata; family Ambystomatidae; genus Ambystoma; species Ambystoma mexicanum. The sequence goes on along the minus strand of NC_090940.1, from coordinate 231,450,912 downwards.
CAGCCTCTTGGCCTCTGGGAACAGCAGGTGGCTAGATTTTCAATTAACCAACAAGCTTTGAAGTCTGTGCCCCTCTTGCAACTCCTAAATACAGTTTCCCTGTCAGAGTTTAGACCGCTAGCGCCACCTTGGGAATTTGTCGCTACTGCATCCATTTATGAGTTGTCTTGAATTACTGCATTTCAATAGAGTGGTCTTTTGCTTGATAGTATAGGACCCTTGCTTAACATTGTTTTGATGGCATCCTTACAGTAGAGTGGTGATGTGGAACCCCCCACAAGAAGGTTGTATCTTTGGAGTGGTCTCGTGCCAGCTGCGCAGTTCTCCTATTCTAGCGTGAATGTGGGCGACGATAGCTCATCCCCACATCCACCCAGTCTATTGATTTAGTTTGTTCTGGGATAAAATAACGAGTGGCGACAGCTCATCCCCACATCTACCCAGTCTATTGATTCCACATGGGTCAAAACCCTTGACAAATCCCCCCGCCCGACTGCGCTTTGATTCAAGTCGAGGGGAAGTCAGGTGCAAAGGAGGTTTTGAGCCCTTGAGTTGGTATGTCCGCATTATCTTCTTCCAATTCTGTAGATGGCACAGTTCAGCATCTTTTCCTCCACCCAGTTGGATCGATCGGTTCTCTTCGCCGGTCCTCATGGGAATATTGGGCGGTACCCCGGGCCCCTCGCGTCTCTGCTCCCGGTCCCCGGATGGTCCTCCTTGGCCAGTCTCCAGGTTTTCTTTCTCCTAGGACGACAAAGGAAAGCGGCAATACCTATTCGTAGACATTTCTTCCCACCATTGATATAGTGGGGTGGCATATACATTTTATAGTCAAAACATTTGCCTTCTTATTTGAACAAAAAACAAGATACAATTATAAGACATTTTTTTTCCAAATCATAATATTTTAGAGACTATATCGGGGATATTTTAGGGTTGGAATTGAATTACTCTGGAGCGGTCCCCTCTGGTATTGCTGAGGACTCCTCCAGTTGTTGCAGAGTGTGCCTGGGATGGCAACACTTTAGCTGATTTATATGTACCCACTTATCTTCCCCCTCTGCGAAACTGCCTTTGGGGATGCAGATCTTATAGGCAACAGGGGAGATCTTGTCTATAATTTCAAACGGTCCCTTCCATGTAGGCAAGAATTTTCGCTGTTTGGCCTGGTTCCTTTGGAAATTGTATAGATAGCCCCGGTCCCCCACAGTATATTCCTTCCTGGTGGTCTTCAGGTCGTAGTGGGTTTTCATGCTATCAGCTGATCTTTCTAGATTCCGCTGAGCATAGGCTAAAGCATGTTGGAGGTGTTTCCTTAAATTCTCCACATACTCATGAGTTGTGGAGGCATTTATCAGTGTCATTTATCAGTGTCTGCTCTTGGGTCCTGTAGAGCAAATGCTGAGGAAGCACCATCTTGCGTCGGGTCATCAACTCAAATGGTGACATTTTAGTTGCAGATGAAGGGGTAGATCTGATGGCCATTAGGACCAGAGGTAATCGGGTATCCCAACTTGGCCCAGAATCTGCCACAAACTTTTTTAAGATGCTCACAATGGTTTGGTTATATCTCTCTACTGCTCCAGAAGAAGCTGGCCTGTAAGCAATGTGTAGCTTCCTTTTAACCCCCAGTATCTCCCACATCTTTGTCATTACTTCACTGGTGAAGTGGCTACCTCTGTCTGACTCAATCCTTTGAGGTAGACCAAAACGGGAAAAGATGTGGTTAATCATCAGGGCAGCTGCTGTTTCTGCCTTGCAGTTTGGGGCCGGGAGACATTCCGCCCACTTGGTAAACAAGAATGTAACGGTCAACATGTACTTGTTTCCTCTAGACGAGCGAATTACAGGGCCTACCAAGTCGATTTGCAAATCTGACCATGGCAGTGTCATCCCCCTCTTTTGGAGAGGCGCACGGTGTGTGAGGGATGATGGCTGAAATTGTGCACACACAAGACACCCCTTCAAGTATTGGTCGAGGTCTTGCCCCATGTGTGGCCAGTATGCAACCTCTCTTAAGATTTCCAGTGTTGTGTGAAACCCCCTATGACCGGCGGTGGCCGCATCATGGGCGTGACTTAACATCAGGCTTCAGAATGAGGTAGGAACCACCAACTGATCATGGCCAGCTTGGGATTTCCTTACCAACAAACCGTCTTGGATTCGGAACATCTTTGGACATTTCATCAACACTCTAAGGTCCTCCTTCCCAATGTAATCGGTATCCGTCAGGGGGAAGTTCTCAGGGTCCTCAAGTTGTTGGTAAAACTTACCAATAATTGGATCCCCCTTCTGAGCTGTAATTAAATCAGCATCAGGGGTCTCCTTACTCCATTGTGCAGTTGAAAGATCATTGTGAGCATTTGTCTGGGACCTAGTGATAGCAGTGATCTGGATTTCCCCCAACAGGGTCTCTATTTCTATTAGATCCCCTTGCATGGCCCCGGTTTTGGCCAGCTGATCAGCTATGTCATTTCCAGTTTTGTCTGGTCCCTCTACTTTGGAATGAGCCTTGATCTTTTTCCAGTAGATGGTCATCCCATTCGTTGTGACCAGATCATCAATATTTTGGATTAGCTTCCCATGTTTCAGGGGTTTGTTATTAGCACATAACTTGCATCTGGTTTTCAAATTAACCAGGTGCTCCACGAACCCGTTCTGTACATAATCCGAATCTGTGTTTATGACCAGTTCGTGGAGTTGATGTTGGGCAGCAGTGAGGATGGCCTGATGCACAGCCATCAATTCTGCCACCTGACTACTTCGGGGACCAATTTTGTATCCAGCGGAGGGTTCTGGGGACTCATTCACCCATGCATTCCGTATGCCGGCCACCAGTTCTTTCTCCCCGTTGTTGTCAACATGGTACGAGCATCCATCCACATAGGCAGTGGACATTCCCTCACACTTGTCTTCTTCAAAGACTTTGTGTGGGGAATTAAGGTATGCCTCCATGTTGTCCTTGATTTTTAGACTTTCGTCCTCGAGACAGTTTTCTCTGGCACAATCATGCAAGTCAGCCAGACCTTGCGCGAGGGGACTCTTCTTGTTTTGGCCATATCTGACCTCTACAGGAAAGCCTTGAATTGACAGAATCCAGGAAGTAATTCGGGAATTACTCACATTTCCGGGCCTGGATTCTGTCACTTTGGAGGTATTGCAGAGGCTAGTGTGGAGTCTCCACTATGATGTGTCCCCCCTGGATAAACGGGCGGTAATTCTTCAATGCCCACACCGTTGCCAGGAGTGCCTTCTCACAATCATTGAATTTTTCCTCCACAGAGGATAAAGTTTTGCTCGCATAGGAGATTACTTTATTGACCTTGTCATGCTTTTGGTATAATACTGCCGTCAAGCACGTATTAGAGAACCCTGTCTCCAGGAAGAACTCCTTGTTTCTGACAGGGTAAGCTAGGCAAGGCGCTTGTGAGAGGCTTCTCTTGAGTTGTCTTACTGCCTCGGATTGTTCTGGACCCCATTCCCACTTGACCCCCCCCCTTCAGGAGATGAATCAGGGGTCTAGTGATCTCTGCGTAACCCTCAATGAACTTTCTGCTGTAATTAGTCAGTCCCAGGAGGCTCCTTAGTTCCCGCAGAGTTGTGGGATCTTTCAGCTTCTGAAGTGCTTCCACTTTCTTTTCTTGGGGACAGAGACCCTGAGATGTAATCTCATGCCCCAAGAAATTAACACAGGTTCTACACCACTGTGCTTTCTGGAAGGAAAGTTTTGCTCTGGCAACCCTCAACTGTGTCAGAACATAACGGATCTCCGCTATGTGTTCCTCCACAGATGAACTTTTGATGAGGACATCATCTACCTGAGCCAGGTTACCCCTCGCACCCAGGTCGGGAATGGCCTTATGTAGGAAAATGTTGAATTCATTGCCGGAGTTGAGGTATCCAAAGGGAGTCCGGGTCCATGTGTACTGCTGGCCCCCAAAGGTAAAAGCCAGTTTGTATTGGTCCTCCCTACTGACGGGCATGGTCCAGTATCCATTGGTCAGGTCTATTACAGTGAATACTTGTGACCCCTGGATCTGGGCCAGCCCTTGGTCAATGTAGGGAAGAGGCCATCGGGAAGTATGGACCCGTTTGTTGAGCTCCCTAAGGTCGGCGCAGATTCTCCACTGGCCGTTTGGCTTCTATATTCCCAGCACCGGATTATTGAAGGTGCTGTGTACTGGACGGATTATTCCCCGGGACTCAAGGTTCTTAATGATTTCAGTAAGGGACTCCATGGATGCGAGAGGCAAACGATATTGCTTCACAAACACTGGAGTCATTCCAGGGTCTGTGGGAATTGTTGTGGTGTGGATGTCGGTGCGACCACAGTCATATGAGTCTACCGAAAAGAGATGTTGGAAATCCAAGAAAACTTGTTTTGAACTTTTGCTTCTGTTCCAGAGTCACGCAGGCATCAGCTAGGTTGACGCTCTCTTCCACCATCTGCCTGAAGCCTGGAAAGACTTCTGGTTTGGCTATCTCAGCGGCCTCCTCCAGCTGGGTGGAGAAGTCCCTGGTCAGAGTGCTGATTTGGACTGGAGGCTCCAGGTGGGAAAGGCAGCCTTCATGGACCTGGAAAATCACCTCATCCCTCCCGAAGTCACAAGTCACATCTTCCTTACCATAAGGGCAGGAAGTATACACCAGGAAGTTCCCCCCATGCCGGGTGAAGATCCTGTCTGGTGTTGTATTGTCCTCACTGTCAATGTCAAAACACTCCTTGGGGATCGGTCCTAACAGTTCATTTCCTAAATCAATGGAAAAATGTCGGTCATCAACCGCCATTCCGATAATACTCTTTAAGTAGCTGTTATCCACCTCTATTGGAATGGTGTCATGTTCTTTGTTCACTAATGGTGTTGGGTTTACCCCCAACCCTTGCTGTTGGAGAGAAGCATTTTTTAAATTTTTTTCCTCTTTTAACTTTCACTTCCAGGGAGAATTGTCGGGTCCTTTCTGGGATGGTGACTTCCTCTTTAAGCTGAATTTCAACTGCATAAGGTAGCAATTGAGCTGACCTAAATGCTTTTTCTTGATCATCAAAGCCCATGGGATTATCCGCTAATCGGGACCAAGCTTTGAAGTTTATTAGGTCCAAACTAATGGCAAAGCGATTGAGAATGTCACTGCCTAAGTAAAAGGCGGCAGTGACGTCTCGCACGACCCAACAATTATGGACTATGCTCTTGTTGCCAATGGAGATTTTGAGCATACACCTGCTTGGCAGGAGATGTTTAGAATTAGGTGCTTCCAGGTCCATTTCCCATTTGTCTATCAGTTTGAATGTGGGAATGGCTGGATCTTTTGGGAGTTGGCGGAACATGGCTTCGCTGATGAAGCTCTTACCGTTGTTCACACACACTCGAGCGAGAACAGAGTCCTTCCCATCATTTAACTGAACAGGGATGAACAACTGCTCTCCAATTTGCTGAATATCAGCCAGGCTCTGAGCTGATTTCACCTCTTTCTGGACTATAGGAGTGGGAGTGTCTGATTGTGGATTGGTAAAGAATTTCAGAGTGTTTCCTTCCAGTGTGGAATACCACCTTAAACTGGAAGGAAGGTTTATTTTCAGAAATAGAGAGGACCCCCCATCACCAGTCCGTTGTCCTACTGCTACTGTCACATCTGGAATCTGGCTATTCTGGAAGTGAAATTCTACTTGGTCAGATTTTTAATTTTTAATTAATTTTATTGGTCGACTAGTCTGGGTCCAGAGGACCTTGTTTACACAATCTATTAGCGGTGACAACCTTCTCAGGAGGTCATTCCCTAGTAAACAAGGGGTGCCCTCTGTTGTCACTACTATGACCGGGTTTTTCACCTTGTGTCGCCCAATTTTGATATCCAAATCTGCAGTCCCCTCGACAGGAATTTCCTTCCCGTCAAAGTTCTGCAGTTGTCCAGGAAGAGAGGTGAGAGGAATACGGTAATTCTCATCCCTTCCTGCATTTAGTTCCTCAAAGGCCCTTTTGGACAGAAGGGTAGCTTGGGATCCAGTGTCCACCAGTGCCAAAATTGTACCCTGTCCCTGTACTTGTACCGGGGCATAGTATCTTCCCTCCTTCTCCTCAAGGGGGCACAGATAATGCAAATTTTTGGACAACTGGTGGGCTAACTTTCTGGTTTTGGACATTGCTAGCAAAGAGATTTGGGCAGAATTCTGTGGAGAGCCTTGGGAATCTGAAAGAAAAAGTTGGCAACTGGAGATCAGAGCCATTGTGGGTTCCCCTGGTTCCGGTTCTGGGCTGCCCCCCCCCCTTTTTGGAGGCAGTCACCAGGATGGGTTTGAACCAGGGGATTTTGGTATTATCGGTTCTGGGATGAGATGATGGGCGGCGGTAGCTCAGTCTCCACATCTCCCCAGTCTGAATTGACATCCCTTGGGACCCATTTTTCCTTGGGAGGAGTTCCCCCATCTCTGAAGGAGAAGATCCTTTTCCCAGGATCTTCTGAGGATCCCTCGCCCTCAGATTGGAAGACCTGTACCTCCTCCACAAAGTGGGTCTGTTTGGGTCCTTTGTTTCTCCTACCCCCCCTCTGCTCCTTGGGAGGCAGGCTTTCAGGGGCAGGAGATTTTGTTTCCGGTTCCTGGTTTTCCAGGGGCTGTTTACAAGTTGGGACGGAAGCTTCCTCCAAGGCTTTACACCCCCCTTCCCCTTGTGCCTCCTCCCTGGGAACCGGTGGGTTATCGGGGTGCTGCTCCCGTCATTGTTCTGGAGCACCAGGTCCAGAGTTTGGGGCATTCTGCGGTGGCATGCTCATCTGAGGGTTCTGTTGAGCCCTCAGTATGTGACCCAGATCCTGTGCCATATTTTGGACCTGGCGCTCAAGTTGTGAAACCCACTCAGGCTGATACGGGGCTCTATTTTCTCCCCTGGGCTGATCCCGGGAAGGGTAGCTATCCCTTCTCTGGTAGTACCCCTGGTTTGGAAGATTTTGGTACCCTTCCACCCTTGGCCTCCTCTCTCCCCTCTCCCGGATTGGGTTGTCTGAGCTCAGGGAATTGGGGAAAGAAGGATGGATGATTTTGGGGCTGGAAATTGGGTGGATACCTGGGGAAAAAGTCCTGCCCAGGATTTGGTGAATTTCTGCCCTCCTGGGGGAAGTTAGGAGGGTAGTTCCCCGGGTCAGGTGCTTGGCTGGATCCCCCCCTTGGGCTGGAGGAGTCCACACATAACCCAGGATTGGTCGGTTTCCGTTGTAGCAGGGACTTACATAGTCAGGGGAGCGGGGGACCCCATTTGTGGGACTACCTCCTCGACTCCCTGTCTGTGACTGGCCCGAGGGCCTTCTGGGCTGTGAATTATTTGGTGCAGGCAGGTTTTTAGGCCCCCCCATCTCCAAATCTAAAACGGGGCAACCTTTACCTCTGCCACCTTGGCAGCAGCAGGGGTGCTGTTGGTTTTGGGGTTTTTCGGTGCGTTATTTTTATTTTCGATGGGCTTCTGCACCTCATAGATCCGGGTAGCCTGTTCAATGACCCAGTCTAAAGATCTTTTCTCATGAAAATCTCTCACGAGCTGGGTCATTATGTATTTGGGTAAGGCATGGAAAAACGTCTCCATCATTTGCTCATAGAGCTCCAAGTGTTCCCAAACAGAATACTTGGCGTTCTTATGATAAGGCGTGATGACAATCCTTATTGCCTTTATTTGTTTCAATGGGTCCTTAAGCAAGGCCCTTTTTGCCTTATTGGCCTTTTTGGTTCGGGTAACCCTGGTCCATTCATCCTCCGACTCAGAAGCGCTGCTCCCAGAGGTGCCCGTCTGATCTTCCAGGTTTTCCCGGATTCTGCGAGCCTGGGAATGACTGGCGGAATGTGGGGACCTGGTCTCCTGTGTCCTGTGACGCTCAGAGGAGTCTTCAGATCCCTCCTTGCTACCAGGATTTGCTGGGTATCCCCCCACTGACCTAACTGGACAGAGGTTTTCAGGATGCCCTTAGTGGGCCTAGTCTCCTGGGGTTCCCCACTAAATTTCACTGTGCTTGGGTGCCCATACCCGGATGCCCGCCCATCCATTCCTGGGAGGTACTAGCCTATGAGCCCCATACTTCTAGCTGGATAGTAATCTGCCATCCCCGTGGCCCTGGGCTCATGTGCGCGAGGGGACATGGGGGTGGCAGAGTCCAGGGACTGGGAGAGATGAAGGCCTCTGGTACCAGGGCTCCTGGGGTTATGCTCAGGAGTTTCTCTTTCCCAGCGAACCTCATCTCTATCCGCCCCTGCTTCCTGTTGCAATGCAAGAGCCTGCGCTTTCAGTTCCTCAGTTAAGGCCTTACTAGACTCTATCAGTCTCTCCTGCATGGCTACCTGTTGCTGGAGCCTATCATTGTGCTGACAGAGAGCCTCATTTTCTCTCTGTGCCTCCTGATTGGTCCTGGAGTACTGGGCCAGTCTCTGCTGCAGCAGGGTTACCTCCTCCGTCCCATCCCTACTGGCCTGCTCCTTTCTTGCCAGAGCCTCCTCCACCCTCCTGGTGTGATCTAGCAAGCCCTGATGCTCTTTTTGGAAGTCACCCAGCGCCTGGAGGGCCAAGTGATTTTCTTCAATTTTTCTTTTTAAATGGCAGACTTCCTGGCCTAAGGTATCCCTTTCCTGACCAAGAGCCTGCATTTGTGATGCCAGGTCGTCCCTCTGCCTTTGAAAGGCACCAGCTTTCTGGCGTTCTTCATCAAACTCTGCCTTGGTATCCAGGTCTTTCAAAATCAATTTATTGCTTTCCTCTTTCTCTCTGTCTAGTTGGATTCGCAGGGTGGCTACCTGCTCTGTGCATGCCCTGTTGAAATTGATCTGTTGCTCCAGCTTTTTCTGGCTCTGCAGTAAGGAGTCCAAACTGTCTTGGTGCTCCTCCTGCAAATCCAGAATTCTGGTATCCTGGTCTGTCTTTTCCTGTTGCAGTATATCCATGTCCTCTTTTATTTTAATGATATACTGCCTACTATCATTTTCTGACTCCTGGCTCCTCTGCAGCCTCTGCTCAGAAGAGACCAGGTCAGATTTGGCCTTTTCTAACGCCATCTGTTGCCTATTTGCCAGATCTTGGCCTTCACCACATTTGTCCTGCATGGCTCCCATATATAGATACAAATATGCCGCTATCCTGGCAATCTTATTATTTTCATCTTTGGCTTCGGGGGCCATATATAGTTCACTCAGGGCCATCATGTAATGGACCCTGATCTCTCCATATATCTGACCCTGTTTCAGTGACCTGTTGCGCGATTGCCTGCAACCAGACCGTTTGGTCCTGATGAGTCCACTCACCTCTGACAAATAGCTTATGTAAGAAGTGCTCTCTGGCTATTTTCATATCTATCCAGGTCGTCATTCTGGAATTTGAGTTCCTTCCTGACTTACAGAAGTTTGTATTTTATTTTGCAAAACAGACCGTTTCCTTAGAGCGTTCCTTTGAGGGATGCTTTCACGGTGTAAAACAGCGTGGTGATCTAACCGGATATGTGTATCTGGTCAGTTGGCACACTGTATTAATCTGCACAAGTGGTAAATCTAACCCAGAATATCCCGGCTCTGAGCCCCCACTTTTGTAAGCCATATTCAATCAACACTACAGCTAAGTCAATGCCTAGTCTGGGATGCTGAGGAAAACCCTTATTGATGTATTTTTATATCCAGTTCAGTACTCTATCACACTTCTATAAATAAATTGATAATGGATATTACACTTGTGAATATGAGCAGTAGTCAGCAAGAGGTAACTTATGAATAGGAACAGAAGAATAAGGTGGGAAAGAATGCTTTATATGGTTCAAGGAAACGTAAGGTGGAATAAAATGCAGGACAGAAATAACTTGTTATGATTTAGCAAAAGGTAATATGATCACTTTTTCTTTTGACAATTCACTCCCCCCTATGCAATACAAGAAATGGAAGGAGAGCACACAGTCTTCAAGAATCCCAACAAATCACACTTTATAATGCAATACACAATTCCAGTTCTCCCAGCAAATTTAGGGAAAACAGGGATGAGTTTTAAACACAGGCGAATTACTTTAATGTGCTTTGCAAGGAAATGAAAAGGTGCTAAAATTGCTTTTAATTCCTTCTAGAGGTTCAGGGTAGGTGATGGCTACTTTATATTAGTTCAGGCTCACTTTAACAATACTCTATGAATGATTAGCAGATTGCAAACGAATTTTAGCAAAGAGAAGCAAAAAGCTGCTGATTTCTACAGATGAAGAAATCGGGCCAAATCGCAAATCGCTGTAAATTTCCGGAGTGCGTGTCTCGCGAATACGGAAAAAGTAAAGGGAGTAGGAAGTCGCTTCTAGGTTCGTTGGAAAGCCTAGATTCTAAGCTTTCAGATGAAAGTTGAATCTCGTTCCTAGCAACGGTTCCGGAGATACAGACGATTTAATAAAGGTAGATTTTCGGATTTAAAGTAAAACCCAAAATGACAGGTGACAGCTTGCAGCTGCAGAATTGACAGGTGACAGTTGTGCAGCTTTACATATGACAGATGACACGATTTCTAGGAGGCTGTTCTAATTAGGTTAAAATAGTTTGGATTAGAATATTTTAACTAAGAGATTGGGTTCTGCACAGTTCTGGTGGATACTCACTCCTAATTTTGAAATGAATGGGCCTCGTCACGGATCTGGTCAACTGGACTGGACTTCGGTTCTCTCTGCTCGGCGGGTCAATCAGGCACCGGTTCTGCTCACAGCGGTCTGGGTCTCTCTGGATCTCTGGTCTGGTCTCTGGCAATTGTTCTTGGCAAAGAATTCAAACAGCTCGCCTGGCTGTGGAATAGTTTGCAAATGATTTTAAGGATGCTGAGGCCTGCTGAGAAGAGTTCTCAGTTTGTGGGTTTAGGCCCTTGCTTTAAGTTCTGAAGTAAAGTTCTGGTCTTTGGAGATTGATGGATGTGAAGTCTGGAGTCTCCTGGCAGAGCGTCCCGCAGAAAATGCAATTGAATGTCCCTACCTGTCCCAGCAGTCTCTTTTTATGTGTTTTAAAAAGTGGGTGGAGAGGCTAGCATCCCTAAACCGGCCCAATATCTTGATTTGATAGGTCAATAGATTCTTTGGTCCCTGATTTGGGAAGGGATAGTGTGTCAGAGTGATGTCATTTTTATGACCTGCAGAAATGACACTCCCCTGGTCAATGTGCACACAAATCTATTCCTGATCCAAATACATATTTCCCAGGTACACAGTTGTTTGACATCACATACACACATCATATATTACTAAAGATAGTCCCTGTCCTGACTCTGGCGTTTCTAGGAGCTTGCATTCAAAAATGGCAACTTATTTTCGATTTTAGTGGGTTTTGCAACATTGGTTTTTCATCAAAAATTATACAAAGGTACATTTCCCTTCCATATATATCCCAGTAACTTTCAATGTCTCTAGCTTAAACACATTGTCTACAATAATCATAATTAGCTGGGTTTTGCCCCAGAACATGGTACAAATTGGAGTTTGGACTCAAATCGTGAGGGCATTTTTCAAACTAAGACTCTCAAAGTTGTACATTCCTGTCATTTGGTTACAATAAATTATCACTGTTTCTATAAACTATATATTTGTTGCAATTCAACTCCCCAAAGTGTTTGGGTCCGCCTCCAGGAGTCTGGGTGGGTCAGTGATCACATGTCTCTCCTTGCTGGCAGAGGGCTGTTGACAGGAAACACTCAAAATTAACATACCCCATTCAACAGAAAGAGCTGTTTGTGTGGGCTCCAGCAGGCTGCCTGGAAGTCTCTCCTCAATCAATCAACAGGGTCATGTGATATCCTGCCTCCTGTGGTGAGTCTCTGGGGTGTTAAGAGTTCTCAGCCTCTTGGCCTCTGGGAACAGCAGGTGGCTAGATTTTCAATTAACCAACAAGCTTTGAAGTCCCTGCCCCCCTTGCAACTCCTAAATACAGTTTCCCTGTCAGAGTTTAGACCACTAGCGCCACCTTGGGGAATTTGTCGGTACTGCATCCATTTTTGAGTCCTGAATTACTGCATTTCAATAGAGTGGTCTTTTGCTTGATAGTATAGGACCCTTGCTTAACATTGTTTTGATGGCATCCTTACAGTAGAGTGGTGATGTGGAACCCCCCACAAGAAAGTTGTATCTTTGGAGTGGTCTCGTGCCAACTGCGCAGTTCTCCTATTCTGGTGTGAATGTGGGCGGCGATAGCTCATCCCCACATCCACCCAGTCTATTGATTTAGTTTGTTCTGGGATAGAATAATGGGCGGCGACAGCTCATCCCCACATCTACCCGGTCTATTGATTCAACATGGGTCAAAACCCTTGACAAGAGCTAAGAAATAGATAAGGAAGAGAGGGGTATAGTGGGAAGGAAATGGAAACAGACAGGCGACTACTGTACTAGGCCTGACGACATTTCTGGTAGAGCCAAAGAAAAACAAAAGGTGAGGGATAGGGGTGCAGAAAGGGATGGGAGGAACAAAACAAGTGACTCTCGTAAAAGGCCTGATGAAATTTCAGATAGTGCTGGAGGGGGGGGGGGGAACAAGTAAGGGTAGGGGGAGGTGCAGTCAGTGCCACTGATTTCAGTAGGTGTGTAAACACTTCGCCCGTTTGAACAATGCCAAACCTTGCTGTATTGACTCACGCATTCAGTCGCCCAGCATGACTCACACCTCTAGAATAGTACTACATGAATTTGTTTTGCTAGTGGTGTGTATATGTACCTTATGTCAACAACAAACTGCTGACTGCATGTGCTATAGAAAAGAGAATCTAGTAGTCATACACCAACTTGATCATTAATATACACACCAGTGACGGGGCAACTGGGAGGCTACAACCGGCAGCCTTTCCAGGATCACAACACAGCAAAGATGCTCCTAACTAGTCTTGGTCAAATAGTTTCTAAACTAACTTGCAAGATTTTCAAATCACTTTACAGTGATTCAAAGAGTGTTGTAATTTACTCCACGGCTTTTTCTTTGTAGTAGGGCCAATGCTCAAATCTCACGCTGACTCAAAATGCTCCAAATCAAATCGGCTCTAACATTTACACTTTGTCTAGTGATGTGGCTCGTTCATTCCTGAGACTCTTCGAACCCATAGGCACTATAAGTTCGAAGAGGCCCGAATTGGCTCGACATATTGAAGTCACTCCAAGTTCTAATTCTCCGTTCCCCAGTCTACGAATACAATTTGTGAAACATTGTTGGACCTAAGAGATAGAGGTAATCCTGCTGCCATTATCTTCTTGGACCTCTCAGTAGCTTTCGACACTGTTGAGCACAGTATCCTTGTACATAGAAGGGGTAATGAATATTTTAGGTTCAGCCCTAGCTCGACTGAGTTTTTAACTAAAATCGAGCGTCCAAATTAGCAATTTTGCCACCATTAAATGTCCACTATTCTGTAGTGTGCCACAGGGCTCGGCATTGTCCTTGATATTCTTCAATGCTTATATGTATCCATTGGTGCAATTGAAAGGGGACAGAAGCCTGGTATGTCAGTTATAGGTCGCTGACACCCACATTTTGGTTGATTTTCAAAGCAACTCTAAAGAAGGTCAAGCTGTGGAAGAATGTCTATGCATAGTGCAACACTGGATGCAAGACAATTTCCTATGACTAAACAGTGATAAAACAGAAATTCTAGTGCTTGATTGGTCAGTGGAATCTCCTCTTTTTCATTGCTTCATTGTCTTGTAGCACCCCCTTTACCTGTGAGATCGGTCAAGAATTTTGGTGTGGTATTTGAAAACCAACTGAAGTTCGTCAAACAGGTAGACCGGTTGGCTAAAAGTATGCATTTCTATCTTTATACTATTAGTAGATGTTCTAATCTGCTTGATCAAGAACATTTAAAAGCCTTGGTCCAAGCAGTAGTATCATCTCGATTTCAATACTGTTTATCTATCTACTGCAGTATTTCAAACAAACTACTCTCTAAGCTTGAAGCTGTGCAAAACCACCCAATTCGCTGTGTAAAGAAATGTGACCACATCTCGGAGGCGAGAAGGTCATTGTACTGGCTACAAATAGTACCCCAAATGGAGATGCAGGCTCTGACTCAGATATGGAAGAGAGTAAATGGTGCTGCCCCTTGCTATCTCACTAATATGGCCCAACCCTTCTTTCCAACTCGTTCTCTCAGGTCCAGCTTTAAGGATAGTTTGGTTGCAGGTAAACATAACACCACCCGTTTTGGGAGCAGGCTACACCCTAGGTTGTTTCATACCCTAGGGTGTAGCCTATGGAACAATCTTCCATAGCTGCAAGCTTCTAAATCCAGATTTAAGCACCATTTTCTGGCTTTTGATGTTCCTTAACATTTCATTGGAAGTCCTATTCTGGGTGTTTTGAGATTGTATGCCCTGTTCTTTGATTTTAGTGTTTGTATTTATGTATTGTTGACGTGTTTATTGATGTGCTGTGCATATGTTTAACTGACTTAACGTCTTGGTACTGGTTACCCAATAAGAAGTTGTGCTTTATAGATACATGTTACTACTACTGCGAATAATAACATTATGTTTCATTTTAAATAAAACAAAAAATAAGATAACGTATAAAGCTTGCAAGCTGAGAGACCAGAACACACAGCAAATATAGAAAACAATGCACACACATATACATTTAATTTTTGTAATTATATCAATGTTTATTTTTTATTTTTTATTTATATGAATGTATTATATTTTTTTTTTATTTTCATTACTTTATTATTTGTATATTTAAAAAATATTTTATAGCCCGCGGATTCCAAGTTTTCATAAGTTAGACATTGGTTCTGTCTTTTTGAAGCATGTGAAATTCATGTAGTCCGAAGTTCAAACTAGTACATTCACCCAGGCTTCTGCATAACTTTGCCCCTTGCGCCCGTGTGCAAAATCACTATATGATGGAAGGTCTAATGGCTTGTGCAGAAGTGTGCAGACTGCATGATGTTTGTTGACTTAACAAATTGGACCCTGCTTTCAAAGCTTTTATCATTGATGGGAACACCATTGAGGTGTCAAACAAAACCAAAACCCTCGGTTTCCATTTAGACTCGACCCCTCTCCTTGACAAAACAAATCAACTCAGTGGTCTCAGCATCAGCCTACACTTGTAAATTGGTGACAGCATGCAGACCCTTCATCTCCACTCCTATCTGTATCATCCTGGCAAGAACCCTTGTAATGGCCAAAATTGACTACTGCAATGCCCTTTATCTAGGAACCGGCCAAAAGAACGTTAACAAGCTCCAAGTAACCCAGAGTAATGCTATCAGAGCGGCACTCAATATCCCTAGAAAAATGCACATCTCTGACACCTGATGGAACCTCCACTGGCTCCCTGTGGCACTCAGAATTTCTCTCAAAGCCCTCGCACTTACACATAAGTGCCGAGCCTATCAAGCCCCTGAATACCTGGCCAGCCGATTCACAGCGCACACAGCTACCCGACCACTTAGATCTGCAGAAGCACATTCACTTGCTATACCTCGATTTAAATCAAACCACAGAACGCAGGGGGGTCCAGTTTCCCAGTCCTTGCCTCCAAACTTTGGAACACATTCCCCAAATTCACTGAGATCTGAACCCTGTTACACCACATTTAAGCATACAGCCAAACGTTGGCTCACTGAGCAAGATCTACCCACCACTAGTGCATAAATGCTATATACATGTCATGCTACAGCTATGCTTGCATTGACAAGACCCTCATATGCGGACAGCCTTACTTGTTATAATTCTGTGTTTGTTCATGTGTATATCATGCTTTTTCATTGTAATATATGCCTCCTATGTTCCGCTATTACCTGTACCATGTACCTCAAATAATGTTACTTGGAGATTGATATCTGTAACCTGTGTAAGATATGCGCCCAGATGCCCCTGGGCTGGGGGGCGCAATATAAATCAACCAAATACAAATACGTATGGGGTTAGGAAAGGAGGCGTTGGCATCTGCTTTGAGCAAGTGTCTTGCCTGCTAATGGAAAGATGTACAGATCACAGCCTTGACACAGTCCTTAATGAGCAGGGGACCGACTTTGAAGCCTCAGTCCAGAGTGCAGAGCCATTGCTGGGGGCGGCAGCTGAGGGGGCTATAGGTCTGGATCTTTTGGTTGAAGCCACAGATAGAAGAATAGGGCTGCAACCAAAAGGCTAGCTAGCCCCGAGCCCCGACAGTCCTGACTTTAGCCTAGCCCCGGATCTTTTCCAGGCCTAGAACCACCCCTGCCAGAGGCTCAGATGCCCAATGGGGTAAATGCCCCAGGCCACCTCTGACTAGTGACTGTTCATTGTGGCGAAGTCGGCCTGCAGGGATGAGGAGTTGAGATGAATACAGTAGCTGTGCGTTCCCAATCCCTCCCTATACCAGTGCCCTGCAGAAAATGCTCCCAATCCCTACCTCCACCAGTGCCCTGCAGACCAATCCCTCCCTCCACCAGTGCCCTGCAGAAAATGCTCCCAATCCCTCCCTCCACCAGTGCCCTGCAGAAAATGCTCCCAATCCCTCCCTCCACCAGTGCCCTGCAGACCAATCCCTCCCTCCACCAGTGCCCTGCAGAAAATGCTCCCAATCCTCCCTCCACCTGTGCCCTGCAGAAAATGCTCCCAATCCCTCCCTCCACCAGTGCCCTGCAGAAAATGCTCCCAATCCCTCCCTCCACCAGTGCCCTGCAGACCAATCCCTCCCTCCACCAGTGCCCTGCAGAAAATGCTCCCAATCCTCCCTCCACCTGTGCCCTGCAGAAAATGCTCCCAATCCCTCCCTCCACCAGGGCCCTGCAGAAAATGCTGCGGCAGAGTAGCACACAAAGTGGACGTATTCTTTTCACTGTACTTGCCTCAGAATATGAGAAGAAAAGAAAGGAAAAAAAGGGGCAGAGGAATTCAATTTCAGCCAAGAACAACGGAGAAACCTTTTATTCTGCGAAATATAAAAAAGGCGGCCATTAGTGTAACACAACTCCAGCTGCCCTCTGAAACAGTTTTACTTTGGCGTGTTCCTCTGCTTTGTCCTTCATTTCACAATGAAATATTCAGGTGGGGCTCTAAATATAAACCTGTGTGGAGAAGGTCTCGCGTTTCCCGCCAGCAGCTGCTGCTCTGCCGGGGACTCCTGTGCGGTTCTTGAGTCCTGCTTAAATCACGGCGGGCACCAGCGTGCGCCCTGATTATGCCCCCAGACCACTGCCCCCACCCCAGAGGCCTTCCAAGGGGCCGGGGTGACTGTTCCGATCCATCACACTGCAACTTGGGTATGCATTCACGTTTTTAAACCGACAACAATCTCTGTGTTGCAGGATCGTTAATTTGCTGTGTATGCTATATTTTCATATACATGTTTTCTGAACGTGGTATACCGTATCTATGACATGCCTTTGCATGGGCACACTCACATGTACGTGGCTTGCTTTCCATCGGTTCACTTATATCGCGCATTTGTCTCAGTGTTTTTCTTTTTTGGGTACCAGCCAGTGATAGAGAGGTAATAAAGGATGGGGGCACCGAGGCATGAAAGACAAACGCACCAGGGTGCTGGATATGATATGGAAATGGCCCAAAATGTCGCCCTCACAATTGCGACGGGTGAAATGCCCAACGTTTTTTTTAAACACCCCCTTTACACCACATAGATATGTGGGGGGGAATGGGTTATTATAGAAATATGGAGGAGGGTGTGGGGGTCTCCCCCCCACATATCTATGTGGTGTAAAGGGGGTGTAATTTTTTTTTTTAAACTTTAATTTTTATCCGCATTTTTTCAATGAGAACATTGCAAACAAGCCACAACCCCCGCCACCCCCTTAACCCCCACCCCAACTTGAACCCACCCCCCCAACCCCTTGTCCAAACCAGATCTGTTTTCCCAGGAGACTTTTAACGTTCTCTTCATCTCCTGTGCTTGGGATGTGATGCGGCTAGTGGCCGTAACTCCGATAGGCTTGAAGCCACCTTGCCCCAGGTCGTGGGTCCCCCAGTCATTTGCCGCTCATCCCCTGGCCAGATTCGTCCCGTTCAGCGCGGGGTCCCTACCCTGGATTCAATGAACCTCCCATCCCCAGGATTGTTGTACTCCATACCAATTCGTGAGGAAAGAGCCAGTGTCATTGTTTACCATGGCAGTCAATTTATCCATCAGATACATGTTTTTCACCTTTTTCATCCAATCTTCTTTGGAAGGGGGCTCCAGGCTTTTCCATTTCTGTGTGAGAGCTACTCTACCTGCCCGCAGCATTGTCTCCCACATCCTTGGGTATCGGTGTACTTCGTTTCCTCCGGGGGGAGGCCCAGCAGCATCGTTAGAGGGTTTAGTTGCAGGAGTTCCTCAGTCACTTCCGCCATCCAGCCCCTCACCAACCCCCAGAAGTCATGGGCTTTCGGACAGTGCCACCACATGTGGCTCCTGGAGCCGGCCTGTCCGCACCCCCTTGGGCACATATGGGACACCCCTCGGTAACATTTTAGATAGTTTCGCCGGGTCTCTATGCCACCCCTGCAAAATATTGAAGTTGTGCTCCAGGTCCGAGGTGAATAGGTTCCCGTGAAAAGCTATTTTGAAGATTCTAGACCAGGAGTCCTCTGAAATCTCTTCTCCTGCCAGTTCATCCCAGAACTTGCGGAAACTTCTCCTTCCCTGGAGGTCATACGTGTTGAGGATTTTGTACATGCAAGATACTGCCCCCTTCCTCGAGGACGCCGTGTCTAGGAGCTTCTCAAAGGGTTAGCTGTCTGCTCAGATCGGAACCCCATGACGGGTCGCATACGATCCCCCTAAGGCGGAGATACTCAAAAATGGATAGGGATCCCTGACCGAGGGAATCCCTTAGTTCCTCATAAGGCTGGAATTCGCCTTACCTGAACATCTGTCCTGCCCATTCCATTCCCTTTTCCGACCAGGTCTGGGAGAGCCTAAATCCTTTACTTCCCAGATTAAGGGGGTGGCCCCAGAGGTAGGTCATCGGGGACGGCCATGTAGTGAGGTGCGCCGTCTGGGGCCCATCCTTCCAAGTGTCCCAGAGAACCCCCAGAGTCGGGTGGGTTTTCAGATGGCTCGGGATTGCTTTACGTGGCGCCCACAAGAGGTCGTGGACTTTCAGAGGGTGAGTGTCCATATCCTCCAAGTATGACCAGTAGGTCCCCAGTCCTTCTTTCATGTGTTCCAGGAGGACACTCAGCTGGGCGGCACGGAAATACAGGTGGAAATCAGGCAACCCAAATCCTCCCTCCTCCCTTGGCAACGTCAGGGTGGCCCTCCCGATCCTCTGGGTTTTTCCCTGCCACATAAAGTCCCGAATTGCGTTCCGTAGAACTCTAAAAGTCTGCTCAGGGGCGCTGGTTGGGAGTGCTGTGAAGAGGTATAGAAGCCGTGGCAGTATGTTCATCTTAACTGCCGTCATCCTGCCGTACCATGAAAGGATCATCCCACCCCACCTCCTCAGGTCAGATGTGATCCCTGCCATGATGGGGTCATAGTTGGTAGCAGCCAATTTTGTTAGGTCCCGTGTGAGGAGAACTCCCAGGTATCATATTGCGGCCTTCCCCATTGCGATCCCGTGAAATCTATTTAGGGGGTCCAGCATCGGGTCCCGGGACCTCATGGGGAGCAGGATTGACTTCAGGGTGTTGACTTTCAGGCCCGAGAAGCGTCCAAACTCAGCCACTAGGTCCAACAAAGGGGGGAGCGAGGTGCCTGGGTCTACCAGGTAGACCAGGATGTCATCTGCAAATAGGGAAAGTTTGAATTCCACCTCCCCCCTTCTTATCCCCTTAATTCCTGGATGCGCTCTGATCGCTATTGCTAATGCTTGTATCGTGAGGACATATATCAGAGGGGAGTGTGGGCACCCCTGCCTTGTCCCTCGGGAGAGGGGAAAGAATCAGTCAACTTCCCATTCACTTGGACCCTTGCGTGTGTTATGACTGCTTGTCTGAGTCTGCTGAAGCTGGTCATGTGCTTAGTGATGTCATGCCAGTGTCTAGTGGAATGTTGATGTATGAGTGTGAGAATGCTGTGTTGAGTGTTCTGTAACAGTATCAGTTGGTCCTCCCTCCCTGGGTGATGGGTGCCGGTGATCTATTGTCTTGTACCTGATGTCTCAATCTCATGTAACTGTAACTAAAGAACATGAAGTAAACTTAAGAAGAAGTAATCTAAAGCGGTGTGGACATTGCTGTTTAACATTGGCGACAAGGATGGGTCCGTGTGACAAGGGTGCCCTTACAGTGCTGGATTTTGGGACATGTGGGAAAAATGCTCCTGTACTTGTTTGGATGGACTAGCAGGACCAGCATCCCGTTTCTTTAAGGGAGAGATTCTATGGGGCCATAAGGGACTTCGAATCCCAGCATGAGTGAGGAGAGTCTTGCCAATAGTCTTCAGTGGCCCTGTTCCCCTGTGCTGACCAGCTCATGCATAGTTCAAGCAAAGAGAAGGCTTGAAAGCATTCCGTGTGGAGAAAATGTTCATTACTGCAGTTCGGGCGCATTTTATGGGTATTTGGAAATGACTCAGAGCTGTATATGGTCGAGTGTAAAGGCATACATAGATAAGCGCAGCTGCCGAACAGACCGTTGGTCAACTAGCGGTGTAGGAGTTCTACAGCCTTCGACTTCTGATTTGAAAATGATGATGTCCTCATCAAACAGAGGGAGCTGGCGGTGGAATCGAACGTGTCTTCATCGCGTTCTTCACGGGGAACTGTATCTGGGACAGCTCCAGTTTTAGAGTCAAGGACCTTACTGTGGCACGCAACGTCACGTTTCGGGGAACTGTAAGATGTCGTTGGATGAGGAAGTCGACCTACGGAGAGCAGGATGGAGCTTCCCCACCACGTTCGCCACATAGAGTCAATGCCCGCCCATCGCCTGAGCGCCACAGTCAATCGTGGTGCAGCAAAGCCGCTATGACAACGATGGTAGAGTACGTTGCAGGGGGCCGTTTGGGCGTCATCCGATGAAGAGGATGTGTGCAACATGTGCTTGCACAGCCTCATTGGGATAGAGGCTGCATGCTGCAAATGCCGCTCCGCCCGGTTAGCGAGGCTACATGTAGCGGCCATCGTTCTGGTTAACGTAGGATTGTGATACTGATACTGTGATGTGAAGACTTTTTTTCTTAAACTTTTTTTTGTTAAGAAGTGGTTAAATGATATATTTACATTTTGACAAAAGAAACTTGTGTTCCGGTTTGTACTATGTGGTCGACTATTGGAAGATATTGAGATTAAGTGCAAACATGCAGTGTGAATCTGTTAATACCTGTCACTTGTGTGAGGATTGATACAGTGCACATGCGTTCTAGGCGTATGAGAGAATATTGTTCGTTTTGCTTAGAAACCTAACATATTTTGAGGATTTACAGGTCATGGACTTTCATGGATATTCTTATTATTGATGGCATAATTAAATGCGAAGCAATAATATAGCCGTGGAAAGCACTTATGTAAGGAGCGTATGTGGAGTGTATGTGGGTGAAGGAGAGCTAGATTAACGTTTTGAGGATTTTCAGTTGTTAGGTGTTATTCAACGATTTGGACTTTCTGGCATTTAGTGCACAAATAGGCCAAGGACAGGCCAATAGACCATGCTGGATAGGTTGCCATTGTTTCAAATTCTAAAAGGTGAAGAAATGCCTCATGTAATATCCATAGAGTTTAAGATGTATGGGAATGGATTAGAGGCCTAAGATGACTGGTGTGAGAGATGGGTTATGGTAATATGGCGTCAGGTGCGTACGTCATTCGATGTTAAGTTAGGTATGTGCCTGTGAGGGGAGTAGCCACTCCGGTTCAGTGTGGAGTTTAGAATCTAACGTTAGTATGTGTTAGTGGGTGATGAGCACCACTAAGGTTAGGGAGGTAGCTCCTCGTACTTAATAAGTGCTGAGAGGTGGTGCTTCTGATAGCACTGTTTTGGTAAGGTGTGGAATGCACCACTAAGGGTAGGGAGGTAGAGCCTTCTTTTTGTTAATAAAGGTTGGGGATAGTGCCTTTGAAAGTAGTGTTTTGGTAAGGTATGGTATGCACTACTAAGGTTAGAGAAGTAGGACCCCGTTTTAGTTCATTTGTGCTGGGATGTAGTGCCTCTGATAGCGGTAATAATGAGCTGGTTTTGAGTTGTGCACTATGGAGAGCAGGGATGGTGGTATATCCCGTAAAAAAGGGGTAGTAGTACATTGTAGGTTGAAATAGTTGGCAATCTCATATGTAAAGTGACAGGTGGTTCTGTTTAGATGGAGTTGTGATGCTGGTTGGGGACGCCCTCCAGTGACATAAAGCGAAGGAGAAAGTTGCTGTCCATGATTATAAGTTGTCTGGTGATCTGTTTTACTTTATGTGTTATATGTCAACTCTGGCCAATGTGTTTTGAGGTCAGGGTTTGATCATTGGACTTGTTAGTTCTGCCATTGAGATAAGTAGTTAGGTCAACCCCATGTTCTGTTGGTGGTCTTGGAGATGGCTGGCCAGCATATTCAAGTTGTTGCAGGATCTGTATATCTTGGTGTGGTTGGGTGGACTCTTTTGGCACAGTCCATATATATATATCTGTTTGTATGTTTGTGATGCAGGCACAGTTGACGATATCTGGTAGCAGTGTTTTTAGAAGTTTATGGGGTCTCCTAACAGGTATGGTGATTCTGTTGTCATTCTGGATGACTAGTATTGCGTCAGGATGGCAAGCTGTGCTTCAGGGTGGCAGCCTGGAGGCTCTCCTGTGGCGGGGGCGAGAGGAAGGATATATGTTATTTTAGTCAGGGTTTGGTTTGTAGGGTAGTCTTAGCCTTGTGTATGGGCTGGTATGTGTCTCGAGTGTTAGTCTAGATTCTGTTTGTTGCAGGGACAGACAGAAGTTTCTGGTGTTATTATAGAGGGTGACTTGGATTTGTAGGTGAAGTTTGGAACCGCACAGCTGTAAGAGTATCTTGTGAAGTTTGTATGGTGGATGGTGGTGTGACTTGCCTGTAGGTAATGTGCTTGTTGTTTGTGTACGTGTTTCGGTAAGGAGGGAGATGTGTTATGACTGCTTGTCTGAGACTGCTGAAGATGGTCATGTGCTTATTGATGTCATGCCAGTGTCTAGTGGAATGTTGATGTATGAGTGTGAGAATGCTGTGTTGAGTGTTCTGTAACAGTATCAGTTGGTCCCTCCCTCCCTGGGTGATGGGTGCCGGTGATCTATTGTCTTGTACATGATGTCTCAATCTCATGTAACTGTAACTAAAGAACATGAAGTAAACTTAAGAAGAAGTAATCTAAAGTGGTCTGGACATTGCTGTTTAACAGTGTGGGTGCTCTATAGAGGGCAGCAACCCAGCTCATGATGTGGGCCCTAAAGCCCATCTTTCTTAGGAGGAGTTCCATGTACCGCCATTCCACCCTGTCGAGGGCTTTCTCCGAGTCTAAGGAGGGGACACTTGCGTTGAATTCCAACTGTTGGGCGAAGTAAATCAGGTCTATGGTTTTGCGTATGTTATCTGACCCCTTCCTCCCCCTAATGAAGCCCACCTGATCCCCGTGTTCTAGCTTCGGCATTATTCCCTCCATCCGCTTCCCCACCACCTTGGCCAGGATCTTAACATCGATGTTTAGCAACGATATGGGGCGGTAGGAGGAACATTCTGCGGGATCTTTCCCTTCTTTGGGTAGCACTGCAATTATGGCCCCATCATGGATTCGGGGAGACTTTCCCCATCAAGCACAGAGTTGAAAACCCTCACTAGGTAAGGGATTAGGGAGGATCGAAATCTCTTATAAAAAAAGACGAAAAAGCCGTCTTCCCCGGGGGAAGTTCCCGCCTTCATCCCGCCTATCACCCTATCCACCTCCTCCTCGGTCACCGGTCCCTCCAGCCCCTCCGCCATCTCCCTAGACAAGGCAGGGAGTCGGATTGAGTTCAGGAAATCTTCTATCGGGGCATTTCCCCCCTCATATTCGGATGAATATAGTGTCTCATAGTATTGGCGAAAAGCCTCTCCAATGTGGGAAGAGTCGTAACCAAGGGCCCCCTGAGCGTTCCTCACTCCCTTGACCACCCTGCTCCTCTGAACCTCCCTCAGCTTCCAGGCTAGAATCCTGTCCGCTTTGTCCCCTTTATTGTAATATTTGTGCTTGACCATCTGGAGACTTCTCTCCATTTTGTGGAGGAGTAATTCTTTTAGCTGGAGCCTGCAATCCTCCAGGGCGGTCACCCGGTCGCGCTCCAGGGCCCGAATCGGGGAGCCCCCCAGCTGGAGTCGGGCTATTTTTTCTCGCTAGGTATTCTCCTGTACTTCTCTCCTCCTTTTTTCCTGAGCCCCTTTTTGGATGAGGACACCCCGTAATGTTGCCTTAAAGACATCCCAGAGCGTATGTGTGCCCACTTCCCCGTTGTCGTTAAGCTCAAAGAATTCTGTTATAGCATCCATAACTTCTAAGGGGGTGTAATTTAAAAAAAAACTCAGCATTTTCGGCGGTCGCAATTATATGTGGTCGCAGTGATCACATAGATCCATATGATATGATATGATAGGTTATTTATAATGTGCTTAATACGCAGAGGTTTCTAAGCGTGGACCCGGGGATCAAACCTGTGGTGTTCCATGTTGTCTTGTTTCCAAGGCAAGCACGTTGCCGATGAGCTATCCTCCTGAGGGTCCGTGGGCTAAGACACTATGCCAAAATCATGATTTGTTCTGGAGGGAACCCAGTGTAGTGGAGACAAACAATATAAAACACACACGTATTGAGCTTTTATATTTGTCTCGCTCCATTGGGTACTAGGCTCTGTAAGGGAGCCCAATGTCTTAGCCACGCGGGTTGTGTTCAACCACTGAGCCTCCCCGGGGAAGAGAAGGTGGGGAGCGGAGAGATTAGCTCTCATGAGCCCTCTCAAATGCCTGATGATCAGTGCAAGATCGGCAGGCGCCTACAGATATGATATTACTGGAGGAGATGACCACTGATTTCCTATGTGTTACAGAGACCTGATTCCTGCCCAGCTCTGACCCTGATCTCTGTCAGATGTTGCCTGAAGCATATGTGGCACTGCGCTAGGACAGGTTCCCCCCCAGACCCCCAGGTTGGGATGGGGCCTAGCGATAATTCACCATGGCTCTTTGCAATGCCAGCTTATTTCTATAGAGCATCCACAAAAAGCAGTCTTACTCTCGACCTCCCTGCCTCAGATCCAGGCTCCTGTTTAAATGTGGCCTTCAAAGCAGGAGCAGGATGTGGTAATAGACATAAATGAAAGACTTTTGAGTCACAGACTCGGAATTCTTAAAACTGCTATACGGTTCGATTAAACTATTCCCCCAAGGTGTTGCCTAGTGATGCAGTAAAAAACTAAACAGATTCACTAAAAATGGTAATTTTTAAACCAATTAATTGGAATAGAAACGATTGCCTAAGCAGCACAAGCTGCAGCAAGTCAGTGAACATTCAGAAAGAGCAGTCTTACTTAGATACAAGTGTAGCAATGCAAGCAAATGGAACAATTAAATATGTCAACCTACTTGCAATATGAGCTGCTGTGCTACATGGAATCCAGACCTAGAAGCCTCACACTGGTCCCTCTTCTGCAACCATGTGTGTGTCAAAAGAAAAAAAGGCATATTCTCTCTCCATGCAGTAGGATGAAAGAAATATGTGTTTAGGACAGATACACTGTACTGCTGTCACCTGAGTTATCTGCCAGAATGTCCATCTATACACCACATCACGATATACAGATAACTCCCGCAGCCATGCAAGGCCTTAATTAAAATGCCCTGTCACAATGTACGCGGTGCTGCAATGAATAGCTGCGTGGCGTGGGAGTCCTGACCCAAGACAGGTGATCTGTGCGAAGTTATTGACCCATGCAATGTCATGCAAGGAATGCATGTTTGATCTGTGAATACCTCTCAAACTCCTACGCTCACACCCACACGACACTAGAATAGCACCCTCCACATGCCTTCCTGCATCGCTGCAACATGCATCACACAAATCAAGCACTTGCTACATCTCCAGACTTGGCCAACAACACTTGTCGCCATGCCAAACCCCGCTCTAATCTGCAGACAGGCGACAGGCAACAGATTGAGGAACACTGGTAGCCAACAAAAGCCTACCATCATACCACACACAACGCACATGCGCTCCTCCACACGGGCTACAGTAACCCAACCCTGCCTCACACAGCTGATATAATAGCAACCTCTGTTTGCTTTGCTCCTAACTAACCCAGCAATAACCTCACATTTTAACTTGCACGCCCTAAAGAACCAGGAGACCATGTGAAGGTTTGCATTTGTATTGTATTTGTGAAGTGTGTATACTCGCCCCGGATAGTGCCACGGCGCTAAGTGGACACAGATGAATGAATGAACATACAGAGCATGGCACACACCTGGAACACTGGATACACTAGTTATTTCAGAAGCAAAATCATGTTCAATTTCCTTCTAAAAATCGTATTGTTGTTTCTTTGTCAAATAGTCAAAATGGGAAAAGATGCACTGTAGCAAAACCCAGTAACATGACACAATCGATGATGATGATGATGATGATTATCATTATTATTATCATTAATATCATTAATAATAATAATATTAATAATAATAATGATGATGATAACACCAATCTGTAATCTGTTGCTGCCACTGAAAGTTAGTTGCAGAGTGTGCACTGAACAGAATGGGCTGGGTAGCCAAAGAGGTTTTGGTGGAACAGAGCGGGCATTTACAGATTTTGGCTGGGCCTTGCCCGCCCAGGCCCTACCCTGTCTATGCCTCTGCAACCTAGGCAATACTTTCCCTGTTTCCTGTCTTTAAGGGCTGATAGGGCAGAGGTGTTTATAGCTACGTGTATAATATGAGTCTGCATACCCAGTGTAAAACGGTGCCTAAAGGAAGTTAACACGAGGAGGCAGCTTCACAGTTTCCCAGGCGCACAATAAATGGTGCAAGCAACTTTGTTTCTGAAACATGTCCATTTCACCTTGCATCTGCTGATGTGTTTTGAACTGTGCATAGCCTACGAATACGTATATCTGCTATATGCATGCAATGATCACGTTTATGAGCCAGCAATCAGCCCAGGTGTAACAAATGACACCACTTTTTAACCTTGGAGCATATGGAGAGTGTTTGGTAGAACTATTTTAGTTGCAAAAAATCAAATCTGTGTTACAAAAATCAAAATAACTCTACAGAATACACCATGCAGATGTCATTTTGGCACAAGCTTTTTCAGGGTGATGGGTGCTAACCAGTGTAAAGACTACCCCCCTAAATCCAACACGCATGCTTCCGCACCTCAGGTGGCGTGGGATGCGCGCTCAGACCAGCGATTCAAGCCTGCATTCCTAGCCACCTGATTGGCTGGCTCCCCCGCCGGGGGTTCTAATGGCTTCCTATGGAATCAAAGCCAATCACAGGATTCTGTTTCTTACATCAATTTCTCTACATGAACCCACACTGTCAGAAAAGAATAACAAGCAGTACCCAGCGGATGGAGCAAGCGCGCACTTACTGGGCACAAATGCTCCGCAAAAGAGCCTGGTCAATCTGGGTTCAGACACTGGAACTATATGTTCTATGCCAATAGAATTCCATTGCTAAAACGCGGGTGCGATTTTCCCTTTTTTTCCCAGGGGTTTCCCATGTTCACGTCCTAACTTCATATCCCGGCCCGTCTGTAGTCATATTTCTTGTCCTCTTTCAAAGCAAAATAAAAATAACAGGCACAGAGAGCAGATCACAGTCCATTAACTTGCCACAATGGACATAGGCGTGTCCAGAAATTCAAACAGCGTGATGCAGGCCCTTAGGAAGCAGACTTCTGGGAGATACGCCTAGTTGCTCATTTCGACCACACCAATAAAAACACAGCCCTAAGGGCCAGTGTTCGGGATATCAGTCACTCAGGTCCACAAGCATTTTAAACGTGTTAGAACAAGAAGTGTGTACTGCCCCCAGTCATAATGGGTGCTCATTATGTGGCCCTCCAGATGTTTTGGACTACAACTCCCATGATCCTTCACCAACGACTGTGCTGGCTAGGTCTGCTTAGGGTAGCCAACTTTTTTATATCCTTTTGCAGGACACTTGCCCACAAGGCTGTGATGATGTCACAGCGTCATTCACATTTCGCCCCACCCCCTTTTGTAATTTAAATTTGTTAATGGCTCTTAACACCTGGCTTAATTGCAATGTAAATGGTCTGGCCTTTCGGAGGTGATGGTCATGTTTTTTTTAACTGCAAACATGACCATCAGGACCCTAGGAACAAAGCATTAGCATTAGAATGAAGGCAGGGGTCAGAGCTTTAGCAGCTCCACATGCAGGCTCAAAAGGAGCCTGGCCGCGGAGCCGGCCAGAGAAAGAAAGCAGCAGGTAGCAGCGCTGTGGTGTGTAGACGGCCACTTCAGTTTGCAGAGTGGCTGTGCGGGACGCAGGTTGTCCGGACTTGCTGTCTCACGAGAGTCACACTCCAGGGAACAAAGCAAGTCGGGACAACCTGCGTCCCGCACAGCCACTCTGCAAACTGCGGAACACAGTCCCCAATTACGGGACAATCCCGCAAAATACGGGACAGTTGGCCACCCTAGGCATGCTAGGATTTAAAGTTCAAAACATCGACAATGCAACATAAGGAGAAACCAATTGATTATCAAACTCTTTGATCGAGGCAAATATATATCTATAGCTCAACCCACGTGAAGGTTTTGGGGTCACTGCCTAGCAGAAATAACCTAAGGTATTTCCTGATTCAAGTGAAAATGTACCAGTTCTCTGTGGAAGGCTTTAGGTGATTGCAACATATTGAAGAGTGATCTATTAAAATCCACAAAAGAAAAGCTTTTCTAAAGCAGGTCTATGTTATTTGAGTCCATTCGTGTGGGCTCAGGCCTTTCTGGCGGTGAGATGCTTAATTCTGCAGCTGTGTGAAATCCTCCATGTTGAACAGGGAAAAGCAGGCTGGGCGCATTTAATTTTTCTGCATCAAACAAGGACTTGCGGATCTTTCTTGGCACCTCATAAATGTGTTGTTGGCAAAATCCATTAAAGCACTACTTAACAGTAAACAGGGCGGCTCGAAAAGTGGAATTCCCATCTTTCCTTTGAAATGTACTCTGCAGGTGATGAGGATTTAAACTTCTTTGGAGCAGACCATTGTGCACGGGGGAGGGGTGGGGGGCTAATACCTCCTGCAATTCTAGAACAAAAGCCCAACTCACATGCCGCCAAGAACTCGGGTAATTGATACCTGCTGTTAAGACCGGCACACACTGCCTAACTCCCCCCACCCCCCCCTTAAAGACGTTCATGAACATTAGATTATAAAAAGGGTGCAGGAAGAAAAGGGGCGGGCACGGACTGTGTTTACACTTTTGAGTTGGCACAGCATCTGAGGGGAAAAACAGAAGTATGCGAGGTATTGAAGGCGCCTCAAACGGCTCACAGGTGCGGCTTAATTCTACTGTAAATAAGGCATAAATACAACTGGCAGGCTGTTATTTTCAGGTGCTGATAGGTTTAACGTAATGAATGGGGCGCAAACACGCTGCGGCTCAAAGTGCTTCAGGGCGCCCCTTGCAAAGGTAAACACGCCACTGTTTTTAATACATTTATGGCTCGATTGATGGAATTATTTGTGTGGAAAATGGTGATTTGCTTGCCATTCTGTGTGCAAAACCACGTTTGTCGATTCATGGAATCAGCTGCGCGTGACTTTTCCAGGACTTGTGTGGTGTTCACACCGGGCTAGCATGTCCTGCGAGTGACCGAGCGCCTTGCGAAAGGCACCACGCAGAGCATGGCGTGGCTTGCGCAGAGGGCAGGGAAGGAGCGAAAAATGAGGATGAAAAAGGGAAAATGTGGGCGTTACGAGGGACGACCCTCAGGCATTTCATTGCACACCCACTATTGCGCAGAACTGTACATATTCATGGATCCAACCGCGCAACCTCTTGGCTGGGAAATGGCCATGCAAAGCCCTCATACTATCCGCCACCCGAAGGCGTACAGACACTTGCGCATAGGTTTCACAGCATAGAGGTAGATCGGGTGTCGGATTCAGGGGTGCGTGTACGTAGCCGGTCTTCTGATCTTACTCTGGGGTGCTCGTACACAGTGGAGCTGGTGCAGGAACAGTTTGCAGGGATTTGCAGGCAGATATTTTAGTTTTGGCTGAGTTATGATTAATTGTACGCATGTTGTCGGATGCTGGTGATATTTTTCAACCCATAAGAAGGTGGTTCTGTGCTGTTGCCAGGTCTATCTAGAGAACCCATTTACTGGCAACCTCTGCCCAGATTCTGGGTTAGGCCTAGGGTAAGGCAATGTGTGTATGTATTTAGGTGTCTTGTATAGTCCATGAAGGTCACTTCAATGCACTGTAGCAGAAGAGGGAAAAGTATTGGAAAAGCCATTTGTTTGCGTGTTTGAACCCATGCACCAAACACTAGGCCCTTTAAGACGAGGCAGCAATACTTTGAGATAGATGGGGATGCAGAATATATTCAAACATCAATAATCAGACCGACTAAGGAA
Source organism: Ambystoma mexicanum (assembly GCF_040938575.1). Taxonomy (NCBI): domain Eukaryota; kingdom Metazoa; phylum Chordata; class Amphibia; order Caudata; family Ambystomatidae; genus Ambystoma; species Ambystoma mexicanum. Next base: position 231,420,446 of record NC_090940.1, on the reverse strand, counting down.
GTTGGCAATGTAAGTCTCGATTTAATATCAGTTGTCTGAAACAGGGAGTACAACGAACATCAACGAATATACGCTTGATATTCTCACTCAGCGAGTTTCATAAAAAAAACAGGTTATATAGCAAAAACGAATCATCATTGACGTCAATCTACGTGGCAAACAACAAAAACCTACTTGGGAAAGTAATAAGCCTTAATGGGAACATCTATGTATACAGTCCATACTTGTCTGGGAAAGTGATTGGGTCTCTAACATCAGGTGAGGCAACTAAGCCCTCCTCTAGTGCAGTCACTACAAACGTCATCAAATACACAATGTTCCATTGGTTATGCAAACTATAGGGCTCTCTATTATGTGTCCTTCTAGAGACCATGTTTCAGTGTTTTTTTGTATTTGAAATACTATTAAATGATGAACCTCTAATGTCTTCAATGTTCTTGCTCCTCACCTCAAACAGGAGTTTGTTATTTACACACGTTTTGTACCTACTGCATCAACATCCAAGCTCACGGTGGCCTTGACTTCCTGGTGCTGGGCCAGCAAACCTCTTCTACCTCTGGTATTAGCTGTTTTCCAACTGCACCACACTGAAAATAGGCCTTTTTATTTACTGGGGCCAAACTCTGCTAAAATGCTCTGTGCAACATCCATAGTACATACATTCCTATGTATATACGTTGGCGCATCGCCGCAATCTATTCACTGTGTAGCCCAACTTTTAGAATAATTTGTTACCGCATTTGTACAATTTTAAAATGACTTGACGTTTTCTTCATCGTTTCTGTAGCATGAGCATCTTCATCCGATCCTGAAATGTTGCTCATCTTTAACACCTCCTCCTTAAATCTTATAGAATATTCATGGTCTCCAATCTCTTGCCTCGTTGTCTGGATGCATCAGCTCTGCTTTGCATGACATTAATCAATCTTTTCTTTTTCTAATTTTTCACACTTCCTCCTGGATTTCATTCACATGGCCATCATATTGCTGTGAGTGCAAATATTGCTTTCTCAATGGGTACCTTACTTCCAGGATTCTTTTTGGTATTGGGATTTTCACTGGTACTGCTCTTGTCTCACACTCTGGCTCCCAACATATAGGCAGCATGGGGGCAGAGCTTTGTGTGGAGGTACTTGGATCCACCTCTACACTCCCCCCTCTGGCTGATTCATCAACCACTCTACCATCAGTCTTCACATTTAGACATCCTCGTCTGAAGAAATGCTTCTTTGGGACCCATATCTTTATGACTCCCTTCAGGCATCCAGCTGATTTCACATGCTCATCCTTGTTCCAGGACATAAGCATGCATTGTCCATTTGGGCTGCAGTAGATCCATCTCCCCACATACTTCTTGTGGTTCCTTGGGTACAGGTACTTCATTCCCGGAGGTGCATGGATGCTGGCCTTCGCTCAATCTTTGATCTCTTCATCTGTTAGTTCCTTAGTTTTCCATCCTGATTCAACATCAATCATGATCTTCATTCCTGCTGATTTTTTGCAGTCTTCTTACATTGTGAGATTATTATCCTGATCACACATAATCCAAGCAAAAACATCACTATCAGGGCTCCAAGGAAATTGAACATGTCCGCCATCCATTGTGGAACCCATGAGAAGACTGATCCAAACCAACTGTCATCAGCAATATCCTCCACTTCGTCTATCATCTGGACGTGTAATTTCATCAGCAACATTATGGCCTCTGTCAAGGTACCATTCTCATTATCATGAGAAGGTATGACTGTGCAACATGATTCTCTGATTTTGGCACAAACACCTCCATCCATGGCTGTAATCATGTCAAGGACGTATCTGTTCTGAAGAGTCATCAGTCTTATGGCTCTCAGCTCATCCTTGATAGCATTGCATCCTTTTAAGGTAGTAATCAGTGTGATGGTGGGTATAGGACCTATTAGTGCGCTCTGCCTACCTCAAAATTGTGTGTTGGGTTGAGCTGCGTATCTGGCATCACAAACCAGGTCTACCCACTTATGCCTGGCATTGGGAACATATCTTAATTGAAAAACTGTATCACCACCTCTCTTCCATTTTTCTACTCTCTTTAGACCAATAAAACAAATATCTTCCTTATTAGTAGTTTGGTGTTTGGTTTGCCAATGAATAGCCAGGGGAAGTTTCGAGTCCTGGCTCCCCAGATTTGCCAGGTGTTCACGTATCCTAATACACAGTTCTCTTATAGGAGATTCTATGTAAATTTTGTCACAGACACATCTTAATGCGTATACCACATACCACATACTTGGTGCGACAATTGATGAAGTTGCGTATCTGAATTTCATGCCCATTGTATTTATCAACACGTGTCGGCTGATAAACAATGAAGATATCAAATAACACCATATTATTTAATGTATGGCTGATTCATTAAAAGTTCCTAGCAAGCACAGAACTATACACACAGGGTAGAGCGTGACAAGGTTGTCATATCCATTTGATATGATCCTTTTATGGTAGTGTTAATCGACTGTAACAATTCCCACCTGGTTATCTGTAACCACTTGGTATTTGCTACTGTCTGGGTCCTTTGCAAAAAGATTATTGTGAATATCGATGAGGTCTGACTGTGATCTGTGTTCATATGGAATGGAATCAAAAGCTTCTATTGACTTGGCTGAAAAACAGTTCTCTCTCTTCATTCGATTTATCAGCTCAGCAGATCTCTTCTTCCTCTGGTGAGCATCCGCCTTTGGAAAGTCACCAATGTTCCACCTTTGGAAAGTTACCAATGTTCAAGTCAGTCTTAGGAATCACCAATGCTGGATCATGGACATTCACTATAGAACATCGTCCTCCCCAATCTTTGGGCAGCTTCACCTAAGCTCTGGTTCCACAGGCCCAGCAGTGATCCATTATCACTGTTGTTCCAATGCTCATTCTTGGCACGTCAAAGACTCAACCACAATTTTGATTCTCTCCAACTTTTGTTGTGCCATTGTTTCTGAAACATAGCTTTGCACTGTCCAGGGGCACTATCTGCAAAGGCCCTCCGTTGTCTTCGACCCATGTCAGTAGTTTAGATAATCTTGGCCTAAAGGATTGCATCCATTTTCCACAAGGTCAATGGTTGGTTTGTAATAGCCAATTGCTGCCCACACTCTGCAGATGATCACCCCCAGCCATCTGGAGAAAATACTGATCCCCAAATCTGAATTCGGCCTCTATGCTTCCATTTTCAAATTTCTTCTGCAGATTCTCCTGGACTTTCAAGTCTTCTGTTTACTTCCCATCTGATTCCAGCTCCTTTCACTAAAGGTTGGTCATATCTTATCCGTTGATTTCAAGTAACTGTCCTTCTTCTTGTCTTTAAATCTTGAACATAATCATCTTCGTCTGGAGCTGAACATTCTGTTGCTCATACCAAAGATGATGTTCGGCCCATGAACTGACCTCTTGCTTGGCAGAGTGCAATATGAGATAGGCAATGTGCTCTCTGAACATCTATTTCAATGGCTATGAATATATTAGACTTTCCCATAGTGTAAGGCAGGAGTGCACATACATAACATTCCTCCTCCGAGTTACTCCTTCCCACCTCTTTCATGTGCTGATACCACATGTTGTTCCCCAAATGAGCTGTGCTGTCTAGATAATCATTCAATTCTTGATCATCCTCTCTTGTACTTCTCTTAGGTCTCGTTTTTGCCTCATGAGCTTTTATGATAATCTCATGAAGTATGTAAGCACAGTTCCTTCTTACTGGAGGAACCATAGGAACATTTGTCAATAAAATTGGTGTCCCTAAATGAGGTACTGGTGGAGGGAAAATTACATAGGGCCTTGGCTGTTGTACAATTGCTATATCTGTACCTTCCTTCTGCATAGGAAGATATACAGGAAACAATGCTCTCTTTGGACCAACTTAATAAACAGTGTGTATCGCGAGAACCAAAAGGATTATGATGAATACAATACATGTGTAAATTATGTACCAGTACATCCAGCTCCAGCAACAGTGGCTTCTTGTACGTTGTTGTGATCTTTTGTTGTTTGCCACATTATTATTTTTACTATCAAGGTTGCTCACTTTGCCTATGATTACTTTTAAGGAAGGAATAAACTATTTTAATCAGGCAATCTCATGAAGTATTCAGGCAGCTGTTGAATCTGTTCCACCCTTCCACAAGCAACTGGCTTACTGCAGGGCGATTGATAGGATTTCGAATGATCACAAATAATTTATTTTTATGCCAAACTAAATGAGGATGAGCTTGAAGCAAATGGTAAAAGATCAAGTCCAGTAAATTGTGAATGTCCTCATTCGATAGAACCATTCATGCTTTCAAAGAGTTGTGTCAGGCAGTAAACAGATCTGCTTGATAATTTTGTGTAGCAGCCAATTGATTGCAGGTTGATGTCTGGGATCTCTTATGAATACCTAAGTGCTGGTCTGTCGTCTGACAAGATAAGGATGTAAATGGAGGAGAAAATAAAAGACCATTCCAAGCAGGTTGCGGGTGTCTTCATCAGACTGGACCATCTGTATTTTCACTGCAGTATTAAGGCAATTGCAGAATCTGCTCAATAACTGCTGAGAGCAGTCTCCTCACGATTGGAACATTTTTAGGATCTTGCAGAAACACATTTATGTCACTAGTTCTCCCAACCAATGCAGGATATGCATGAAGAATGAAGAGGAAACAGCAAAAATAATCCAATGAATGTTGCAATTAAACACCACCATGGATGCCCCCAAAGAGAAAATCAGTGAGAAAGGAGTCATTAAACTTCTCCCTCTTCCGGTCATCAAAGATGAACTTGAGGTCTGGCATTTCTTTTTCCTTCAAGACTTCAATACTTCTCAGTCCAATGTTACCAAACTCCTCTGGCTCAAGAACAATAGCCTTTTCACTCCTTGCTTAGCAGCTACAAAGACTGTCTCGAAAGAACCACAGTCCATGTGCGCACTTTCCCTCTGTCTACTGGACAGTCTCTGCGTCCTTTTTTCCTTGTCATCGATCTAGTCTGCATATGTTGAACTTCTTCTCCGTGGCTTGCTTCCAAAAGGGGTGGGGGTGCAGTGGCCTCTCCGGCATAGACTTTTACGTCTCCCTGGTGTAACCAAACGTGTCTTCCTAAGACCTTCCCTGCTGATGGAGTAACATCCTCTACTATGAAAGGAACATTAAATTTGGGCTTGTGCCATTTTCGGGTAAAGTTCTTAATCAGAACCTTATCTGCAAGAAACAGCGTTGTTAATAGTAGTTCCTTAGATCCAGTTGCTGCATGGTCTTCGTCTGTGTTCTGAGACCGGCACCCCATCCACTTGGCTTGGTCTGAAATGACAGAGATACCTGTAGTCATACATCTTGAGTAAGCATGTAACTCATCTCCTAATAACCCTGCAGTTGTCTTGTCATCACTTCTATTCTTCGTTGGAGGAGCGAGAGGCATTCTCATTCACCTGCCCATTACTAGTTCATGGGGCGTGAGGTAAAGGTCAGCGCCTGGTTGTTTCCTCAATGCATATTATGCAAGAGGGAGAAAATGCAGCCATCCTTTTTTTAACGTTAACTTTAGGTTGGCTATCCTTTACTTGTGCAGACTGTTGAGTCTCTCACATATCCTGTTTGCTTGCACGTGATAAGCAGAAGAAAACATATGCTTAATGCTCAATAATAAACTTATTTGCTCAAAAACTTAATTCACATAATGTGGGCCATTATCTGAACTCAATACCTCACATATTCCCCATCTAGGAAATACTTCGCAGACTAAAAACTTTTTAGTGCAAGTGGCATCTGGGTGTGTGCATGGACCGGCTTCGATCCACCTAGAGAAGGGACACACCACCACTATCAAATACCGAAGTCCATTCCAGACCTGCAGAATATCAACATAATCAATACGTAAATGCTGAAAAGGACCATTTGGTCCAGGGATAGCTCCTTTGACTGTACCCACTGTGTGCCCAGCAGTAAAACTTTGACATACGATGCAATTTACTACATAAAAATCAACGTGTTCTAACAAATTCTCTAGTGACATGTGCAGGGCAGAGTAGCTGTTCCAATGCCACCCATAACAAGGCTACAGGCATCACCAGTTTACCAGTGTTTTCCTGTCGCCATAGTGCCTCAATGGAGATAAAGAACACCCCCTCAATGTTCACAGGTCTTTCTCATCCTTTAGGGCTCTACCTTGAACTTCCATCAATTGTGTTTTTGACAAAGGATTAAAGCTTTCATTCACAATCAACATCCCCACCATTCTTTCTTTCTCATCAGGCGTATCAAAGGTCATAATATCAGGTAAATGTGCAACTCTTTTTGCTTCTTCGTCTATGTCTTGGTTTTTACACAAGATAAAGGGCCTCATCACGAGTTGGGCGGTAATGCCTGGTCTGTGTGTTTCTCGAGCACGAAAATCACTGCAACTAATTCTGCAGCCTGTGCTGAAAAGTGAGACAGAAGTCCTACAATTATCATTACTTTGAATTCCCCATTAGCCCTGTGTTTTACCACACCGGCACCTGAATACCTTTGACCATCAGTTTGATCGATCTTTGACAAACCATCAATAAAGGAAATCTCCCCCGCTGCTAAAGCGTTTCCTTCACCCTTGGGATCTTGTCATAAAGCTCTTCATAATTCGAGCAGTCATGTACCTGTTCGTCCTCTGCCAGTGGTCCAGCTCCAAATGTGTCAGGGTTCACCGTTTTACATCTAACTATTTTAATTGCTAGATTCAATATAACTACCTCATAGGCAGAAGCTGTTTGAGATGTCAGTGTACCTTTAGGTTTTTCTGAAACAGCAAATAAAGCATGTTCAACAAATAATGTCATGGAACACCCCATTCGTTTGCTGGTAGACTTCTCAATAGTGAACACGTCGGCTGCCAATGATTGTTCGCAAGGGAAGTGACCCCCTAATTACTGGGTCCAAAATCCAACTGTAATATGCTAAAGGCTTGTACCCCGACTTGGTTCTCTGCATGACCACTGCTGTCATGATGGTTCCATTTGTGTTTGAAAATAAAAATAATTCCTCAGAATAATTAAGAATCCCCAAAACTGGAGCTGAGCAAATTGCCTTTATTTAACTCATCACACCCTTCTTCCATTTCTTCAGTCCATATAATCATTTCCTGATTCACCTGTGCTTTTTCCAGAGTCTGCAACAAGGGTCTTGTGTATGTACTATAATCAAATATCCATGCTCTGACATAATTGCATAGTCCTAAAAACTGTTGTATTTGCTGTATCGTGTGCGGTTTTGATGTCTTCAAAATCACCTCAGCCCTTTCTGGTGTAACTTTCTTTCCTTCATGCGAGATTAACTGACCTATATACAACACTTCTTCCTGGAAATACTGCAATTTCTCTTTGTCCACTTTATATCTTTTTTCCGCTAGAATAATAATTAGCTGAACTGAGTCACGTCTGCACTCTTCTTCTGATGTGCTGCAGACTAAAATATCATCTACGGATTGCACCACAACACTTGGCAAATTAATATTGCTTAAGTCCATCTGCAGGACACTATTGAGAATTGATGGAGACTCACAGTACCGCTGAGGTAATCTTGTGCTTTCCAACTTAATCTGCCAGAGCGTAAATGACGTCAGATCTGGAGAATCTTTATGCAATGGGATTGAGAAAAATACATTTTTCAAGTCAATCACAGTGAAATATCGTGCCTCAACAGGGATACTACATAGTATCATCGCCGGTATGGGAACTAGAGGAAACTCAGCCTCTACAATCTGGTTAATTGGGTGCATGTTTTACACTAAACACCTCAACTCCTGCTTCGATTTTTTGACCGAATACACTACAGCATTCCAAAGCGACTCTGACGTCAATCAGATGGCCTGTACCATCTTGGCGGATATCGTCTTAAAAATACCTTCATCTGCCTCTCGTGACATGCGATACTGTCTTGCCTGAGGTAAGATTGCTTCTGGCTTCAATTTAATCTTGACTTCTGCAACCCCCTTTAATAGGCCTACATCATAGGGGCCTGTAGTCAATAAAGAAACTGGCACTTTTGGCATATCTTCAAAAAATGCAGAACGCTGTCATACTACCATCATTTTCTGTGGAACCATGCGTCTTTCTGTCCTGATCCAATATGTAATACTCATTTCAAACACTACTTTGTCATCTGACGGGTGGTCTCTAAACAGATCCTTGTCGGTGATGTCAATCAATCTGTAACCCTCTCCAATAGCAATCACTGTACTCCATGATCTGCCGTTATCATCAACTCCTGTAAGCATAGCTAACTCTCCTCACACTATAGCTGCTTGTAATTCTGAGGAAAAGACTTGTCTTCACCCTTCATCCATAGGTATATGCAGCCTGAACAAAAATTCATTAGGCATTCACACAGTTTTGCCCACTAAACCAGGTAGCCATGTTAACAAAATATGTATCCCATAGTGAAAGACTTGTGGTTCTAACGGGACTCCTCATATGGCTATTTGTCCTGTGCCATGATACATTTGCTGATGTTTAAATAATGTATTCCTGGCATTGAACACACTATGCGTTCATCAGTAAAAGAAATCGTCATGTTTAGTTAGTTAAATCTCGGCCCAATATACCAGTATATCAACTGGTGTCTGTCTTGAACGCAACAATGGGACAGACATATCACATTCTCCTATAGAGATTGGCAATTTCGCAGTAAAAGGAACTCTACTTCTAGCTCCCAAGACTCCTTGAGCATTCATGGCATTACCTGATAACAAAAATGTTCCCTCCCGTATACATGAGTGTGTTGCACACGTGTCTACCAAAAAAGAAAAATATTTGCCTCCTATAGTGACACCAACCCTTGGTTCCTCTTGAGGATTGTAGTCACAGATAGTACTGAACACATCAAGTCACATCAAGTCACCATGTGACCTGTACTATTGTGTCCTATAGGACCTGTCCTGACGTGAGTACATACTTATTCCTGTGCGCGTGAGAGGATTCCCACCCTCAATAGTGACACCCCTTATCCTAGGAGTCAGTAACTGACCTGAGTTTGCACTCTGCTGTATCTGCTGTATCTGCATAGGTGCGTGCTGTGACTGCCCTTGCAGCAAATTAAATGGTGCTTGCTGTGGTTGCAAAGCCTGTTGCATTCTCGATGCTTGTGCTTGATACACTGTCTGATCTTGGGTGAACCCGTCCCTACTTTGAGAGCTATATGCAGGCGGAAAACGGTCTCCCATCTTGAGAACTGCCAATTCCGTACATACCCTTGGCTCCCACATGTTCATGCTATGTGCCCTGTTATTCCACATGTCTTACAGGAGGAAGCCTTGTGACTTGTCCTCCCTGCATGTCCTGATTATCACTCTGCATAAGCTGAAAACCACCCTGGTTTATTCTGAAAATGTACCTGATTATTCTGGAAGTTTCCTTGATTATTCTGCAGATGCCTCCCCTACCTCTCGGTTTGAATCCATTATTTCCCTGATCAAACTGCTGTTGGTTATTCACTGGTGGCATTCCTACTGCTTGCTGTGATTCTGGCCCTTCTTCACTAGTTAACTTTGCCCCTTCTATGGCATATTTGGACAATTTGTTCTGCACTAATTTAGCCTCCTCAGTCTTCGTAGCATAATCTTTCTTTCAATTTTTCTCCTGCAACATTCAGCAATGATGCGCAATGGTCACCTGTATTTCTGGCCATGGTTTTGCCTCCATACCCACCTACCCACCAGCTTCTTGAGCTGTCTCTGTAATTGGTCTGGCAGACCCTGATATAATGTATAATAGAATACAGGTATAGATTTTTCACCCAGGCTCCCTTGTTTCCAAAGTCCACTCTGCTTGAAAATTCTGAATATAAGCAAGAGGATCCTCCCCTTCTTGCATCTTTCGTGACATTCTAGCTCCCATATCTGACGTATCAGGACATTGTACTCGAAGCGCGTTCCAGACGGCTGCTCTACAATTATTAAACAGCGCTCCATTGTGCACTGTTTTCTGTGCAGTGACGCTCGCGTATCCTGCTCTCAACCAAATGTTGTCAGCCCTCTCCCCAAGGATAGCTCATAGAAGACCCTCAATGTCCCCTATGGTTAGTGTATTTCCTCCTGTTATTTTTTCTAATTCATAGATCCACTTTATAGCACCCAATGTTAAACTCGGGAGTTTATACCTTAAATTATCCTTATCCATCTGTGGCCAAGGTATATACTGTGGTCTGGCCCCTCCTTTTGCTAATAAAGGGAATTATGAAATCCCCAAATCACACTTGTCTCCCATTGTCTGTTTGTCCATAGTGGAGACAATGGTTCCACACTGCCTTCTGCCCGGTAATGAACTTAGCCTGCTCACATAAGGTGACGAGTCCCCCCTCACACTATGGGATCAACCTTTAGGTCAATCTGGCCGCACCAGGGACTCTGGCGTTCTCGATTTAGGTAGGTCCAGAACCAACCATGTTACTTCCCTATCTGTCAGAGAACATCCCTCAGGACCAAATGCACTGGCTCCCTCCTCCCCATGGAAAATGTCTCTTCATCTGACATATCTCATCCCTAACTCTTGTGACTTCCCTCTTTCTTATCTCTGTTTAACATTAATTTGGCCAAAGACAAAACTCTATGCTTGAGGCTAAACAAGCCTCTTTCTTTGCCTTGTGACTGAGTTCCCTGAAATCAATCGTCTTTCCCTTTATTTTTTTTCGATTGATTTTTTATCCTCATCTCCTGATACGCTTTTTCGATCCTATCTCCAATAGCTCCTATACTGAAATTATCTTCTAAGTCTACCTTAGAGGGTCCTGTCATTGGTTCTTGTGTTGGGAAAAACTCCTCTATGTCCTTCCATGCCACTACTAGATTAGGTTCCATTAATTCTTTCTCTATGCGATCAATGTCACATGCTCTCTGCCTTCTTTTGTGTTCCATTCCTTTGTCAAACTCTCTTCATTTCTTTGCTTCTTCCCAAACCCTTCTGCCTTTCTTTTCACTTCTCTTTTTTCATTTGCCCTACACACATCTTCGTCTCTGTGTCTTTGCATCCTTTTATCTCTTTATTTCTGTTGTTCCTCTTCTTCTCTCCTCTTTTCTAACCTGGCTCCTTCTTCGAGTGCTCTCTGTCTGTTATAATGCTTCCTTTGCTCCTCTGCTCTCTCCTGTTTTTTCCACTTTTCATCTTGATATAGCTGTTCCTGCCCCTGTCTACTCTTTCTTTTAAGGAGAGAAAAGTGGCAGAATAAGTCAATATTTATCCACAGCGCTTGCACCAGTAATGAAATTGTTGCATAAGAGGCTGCTGGTCTCTGGGAGGTGTGTGTATACTGCTGATATACTACCACTGAAAGGTAACAATAAACAAAGATAGTTCCCAGTAACACTGCACCACTTGGGTGCTAAGGTTATTTGCCAGTTGTATTTATTTTAAATCTGAAGACAGCCTGACACGTGTTTCGAACTTTTGTAGCTCTTCATCTGAGGGCGGTATTGGACAGAATTTCGCATAAACGGAATAATTTTACAAATTGGGGTATTAATTACACAAAATTAAATTGACAGTTGTAACAATGGTAGACAACACATGGAATGGTACAAGGGGTGGACCATCGGACAAAGGGCCAATGGAGCAAAACAATAGTAAAGTACACATTAGGTATATCATAGAGAGAACGAAAACAATGAAAAATCAACCAATTTAGGTGAAAGCAAACAAAAGAAAAGCGAAAAAACAGGTTGGGGGCAAAAAGCGAAATAAGCAAAAAACAAAATCGTTAATTACAATGTGATTAGGATAACGCGACAAAAAGAAGCAAATCTTGCCATAGTGCATGTATAGGGAAAATAAGTAGTACCTTACGTATGGTATTCATAAATCCAATTTTTTAGAGGCACAATATTTGCCGATTCTGTAACCAACTGAGATGACTGAATTAAATGAAGGGCCGATGGCAACAATTCGTAATTCAAAAATGCACCAAATAAATGAAAGCCACATACCTCTAATGCTTCGTTACTGCGGCAAATTTCTAAAAGGAGGGCAATTAAAAAGGAAAGATGATGTATTTAAACCTATTCCAAAGTAATGGAGATTTATTTAACATGCAGATCGTTAAATTTGCTATGTGTTATCAATGAATGAGGTGAATACAAGCTGTTGCACTTAAACTACTGTAAAGAATATATAAGATGCACATTGCAATACTTTTAAGTCAAGCAGGGGGCCGCCGTATTGTGATTAGCGTGAGGCTATCTCATATTGCCTATGGGCCGTAAGAAAAGGGTCTTAGCTGGTGAAGATTTTAAGGGGTCGATTCATGGAGCAAACGTGCACCGAAAATCCCAACGCAAGCAGACGCAAGGTAGCGCAAGCGCGAGAAACGCAGCGCACACGCATGTGTGCGATTCAAGGAAGACGCTCCGCGTGTATCCCGCTGTCCGTGCGCCCAATCCAGCCATGGCACACGCAGGCATACACGGCGTGCGCTACGCGCACAGCAAAAGCGCACATAGCGCGGCGCACACAACCAAAGTGGGCGGAACAGTGGGCGTAACACGCGGAATGGGGAATAACGCGTGAAAAAGAAGGCGTAACTGGGGAAGTACTGCAGGGAACTACACGGAACGCCCACACGCACGCGAACAACCCGTATTCATGGATTCGAATACGGGAAACCCGCGCACGGCAAAAGACGCACACAGGTGTCAACGCGTCCGCCACACGAAGGCAGGTGGAAGCGTCCCCGCGCACAGTATAAAAGTGCGCGCAAACAACAAACACAGCTACGATGAATGCCCCATTTGTCGCAGCACTGATCGTGGGACACCGCAGGAGGAGGAGAATAGCCAGGGCATGCATTTTCGCACCACGGACAAGCCTTTTTGGGATGCCTGACGACCAGGTCTATGGCAGTTATAGGTTTACACCCCACATCATCCTAGACCTGGTCAGGGAGTGGGAAGATGACCTTACATCCCCCACCCTTTGCTCCCAAGCATTGAGCCCCTTGGAGAAGGTGCTCAATGTCCTGCATTTTTTGGCCAATGGGTCATTTCAGCGGACTACTGCCATAGTGGGGGGCGGTCTCACAGGCCACGCAGTCACGCTGCCTACACCAGGTACTGGCAATCATGACAGCGCGCCCCTCAGTCCGCAGACATATATACATGCCCAGAACACCTGCAGAAAGGCAGGCCGTTGTCCTGGATTTTTTCAGGGTGGCACACTTCCCCAAAGTGCTTGGTGCCATAGATTGCACCCATGTGGCCCTACGTCCACCTAGGGCCACTGAGCACATCTACCGAAACCGCAAGCACTGGCATTCCATCAATGTACAGGTGGTATGCGATGCAAAGGGAATCATCACCTTTGTCGATGCAAACTACCCTGGCTCCACCCATGACAGTTTCATATACAGAATGTCCGCCCTGAGCCAGGCCCTGGAAGCTGGGCAGCATGGCGACACATGGCTCCTAGGTGAGTACAAATGCCCTTGCACATGTATGCATGTCACACACACACACACAAATAATTAAACCCCAATAATCACAACCATTTTCACCTCCCAGGGGACAGTGCCTACCCTCTGAGCAACCACATGATGACGCCAATCCGGAACCCCACCACACCACCCAAGGTAAGATAAAACGCCGCCCATATTGCAACCAGGGCCATAGTGGAGCGCACATTCGGAGTGCTCAAGTCACGTTTCCGCTCCCTTGACCGCTCTGGCGGGCAGCTACTCTATGCACCACCAGTAGTGTGCAGAATCATTGTGGCAGCATGTGTCCTGCACAAAGTTGCAACACGGCAGGGCGTCCCGGTGGACATGGTGGTGCCCCCACATCCCCAACCACAGGCACAGGCGCTGCCCATGGGAGGGGACAGGGCACGTGGCGAGGAAGCCCGGATCCAACTTGTGGCCACATTTTTCACCTAAACTCCCACCCCTGCGGAGTGCACACAGGCCTGGCACATACCAGGTGACAATCGATGATGACAAAGAGACAGTCAACTGTCACAACCCTACCACCCTGAGATAGTTGCCATGGAAGTGCCACATTGTCTGCATCCCTAGCTACTTAAACGCAAACTATCCTGTGTGACCAAAAGGCACACATATGACATGACATGATATGGCCTATACACAAGTATTTCAAGGTGCGATGAGGCAGGGAGGGGGGAACAAGGGAAGACAGACAACGGTACTACTAGGCCAGGTGTCATTTAGATTGTGCAAGTGCAGGGGTAGGGGGAAGGGAAAAGTGCAAGGGGAAGGGGACGGGGGGGGGAGTGCAGTACAGGGTAAGTAGACCAAAAAACAAATACATAGGCCAGCTGGTGGCAACTGCAAAGGTAAGTGCAGACAAGTGCTGGGAAGGGGGGCTGTAGGGATAGAGAGACAGTACCGCAGTGCAGGGGTTGCCAGGGAGGCAGTGCAAGTGGAGAGTGGCTGGGCCAGGGACCGAGGTCAGTGAGAGTGGCCCAGTTGCAGATCCAGTGCAGTTCCAGTGAAGAATTTTGCAAGGGAGAGGCAGAGAGGAAGCAGAAGCAAAGAGGAAGGTCTTGAGGTGGTTCCCGAACCGGAGATGGTTCTCCTCAAGTTCCAGTGAGGCAGGAAGGCTGTTCCGGAGGGAGGGCTCTGCCGCGGAGAGAGATCTACCCCCAGCTAGTTGCTTTGAGAAGCGGATGACCCTGACATGCAAGGTGTGAATCACACACACCTGCAAAACAGGCCATGGCCATCACCGTTATGTCACTTAAACCCTCCCAAACCACAACATGACATGGCAAGCAATGTCCATACACCAACACAGTAACAATAAGGTACACATTGCCATGTCCAAAATGTACAGTGGCATCAGACAATGATGCCTGACCTGGAATCAGATGAAATGACTGACCAACAACCTCCCACCCAAAATAAGTCATTTCCAAATGCATTACAAGAGTTGTAGACGTAACATAACAATGAATGCCTGTCTACATGCACATTGTGCATTGCAAAATCAACACTGCAGCTTCTGTGTGCTGTGTCCTACTCCTGAAACACACTGCTCAGCGCACAGCACAGTGAACAGCCATTGTGTGTGATGCACATCCTGAGCATCACATCTAAGCGACAGACTACATCAAAAAGCAAATTAGGCATGTACAGGATCCATAATTGGTCACAGAACATGTGCTGCAGGGACACAGTGGGCACCAGAAGGCAAACAGTGTACACGTGGATATGCAAGGGTGGTAGTACATGTATTGCATCAGAGTGCAAGTGTGTGGGTCAGCAAGGACATGCACTCAACATATGCATGTGCAATCAAGTGACCATCAGTGTTCTCTACACATCACATGTGAACATTCACCATGTGTACACCCCAGCATGTCAAACCACAACTATCCCCTCGCAGCTGAAAGGTAAACACAACACATGAACAGGCATTGATCAGCAGAACACAAAATGTACATAGGATACCGCCATTACAATGTCAGGGTTCCCATCACACTGCAGGGCAAGGCAACTATCAACAACAACCCCCCCCCTCCCTCACAAATGACCATGACCCACTGAACAACTGCACCTGGGTCATGGAGCCTTCAACCTTTAATTCCACCTGGCCACAGGATCACCTTTACCCTTCGTCACCATCTCCCACCTTGTGTGTAAAAAGGTGCCTGCACCCTCAGAATCCACACTCATTTCCAAAATCACAAAATCCAAGCCAGAAAAATGAACCAGAATACCCTCCAGTAGATGGCTTGACGTAGCAGTACCTCACAAAGGCCAAGTACTACCACAATGATGCAACAACCAAGGTAGCACAGTAAAACAATGTCACAACAGGATGTGAACCATGTGTGGTACATAACATAGAATGATGCACCATGAACGGATGTGTACTGTCACAGGTCCCGTGTACAGGCGCGGGAGTGTCACGAAACAACCACCCCCACCGTGTCCCGGGTGCCTGCAAGGTCAAACTCACACAGGCCCCTGAGACCCTGGTGGGGAAGGAGGTTCAGGGATATGCAGTCGGGACAGGTGTTGGCACACTGGATTACTGGAATGAGTGGCAGGAGAGGGGAGGAGGAATGACACATGAAAGTAGGGAATGCACGAAAATGTACTACCTTCATGAACACATACACAATCCAAAAAAACTTGGACATCATTGTCATGGCCTTCTGTAGTCCAGGCTTAGGAGTGCACAAACCAATCACCCCCTCTAGGGTTTTGGCGCCTGCAAGTTTGGGTCTTACACAGGCATCCGCAACCCCAGCGGGGAAAGAGGGTTAGGGAACGTTGCTTGGATAGGACGGGAAGCAGGAACACCGGGTAGAGGGTACAGGGTTAAAAATTGCATAGGATTCCGGGTGATTAGGGGGAAAAAACATACCAAATTAAATTACACATTCATCCATGCATTAGTGCACCCCCCAGCAAGCCTATGCAGAGCAGTTTGAAAGAAAAACAACAAGACACTTAGCACTGGTTTTGAGTGCTGGCCTCCTGCCTGCGCACTCTCAGGTCCGGTTACAGGAGCACTGCAATGCTGCAAAGAGAGCCACAGTCAACAACCTGTACGTTCCAATTACACAAAAACACACCACCAAACATGCCCCATAGCAACAAACTACTCTACAAACAGACAATCTGGTGTAGATGCTTCGTACCCATATATAACATTACTCCTGTGATGGGTCATACACAGTCAATGCAGTAAGTCAGCCGCCGGTGGGCGCGTGGCAAATGGAACACCAATGTGTCACAATTCACACAACATGCAATGTTCCCTGGGTAAGCAGACATACCCATATAGCAAGCCATGACTTCAGAGCAAGTTGTGTACCACCATGACCGAAACAAAGTTGGCAGTGCATTTATCATAATGTACATGGAAATGAAATGCACTGCACCCGAGTATGTCCCTTGATGTATGTCCCTGTGAGCTGCCCCTTTCCATGTCTCAGAAGGCTACATGGTTGATACAAGTGCCTCGATGGACCTTGGTGTACCGGAGGGTATGTGCCACTGCCCCTGCAGGTGTCCCAGACAACCTTACAATCAACAGCCATCAGTCCACCAACACATCTGAGCTGCATTGTGTGCTTCAACACCAATATTCGTCCAAGCTCACCCTCAGTGCTGTGACTAAGCCTGCATGTGCAACTCGCCTGGTGCAAGCTTTGCTGTGTTGTGGCCCCCCTGTGCTGCTCACCTTGCCTGGAGTTCCTTGGAACACGTCAGCAGTTCTAGGATGTAGGTCTGCAATCCCTGTGCCTCTGCTTGTGCACACATGTGCATGTGGGCACCAACAAACATGTCCAGAATTCCGTCATCCAATGGGCCATGTCTGCTGGCAAAGGTGCTCTGGAGGCTCATCCCCCTGCAGAAAGGGCATGAAACACATGATTAATGCTTCAAAGTCATCTGTGTGTGTCTCTTCAGGCATCTCATTACTTAACCATGTCAAAGAGTCACATCATAAATCACACCATCAGTCCGTCTTTCACATCCAAAGTGTGGAACACTATCTACAGCATGGATTGCAACAAGCACGTGTACAGTAAAGATAAGAAACATACTACACAATGCATAGCAATGAATATACACATTAATCATGAAACACCCCATTAGCAAAAGCTGAACAGTGGACAATAACACCAAAATCATCCCCACTAGGGGTGTAAACACAAGTCACACAGCACCAGACATGCCACAGATATGACAGCCCAAAGCCCTTGTGTAAAAGGTTGTGACACCGAACCATCCTTGCGAGCCCATGGATAAGGGAGGCAGGAGTGGCATATGTGAGTCAAGGACCCCAAGCAGCAAACACATACACAAGACAAGCCTGAAGGGCCCAACTGGAACAGACAGTGGATGCCTTCAAATGCCACAAAGCACCGCACTGTCACATGAAAGCACAATAGACAAGCAATTTTAAACTATATTAGCTAATTACACTAACTATGGAAAACCTACATTACCTAATTAAACTAACTATCAAACAGAAACTTAACTAACTAAACTAAAAGAAAAATAGAAAATGGCCACATACGACCCGGGGGGGAGGGGAGGCACCTAGGAGGGGGGAGGTACAGGGTGCTGCTCAACATCCACATGCGATGATGCTGAGCCAAAAAGAACCCCTCCATGGGCTCAACACCTGCACAGCCCGACCTATGTGGGAGATAGATGGTCGTCCGAGTATGGCTCATCCTGGAAAGGAGGACGTGGCACAGTAGCCTGGCCACGCCTAGCCGCAGCTTGCCCCTCGTCGGCAGCAAGTCTGTCAGACAGGTGAGCCTGGTTCTGTGTGGCGATGTGACGTAGGTCTGCATGCAGATCCTCACGTGATACACGTGCTTCCTCTTGCAAGCTAGCACGTGTAACACAGAGTTCCTCCTGCAAGGCCTGGCTGGACAACCGCTGCACCTCCCGGCAATCCTGTAGCTCAGCCGAGATGGTACGCTCAAGCTGTGCAAACCTCTCCTCTGCCCGCTGGCTCTGGGACATCATAAGGACACCCAGAGTGGATCTGAGGGAAGCATACTCCTCCCTCAGGGCATCCATGTGCGCCTCTGCGTGAGCAGCAATTGCTTGATGCAGAGATGACATTTCAGCCTGCGTGCCCTGTCTGAGGCCGCCATGCCCAGCCTGAGCGAGCGGGCCGTGGACCGTGCCGCCTGCTGCTGGAGAAGCACCTGCCTAGCAGGGGGGAGCACAGATCGGGCCACACGCTCCATGCTCTCAGCGATGTTCTCCATTGCTGCCCCCTGCCGTTCGGAATTGGCAGTCATGTCTTGCTCCCACTCAGTATACTGCCGTTGCGCGCGGCGACCGCGTTGCCGGGCTTGACCCCTGCGGGACTCAAGGACCGGGGGTCCTCGCTGTGTTGGCACCGCCCGCGGCTGCACGACTACATGCCCCCATCGACGTGATGTCCCAGGCACATCAGTGACTGGTGTGGAGGGTGACCCTGCGTCCCGATCCACCACGGGCGGAGGAACCAAGACTGTCTGATCCCTCAGTGCAGGTGTCGCAGACAGAGGAGTGTCCACATCAGAATCACTCACCCCTGACACATGGACTTCATGCTCATCCAACTCAACATGGACGTCAGAGTCGTCATCAAGGCTGGACTCATAGGCAGCCAGAGACAAGATGGACTGTAGCACTTGGGGGTTTTCGTGGCCTACCACCCCACGACCCCCACTAGTGCCGGGTTGATGTAGTGGTAACAACCCTGTGTCTGGCAGGACAACATCATCCTCTGCCTCCATTGCATCATCACCTGAAAAATAGAGAGAAAAAAGATCACTACACATGTCAGAAGCACACAACACACACACACACCGACAGCAAACGCATCAGGCAGACATGTGACACACAACATATAACCTGGCATGCATGCTGGGTCAACTTTGAATTGCTTCTGTGATCAGACCTGTTGAAAGGAGCAGTTTCCATGGAAGTGGCTCTATCCAGTGCAGAAAATGTGTACGCCACTCACTACCTACATGTACAAGGACTCCATGGTGTGTGCCAGGAAATGTGAAGGCAGTGCAATGTCAAATTCAGACATCACGTGCATTGTGCATTCAATGTGTACCATATCTAGAAGCCAAGCACCCCTCCACCCCAGTACCAAAGCAGGGATGCCTAGCATGGTATCAAAAGGCTGACCATACACCTGTGTATTGACAGGCAGTGTTGACTGGCATCAACAGCTTAATGTGATTCAAGTGACAACACTGCAAATGATGCTGGGACAGAAAGCAGGACACATGATGACAACTCTGGATTCCGCCCATGTGTGAAGAAGACACAACAACAGTTGGACAGAGTCATTGGCCATTGAACAGGCTGAGGCCTGTGAGCCACACAGATTGTCAGACCCTAAACATGTGTGCAACGCAGGACTGAGCCACAGTTGACATGGGAAGTCTGATGAGATGGCAGGCAATGTATGTAACCAAAGACTTGTATTACAGTGATCATCCAGTCAAGGACACATAGGGGCATGCGTGCAATGCACATGGAGCATGAATGGGCACGCATGTCCCTGCGGGACATCTGACCTATGCACAGTACAAGTGAGATACCCTGCATCAAGTACTAAGGCTGTACCACACGGCATATGTCTGTCAGATTCTACGCTGGAAGTTAGCATCTACACAGGACGCATGAACAAGAAAGTACACATTGGCAAGATTGAAGAACACCAGTGCAAAGGTGGAACTGGGGTGCAGAGTGGCGGAGGAGGGGCAAGGGAGCATGCCTACATGGAGTCCCCGCATGGAGTCCCGAGACATGCATGACGGAAGCATTGTATTACTTACACATCAGAACCATGTACACGTCACATGTAGTGGCAATCATGCACAACACATCCCACAAGTGAAACACACACGTCCTCAACAAACACGCATCAACACTCACTGGACTGGGCATCAAAGTCCAGCATCTCTCCCACTCCTTCGACCAATTCAGGTGGTATGAACTCCGCAACAAGTGCCTCATGCGGAGTGAGCTCTTCCTCCTCTGGTGCAGGCCCACCGCCAGTCACCAGAGTCAAGTTGTATTTAGAGGCACGCTTAGCCTTAGTGCTGTGTTTGATGTCATTCCAACGCTTTTTGCACTCT
Source organism: Ambystoma mexicanum (assembly GCF_040938575.1). Lineage (NCBI taxonomy): Eukaryota > Metazoa > Chordata > Amphibia > Caudata > Ambystomatidae > Ambystoma > Ambystoma mexicanum. The sequence continues at coordinate 231,399,856 of NC_090940.1, read as the reverse complement.
TGCGCCGTGCGCACCTCATGGCCGAATGAACTGACATGTTCCGCAAAATGCTTCCAGTGGGTGTCACGTTGGGCAGCCGTAGTCTGACTATTGGCACCCACTAGCATGTCACGGCTGTGGCCCCGCACGTAGTCCACGAGGAAGTCCAGTTCCTGCTTGTAGAAAGGCTTCTTCCTCGACGTGCAGGAGGTCGTGGCTGTGTGTGGGGTCCCAGCCTGTGCTGCAGGTGCAACCTTCCTCCTCTTGGAATGTGGCGCAGACCCTGGCTGGCTAATGCCGCCCTGACCAGTATGGCCAGTGGGTTCGGTGGATTGAGCCAAGGGAGTGGCAGGTGGAGGGACGACCAAAGGCCTGACTTGTGTCAGTGGCAGCTGGGTGCCCACTAATGGACCCTGCGCAGCAACATCAGCTGTGGCAGGGTCATTGACTGCAACGGTCCTGGTTGGCAGACTCACAACCGGGGTGTTGTTGGGTGCATCTGCCCCTGCACTTGCCAACACCCGGCTGTTCGGGGCAGCAGATGACATGACTGCCCCAGGGACACGTGTCTTGGTCTGAGCAGCCGGGCCTGCCCCTATGGTTTCCCTCCTGGCCTGTTGGAGATCTACCAAGGGCTCCTCAAGTGCCAACGCAGCCTGCGCTGGCTGACCCTGAGCCTGGGTGGCTGTGTCCACAGCTGCACCTGCAGCTACCACTACCCTTGGGCCCGTGGCAGTCGATGGAACGGACTGCCGGTTCACACGGGTGCCAGTGCCAGATGCAGAAGCTGCATCCCCCGGAACCACAGGGGGTAGTGGCATGACTGCACCCACACATGGCACAACATTGTGCTCAAGTGGCGCACCCCTGCCTATTCCCCCTCTGTGGCTGCCCTGGACACCCTGGAGTCCCCCTACTCACTGGTCACCACTGCCACATCCCCGACCACGCCCGCCACGAGGTGGACGCCCAGCTGAGGCGCCCCTCACCTTTGGTGGCCTCCCAACCATGGCACAGATGTAGTAGTGCCGGCACAGATGGAGTGATGCCAATGGGAGGTGTACACCACAATTGACCTGGGCAATTGGGGTGAAGGGGGTGGGAAGCAAGATGTTAACAGCCCCCCTGCACCTGCAAGGCTGTATGCGACCCCGGTGATGTAGTGATGGGTCACGCAACGCTCAGGCACCCCAAAACTGCAGTAAAACCGTGCACGCAACCCTGCAGCCTACGTGCGTGGATTCAACCTCCCGCAGTACGCGGTGGCACCCAGTAACACGAATAACGCGTACGCGTGGGACACGCAGGCTACTATGACATCGAAAATGGGTGCGATACACAGGGGCACCCGCAGTGGGAAAAAGAGCGTGTGCGACTCACCGTCTGACTAGCGCGATGCAGAAAAACACACGTAGCCAATACCCCCGCCAAAAGAAGAGATACGTCCTTGATAGCTGTGAAGTTGTGATGGCGCGCGAAACAACAGGAAGCAGCAACACACGTCGGTCTCCACTAAAGGCACATACAGCGAACTGCTGGGCCCGCTCACCTTTAACCCGTGCTGAGAGAAATGCCCGTGCACGTCACATCACTTACGCGCATGGGCCCTTTCCTCGGATTACACGCGGCCGTGCAGTTTTTCACGCGCGCTGAAATGCCCATGCACGCCTGTGTGAGTCACGTCACAGGGGCGCTTGCGCTTGAGGGGCCTTCTGTCCAATGAAATTGCGTATGCGTGCAGACGCGCTTACGCGCTAAGGGCCTTTCCTCGAATTACACTCTGACGTGCAGAATTTTCACATGCCAAATCACTCCGTATCAAGCTGGCCACGTGTAAGCACACGGAAGACCACACTCCTGCCCAAAAGGCTGAATTACTGCCCCCCAGAGCCCCGAGCACGCTCCCACCTGCCATCTGCTGCTGCCTGACTGCCTGCTGCCCATGTGCCCTGCCATTTGCTGCCTGCACATGAGCCAGGGGTGCTGTTGCTGTGACCACCCCTGCTGGAACCGAAGACTCCCGACTGGGATTCCATCGCTCCACAGCCCAGCCCCAGGACCCAGTTGCCCACCCACTCCTGCCTCTGGGGTTGTCATGTCGGGCACTGCAACATCTGGCACCACTGACAACCCCCGGCCAGAGAGGCAGAGGGGCACCAGCTTCAGTACCAGGGAAATTGGTGTCCTGGTGGAGCAAGTCCTGGGGCAGTATGATGCCCTCTTCGGAAGTTCCCGTGCCGACAAGGAAGGACGGACTTGGATCTGGACTGACATTGTGACTGCCATCAACGCGGAGGTGGTGGCAGTCCGTGACTTCCAACATGTCAAGAAGCGCTGGGAGGACTTTAGGTCCAGGACCCTGAACAAGGCCCGGCGCCTCTTGAAGGCAGCGGATGCTAAGGGGCGCCGGGGCCACTTGTCGGAAGATCAGATGAGGGTCCTGGAACGCATATCCCCAGCGCTCCACATCCAGGTCCTTGAGAGGCAGACCCGTCTGGAGTCGAGCGGTAAGTGTACATGCATCCTGATTGTGAGCTGTGCGTGTGGTGATTATTCAGTAGTGTGCAGGTTGCACATCTGTTTGTATGGGGTCGAGTATGGGTGGGGGTGTACAGGGCCGTGGGGCTGACACATGCGAGGGCTGTAATGTGTGGGACATGGATGGTGCTTGTGTGTGTAGGCTTGCATGCCAAATGCAGTTGTGTGGGCACACATGTTTGGAAGAATGTGTATGTAAGTAGACATGTCCGTGATGTCACGCATGTATGTTGTTTTTGGCTGCATGTATCAGCACTGTGTACATGTTCATGTGTGTGTATTTCACAAGGGTGCAACAGTGATGCAACATGGATGCATGTGACAGCGGTATATGGAAGCCTGATTGGCAGATGTGACATGGATGCCCGTCTGAACACTGCGACACTTGGCAGAGGTGTACACATGCATGCAAGTGTGGTGGTGTGTGTACATGTGTAGTGCACTTCCTGTGTTGCATTTGATGTCTGGCTCAGCTTTGCCTGCTCATGCTGTTGTATGTGTATGGATGATGCTGGCAGTTGCGATATGGCTGTGGGATGGCTCATGTGTGCGATTTGAAATGACATGTGTGTTGGGGATTGTGATGGCATGTCTGAGGTTTGCCAATGCCACTCATGTACAACTGTCATGTGTGTATGTGTCCATTGTACAGTGCCCTGATGCCTGTGTTTTATTTCTCCCTGTCTGCAGCGTCAACTGATGAAGAGGGCGGAGACGGTGCTGTGGAGCACAGCGGCGGGGATCCCACCGCCAGCCGGAGACGCAAGGCTCGGCTCCCCTCCCATGTTGTGATCTCATCGGGGAGTGAGGAGTCCGGTGCCGCGTCCCAGGCTGCAGCTGCCGGGGGGAGGTCCAAGAGGCGGAGGTTGGAGTTGGACTCCTCGGCAGCAGAAGGGGCAGCTGGGACCCCACATGGCCCAACGGGGGAAGATGGCACGGAGTCATCCAGGTTGGTGGGGGGTTTGGTGGAGGAGGAGGCCGTGCAAGCAACAGAGACGGGGTCTGGATGTGGGGATTCCACTGGTGCTAGTGGTGCAGTGCAGGACCAGGGACAGGAGGCAGCACAGGCCGCCGCGGAGGTGCCTGTGTGCAATCCTGTCCCTGATCCTGTCCCTGCATCATCTTGCACCAGCAGGGATGCCTACGTCCAGACCCGTTTTCAGGCAGGGGATGAGCTGACGACAACTGGCCTTCCTCTGCCTGCGGACGTGGCTATCCGGGTCCGGGTTGAGCCTTTCCTGACTGGTGTGGCGTTGCGTCAACGGGCCATGTGAGGTGACCTGTAGTCTTTTCATGAGGAGACTGCACGTCATCTCGAATGGTTCGTTGACCGCGTCGGCCTACTGGGACAGGTCACCCAGGCCGGATTCCTCCATTTGATGGGGCTTGCTACGACCCCCTCCTCAACTGAACTCCCTACGCGCCAGTTGTCCTCCGTGCCATCTTCCCACCCATCAGTCACCTGGGTCCCCTGTGGAGCTGCCTCTGACGGTGCGGCCAGGCTGGTGGAGGAGGCATCCCTGCCACAGTCGGGAGTCGGACGTCCAGCAGGGGTGGCCACATCAACGACTGCACCCCAGCCAGCGGAGGATGTGCAGGCAGCAGGAGGCAGTGCACGGGCAGAGGCACAGCAGCAGCAGCAATGTGGTGGGAGCCATGAAGGCTCGGGGCCTTCGACATCGGAGGGGCAGGCATCGGCCAGAGGGCAGGAGGACCCAGGACAGAAAGTGTCTTCCGTGTGGCAGCGGTTGGGCCACGCCATAGATGCGGAGCGGCAGCGGGCGGAAGAGGCACGGCTCACGATGGTCAGGGCGGAGAACTCCATGCGGAGGGCCCTGAGGCGGGCCGAGTGCCTCGAGGCAATCCGCAGGGGGTTGGAGGTGGACACGTCGACGGCCCTGTGGACACTTGGGGCCATGGAGGAGGACCGCCTCCGGGACATTGAGCAGGAGTTCGATGATGACATCCAAAAGTGAGCCGTCGGACTAGCCCGCTGCCCTTGTACATAGTTCTGTAGTTAGTGTTAGGTTTCCTTTGTTTTTGGACCTTTTGGACAATGGGCCACATTTTTGTATATAGATTTTTTTTATTAGTTAGTGTTGTTAGATAGGATTCATTTCTTTTGTTGGGATAATGGACCCTGGCTTGTTCTTCTGTACTTAGTTCACTGTTGGATTTTATTTTTATTTTACAATTTACCCATGGAGCAATGGCTTCCAATTATAATTTTCCATTGGATTTTTGTTTGTGGACTGTGACTTTGGACACCATTCCTTTGGATTATGATTTTTGGTTTTGCATTTTTTCACAGACATGCTTCTTTTAATTTTGTTACATTCCCATTTCTGTTTGTTTATTTTTGATTCAATTTATGTTTCCTTTAATACATATTTTTTGATCAAACTTCAATGTGTAGTATCATCTCATTGGTGTCATGCATATCATGATATGGGTTTTGAGATTCACTGACACCCATTGGGTGTATGTGAGGGACATGTGTTCGTTTCCAAACTTGCAATTGGTGTTCTATCATGTTATTGCCATTTCTAAGTGGGTGGATGCAATACTCGGGTGGGTGTTTTGCATTTGGAGGCTGACCATAGGGACCAGGGATCTAGATTGTGATGACATGTTGGCTGGGGAACATGAGTTGGGGCCTGGTGGAGGGTGCACCACAGTGCTGGGGGTTGGGGGTGCAGGGGAACATGAGTTGGACATGAGTGGGGACCTGCTGGCAGGTGCCCCACAGTGCTGGGGGGTGGGGGTGCAGGGGAACATGAGTTGAACATGAGTGGGGGCCTGCTGGCAGGTGCCCCACAGTGCTGGGGTGTGGGGGTGCAGGGGAACATGAGTTGGACATGAGTGGGGGCCTGCTGGCAGGTGCCCCACAGTGCTGGGGGGTGGGGGTGCAGGGGAACATGAGTTGGACATGAGTGGGGGCCTGGCGGAGGGTGCACCACAGTGCTGGGGGGTGGGGGTGCAGGTGAACATGAGTTGGACATGAGTGGGGGCCTGGTGGAGGCTGCCCCTGCACCGCTAGGGGGTGGGGGTGATGGGGATATGAGTGGGGGCCTGGTGGAGGCTGCCCCTGGTGGCTGGGGGGTGGGGGTGATGGGAGACATGGGTGGAGGCCTGGTGGAGGCTGCCCCTGCACTGCTGGGGGGTGGGGGTGATGGGGACATGGGTGGGGGTCTGGTGGAGGGTGCACCACAGTGCTGGGGGGTGGGGGTGCAGGGGAACATGAGTTGGACATGAGTGGGGGCCTGGTGGAGGCTGCCCCTACACTGCTGGGGAGTGGGGGTGATAGGGGACATGAGTGGGGGCCTGGTGGAGGCTGCCCCTGGTGGCTGGAGGGTGGGGTTGATGGGAGACATGGGTGGGGGCCTGGTGGAGGGTGCACCACAGTGCTGGGGGGTGGGGGTGCAGGGGAATATGAGTTGGACATGAGTGGGGGCCTGCTGGCAGGTGCCCCACAGTGCTGGGGGGTGGGGGTGCAGGGGAACATGAGTTGGACATGAGTGGGGGCCTACTGGCAGGTGCCCCACAGTGCTGGGGGGTGGGGGTGCAGGGGAACATGAGGTGGACATGAGTGGGGGCCTGCTGGCAGGTGCCCCACAGTGCTGGGGGGTGGGGGTGCAGGGGAACATGAGTTGGACATGAGTGGGGGCCTGGTGGAGGGAGCACCACAGTGCTGGGGGGTGGGGGTGCAGGGGAACATGAGTTGGACATGAGTGGGGGCCTGCTGGCAGGTGCCCCACAGTGCTGGGGGGTGGGGGTGCAGGGGAACATAAGTTGGACATGAGTGGGGGCCTGCTGGCAGGTGCCCCACAGTGCTGACGGGTGGGGGTGCAGGGGAACATGAGTTGGACATGAGTGGGGGCCTGCTGGCAGGTCCCCCACAGTGCTGGGGGGTGGGGTGCAGGGGAACATGAGTTGGACATGAGTGGGGGCCTGCTGGCAGGTGCCCCACAGTGCTGGGGGGTGGGGGTGCAGGGGAACATGAGTTGGACATGAGTGGGGGCCTGCTGGCAGGTGCCCCACAGTGCTAGGGGGTGGGGGTGCAGGGGAACATGAATTGGACATGAGTGGGGGCCTGGTGGAGGCTGCCCCTGCACTGCCGGGGGGTGGGGGTGATAGGGGACATGAGTGGGGGCCTGGTGGAGGCTGCCCCTGCACTGCTGGGGGGTGGGGGTGATGGGAGACATGGGTGGGGGCCTGGTGGAGGGTGCACCACAGTGCTGGGGGGTGGGGGTGCAGGGGAACATGAGTTGGACATGAGTGGGGGCCTGCTGGCAGGTGCCCTACAGTGCTGGGGGGTGGGGGTGCAGGGGAACATGAGTTGGGGCCTGCTGGAGGGTGCCCCACAGTGCTGGGGGGTGGGGGCGCAGGGGAACATGAGTTGGACATGAGTGGGGGCCTGCTGACAGGTGCCCCGCAGTGCTGGGGGGTGGGGGTGCAGGGAACATGAGTTGGACATGAGTGGGGGCCGGCTGGCAGGTGCCCCACAGTGCTGGGGGGTGGGGTTGGTGGTAGACATGGGTGGGGGCCTGGTGGAGGCTGCCCCTGCACTGCTGGGGGGTGGGGGTGATAGGGGACATGAGTGGGGGCCTGGTGGAGGCTGCCCCTGCACTGCTGGGGGGTGGGGGTAATAGGGGACATAAGTGGGGGCCTGGTGGAGGCTGCCCCTGGTGGCTGGGGGGTGGGGGTGATGGGAGACATGAGTGGGGGCCTGGTGGAGGCTGCCCCTGCACTGCTGGGGGGTGGGGGTGGTGGTAGACATGGGTGGGGGTCTGGTGGAGGCTGCCCCTGCAGTGCTGTGGGTGGGGGTGATAGGGGACATGAGTGGGGGCCTGGTGGAGGCTGCCCCTGGTGGCTGGTGGGTGGAGGTGATGGGAGACATGGGTGGGGGCCTGGTGGAGGCTGCCCCTGGTGGCTGGGGGTGCAGGGGGACATGCGTTGGTGGGCAGTAGTGCAAGGTGACATGGCGGTTGGCTGGGGGGCATGGCCGTGGTGGATGGGGTGCCTGCAGGACATGTGCAGGGTAGGCCCCTGTGGTGTGGGCCACCTGCAGGGGCCATGGAGGGTGTAGAGGGAACACCTGGGAGGACCCACACGTGCAATTCACGTGTGGTGCTCCCCGCGCACCCCTGTAATACACGTACCCTGATGGAATCGCGTGTGATACTTCCCGCGCACCCCTGAAATACACGTAACCTGCTGATTTTGCGTGTGATACTTCCCGTGCACCCCTGGAATACACGTACCCTGCTCTTTTTGCGTGTGATACTTCCCGCGCACCCCAAGATACACGTAGCCAGGACATTCGCGTGTGGAACTTCCAGCGCACCCATGGAATACACGTACCCTGCTGATATCGCGTGTGAAACTTCCCGCGCACCCCAAGATACACGTAGCCAGGACATTCGCGTGTGGAACTTCCCGCGCACCCCTGATATACACGTACCCTGCTGATATCGCGTGTGAAACTTTCCGCGCACACCAAGATATACGTAGCCAGGACATTTGCGTGTGGAACTTCCAGCGCACCCCTGGAATACATGTACTCTGCTGATGTCGCGTGTGAAACTTCCCGCGCCCCCCGAAATACACGTAGCCCGCTTGCCGTGCTGGTACAGGGTTAGCGCAGCCCTTTGCGCTGGATTGGGGATTTTGATGGCTTTTCCCTGCGCGAGAGGCGTTCTTGGGGGCGTAACTGGCGCTGCTGCAGGGTCGCTGTGCCACTGTGCGCCACGGCTGGTTTTGGTAGCTGGAATCCATGAATACGCTGTGCGCAGAAATGGATTTTAGCGCACGCGGCTGGCGCAGGGATTTGCACGCGCACACTGTGTGCCAGCCGCGTGCGCCACTTGTGCGCTATGTAAGAGGATCCAATTCAACACTACATCTAAATCAATGCCTAGTCTGGGATACTGAATGGAAACCCTTATTGATATATCTTTATGTCCAGTTCATGCGTTCTGGATGACTACCCCTATATAACACCCCTCTCTTTGAATCCCCCTGACCCCACTGAGCCAAGAAGTAGTTCTGTTTTGCAAGTTAAAAGGTTTATTTGATAATTTAAACAATAGATATATATATCACACTTTATAATAATTTAATAATTGAATATCACACTGAATCTGAGCAGTAATCAATAATGGATAGTCTGGCACTAGCACACTTCTTTATAATCGATGATGAGTGGTTATAGGATGGATAAGATAGCAACAATACTTTATGGTTTCAAATGGATGCAAGGTGGAATGAAAATGCAGTTCAGAAAATACTCAATATGCGTTCAACAAAACAATGTAATCACTTTTCTCTGGCAATCCCCTCCCCCTTTATGCAATGCAAGGAAATGGAAGGAAAGCACACAGTTCTCAGAAATGCAATCAAATGTAATTCAGTTCACCCCAGCAAGCTTACACTACAGAAGTTGGAAACACAGGCCCAAAATGCTTTTATATGTGCTGGCAATGAAGTGAAAAATATGCTAAAATGCTTTTAATTCCCTCTAGAGGTTCAGGGTGAGTGGTATCAAGTTAATATTAGTCCAGGCTCACTTTAGCAAGGATCTAGGAGTAACTAGCAGGTTAAACGAATTTTTGGCAACTGAAAGCAAGAAAACTGCTGTTTTCACACGTTGAGAAATTTGCAAATCACGGCAAATTCGCGAGTGCGTTTTTCGCGATTGCGGCAAAAGTATCGGGGCTAGGAATGCGGTTCTAGGTTCGTAGGAAAGCTAAGATTCTAAGCTTTCAGAGGAAAGTTAAACCAAGTTCCTAGCACACACGGTTACGGAGATATGAGCGATTAAATAAAGGTAGTTTTTCGGATTTGGAATGTTAAAATTCAAAGTGACAAGTGCAGCTTGCAACTAGAAAATGACAGGTGACAGCTTTACAAATGACAGGTGACAGTTAGGAGGCAGTTCTACTTAGATTAAAATAGCTTGGATTAGATTATTTTAACTAAGAGATTGGTTCTGCACAGTCTTGCTAGGTACTCACACTATATTCTTGAATTAAATGGGCCTCGCCACGGATCTGGTCAGGTTTTAGACTGGTCTGGTCTCTGCACTTCACAGTGATCTGGGTCAGCTCTCTGGTTCTGCTAACAGTGTTCTGGGTCAGCTCTGCTCTCTCTCTAGCCTCTCTGGATTCTGGAGATTGATGGATTTGAAGTCTGGATCTCTGGATGTGGTATGGTCCGGCAGAGCGCATTGCAGCAAATGGAATTGAATGTCCTTATCTGTCCTGACTGTCTGCTTTTATGTGTTTTGAAACTGGGTGTGTGTGCAGCATCACTAGGCTCTACCCCTCTCCACTTGTCATTGGCCACTTCATCCTCTTCCCCTTGATTGGGGGAATGAAATGAAGTGTCATCATGATGAGGTCTGTTTATGGTACAGAGAACCCACCCCTGTCAAATTACACACAATCTATATTTTGACCCAAAAGACATATTTGCACAGGTACACATTTGTTTAAAATTACATGCACCCATCACATATCACAGGAGGTATACCCTGTCCAAATCTGCTCTTCCTGGGAGCTTGCATTCAGAAATGGCGACATTTGCACTTTTTAACTGGTTTCGCAATATCGGACATTAACCCAAATTTACACACATGTGCGCAAGGAGTATGGACATTAATTGATGACGTGTCAGATTTTTAACATGCATACATTTTAAGTAATACCCTCTTAACTGCTAGTTTGCCCCCAGATCATGCCACCGGTTCTAAAAACCTCTTAAAATGTGGGCAGAAAAATCACAAGAATTATGGTATCATTTAAATAATTATGACAAGTCCGTACTATGAGTTATTCATCTTTTTCTAAAACCATATTCTGGCTACAGGGGTGTGGTTTCCCCCCAGCACAAGGTTGAATTTCTGTTTTTTCCAGTTCTGCCAAGCCAGCTTGCTCTCACAGGCAGTGCTCCTCCCCTTTACTTCCAGGAGGAAGCCACTTTTTACGGCCCCCATAATAAAACATTTGCCTGAGTCAGGACAGGGCTTTGTTCAATTTCCTGCAGAGCCCAGGTAATTCAATCAGGGAAGTGTCATATCCCTTTTGGTGGGAGCAGCAAAAGGCAGATAGGCCTGGGAACACAGCTGTTGTGCAAGTCTCAACTCCTGTCGGGGGTAGCTGGTGGGCAGAATTCAGTTCCTTAAGCCAGGCCCCAGCTAATGTCACTTTTGTTCCCCAGTTTAAGTCAAGACAATTTTTTACATATGCAGCTAGGATGCTGATTCTAAGTTTAAGACTATGACATTTAAACAATTGCAACCTATGTGACACTCAAAAGTAGGTCACTCATTTCTTTTAAACATTTAGGTTTTTAGTGTCTTTCAGTCCAAATTTACTTAAACTGCTGAAATCCACAGCTCAGCCAGTCTTGTTATAAACCTTCAAGTCACTTCAGAATATAACTTTAGATTGTATCCACCTCTCAGTAAGTCTTTCTTTGGCTTGCCTTGGGTTCATTTATTCAGTTGTAAACAAATTCTGGTGGTTTTAAAACGCCGGCTTTCTGATAGTGGTGAGTACTGGTACTGCACCCCTTTTTGGGATTTAAGAAAATGAATTCCCCACAATTCTAGGTTGCTTTTGGCAGTCAGCATTGCCATTCCCAATGGTTTCAGACTACTGTGTGGGTAGTCCAATGGTGGTTTTAGGCAGTGCCCTTCTGTGCCCATAACATCGGCAAAAATGAGTGGCAGCCTATTCTTCATGCATTTCCCTGTGCATTTTCTGGGAAGCTCTGGCCATCATGATGTTTTCCATGTCAGTACTGCACAGTTTTGAGGTAGGGCTTGGATGCATGGATAAAAACATCCCACAGCTAAATTCTATGAATTACCCCTTAAGTGACAATGATAGAAAGACGGGAGCGCGATCGAGCGTGAACCCGTGCAGAAATATAAGGTGGAACCTCTGAACAGCTCAGCCATGATTCCCAGTTGAAACCTACATACATAAGCAGAAATAAGTAAAACGAATGATTTGGTGGCCAGTGAGATGAAAAACAATTAAACCTAATGCATATGTTTTTGCAGCAACACAAGTCATGCACAATCGAAAAATCATGTTTGTGAATAAAGTCATACACTTGTAAAAAGGCATGCTCATGGGAAAAGTCAAACACTTGTGAGTACATGTCTTAGAGAGAGAATACTATGATTGTTACTTCTCAAGTAGTGGACCAGAGAGCCACCTAAAAGTTAGCCTTTGGTGTTTAATATGTTTAGGATCAATGACGTTTTCTTTTTATTAGAACTGTGTTTCCTACATTTACCAGTTGTCAGAAAAAATTACAAATCTGTGAACAAGAATCAGTCGTTTTTTGGTAACATGTTCTTTCTTCAAGATGGAAACTTATGTAGCACACGTGGAACATTCAGTGCTATGCAGATTGTGTCAAGCACCCCCGTTTTGAAGTAGAAACCTTTCTAGAAGTCAGCTCAGTAAGCATCTGATGAGTTGGCTACCATAGTAGAGCAGATAGCCCAATTTATTTTAATTTAATATTGTGTTATTGACAATAATGGAGAAACCAGCATTGCTAAAGCTTTCTGATGAATCTAGTGTACCATACAATTCATAATACATATGATTTCGAGTTTCCATTGCATTGCAGGCTTCCAGGTTTTATCCTGCCTATTTTACTGTAACTGGGTTTTATTGAGACAATATGCCCCGAGGCGGGGGGCCAACCCTGTAGATAATGAATTGTGTGTTTGAGGCCTGCTTATTGCCCCATATATGTGCACCATGAGCTGAGACCAAACCTTAAGGAAAGTAGTTTAAGAACATACAAGAAGGTTAATGTCTAGATATACACCAACTTTTCAATTTTCATATTCAGACTGTCAGTTAACAAAACCGCCTGGCTTAGATATGTCCGTGAACAAAAACAAGTGTCCCAGATAAGTGATGTCATCAGTGATGTCCTGGGTGTTAGTCTTAGCAGTGCACGGTGGTGGTGTGAGTTCTGGTTGCTTAGCCTACCGGCAAATTTCTGGGGCTTTTTGGTTTTACTTGTAACCATAACGTCCTTTTAACAAAGTTTGTTCACTGAATTTCATAGCTTTTTATCAGTGCAACCTAACCATAAAGCCCCTTTAACAAAGTGTTTTCACTGTGTGTGTGTATTACATGGCCTGCGGTAGTATGCATGTAGTTATGGTTAAGTTGCTAAAACCCATTGGAAGAGCACTTTTTGGGTGGCTTATAACTTCGCACCCCCTGGACGAATACTCACGAAACCTTGCGTAAAAGGTATATCGCCTAGTCTGATTTTTTTGCAAAGTTTGGCGAGGTTTGGTCAAGGGGGGGCAAAGTTATAGGGGGCCCCAACATTTCTTTTTTTCCCATAGACATAATGGGAAAAAACTTTGCTCACGCCTACAGCCCAAACTGCTGGACGGATGTCCACCAAATATGCGGCAGGAGCGGCGACTTGGTCCCAAAAGTGTGCTTTTGTTAATTTGGTGTAAATCCGTCCAGTAGTTTTTTTTTAAACAACCAAAACATAAAGCACATAAATGAGTGATATCTGTGTCTGCTCCGCGGACTCACTTCCCTGTTCGGTCCTCTGATTGGCCAGAAAATGTGCAGACTTTTTTGTGGTCCGCGGACATTGGGACGCACTCGATGATTGGCTGGTGGGAAAAAGTGAAACGCGTCGGTTTTCCTGAAACACCCGCCATCTTGGAATCGCTGACTTTTTTTTTGGGGTCCGCGGACAGCGCAGTGAAAACATTAAAAAAATAAGCAGCATTTCACTTGTCAAACTCAACAAACAATCTCTGGGGATGCGGGTGGGGTGAGGATTGGATTGGATATGGCCATAAGAAGCCAATAAATGGGTTGTTTCACCCCCCGAAAGTCTGCAAACACTCCAGATGTCCTGGGGCAGTCCTGTTGTGTTCGCGGACACTTCAGATGTCCTAGGACATCTGTACCTATTTCAGCATTACAAGCAGATTTTGGATGGCTTATAACTTTTGCACCACTCAGTGAAACTGCATGTAATTTTGCAATTTTTCTTTAGCTCACTATCTTTCACAGAGGAGACATATCCAAAGCATATCAGTCTTTGTCCTGCCCTGGGGCAGTCCAGCACTGATATACTAGGCAATCCTCCTCTGAACAAGAGTACTAACATCTGTGAAAGGATGGTGAGCTAAAGACACTGGTTGAGACTCTAACCCAGGATATAGGCCGGTAGTAGAGAAACTCCCAGAACCCCCCTTGTTTGTGCTTATTAATTGCTTTATGCCTGCTTTATATCCTTTTATTTACTTTTTCCTTCGTTTTGGGTCATCTATTCATCAATCTCATTCTTCAAATTGTCATTTTATTTTTAAATATTTCACAGTTCCCAATAAACCTTTGACTGTTAGGATGCCCTCTATACACTTGATAAATATAAACATTTTAAAATGGATTCTCATCTTCAGCTGGCCCTGGGGTTAGAGTACAGACATCAAACAGTGCAACCAGGGAAAGGGGACCTGTGCTGCCAGAAACAAAGACAGGCTGGAACTAGAAACAAGTGGACAATCAAGGCCTCCATTTAGAAGCAGGAGGGGCGCGTGAGTCCCACACTCACCTTTTCTGCCTTATTATCATGAAAGGATTTTGGAAACATAAATATGTTGGGAATAGAGTCTAATATAAGTGAGATGGAGAGGGACAGTGGCCCTTGTACAAGTCTCTTAAGCCATTTCCCTGGCTAGGAAAGGAAATGGGTCAGTTTTCACACAAAATGAAGCTTGTCCAAGTTGTGTGAAGCAGCCACAAGATGTTGCTTGGAATTGGATACCAGGTCCTCATGTGAGCTCATCCTCCCCATAGTTTTGCCAGTGCAATTGTGCCAAGTGGCTGATTAGGTGAATGAGAGCTTGATGAATCGGATTTAGATAAAACGGCCAAAAATTCAGTACACAGACAGGACAGAAACTGAATTTCGAATTTTCAGTGACTGGTTCACTTTTATTCTTCAGGCACAAACGTGTGGGATTCACTGGAAAATAGTGTGTTTCATGATTATTAGAGATTAGGGAGCAAACCCAATCTCAGAATAGTTTAAAACCTCATCAAGTGTATTACCCCAGTGTGATGAGAGAAGATAGGACAGTGACTGTAGAGGCATTCATTCGAAATTATGTGTGAGAAGAATGTTCAGCATTATCAGGCTAGCAGAAGCTATAGCTCTGTGATGTCACAAGGTGTAGAGGACATGAAGACTTTAGAGGGTGCGCATGAGAGAACTCAACTACAGTGGAGGGAAAATGAGCATCACTGGGGCTGGATATATTAAGCAAGCACGCCTTCTATTCAGTTTCAAACATAGCCTGATTATATTCAGTAGATTTGTCAGTGGTAGATCCTCTTCTAGTTTTCCTCTTTTACCCCTTCAATCAAGGGGCACATGGTATCATCCACACTGAAGCAATGTCACCATGACATGTGATACATTCCCCATTGTGACAAACTCTTGGTATAAAAGGCTGGTCACCAGGGAGATGCAGTATTTGAGACCAGGACCAGGACCTTGGTCACGAAGGATACTTGATAGGGCAAGTTGCATTGAGGTGACCAGGACCAATGCCCGGAAGATGGTAATGGGTGGGGGGCAAGAAGAAGAAGGTAAGTATATAAACGAACTGAACTAAATGGAACTGAACTGAATACCAAACCTCCTTTACCCTTACCCTGAAACCCTGCTCCCTACTGAAAGCTCTCAATCCCCTAATCTAACCCTATTTCTGTATTGTCTTTGTTATTCAATGTTTAATCTTCAATTCTCAGATTTCTACCATTTTAAACTCTCCCATTCTGAATTTTGGCATTTTATTACCCACCCCATTCCTCCAATCCTATCCCAACACTATCCTGCTCCTTAAATCTGTGATCCTTTCCCCCTCAACTGCACCACTCCAACTCACCCTTTTCCCTGCCCTCCCTTTTCTCTCCTGATTCCACTCACCCCAATCCTACTTAAATCTATATCTTCCATCTTCTCTAGACCCTCATAACCTTCAACCTCCCTCTCCCCCTCTCTTTTTACCCTTCTCATTCTGCTGCTCTATCCCACTCACCCTTTTCACTACCCACCCAACCCATTGCACCGTATTCCCTCATGGCCTTGTCTCCCCTTGCTCTTCTCCAATCTTTACCCCTTGCCCCCTGCTTCCAATTAGCCTCTCCCATTTCCCCACCCTATACATATTTACCATGAATTATTTCCACCTCTCCCCACCTCTCTTCTCCCTACCCCTCCTCTAACCACCCTCCATCCTCTCCCCAACCCACCCCCATGCATGCACCCCTACAAACCCCTGCACTCCCCACGCCCACCCACCACCTCCTGTGCCCAGCCCCCATCCTCTCCCCACCCCTCCTCCTCTACCCATCCCCCTCCTCACCCTACCCCCATCCGCCTGCTCCTCTCCCTACAGTCAACCCACTGCCTCTCCTCTCCCTACCCCCAGCTCTTCCTACCTCCTCACCCCACCCATCCACCCCCTCTCCCTGCCCCCACTGATCAACCCCCACTACCCTCCCTACCCCGCACCTATCCACCCCCTCCTCTCCCTACCCATGAGCCACCCACCCCATTCCTCTCCCTAACCCGACCCACTGACACTTCGCCCTACCCACACCCAGCCACCCCATTTCTCCCTAATCCCCACACCCCCACCCCTACTCTCCCTACCATCAACCCTCCTCTCCCTACCACCAGCCATCTACCCCTCCTCTTCCTACCCCAACCACCCTCACCCCTCCTCTTCCTACCGCCAACACACCCTCCCCCCTCCTCTCCCTAACCCCACCCACACCTGCTCCTCTCCCTACCCCCATCCACCCATCTGCTCCTCTCCCTACCCCCACTGACTCCCCCTCCTCTCCCTACCCCCACCCACCTCCCCTCCTCTCCTTACCCCAACCCACCCACCCCCTTCCTCTCCCTACCCACAACCCACTCACCCCTCCTCTCCCTACCCCCACACACCGATCCCCCTATCCCTACACCCTCTCCCTACCTCCCTCTCCCTTCCCCCCACCCACCCACCCCCTCTTAACCTGAGCCCCCACCCACCCCCACTTCTCCCTAGACCCCACCCCCTCTTCTCCATAGCCCCCTACCAACCCACCCCCTCCTCTCCCTAACCCATCTCCTCTCTCTAGCACCCCTCCCACCCATGCCCCCGTCCTCTACCTACCCCCACACAATCATCCCCCTATCCCTACCCACCAACGACCAACCCCCCTTCTCCCTACCTCCCTCTCCCTACCCCCCACCAACCCACCTCTTCTCCCTACCCCCCATTCATTACCCTCTCCCTACCCCTACCCCCACCAACCAACCCCCACTCATCTCCCTACCCCCACCCAGCCCCTCCTCTCCCTACCCATGACTCACCCACCCCCACCCCCATTCCTATCCCTAACCCCACCCAGCCCTCCTCTCCCCAATGACCCCTACTCCTCAACCCCACCGAAAACCTCCTCTCCCTACCCCAATCCAGCCACCCCCTCCTCTCCCTACCCCATCCACCCACCCCCCCTCCTCTCCTT